>NC_088379.1:188682500-189282500 GCF_037993035.2 Macaca fascicularis | reverse complement strand
GATTATGGAACAAAAATAAGTCTGAAGGAGTCACATCAGGACTGTAAGGTGGATGCCTGATGATTCCCGTTTAAACTCTTGCAAAAATGCCCTTGTTGGATGAGCAGAATGAGCAGGAGCATTGTCCGGGTGGAGAAGGAGTCTCTGGTGAAGCTTTCCTGGCAATTTTCTGCTAAAGCTTTGGCTGACTTTCTCAAAATATAATAAGCAGATGTTATTGTTCTTTGGGAATCCACAAGGTCAACAAGCAAAATGCCTAGAGCATTCCCCGAAACAGTCACCTTTGCTCTTAACCAGTCCTCTTTTGCTCTGACTGGACCACTTCCACCTCTTGGTAGCCATGGCTTTGATTGTGCTTTGTCTTCAGGATTGTACTGGTAAGGCCATGTTTCCTCTCCTGTTACAATTCTTTGAAGAAATGCTTCAGATTCTTGATCCCTCTTGTTTAAAGTTTCCATAGAAAGCTCTGCTCTTCTTTGCAGCTGATCTTGGAGCAACAGTTTTGGCACCCATTAAGGGGAAAGTTCGCTCAACTTCATTTTTTAGTCAGAATTGTGTAAGCTGAACCAATTGTGATGTCTGTAGTGTTGGCTATTGTTTTTGCTGTAAATTGTCAGTCCCCTTTAATCAGGGCATGAACAAGATTTTTTTTTTCTTTGCAAATTAATGTGAATGGTCTGCTGCTGTGGGCTTCATCTTCAGCATTGTCTCATCCCTTCTTGAAACAATTTTTTGGGGCTCCTGGAGGCAGCAGAGGCTGAGGCCTGGAGGCAGCAGAGGCTGAGGCCTGGAGCCAGGTGGCCCTAGGAGGTGTCTTAGCCACAGCAGGTGTCCTTCGGGGGCCACAGGCCGCCCACCTGCCTCAGGCCCTCGGCCACCCCTCCCCTCCCTGCACCCCGTCCCCAGTCGTGCCAGAGAAGCCGCGCTACTGCCTGGTGGGAATGGGGGGAAGGGAAGTCGAGAAGAAGGTCCTGGGGAAGAGCTTGGGCCTGCTGCCCACACAGACTGCCGTGGCTGAGGAAGTAGGATCCTGGCCGTCCCTGTACCTGTCTTCTTGGAAGGAGCAGGGCCGGAGTGCAGGGGCGCCTTGTAGCTGTGCCTGGGAGGAGCAGGATTCCGCCGCAGGCCCTCAGCCAGCAGCTGCAGGCTCTAGGTTGTTGTTTTCACACCGGTGACAAATGACATGGCCAGACACACTGCAATGTCTGAAGAAACCTCTGTAGAAGAGCAGGATGCTTTGGACACGCTGTGGCCCACACAGAGGCTGCCAAGCAGATGGAACCTGCACCCGGCCGGTTTGGCCAAAGAAGCCCCCATACTCTCCGTGAAGGAGTTCCAGCCAGAAGCTGTTGTGTCAGTAACAGTCAAACAACAACAACAACAAAAAAAAACACACACCCACCAACACTAAAGATGAGTTTTGAGTCTGGTTTGGAAGCTGGGATCCAGTTCTGCAGAGGCGTTGAAATGGTCAGACGCCACCCTAATAGCTGGACCTGCAGGTCCCTCCATCATGCCGGGGAGAATGCTCCGTTCACCATTCCTCAGCTTCTGGTTCTGGTTTCCGAGTTCTCTCTGTATTGCAGGGGTGTTAAAGCTAGAGGGGACTTTACCCACTTCCTCTTATGCCTAGATCTGAATATGGAGGTCAAGAGGGGAAACTGACATGTCCTAAGTCCGAGTAGAGGGAACACCCTGCAGAGAGGCCTGGCCTGCTCGCTCATCAGACTCTGGGACTCGTGCTGCGAATTCTTTACCCCTTTATAGGTTCCTTTTTTTTTTTTTTTTTTTTTTTGAGATGGAGTCTCGCTCTGTCTCCCAGGCTGGAGTGCAGTGGCGTGATCTCGGCTCACTGCAAGCTCTGCTTCCCAGGTTCATGCCATTCTCCTGCCTCAGCCTCCCGAGTAGCTGGGACTACAGGCGCCCGCCACCATGCCTGGCTAATTTTTTGCATTTTTTTTTTTTTAGTAGAGACCGGGTTTCACCGTGTTAGCCAGGATGGTCTCGATCTCCTGACCTCATGATCAGCCCATCTCGGCCTCCCAAAGTGCTGGGATTACAGGCGTGAGCCACCGCGCCCGGCCTACCCCTTTATAGGTTCTATACCTACTTCATTTTGTGTACTTACAAAGATAAAAGCATTTAATCATTAGTTATTAATGTTAAGTACACAGCAAAAGCATAAATACGACCTTTATTCTTGGCTTCAAACCTGATCCGACTTACTGAATTTCTTATGGGGTCACAGATTCGGGGAGATTCAGGGTGAATGACTGATTGTATTTGTTTTCTAGGGCTGCTGTAAAAGATTACCACAAATTTGGTGGTTTAAGAAAAAAAAACAAACAGGAATTTATTCTCTCACCGTTCTGGAGACCAGAAATCTGAAATCAGGGTGCCATTAAGGCCCAAATCCTTGCAAAGGTTCTAGGGAGAATGCTTCCTTGCCTCGTCCAGCTTCTGGTGGCTCTTGCAGTTCCTTGGCTTGTGGCTGCATCACTCCAATCCCTGCCTCCATCTTTACATGGACTTCTCCTCTGGGTATGGGTCTTCTCTTCTATCTCTTATAAGGACACTTGTCCTTAGATTTAGGGCCCCACCCAGGTAATCCAGGATGATCTTCTCATCTTAACATCCTTAATTGAATTATATCTGCAAAGACATTTTTTTTTTCCCATAGAAGTTCACAGGTTTTGGGTGTTAGGACATGGACATATATTTTGAGGGGATCACCATTCAACCTGCTACAACTATAGACTTTGTCTTGGACAAAAGGTTACTTTAGGAAATGAGCAGCATAATTTGTCTACATATAAGATGCAAGTTGATGCATTGCCCTGGAATCATTTCCTAATTGTTTCCAGTATGCAAATCTTACCTCTTTGATTAAGTTCTAAGTTCTATGTCCAGGGCTTTTAAAATTGAATTCCTTAATCTAATTATGAACTAGTATCATCCCATTGTCTTGGCTTGCAAGATTCTGATAAGTTTTCTGTTAACTTTATTTTTATTCCTTGTATATAATATGTTCTCTTCTTCTCTGGCTGCTGTAAAAATTTTTCTCTTTATCATGAGTTTTCAGAAATTATGATATGCCTTATTGTGTTTTTTATTTGTCTGATTACCTTGCTTAGGGTTTGTTGAGCTTCTTGGATCTGTGATCTTAATACTTTCATCAGACTTGGAAAAATTTTATTCATTATTTCTTCAAATATTTTTCTCTGGCCTCCGTTTCTCGTTCTGAGACTTCAGTTATATGTTTTTTTCAGACAGCTTTGCATTGTCCCGAGAATCACTCAGTCTCTGTGCCTTTTTTCTTTCAGTCTTTTAAAAAAAGTTTTGTGCTACCTGTGTGACCACAAGGTAAGCATCTGGATATTAGATATTGTCTTTGTTAGTTTTCACCAGATGTTTGGTGTTATGGAATAGACACACAGGCAGAACACCTGTGCACTAAAGTAGTATTCTACTTATTTCCTTATATCTTATATGAGATTACCTTCTGTATGAGTCTGTTTTCACATTGCCATAAATAACTGCCTGAGACTGGGTAATTTAAGAATGAAAGAATTTTATTTGGCTCACCGTTATGCATGGCTGGGGAGGCCTCAGGAAACTTATAATTATGGCAGAAGGTGATGAGGAAGCAAGGCAGGCCTTACATGGCAGCAGGAGAGAGAGCGAACAAAGGGAGAAGTGCCACCCCACCCTTTCAAACCATCAGATCTCGTGAGAACACCATCACTATCACGAGAACAGCATGTGGGAAACCACCCCCATGATCTAATCACCTCCCACCAAGTCCCTCCCTCGACACGTAGGGGTTAAAATTTGAGATGAGATATGGGTGGGGACACAGTGCCAAACCATATCATCTTCCAATTGTTCTATTGAATTTTAAATTTCTATCATATTTTTATTTCTAAGAGCTTTTCTTTGTTCTCTTATTCATTTTTATATTAGTTTGCTCTTCACAGATGCAATATGTTCTTTCACATCACTAATGATATTAATTAAAGTTTTTTTCAGTCTTTTTCCTTGTATCATCTTGCTTTTTTCTGGTTCTTCTATTCTGTTTGTTTTCATCTTGGTCATGTAAGAGTTTTTCCTTGAGTGTCTCTTCACCTGGCGGGGGTTCACTTTTTAAAAGTAGAGCACCAAGGGCCAGTGCAGTGGCTTATGCCTGTAAACCCAGCAATTTGGGAGGCTGAGGTGGGAGGATTGCTGGAGCCCAGGAGGTTGGGGCTGCAGTGAGCTGTGGTCGTGCCACTGCACTCTAGCCTGGGTGACAGAGTAAGACCCTGTCTCAATAATAATAATAATAATAATAATACATCAAAAAGGCTGACCAGAAAGCTCTGTGTACATGTGCTGGGCTTATGACGCTGGTGGCCTTCGCTGAGGAAAATTGAGGGATCAACTCCACTGAGGAAAATTGAGGGTCTCCAAATATTATGAGTTTGCAAGTATTTTCTCTGGGATAGCATCCTGCAATTTCTTTTCTGAGGATTTTCCTCTGGTGGCTTTTCTGGGTCTGAGCAGCGGGAGGGGGATGGAGATACCTCAGTATTTACTAAGCTGACTGTTCCTCAATTCTTTTGCCTAGAAAGAACTCCATTTCTGTCCTCTTCAGTATCTGCAGGGAGAGGAGTCAACCAGCCACTTGAGAACTGGATGGAGGCTGAGAATTGGAGTGATCTAACTGTTCCTTGTTAGGCTTTAGCTTAATCCTGCTGTCCTTCTGTTTAGTTTCCCCTATTCCCGTGCCTTTTGCCTTTGAAGGTTCTATATGGAAAATTAACTCACTTCCCATAGAAAGCCCTTCAACTCCCTTTGTGGGGAATAAGGTTTGACTTTCTTTCTCTCTGCTAAATCATTTGTCATTCCTTTTTCCAAATTCTTTTTTTCTCATTGACACATAATAGATGTACATATTTTGGGGGGTACATGTGATAATTTGTTGCATTCATACATTGTGTAAAGACCAAATCAGAGTAACTGGGATATCCATGACCTTAAATATTTAACTTTCTTCCAAAATTCTGTCTTCGCATTTCATGTTTATAGATATTTCTTGGTTTCCTAAGGATGGGGTGTATTTCTGTGACTTGTTCTCCTTGCTGTTTCTGAGTTATTTTTGAGAGAAGGCAGCCAGTGACTATGTCTTTACTCTGCCATTCTGAAACCAGGTCTCTTACATTTTTATAGCAGAAAACATGGCCCACCCTGTCATGGATTTCTATAGTTCCTTTGTTTTTTAAAGTTTAAAGCCTAAAGTTAGAGATAAACAAACTTTTAATCTAATTTGGGCTTACATTGGCTAACTGGAAGAGATGAATTCTATAGAGAAAAGACTATGGACACATACCACCAAGCATCTGGGTAGAATACTACTTCAGTGCACAGGTGTTCTGCCTGTGTGACCACAAGGTAAGCATCTGGATATTAGATATTGTCTTTGTTAGTTTTCGCCAGATGTTTGGTGTTATGGAATAGACATAGCCATGTAATTAAATTAACTCATGAGTGAAACACTGAGTTAACAAATAACTTGAAGCTACTCTTCTGTACATCCTGTGTGTGACCATGAATGAGTGAGCCTCTCATTACGTCAGCCCATCCACTGATGAATGCTGTAAGAGGGGCCAAGAAATTCATGTCTGCGGGCACTGATCTGGTAACTGTAACTTTTCAATTCTCTTTCATTCCTAAGGAATCTGTTAAAGTATCACAAGGAGATGGTTTCCATCTATGCTTTCAGAGGCTGAAGAGCTGCCTTAGAGAACTGGTTAAATGCACATATTTCTTCTATATATTGGATGTAGGATTCCTCCTACCATCCCTAATTTAACTGGGAAACAACCCTTCTTTTATAACTCTACTGATATCTTGAATATATAATTCAGCAAAATCCCCTTGGCTTGAAAACTGAGCTGGATTGGACTAGAGGACTGAATACATTTGTCAGATTGGTGCTCTCGGTGGAGTGAGATGTTTAAGTCTGAAGGCTATGTCAAGGCTTTTTAAGGCTGGATATGAGCAACAGATACATATACACACATAAATCGATTTTCAATTACTCTGCTCTTTATTTTCAACCTGTTTTGTAAGGTAGACCTCAAATCCCACTCCCTGGGGGAAGCTTTCTGCACCTTTCCTTGGGTGTCCTCACTGGCTTCCTTGTTTACGATTGGCAGTTGGTCAGCTCTGTGCTTGACTGATGCCAGTGTCACCTTGAAATGAGGGACCTCTATCTCCTGTACCTCAGAAGGGTACAGTGGAAACTGGATGAAGACACGTGCTCTTCCCGAAGCCTCTGAGCTGGCGCTGTGGGCTTAGAGTAGTGTTGAGCAGAAATGTACATAGCACTTTGTTCTCCATGCACACTCAGTGCACCCGGCCCCACCAGCGGCTTCCTTCCTGGGGATGCATCCAGCCGGCCTGGAAGGTGCCAGGTCAGTTCTCTAAGGTGATGTAGGCGAACTCCATGGTATAAGGCAAAGGACTTCCAGAGCAGGTGCAGGACTCAGGCCAGCATGAGAGGAATGTCCCTTCACTCCTCACAGTTCTACACGTTAGGAAATTCTCATCCTTTAGACAGCAGAGATACACAGGAAGGGCTAAGTTGGGCCGCTGTCACAGGGAGAGCCGGCAGCCTCAGAGAGAACCGAGATGATTGCTGGTTAAAAGTCTCCGTGTGGATCTACTGGGTGGCTTTGGGTAAAAGGACTCCTGCAGCCGGGCACGGTGGCTCACACCTGTAATCCCAGCACTTTGGGAGGCCGAGGTGGGTGATGACTTGAGCTCAGGAGTTTGAGACCAGCCTAGGCAACATGGTGAAACTCTGTCTCTATGAAAAATACAAAAAATTAGCCAGATGTGGTGGCACACGCCTGTGGTCCCAGCTGCTCAGGAGGCTGAAGTGGGAGGATCACTTCAGCCTGGGAAGTCGAGGCTGCAGTGACCTCAGACTGCGCCACTGAACTCCAGCCTGAGCAACAGAGTCAGGCTTTGTCTCGAAAAAACAAGCAAAAAAAGGAACTTCTGCCAGAAGGCCCTTGGAGTGATATAAACATAGTTGGCAGTAAAAAAATATTTATAATTAATTACCCAGGGCAGGTCACACACACAAATACACACACACACACACACACACACACACACACACAACCTAATAAAACAGAAATCAGAAACTAGTGATTTTATCTTTTTAATTTTTTCATTTTCACATTTTCATTTTGTTTTAAAAATTTCACTTTTTTCAATATAAAAAGAATAACTGACCTATCGTCAAGGTAACCAATATTAATAGCTTGGCATGTCCACCTTTTTATCTTTTCTTAATTCAAACTTTTTGGGGGGTGTCACTGTTGCTTTTGCAAAAAGGAGATTATAATTTGAACATTTATTTGCATCTTGACTTTTATTCTTTACACTACATCCTGTCCTCTTTCTAGATCAACAGATTTTTTTTTCTTTTTTGAGACAGAATCTCACTCTGTCACATAAGCCAAAGGGCAATAGTGCATTCTTGGCTTACTGTAACCTCTGCTTCCCGGGTTCAAGTGATCCTCCCAACTCAGCCTCCTAAGTAGTTGGGACTACAGGTGCACACCACCAACACAGCTAATTTTATTTATTTATTTTATTTTTTATTTTTGTAGAGACGGGATTTCACTATGTTGCCCAGGCTGGTCTCAAACTCCTGAGCTCAAGCCATCCACCCACCTTGGCCTCCCAAAGTGCTGGGATTACAGGTGTAAGTCACCGCACGCAGTCAACACATAGTCTCAATTTGTTCATTTTTGTTGGTGCATAACATTCCAGAGAATGGATCAACCACAGTTAATTCAATTATTTAGTTACAAACAGACATTCAAGTTTTTTCCAGTGATTTTATCATTACAAATAAGTCTGTAGTGCTCTAATGTTCTACTATAATTATGTATTATTTATTTTAGAAAAACATTTAAAATATATTGATGAAAAAGAGATTAAAAGAAAGATAATTATACTATGAAGCTGGGAAACACCATACTATGTAATACTGTAAAGTCAATGATTTGGAATGAATACATAGAAGAATGCATTAAAATGTTACCTGGGAATGAGCTCCATGCCACTTCTCTCTTGCAATAATGATCTTTTCATTGCAGTGTATGTCTCCCAATGCACACTGCAAACACCTTAAGGTCATAAACCAGGCCTTTCTTCCTTGGCTCCTCCAAAGCTCTGAGCATAGCCTTGCCAAAGGCAAACAGTCCCAGGCCCACACATCCCACGGTGCCCTAACAGTTTCTTCTAAAAAAATAGCAGTTTAGACTTCAGAATGAAATTTTCCCAAGTATACAATGTTATAAACTGGTATAGTCTCATGCCAGCCCACAAACCCTTCTTTTAACCCATAATGAAGCTGAACTATGTACTTATAATATTATAGTTTCTTATTATTTCTGTGGGAAAAAAATGTTCTGAATTCCAAATGAGGATCTGGGCAGAGGAGCCCTACTCTGTGTGTGTGTGTGTGTATATGCGTGTGTGTGTCTCGTGTGTGTCTGTGTGTGTGTGTCTGCGTGTGTGTGAGAGACAGAGAAGGGGAAAGTCCTTTCCCTCACTGCCCTCAAACAAGATGTTCTTGTCTTTCCTCTTCTGCCGATCTGATTGGGTATGGACATGGAGCGAGTGAAATAGACAATATGATAAGTAAACATGAAAATGCCAGAAAGAAAGCCAAAGAGCAAATTTAACATAGATGTCTGATATTTTTCTTTGAGTCCTCATTCATTTTTGAGATTTAAGAATTTGAATTTGATTGCTAAGAATATAGTAATTGAAATTTAATGTCAGCGAAATGAAATTTACAGTTAGAAAAGACATTTAGTTGTTACAGATTTCTTGGAATTCTTAAGCATATTTAAAACATGATAGTCATCAAAACAAAATATTATTTAGATATTGATGATGAGCATGGGATGCATCATTTATTAATAGCTATTGAGCTGGTCACACGTTAATTGATACATTATTTTTATACTTTGGGAGCACTGAATCCCAGCAAGTTTGTTCTTATATGTTATCATAAGTTCCTTCGGAGAGTCAATATTTGAACTGCTAAGATAAAAACAAATGCTTCTAAAAAGGAAGTATCTTGATGAAATGAAAGACTGGGAGAAACTATACAGCACTTGTAGAAAAAAATTTTCATCTATGTAACTTGAATATACACATAGATTTAAAAATTCTTAAAAGATGTGTTAATCAGTGCTTTCTGGTTTGAAGCATGGTAGAAAAACCAGCTAAGCATTACAGACAGATAATATAAAAAATCGTAAGCATATCAGGAAATAGGTTCTGAAATCACCTATAAAATTATGTAATTTTTTTTTTTTTTTTTTTTTTGAGACCAAGTCTTGCACTGTCGCCAAGGCTGGAGTGCGGTGGTGCAATCTCGGCTCCCTGCAACCTCCACCTCCCAGGTTCAAGTGATTCTCCTGCCTCAGCCTCCCAAGCAGCTGGGATTACAGACACCCACCACTATGCCCAGCTAATTTTTTGTATTTTTGTATTTTTAGTAGAGATGGGGTTTCACTGTTGGCCAGGCTGGTCTCAAACTCCTGACCTCGTGATCTGCCCTCCTTGGCCTCCCAAAGTGCTGGGACTGCAGGCATGAGCTACTGTGCCCGGCCAGCATTTTGTCTTAACAAAAGTCAAATCTATTCTCAAAAATATTAACTTTTCAATAGGAACAAGAATCACCCATAGCCCATCACTCGGAGACACCCACTGTTCATGTTTTGATGTACTTCCCTGTGGTTTCATGTATGTGCCCATCTTTACGGTGGTCATACTCTTCTCCTCTTACTCTCAATGTATAGCAGAAATATTTCCAACTAACATGCTTAAGCTCATAATCAGCAAAAGTATCAACAAATGAAAATGTTATCTATGTGGTAAGATATTTCTAAGCATTGTGAGAGATGATAGAATGAGAGATAACGTTCCTCTAATTTCTCCATCAGCAAAAAAGGTTTGTCAGAAACTGTCTTAACAGTGTGACATCCACTGCACACATTGTGACACAAGTGGCCATAATGCTGTTGGTTCTGTGGAGTCTGGATAAGTAAGCAACGAGGAAGGGGCCCCATGGGGGGTGGGGGCTCATGTCGGGGAGGGCCCTAAGTGGGGAAGAACAATGAACAGTTGTAAGAGATGGCTAATCACAAACATCTGTGGGCACAACGACCTCTGTTTTGCACGTAGCCCCTCCAGCACGACCCTATTAGATTTCCCTCCAGCCCGTTTCTTTGCAGACAGCCCCTTCTCTGCTGTGCTGCCTGTTGCAACCTTGCAACGTATTTTCACACTTTCTCTAATCAATCTGCCTTTTTTTTTTTTCCTACAACTATCTTGGTAAATCCTTTACCAACTGTGAAGCCTGCCCTGGTAGTAGCACCCATGACACATTCTGCATCATCAGAAAGACCAAAAGATCTTATCAAGATAGGAAATAAAACTAAAGAAAACTGGAGGCATTTTGAGCATAATTTGACGATGATGGCCCTGTAATGTGGGTATCTCACAAGTGACTGCCTCTGCCTGGCTGCCCAACACGAACTTGCTAACTAAGGTGATGCTGGCCAAGCCGTCTGCTGTTTGCAGTACTGTTTCTTCTCTCCTTCAGTCTTACAGCATTTCAGTCATGTTTGGCTGTGTTTTCTTTCTTCTCTCTATTTGAAATGAAGTAAAACTAATAGTTGATATTAATGATTTTGATTTTTTTCCTATTTTTTTAAGAAACATTATCTTTTTCCTAAATGACAGTCTACCCAGAACTTCAATATGTAAGACAGAAAAAAGCAGACCTTTGTTTGGAAAGGAGCGGTGCCTAAAGCCAGGATCCACAGTTTTAGGTTGAGAAAATACATGATGGGCTGTTGAAACCAGTATTTTCTTTCAAATTACAGCGCATTCAAATTTTACTTATGCTGATTGTTTTGCCAACAAAAATTCAGTTTTGCATAAACCATTTATCACACACAGAGTTTCTGATGGAAATATCTGAAAATTTTTAGAAATCAAAAAAGTGAATACATTTGAAAAGTTTGAAATGAATGTTGGTTTTGTGGTGACACAATCTCTGAAAATTATTACTGTTCATTCAAGATGGAATGAGGAAAACTGTGTGTGCCTGAAATCCACAGTTGAATATACTTCTTCTTATTTTTTTTTGACACAAGATCTTGCTCTGTTGCCCAGGCTAGAGTACTGTGACACCATTGAAACTGACCCAATAGTCCCATAGACAGTTTTTTTTTTTTTCTTGGAAAACCATATACATTGATCCTTCTGTTCTTAAAGCTTGAAATTTATATTTGTTTTATCTGAGCTTCTTCCTCAGGAAAGGACCTCTAGTTCTGGCAAAAAGTACCTAAGAACTGAAACTTACCAGATAATCGTATCCAGACAATGAGATGCCA
This sequence comes from Macaca fascicularis, assembly GCF_037993035.2. Lineage (NCBI taxonomy): Eukaryota > Metazoa > Chordata > Mammalia > Primates > Cercopithecidae > Macaca > Macaca fascicularis. The sequence goes on along the minus strand of NC_088379.1, from coordinate 189,271,023 downwards.
GGCCCTCATTCATCATGATTGCTTCCTTGCTCCTCCCTAGTTTCTGCTTTCTTACACATTATTATGCTTCTTCCCTGCCACATAAACCCCTGATTTTGGTGGTCAGGGAGATGGATTTAAGACTGATCTCCCATCTCCTCGGCTGCAACACCCCATGAAAACCTTCTTTCTTGGCAATAATTGTTGTCTAGTGATTAGCTTTCTGTGAGGTGAGCAGCGGGACCTAGACTGAACCCCTGGCATTTTGGGGACATGGTCATGGCTCACTGCAGCTTTGAATTCCTGGGCTCAATAAATCCTCCCATCTAAGCCTCCCAAGTAGCTGAGACCACAGGCTCGAGCCACCATGCCCAGCTAATTTTTGTATTTTTTTTTTTTTTGTAAAGACAGGGTCTGTTTGTGTTGCTCAGGCTGGTCTCGAACTCCTGGGCTCAAGCGATCCTCTTGCCTTGGCCTCCCAAGTACTAGGATTATACACGCGAACCACCACACACACCTGGCCTAGCTTTTTTTTTTCTTTTTAAAGTTGTTGTGTATTTGTGTGGGTGTGTTTCGTAAAATAACATTAATTAACTTTATTTATTTGTGGAAATGGAAATTGGAGAGAAAGTTAAAGGGGAATAAATATTTTGAGTTAGGAATTCAAAAATAGAATTAAAAAGACTGAATTATTTTAGAGTGTTATAAATGTGTCATGCAACAGACTGAGAGGGCAATAAAGAACAGTTGGAAATTCCTCTAAGAAATCAATGATTTGTCAGGTGCAGTGGCTCATACCTGTAATCCCAACATCTTGGGAGGCTGATGCAGGAGGATCATTTAAGGCCAGAAGTCTGAAACCAGCCTGGACAACATAATGAGACCCTGTCTCTACAACAATTATCAAGGCCTGGTGGTGCGCACCTGTGGTTCCAGCTACTCAGGTGGTTGAGGCAGGAGGATTGCTTGAACCCAGGAGTTCAAGGCCGCAGTGAGCCGTGATTGTGCCATTGCACTCCAGCCTGGGTGACAGGGAAAGACCCCAACTCTAAAAAACTTAAAAAAAATCACAACTGAAGAAATCCTTGCATTTCATTGATGTTGGAGAGACAATTGGGAAATATAGTGTCAATTTTTAAAACCACAAGTTGATCTTATTTAGAACCCTTCAAAATCTTCCTGTTGCTCTTAAAATAAAATGCAAACCCCTTATTCTGGTCTCTTCCACCTATTCACCACATGCCTGTCCTCTTTCTGTCACATAACTCTGAAGTCAGTCATTTCCTGTCTGTTCCCAGAATATTGCCAGGCCCTCTTGCTTCCCAGACCTCTGTCCCCACTCTTTCCTCTGCTTGGGTGCAGTTGGTATCTGTGGAGGGTCGAATTGTGTTCTCCTCCTGCAAATTCATATGCTGAAGTCCTAACTCCCAGTACCTCAGAACATGGCCTTATTTGGACATAGGGTATTTGGAGATATAATTAGTTAAAATGAGGTCCTGTGGGAGTAGGGTGGGCTCCGTATCCAATATGATCAATATAAGTGTCCCTATAAAAAAAGGAAATGTGGACACAGACACATGGGCAGGGAGAACACCCCATAACCATCAAGACAGAGAGCGGGGTGATGCATTTACAAGCCAAAGCAAGCCCAAGCTTGCTGGCAAACCACCAGAAGCCAGGAGGTGTGGAAGTTTCCCCCAGAGCCTTGAGAAGGAACCAACTCTGTGGATGCCTTGTTCTCAGACTTCCAGCCTCCATAACTGTAAGACAATACATTTTGGTTATTTAGGCCACTCAGTTGTGGGGCTTCCTTATGGCAGCCTTGGCAAACTAATACAGGACCACATCATTCTTCACGTCTTGACTTAAATCTCATTTCCTCAGAGTGAGCTTCTTGACCACCTGGTTGGCACAGTATTTTCTACCAAAGCTCCTGTTGATTTCCTTCGGAGCACTGAGACAACCTGTGACTATTGTGTTGGTTTGCTTGTTTATTTGTCTGTTGCCTTCACCTTCACTAGAGCATCAGGGGCATGGGCGTAGAGGTCTTGTCTAGCTCTTGCTGTCTTCACAGCAGCTCTCAGAGTGCCTGGAGCATCCCAATGCTCACTAAACATGGATGGTAAATGACGCCAAGATGAATCAAAGGTTAAGGAGACTGTGCCAAGAGTTGTGCATGTGAATTGCCATGCACATTTGGTATTTAGCAGAGATAAAGTTCTTTAAGGAAGTGAGAACTTTTAAAATGTTCTCAATCCTTTGTTTTATGACACTCTTCTGTCTTTCTGATTGGCAAATTTCCAAACATTTTCAAATAGAATAAAGGTGTATTATTCAGAATGCTATGAAGTTTAGGAAGGAAGAGAACACACTGAACATCATCACGCTTCATATGCTGAGACCAAAGGCTTACAGAGAAATAGTAAACGTTGTAGCACATGAACAAAGAACCTGAATAGACATTTTCCATACAAGACATACAAATGGCCAACAGGTGTATGCAAAAGTGCTCAACATCGTGAATCATCAGAGAAATGCAAATCAAAATCACAAAGAGATATACCTCCCTCCTGTTAGAAGGGCTATAAAAGGGAACCTTTGCACACTTGGTGGGAATATAGAGAGTTGCAGCCATTATGGAAACCAGTATGGAGGTTCCTCAAAAAATTAACATGGAATTACCATTTGTATGACAGTACCAAATGAAACCACCATGCAATCCAGCAATCCCACTTCTGGGTACATATCAAAACGCAATCAAACCAACATCATGCGGAGATGTCTGCTCCCTTGTGTTCACTGCAGCGCTATTTCCAGTGGCCAAGATGTGGAAACAACCGGGTGTCCACCAATAGATGAACAGATAACAAATTGTGGTTCATATATACGATGGAATATTATTCAACCATAAAAAAGAGAAAGAAATCCTATCTCATCTGCAACATGGATGAACTTGGAAGACATTATGCTAAGTAAAATAAGCCAGACACAGAAAGACAAATATTGTGTGGTTTCACTTACATGTGGAATTTATAAATGTTAAACTCATAGAAGCAGAAAGTAGAATGGTGGTTGCCAGGGATTGGAAGTGGAATGGAGAGATGTTAGCCAAAAGATAAAAAACTTAGTTATGTATAATATCGTAAGTTCTGGGAAGCTAATCACAGCAGGGGGTTCGCGGATGTTTTAATTCATTTGTGGTAATTGTTACACAATATATGTATCTCAAATAATCATGTTTACTTTGAATATGTTCAATCTGTATTTGACAATTACATACTTTATTTTTACTTACTTAAAATATTTATTTATTTATTTATTGATTGATTTATAGACAGGGCCTCCTTCTGTCACCCAGTCTGGAGTTCAGTGGCATGATTACAGCTCACTGCAGACTTGAACACCTGGTCTCAAGGGAGCCTCCTGCCTCAGCCTTTCAAGTAGCTAGGACTGTAGGTGCACGCTACCACACCCTCCTAATTGTGTGTGTGTGTGTGTGTGTGTGTGTGTGTGTGTGGAGACTGTCTCGCTATATTTCCCAGGCTGGTTTTGAAATCCTGTCCTCAAGTCATCCTCCTGCCTTGACCTCCCAAAGCTCTGAGATTACAGGAATGAGCCACCATGCCTGGGCGACAAATATTTTAAAATAAGAAAACAAACATAAACACTATTAAAAATTTCTTCAAATATACAGATGACCAGTGAACCAAGTAGTCTCCTAAATTTAGGTTACAAATTTGAAATGTATTCTTTAAACTATCTTTAATACCCGACACTATTCTAGTAATTGCTCTGCAGGACGTCAAGGCAAAGCTAGAGACACTGTGTCCCTCTGTCTTTAAAGGTAAAAGGACTACTTTATAGTTTGTCACCAGAGAGAAATAATGAATATTTCACATATTTCACAGCCATTTGGGAAATTATGCCAAAAAACACTTCAGGAAGTTTTCAAAGTTGAAAGCCTTCCTTTGGGGAGGGAAAAATGCACGCACGCACGCACGCGCACACGCACACACACAGACACACAGACACAGACACACACACAGAAATCCAGGCAATTTTAGAGAATGTGTTTTCCCTTCAGGGCAGAATGAGTATTACCCAAAACTGGGCAATATATTACTCAATGTAAACTCATGATTTTCAGAAACCAGTTGCAACGAAATGACCCCACTTCCCGGTTTCTTATAAAATGGAAGGAACTATTACATAAAGTAATAGTCAAACATGCTCAAGAATGGTTCGACTTGAGGCCAATGACCTTTGAACTTTGACTGATGGTTCTTTCAATCCCATCACTGTTCTACTGTCGCACAAAATTTAACTTGACTTTGTGTTTATTCAACTTGGACTTCACAATAATGTTCTTTGCAAGGCAGGACTGTTATCTGTGGCTTTTGTATTGGCGACTGCTCTGGCAAGCGTGGAACTCTCGTTTTCCATGACTTTCTAATCCCCTGAATTGCAGCACCTCGGAGGGGAGCCCCAGTGGCCAAGACAGAAGTGGTCCTAGTGATCTTGGGGAGAAAACTGAGCATCAGCTTGCAGACCTAAAAGTTCCTGATTTAATCATAGTTATAAATACTTAGGTTTTCACGCATATGCCTTCACGTTACACATTCCTAGGTTGAATGTACAGTTCTAAAGTCTGTGATTATAGGTGGAGATGATGTTGGTGCCATTACTCGGATGCTACGGTGGAAATCAACATGTCAACCTACCAGACTGTAAGCAAACGGCTTAGAAGGCTGGGACTTTCATTCATTTGGTTCACTGCTGTATCCCTAGTGCTGGGAAATGTTCCTGAGCGCTCAACAAATATGACTTGAATGATTATTTTCTGAAACTTTGTTTCAATTTTAGGAAGCTAAATTAAAAACCCATTTGAAAGGGGTCAACTTTGAAGTGTCTTTACATTTCTTCCTTAGTTAAGATCTACTCGGAGAGATCCGGCACTATTGTGGTCAAGTAATACTGTCCTTACCCGACTCCGCTGAAAACAAATGAGTCCTAAGGCAGCCAGGCAGATCTTTTAGGATGTTCCATCCCACAAGTGAAATAGAAACATGCTTCACCCAGGAGATGACTCTAGTTTCACTATACAAGACCCTTCAACTTTTTCCACATTAGACTGAAGTGTTAGGTCAGATTTCCTCAGTATGGCAAAGGTGACTCTTTGTTTTGAGACGGAGTCTTGCTCTGGCTCTGTCACCCGGGCTGGAGTGCAGTGGCACAATCTGGCTCACGGCAAGCTCCGCCTCCCAGGCTCACATCATTCTCCTGCCTCAGCTTCCTGAGTAGCTGGGACTATAGGTGCCTGCCACCACGCCTGGCTAAGTTTTTGTATTTTTAGTAGAGATGGGGTTTCACCGTGTTAGCTGGGATGGTCTCGATCTCCTGACCTCGTGATCTGCCCGCCTCAGCCTCCCAAAGTGCTGGCATTACAGGCATGAGCCACCGTGCCTACTTTTTTACACAGGCTTCCAGAAAGGCTGTAGTTTCCACAGAGATTCATTATTATATGCATCTCATCAAAGGGCTAAGAAATACTTCTTGACTATATCAGTACCATGCGGCTGTTTTGGTTCATTGGTACATATTTGGTTTGCAGTGATATGTCATCAAGGGCCTAAGAACAGAAATTCATTCTATCTTATGTTTTATGAGTTTAGGGGCCTGGAAAATTGCAAGCAACACCCATGCTTCAGGGAGGCCCCGGGACTAAGGAAAGGGGGCAGTCTGTGAGTCCTCCAGTTTCCCAGCTAATCAATGAAGTGAACAGTGCAAGGTTGTGGAAAAGATGTTCTCTCTGATTTGGGACATATATAATTTGTTGCGCCTGAGGCATGTGTAGGAGTTAATGTGTCCAGAGCTCAGAAGTTACAGATTTTGGAGTCATCAGCAAATAGTGATATCTGAAGCCCTGGGCGTGGAGGAGAGCACCCAAAGATAAAGCATGTAGAATGAGAAAATAAGAGGGTTGAGGATAGAATGCCTGGAAACACCATAATTTAGGGGGCTGGCAGCAGACGAGGAGCCGGCCAAGAACTAGAATAGGACAGCAGGCTGTCACATGGGCATCGCGGAGAGCAGGCTGCACAGTCAGCATTCTTAAATCCTACACAGAGACGGAGGAGATGACGATTGGAAATGGTCCCTTAGAAAGATCACTAGAAGGAAATACATAAAAATATCCACAGGTCTATTCCTGACTAGTGAGATGTCAGGTGGCTTATGTTCTTCTTTCACCATTCTTGCATCTTCCAAATTCTGTACAAAAAAAATTTGTTACATTTATATTAAAAAGCTATTAAAGTATAATACAAGGCTCTGATCAAGTCTGAAATATTTTATGAGAGCATGATGAAAAGAGCAAGTACTTATTAATTCACAAGTATTTCGGTGCCTGTGTGCCGGGCCCCATGCTAAGGATAAAACAATGAACAAGAGGACAGCTCTGTTGTTTGACAAAAAGGAAGGGAGGCTCGTTTGGCAACGGAGGGATGCAGGGCTTGTGGGGCACAGTGGCAGGAGATGAGGCTGGAAAGGTCGTTTGGTGCCAGATTACAATGGACTTTATGTGTCTTGTCAAATAATATGGCCTTTATTCTGAAGGTTACAGAGAGGCTTTTGAGGGGGCAGTGTTAGGTTTGGAATTGTGCTTTACCTGAAGTTAATTTTCCACTGAATTTTGGCAGTAGTGTGGCTGCTGACCTGAGGGAGTCCAAACAGGAGACCAGGAGCACAGGCAGCAGGCAAGTGCAATAACTGAATGAAGGCAGTGCCCTGGGCATAGGCCAGGCCCAGAGATATTTAGGGGTAGTGTCAATAGGATATGACTGATTGGATGTATGTTGCACAAAGTAGGACATTAAGAAAAAAAAGGAACAACAAACTTCCTGCTTATCAAAGACCATAATTAAGGCAATTGCCTTTCCTGAAACATGTTCCTTTGGAAGTCAAGCATGAGCATCACAGAAGCTATCTGTACCCAGCAAGTGAGTTTCCAGTTAGCCTCATGCATGGATAAGTGGTTAGGATGCAGGATACAGGTTCATGGCCCCAGCTCCGTCTGGCTCCCCTGAAATCACACCACAGAGACAGCTGCCTTTTATAAACACAAGGCAGGCGGTGTTAGCTGGTCCAACTAGAACTCTATTTCTTTCACCTGGGGCCTGTGCATGGAGGCTGATGACATGAGAGTGGAATCCCACGTGTGTGGTGAATGAGAAGTTCAAAGTGACACCTTGCATTCCTCCCTTCCTCTCGACTCTCCTCTTCCCGCTCCAGGGAAAATAAAGGAAGATGATTGTTTTGGTACAGAAAAGAAAAAAAAATACTAGGTTTTTAACTTGTGTCCCCGGGTTGGGTAAAGAATGACAACTATTCTACAGTTTGTATAGACTTTACCTTAGTGATCATTGCTATATGACATAAGACAGTCAGTGGCTGGGCCAGGCGCTGTTGCAGGCCTGTAGTCCCAGCTACTTGGGAGTTGAGGCAGGAGGATTGCTTGAGGCCAGGAGTTCAAGGTTACAGTAAGCTATGATATAGCACAGCCTGGGTGACAGAGCAAGACCCTCTCTCTCTCTCTTCTTTTTTTATTTGTTTTTGAGACAGAGTTTCCCTTTTATTGCCCAGGCTGGAGTGTAATGGCACCATCTCAGCTCACCACAACCTCTGCCTCCTGGGTTCAAGCAATTCTCCTGCCTCAGCCTCCCCGAGTAGCTAGGATTACAGGCATGCACCACCATGTCTGGCTAATTTTGTATTTTTAGTAGAGATAGGGTTTCTCCATGTTGGTCAGGCTGGTTTCGAACTCCTGATCTCAGGTGATCCTCCTGCCTCGGCCTCCCAAAGTGTTGGGATTACAGGCGTGAGCCACCACGCCCAGCCTACCCTGTCTCTTAAAAAAAAAAAAAAAAAAAAGTGAATATTACAATAGAGGGGATAAGGAATAATGTGTATGTGAGGTCTATTTCTGAGACCAGAGTCACAAAACAGAATCCTGAACCCTTAGCTATTTCCTTACCACACAGGTGTTGGATACTTCCATTTTTCCAGTCTATATAATTCAATACTTTTGTGACAGAGAGGTGTTGGAGTTTTTTTCTCATTTTTTTTTTTTTTTTTTTTAGGCAACTGGTTACATACAAACAGCTATGGTCTCCCAGGAAGGAACTTTCTCTGTTGAATACAGAAGTCTGGGAAAAGACTGATGAAACTGCATGCGAGGAAGAAACAGGTCTAACTAAATGTGAATGTATACTTTTTTTAAAGCAAGGAACCACAAAGGGTAGGTCCCAAGGAAGCTGCATTGCTTGCTGCACCTGTCACGCGGGCTGTACCTTCTCTCATTTATTTCCATTTACAGCCTTGAAAACTGAGGCCTTAGGCTTTGGTTGAAAACCGAGGCCAAGGGTGCCCAGCCGTTGAGTTAAGGAGGCCCAAGCCGAATTTTGCTGGAAGTGCTCCAGTATAAAGCCTCTCTCAGAACCAGCCGCCACCAAGACGTCTTGAAGTCAAAGTAACTCACACCCTTGTCCACCTCGCCCTGCAATGAAGAAACTTCGGTCGCACAGGCTCCATAACTCATCTTGGCGTGAGCTGTGACTTACTGGGGGATGGGCCTCCTTTTCGTTCTAGCTACCAAGTGGAGCGGAGTGCCAGGTGGTGTCAGAGGGCGGGGCGGCCCCTCCAATGGTGGCACCCTCAACCACGGATAAGGTTCCAATTAGGTAAGGACGCAAGCAATGCTGTCCTTTCGGTTGACTGCTCCTTTCATTCCTTGCAAGTGGTCAGCGTCACAAAACGAATTTTCATTCGCTCTAAGCTGTCACACCAGCCTTGCTAACCGGATGGTCGGAGCCCCGTGCTTTCGCCGGACGCCCTCTTGGAACCTTCAGGCCACCCTGAGGATGGGCAGTCGGGTGCCCGCCCTCCTCCCCTACCGCCGCGGGCCTGCGCCCCCCACCCCGGACCGCGACTCGGGCGCTCTAGCGGCGCGTGCGGGCGCCCCTGGGTGCGAGCCACCGACTCACGAGCCGCTGCTTGTTGCTCCCGCCGCCGCGACCTGGGGAAGCGAAAATGAAATTGACTTTTCCGAGAAATGATGAAAGCGGCGCTGCCCGCCAATGAGCTGCGGCGGCGAACTTCCGCACCTCCCGGCCGGGCCGCTCGCGCCCTCCCTCCGCCTCCACCTCCTGGTTGCACAAGCTTGAAACAAACACTGGGGAGGAAGGGCGGAGGGAGGAGGGCGGAGAGGGGAGGCGAGGGAGGGAGCGCGGCCGGAGGAGGGCGGGGGGTGGGGGGATTTCCAGCCGCGGCTCTTCGCAGTTTCCTCTCCTTGTTTTGCTTTCGATCTGGACTGTTCTCAGGCAAGCCGGGGAGTAACTTTTAGTTTTGCTCCTGCGATTATTCAACTGACGGGCTTTCATTTCCATTTCACACACCCTAGCAACACTTATACCTTGCGGAATTGTATTGGTAGCGTGAAAAAAGCACACTGAGAGGTAACATTTTTCAAATAATAGTTGTGACTGTGCGTGTGTTTCTCTCGAGGGCATGTTTCTGGGGACTGTGGGGGGCCGTGTGTGTATGCGTGTCCTGATGCCTTGACACGATGTTTTGCAGACGGAAAATGCCGGGGTTCATAAATATTAATACCGATTTTTGGAGGAACAGTCGGCGCAATTATGGATCGCCTGATTTTAGGGGAAGCAGGTTCTGCTGCTGTTGCTGCTGCTACTGGGGCTGCTGAGGCTGCGAGGAGGAGGAGGAGGTAGAGAGGGAGGAGGAGGAGGAGGAGGAGGAGGTTGGTGGAGGTTTAATTTCACTTTTGGATTTGCAGATGCGGAGAGGTGGCTCCATGGACACAGACCTGCTGTGTGTGCTTCTGCGCCCCAGGTGTTGTGTGTGGGGGTGCAGGTCCGCTGGAGTCGGGCCTCATTTAAAACAAAATTGTGTGTATGTGCGTGTTTGTGTGTGCGCGTGTGTGTGTGCAGCCACCGCCGTCAGCGGATCCGAAGGAGGGGAGCGGGTCCTTCTCGGTGCCCGCGGCGGCGTCTCTCCAGGCTGCCTCCAGCGTAAATAAGCAGGCACCGCCGCCCGCCCGGCTGCCCGCGCCCGCGCCCCGGCCGGGAGGAGCGCCTCCAGCCACGGCCAGAGGAAACTTGCTGGGGCGCCCCGCGGCGGTCCCGGGGCTCGCCTGCCTGCCGGGCTCGGAGTCGGGTCGCAGGCGTCGGGTGCCAGCGGCCCGGGCGGGACGGCGGGCTCCGAGCCGGGCCGGGCGCCGGGCCTGGCCGACGCGCCCTGCTTCCTGGGGGCTGGGCCGCCGCCGCCGCCGCTCGGAAGGGACGCCGCGTCCTCCTTCCCGCCGGCCAGCGCCCGGTCGGGCCCTGGGGCTTTGTCATTGCACTTGTCCCGGCGCGCGAGGGGCTCGGGCGGCGCGTCCCGGGAGGGCACCGCGCCGAGGGGTCAGCCGCCCGGGCCGCGGCCTAGCGCCGTGCGCCCCCGGGTCCCCGCAGGCGCCCCCGGCCGGCCTCGCGCGCTGGGCCTGACCCGCCTCGGCTACGGAGCGGGCGAGGTGGGGGCGGGGAGCCTCCGGGGACCGAGCGGCGCCGTGGGGGCCAGCGTCCCCTCGGGGTCCCGGGGCGCGGGCCGCGGCGGGGTGGGGACGCGAGTGCCCGCCCCGTGCCCTCCGACCCGGCTCCGGGCGCCGGGTGACATTCGCCCGCTGGCCGAACATGGTTGGTGCAAAGCCGCGGCGGCCGCCACTTCCTTTCCGCCTCGCCGGTAGGGCTCGCCCACCGAGTGAAGCCGGCGGCGGCCAATCGCGGCGCCCGCCTGCTTCCAGTGGCACCGTCTGGGGGCCAGCGCCCGCCAGGGCTGGCGAAGCCGTTCCAAGTTCCAAGGGTCGCGGGTGTAACTCATGCCCCTCCCAGCACGCGCCGGCGTCTCCCCTTGGCCCCCGGTCTGGGTGCGTTTGCCACCGTCTCCTCCTTGTTCCCTAAGAAGCGGGGGAGGGGAAGGAGGCTGGCAGCCTGGGCCGGGCGCCAGGGCCGTGGTCGGGCACCAGGTGAAACGCCCGGGTCAGTCTGTGTAGGCCGGACCCTTGGCGATCGGCTGCGGATGTGATCCCGGGGACTGGCAGCCGAGGTAGCTCAGAAGAGCGAGGTGGCTTTCGCTCGTTTCTAACCCGCTACTGTCTGAAACTTGGGGACATATTACCCGCCCCCTCCCTCTTCAACCACCTCCCTCCCGTTGCTCCTTGTCCTTGGTTATGGAAGGAGAAAACTCAGTTCTAAATGAGGAAAAGTGGTGCTGGCATTTCGTCTTCAGCCACCGGCCTCCCTATGGCTGTGACTCGTCTGCTTTTGATGAATGGCCAGGAGGGATGGAGGATCGTTAGATTTCCTGTTGTGGATTTTCAGGAATCACCGAGACTGCTGTCGAGCCTGCAGTCAGTTACTAGTTTTCCTATCTACTGTAGGTTCTCTTCGAGCAGTTCAGTTTTTGGTGCTTAAGGGCAGGTGCACAAGGGGGTCTGGGGTTAGACCAGGCGGCGGATAACCTTGATGCCAGGCAGATGCAGTTATCCCCACCAGGCCCAGAGGGTGACTCTTTAACTTCACCGCTCACGAAGATTCAGGATTCTCTGATTTCCCCAACTTTCCTTTATTCTTCTTTTAGGGGGAGAAGGGGCAAAAATAGAAACCTAAAAAACCCTGGGAAAAGGAGCCTTTTCTGAGGAAACTTCAGCAGATGAAATATTTAAGACTTGAACTGGGATCTCTAGGGGGAACGTTGGAACATCTATTGATTGATGTGTCAAAGTCCGGAATTTCACGTAATTAGTGAACGATTATAACTTGTAACTTTGTTGTGTAAGAAATTACATTTTGGTCTCTTAGATCCAAGAGTTCTTGTCTGTTACGATTTGTAACTGCTTGTTAAAATTAAACATTTACATATTTCATTCTCAGTGAGTTGTCATTTTTTTGTTAGAGAAAGTTCCAGTTACTTCAGATTTACTTACCTGTAAAAATGTCATCATAATCAAAAGCAAGGATTTGTAGTCAAACTGGAAGCAAATTATGGCAAACACATGTGTGCCATGAAGTTCTGACAGCCCTATGAACAATGGTCCCACCTTTATCCCACTTTCTGAAACACTTTATTAGGCAAATAGCGCACCAGAGCGAAAGATGTTTAAACTTACTGGAAAAATAGAAACTTTGGATACTCCACATTTGATGTGCATCAATTTTCTCATGTTACCAACGATGTTATGTTTTTATTCTTAACCTCATCTCGTACAAAACTCTGTTGTTTTTAGAGCATTTTCACATAATATGCTTTTGATAGTGAAAAACCACTGTACTCTATCTAAATTGAGTATCTGGGTTATAGTTCCCTTATCTACCTTATACCAAAAAGGGCTTAACGCAGATGAGATAATTTAGGTAGACACTCAATAAATATCCTTAGCACATCTATTAAAAGCCAGACACAGTGCTAGCCTCTGTGTACTCAACTGACAGCGAGAAAGACAGTATCTTTACGCTAGGTTGTGTTCTGGTTAGTGAGCTGATCATTAACAACAAAAAATACATACAGTTATTACCTTTTGGGGTTACCTGTAAGGAGGGTAATAATAATTCATAACTATGTCTCATAGTGTTGCTTTCATGAACAATTGAGATACTGTATATGAAAGAACATGCATAAATTATGGCAGTCTACAAATGTGTAAGGCGTTAACTTTCAAAATTCTATCAGATTATTCTTAATGTAAAAGGGCCAGATAATCATGACTGGATTAGACACTGTCTTTCTCATGGAATTTCCAGCAAGGAGGGATTTTACTTCTGAGCGTATATAAATAATGATAAAAGATTAAACATGGAATAACTGTTTTATGTAAAGTATCAAAAAATATTTAACAGTGAAACCCGATATTGTCAGTGAATTTCTTCCTTTCAGAAGAAAAGTTAGGTGGTATCCATGGAGACCAAATGATATGGAAATAATAGTGATTGGACCAATGTATTTTCCCTCTTTCTATCAGATAAGAAAATCTTCCCAAGCCTCTCTGTGGTTTAGTCTGAATCTTCTTCACTCTCGTGTCAGCTTCTTCATTATCTGCCATTGCAGGTGTGCACTGGGCTGATTTTAGTATTTTGCTTTTACCATCTTTTTTTTTTTTTTTTTGAGACAGCGTCTTGCTTTGTCGCCCAGACTAGAGTGCAGTGGCACAATTTCAGCTCACTGCAGAACTCTGCTTCCAGGTTCAAGCAATTCCTGTGCCTCAGCTTCCTGCGTAGTTGGGATTACAGGCGTGTGCTACCATGCCTGGCTAATTTTTGTATTTTTAGTAGAGACAGGGTTTCAGCATGCTGGCCAGGCTTGTCTCGAACTCCTCACCTCAGGTGATCTGCCCACTTCAGCCTCCTGAAGTGCTGGGATTACAGGCATAAGCCCCCGCACCGGCCTGCTTTACCATCTTGGCTCATGTGCATTTATTGAATGCTTACTGTGTGCCCAACACTGTATATGTGACAACATACATGAAAGTAAATCTAACTGATAGTATATATTTATAACCTATATTAAAATACATAATATATGCAAATAAACAAAACTGTGGTGAAATGTCAGTTATTAGTAAAAATTAGTTCTTCTTTTCATCTGTATGGGACATGATGTTCCTTCCTGCACAGGCATAGGAGGTCAGGACCTTCCGTCTGTGCCTGCCCCGTTGGCCCCCTGTGTTTGGCCTGAGTGTAATCAGTGGTCGGTGCACGATGCCAGCTTAATGCATAGTGTGCTGAATTGAGGAGTGGCTCTGGTGGCAGGAATGACTGATGGAAAAGTGGGTGAGGAGGTTCCATCAAACTTTAATTTATCACCAAAGAACAAAGAATGATGAATAACATATAGGGTCCAGATTTGAACATGAAGCCAGTATTTTTTATAGAGTACCAAGGAAAACACACAAGCAGGAAACCCAGCTCACAGGTCCCCTTTGTCCCTGGGACTCCATCTGGGGCTCTTTGGATTCAGAGCAAGCAGCAGGCCTGAAGTCTTGGCATTGACCTTCAAAGATCCCCTCAAAATAACGTTTCCCCTCAGAAGCTCCATCTTATGACAAACTGTCTCTAAAACAAATTGTGTTTATTTAAGAAGACTTCATGTACCCTTTTTCTTTTATTAGAGTCAAAGTGTCACTCTGTCGGCCAGGCTGGAGTGCAGTGGCTCGATCATAGCTTACTGCAGGCTCAAACTCCTGGGCACAAGTGATCCTCCTGCCTCAGTCTCCTGAGTAGCTGCGACAACAGGCATGTGCCACCCCAAAGCCCGACATACATTTTTGTGTAGAGACAGGGTCTTGCTATGTTGCCCAGACTGGTCTCAAACCCTTGGCCTCAAATGATCCTCCCTCCTTAACATCCCAAAGTGCTGGGATTATAGGCGTGAGCCACTGCACCTGGCCCTTGTGCCCATTTTTATTCCTCAGAAACACATATGACTTTCAGTCAGAACTCCTGAATGCCTTGAGAAAAACGGGTGTTATCAAATCTAGTTGATCTTGTTTAGCCAAATGTAGAGACCCGTGGTGTGTTGGACAGGCTGGCCAGCTCTGTGTAGAGAAACTCACCATCCCGTGAGGCTTTCTGAGGCACTGAGACTAGCTGGGGCCATCCATCAATAACTTGAGGTCTGCTTGGGGATCCAGGGACCCCAAGCAATTATTTTAAATGAATAATTGATTTTGTTAAACATAGTAACACATTCAACAGTTTTCTTAAATGCAGACATTGTGTTATTATTTCATTTGTTCATTAACTATTTGTTGACAGCCAGCAGTGTACAAGGCTCTGTGGTGGAAGGTGCATGAACTCAGATGCCTAGAGTGGCCTTTTAGTAATCCAATCACTTCCCCCTTTGGAAGTTTTCACTCTGTAAAACGTGGCTGGATAGTTCTGTCTTCCTTAGGAGACAACCTATGTGTGTAATGAAAATTGCCTGGGGAGGGGACTTTTAGAAATTACACAGGACCCTTTAGATTTGAGATTATCTATAGCCCCCTTTCCCCTCCTTCCCCTTCCTGCCCTGAATAGCGAGCCTCTTATTCACCATTGGATCCCTGTTCCCTAGTCTCCCTCAGGTGTGTGGCCAGAGCAAAAATGGAAAGCCACTGAATCAAGGATCTCTTCCCAGGGCCAAATAGTTGATCTCTTCCTTGGCTCAGATTAAACCTCTTTCCACATTTTAAAGAGCTCTTTGGACAGGGGCCTGTGGTCACTGTGTTGGCTCTGCCCACTCGACCTTGCTTGCCCTACAGAAATGGGACTCATGTTAAGTTTGTGATACATTGAATTTTCCTTTTTTTTTCTTTTTTGAGACAGAGTCTTGATCTTGTCTCCTGGGCTGGAGTGCAGTGGTGTGATCTCGGCTCACTGCAACCTCTGCTTCCTGGGTTATACTGATTCTCCTGCCTCAGCCTCCTGAGTAGCTGGGATTACAGGTGCCCCACCATGCCCAGCTAATTTTTGTATTTTTAGTAGAGACAGGGTTTCGCCATGTTGACCAGTCTGGTCTCAAACTCTTGACCTCAGGTCATCTGTCTGCCTCGGCCTCCCAAAGTACTGGGATTACAGGTATGAGCCACCACGCCCAGCTGAATTTTCCATTTTGAAGAGGCAAGAAGGACTTTATTTTATTTTATGTATTTGCCTCTTTGTCCAGGAAGGCCATGGATAATTAGGTGTTTGGTTTGGTTTTGCTTCTGTTTTGGTTTATAACTCCTTTATCAGTTTAGTGTTCCCTTCTGATAAGCAAGAAAGAGCAGAGTTGACAGAGAATGGCTGCGGATGAGAAGCAGGTATGTGTGGTTCTTTCTGATTATGGATTCTAAGTATTTTTATCCCAGAGGCAAGACTAGTTCAGCAAAATACCTTAATTTAGGATTTTGTGTGATAAAAGCCTGTCCTGTTTTCATTAAATGAAGATTTTTTGAGAATTAACTACTTTCTGTGTAATTTTCATAAATAATTTCGTTTGGGCATACTTAACACTCTGTTGCTATCTGCTGAAGGCATTTGATACTCGCACACCTAATGCCATCAAAGGAGAGATGAGCATACATTTTAATTTGTTCTTATTGAGCGTACATTTTAATTGTTCTTATGAATGTCAGATTTTGGGAAGATCCAAAGAAGTACTCTGTAGATAGAATACGCTGTCCTGGCCCCCTAACCTTACAATCCTACCGATTTTCCCATTTCATGAGATTGACCTTTCAGATGAGGAGGAACTGCATACAAATTGCTTTATTTCAAGTAATATCTACCTTGTTATTTTTGAAAGAGTTCTTTTGTCCTTTTATCCTAGATCTATTGGAGAAGATGAGAAAAATTACAGTGGTGATAAGAGAGCGTCTTAACACCTAGATATGATGGGTGTGTTGGGTGATAGGAATGGGAGGCTGTTGGAAAGTGAGAGTTGGGGGATGGGGTGATGAAAAGGAAACGGGTGACTAGTGCCTCCTGGATTCTTGAATGGGAGAGAGTGAAGAGAGAATCAGGCAGGAAGATTTTCTGCACAAATGTCACTGAAAGAGTGTTAGAGGTCGGAGGGGTGAGTTGAAGTTGGTTAGGTAATTAGTAATAACCCAAGGACCAGTCAAAAGACTGGAGGACCGTCCACTGCTGACTTTGGGGTTAGACCCTTTTATCCTGGGGATGATAAAGACTGATGGGAAAACTGCTAGGCAGCTGCTGACATTATTCTACAAGGAAACATGAAGTTGTGAGTAGCTGTCACTTGGAGACGTGGTTGAAGTCACCTTAGGGGTACAGTTATGTTGCTGCATCATGACATTTAGGTCAACAGTGGACCACATGCATGACTATGGCCCCATAAGGTTATAATATCAGACTTCTACTCTACCTTTTTCTATGTTTAGATACACAAATACTTGCCATTGTGCTACAGTTGCCTATAGGCCTCAGTACAGTAACCTGCAGTACATGTTTGCAACGTGGAAGCCATAGGCCATACCATAAGCCTGGGTGTGTAGGAGGTTACACCATCTAGGTTTGTGTAAGTACGCTCTGTGATGTTCACACAATGACAAAATTGCTTAATGGTGCACATCTCAGAATGTATAACTGTGCCGGTGTTGATGCATTGTTTGAGGATGGGGAAATTGATACTCACTATGTGAGGCCCCAAACTCAATCTAAAGTTGCCTTTGGAGGCATCCACGGAAATACCGTAATGGCTCTCTTAGGCCCTTCTCCCCCCATACCAATCTTGCTTGGTACTGTTTTTATTTTATTTTTAAATCCTTGAAAGAATACATAATAGATGTACATATTTTCAGGGCACATGTAATAATTTAATGCATTCATATTTGTAGTTTGTAATGATAAATCAATGTAATTGTGCCATTCCGATTATGGGAGTTAAATATGGAATCAGGGACATAGAATGGGCTGATAATGTGTTTTCCTAAAGAACAGATGGGACAAGTTAAAACTGAACTGTGAATTCCATAACTGGGTAGTGTGGGTCCCTGAGTTGGGCACTCGGTACTCCACAGTGACTGTAGTCGGGATTCTACATTGAAATAAACTTTCTGGAATTTACCTTGGTGCTATATACTTAAAGTCTTAAAAATATTAAGCTCTCTGTTCCAGTAATTCTGCTTCTTGGAACCTACTTACGTGAAGTAACCAGAGATGGGAACAAAGATTTATGTACAAGGATGTTTATTGAATTAGCTTCTGTTATATAAAAACTTGGAAACAACTTAAATATCCAACAGTAGGGATACATTTGAACGAATTACGGCACATCCAGACAGAGTATAGGTAACTTACAAAGCTCGTGTTTTCGAGCAGCATTTAGTGACGGGAAAATATTTATGATCTATGTTGGTTGGGTGGGGAAAAAAGAATGTGAAATTGTGCTTCTAATTTTATTTTAAAAACGTGTGTGTATATTGGTGTATTTAAAAAAACCTGGAAGGAAACATACCTTTTTGATGGTGGAATTGTGTTTAGCTTTTTTTTCCTCCTTGAAACATTTTTGTATTTTCCAAATTTAAAACAGCAAGCACAATTACCAATTACCCTTTTAACCAGAAAATATTCTCAAGACAGTGCTCATAGGGCATCTCTGCCCTGACCTCTGGTCCACGATAGGTTAGGAAGAACACACTGGGTGCTGCTGAGGAGGAGGCTGTGCAGGGACGGGCCATTCTCGAGCCTTTCTGCCTCCACGTGTGGACCAGGCTCTAGAGCCAGGGCTTTCCTAGCGGGGCTGTTGGAAGCCCTTGTCCTCAGACAGCTGTGGCTACTTGGAGACACTTAGATGGGTGGCTTTTTGGTGAAGTTGGGACATAATGTTTTGTCAGTAACTGTGAAGGGCTTGAGATATGATCTCACTTTACAGTTAACATTCTTTATACATATGAATACTACAGAAACACAAAACACCTGGGTAGGAGAAGAGAGTGCCTTGTTGATATTTACAACTGGGGCAGCAGTCTCAGTGACACTGCTGTGTCAGGCCCCTAAACCTGGACCCTTAGGTGACACTGAAAACTGATGGAATGTACATGTGGGCTGCACTCTGTTGACAGGGACAGAGCAGCTGTCCCTCTCCCGTCCCAAAAGGAGAGAGAGAGAAAAGAAAGAAAAAGAAAACAAACAAAAAACACCTTAGCTCCCCTGACATGGGATGAAAAGGTTCCAGGGGTCTTATCCTGACCTTTTAGAATGTGAGACACTTACAACCTGGGGATGTCTCCAAGGTCTGTTTTTCATTCCTTTTGAAACACACATGCCTAGGGAGATAGGTCTTCCTAGCACCTTGGGAACCAGTCCAGGCTGAAACTATTTGGTCCTCTTGAGGAGATTAGAGGTTTTATTATCCTTTTGGAAAAGAGCATTTAATGTACACAAATGGCTACAGATCTAATTCTCATGGTAAGTGAAGTATCAAATGTTTGTAGGGGAAGTGAGAGTGAACTTTCCCTATCTTCACATCCTATACTTTCCCTGTCTTCATGTCCTATATAGTCCCTATCTTCATGTTCTGTACATTCCCTGTCTTCATATGCTATACAGTCGCTATCTTCATATCCTATATGGTTCCTATATTCATATCCCATACATTCCCTATCCTATACATTCCCTACCTTCATGTCATATATGTTCCTACCTTCAGACCCTTTATGGTCCCCGTCTTCCTACCCTATACATTCCTTATCTTCATGTCCTAAACAGTCCCCATCTTCA
The DNA here is from genome assembly GCF_037993035.2 of Macaca fascicularis. Classification (NCBI taxonomy): domain Eukaryota; kingdom Metazoa; phylum Chordata; class Mammalia; order Primates; family Cercopithecidae; genus Macaca; species Macaca fascicularis. Next base: position 189,251,734 of record NC_088379.1, on the reverse strand, counting down.
TATCCTATACATTCCCTATCTTCATTTCCTAAACATTCCCCATCTTCATATCCTATATAGTCCCCATCTGCATGTCCTATACATTCCCTATCTTCATATCCTATACATTCCCTACCATCATGTCCTAAATGGTCCCTGTCTTCATATCCTGTACCTTCTCTATCTTCATGTCCTATGTAGTCCCTACCTTCATGTCCTATACGGTCCCCATCTTCATGTCCTAAACGGTCCCTATCTTTGTATCATATGCATTCCCTAGCTTCATGTCCTATACATTCTTTCCCTTTGTATTGTATTCATTTCTGTATCTTAGGAGGTGAAGGCATTTTATAGGAACTCTGAGGAGTCTGGAAAGAAGCCTGGGAAGCTTTATTTTCCCCTCACACCTGCCTTTAAAAGACCTCTGTTGGAGAATGACAGTAGAACTTAATCAGAGTGTGACCTCTGACTCTTCACAACTGAAGACCTCAAATCTCCAATTTTTATCTGAAAAAAATATTAGAATAGTTTCACTCTCTTTATGAATGTGGAGACGTTTTTAGATTGCTATGGAAGTAGGATTGGGCGTGACCATTATGAGTTCAGAGGCTGAGTGCCGTAGCATAGCCCATCAAAATACATATATATACACACATATATATACACACACATTACACATATGTACATATATACACATATGTATACATATATATACACACACATTGTCCAATACGAATATAATGTGAGCCACATGTATAGTTTTAATTTTCTAGTAGCCACTTAGAGAAGTAAAAAGTATGTAAAATTAATTGTAATAATATTTCTCATTTAACTCATTTTATCTAAAATATTTCAGTATGTCAATGTAAAAATATTAATGAGATATTTTACATTCTTCTTTCATACTGAGTATTTAAAATCCTATGTGTCCTTTACACCCATAGCCTGTCTTAATTCAGCCCAGCCACATTCCAAGTGCACAGTAGACCCATCTGGCTGGTGGCTACCATCTTGGTTGGTGCAGCATAAGGAAATGAATCAAGGGGTGAAGAGAATACAGGGGGAAAGTTTTAGTGCAGTCCTGAAAGGACTGAAGGAAAGGAGAGTTGGAGTGGTTGCTTTGATCACAACTGTATGAATCTCCTCGTGCCTCTCCCCACAAACCGTACCTGATCTCTTTAGCCTAAAACAATGAAATGCTCTGAATTTCTGTAGAAGCAGCATACTATACGTCCCATTCCTAGGGTAGTTAGCGATCTGCATCTTGATGAGATGAATGTTTTCTAGACTCTTGAACTGTTAAGAACATCTTTGATTATTTGGATTTTTCCATTTGTATCACCTATGTGGTAAGTTATTTGAGAGCCGGGATCCAGTCCAATTTATTTGCATTCCTCACCAGTGTTTGACACCTTTAAGACCTAGATAAATATTAGTTTATTTGATTTTCAGCTGTAAAGCAAAGGTTAGCTTGAAAGGCTGAATTCCAGCTCAGGAAGGATGGCATCTAGTTTGTACTGGAAACCTAATGGTATATGAATTGAACACATAAACATTAGGATTTGTCACTTTGCATTAGGATTTGTCACTTTGTATTAGGGGTTCCATACCCAGAAGGTGAAAAATTGTTTGGTTTTTCTCCTTTGTATCCAGACCTTTAAAAAATCTTATCAGTTCATTCCTTTGATATTTAAGTTCCAATGATGATACTAGTACCTTCTTGTAAGTATAAATAAGCTATATTTGGTGATGAACCAGAGATAAACATTTGGAAGCTGCAACTTTTTCCATGGGTTCTTTGTTAACAATAACTTTGTTATTAACAAACACAGCCCATGACATCTACGCCATGAAATTCTTTTGAAATCAAGTATAGTATTTTACAGTTGCCTTCATTTGTTCTCTTTGACTGTAATTGTTGGGTTGAAGCAACAGACTTACCAGAGAGCCAAGGCAATTTATTTTTACTGAAGACTACCTAAGAACTGCTTAGGTAGCTTTTCTCTGCAAGATTAAATGCAACCTTCATGGAATCATGTTAGCAGGGCCAGCAGCTAGAAAAATAAAGACTAAACCAAACCTTCAGCGACGAAATTCCCAGCTGCTCAGTGGCTCAGAGCTTTCCTGATTGCTTTCTTCCAATGAAAACACTGTAGATTAGTTTTAAGTGAATTCTAGTAGGTTTGGGGATTTGCAACTGACAGAAGAACAGCAAAGCATAATCTCACTTTAAAATAATAGTCCTGAAGGTAAATCTTTATTGGCTTTTTCTTGGGATGCTGGGATTTTTGTTCATATGGGAAAACTTAACTCATACACACTGTTTAGCTGACCTTTGAAGGTAAGGCCCTAGAAGGCAGACAGAGGCTGGACACCTGGGGATGTGCGTCGGGACTGCTGCTCCTCTTTCTTCTCTCCATTGTAGAGGCTGGAAACTTGCGGAGCCTGCGAGGAAGGCCCCTGTAGGGAATGTAGATGACCTGCTCTTTCCACTTTTGGGTGCCGTCATCCTGACGATTGGTGAAGTCAGGGCGAATTGAAAATGTTATAGGAGAGGATTTACTTAACTTACAGGTGCTTTTAATGCATTACGATTTTTTTTTTTTCTTGAAAGTCGTTGCAGTTTGGGAGATGGGGTAGAGGAGAGTGCTCAACTGAAACAGTTGACTATTTTGATCATGCATCCATTCAGTCATTTATTTAGCGGGTGTTTATTCCGTGCTAACTGTATGTAGAGGGAGATATAAAACGAAAGAAAAGTAATCCTTTTGGATTTGAGGTAGCCAGGTAGGTAGATGGTCTGCATTCCTTAGAGTGAGGAGCCTAATTTATCCACATAGAGAAAACACAATGAGGCAAGTAAGATGATAGTTCCAGAAACGATTTTACTTATCTGTGAATCCCTTTTAGAGTTCTTCCATGGGCCCTGTGGGGTTGTTTCAGATTGTAGGGGAAGCCACAGTGCTAATGTGACAGATTTTTTGCCAAGTGTATACATTTTATTTTATTTTATTTTAAGAACAGATTATTAATAGACTGTAAAATAGGCATAAAACAATGTATTGTTTTGTTGTTCTTTCTGTTTTCCACAATTGTCTCACATTGAGTTTGGAACGTGGAACTATGGTCTGGTGTCTTTTGTCATTAAGGAAAACTGATGCGGTTAAATCCTGATAATTATCTCCCCTCTCTACTTCCCCTTCCCTTGTGGGGAGACACTGTAACCAGCAGAGCTGCAGAATCAGTACTCCTGCCCCCCACGGTAAACTGAAGGAAGCTGATGAAAGATATCCAGGAACTCTTGGCACTATTTTTGAAATTTTTATGTGGATTTGAAATAATTTCAAAATAAAAAGATTTTTTTAAGGCTTCCCATTAGTGCTCTAGAGTTACTGTTGCTTATTTAAAATAACAGCCTAATAGAGTATATTTGTAAGTTCCTTTGTTTGCTTCCCCACATGGATCTAGAAGGGATTTTATGTAGCTCTTTTTCTAGGTAGGTCCTACTTTCACCTTGAAGGGAAAAGTGGCCCTTACTTCATTTTGAAAATGCCTTATTTTCTCTCTTTGCGTGTGTGTGTGCGCGTGCGTGTGTGTGTTTGACCATAGTGAATATTGAGTTGCCTGAAATAAGGAATAATTATCATCCATGAAAGGACTGAAGGAAACAGTGGCAGCAAGTAGGGAAGTCATAAATGCATGTTGAAGCATTCTTTTTTAAACTGTGGTAAAATTTACATAACAAGATTTACCATTATAATCATCTTAAAGTGTATAATTTGGTGACGTTAATGACATACACAAGGTTGCCTAACCATCACCACCATCCATTTCCAAAACTTTTTCAGTATCTGGATCGGAATCTCTATACCCATTAAACAATAACTCTGCTTCCTGCAACCCCTGGCAGCCAGCATTCTACTTTCTGTCTGTGAATTTGACCACTCGGGGTGTCTCATGTAAGTGGAATCATACAGTCTTTGTCTTTTCATGTCTGGCTTATTTCGCTCTGCAGAATGTTTTCCAGGTCCATCCATGTTGTGGCACGCATCAGAACTTCATTCCTCTTTAAGACTGAGTAATATTCCCACATTGTGTTCGTCCATTCATCTGTTGATAGACACTGGGGTTCTTATTAATTTGGCTATTGTGAATAAGGCTGCTGTGATCATTGGTATAAAAGTATCTGTTTGAGTCCCTGCTTTCAGTTATTTCAATTCTGTAGAATGGCCGGGTCATACGGTAATCCTATGTTGACTGTTTGAAGAGCCACCAAATTGTTTTCCATAGCTGTACCATTTTGCATCCCCACCAGCAATGCACACAGGTTCCAGCTTCTCCACACCTATTGCAAACATTTGTTATTATTATCTTTTTTTTTTTTTTTTTGGATAGGGTCACCCTAATAGGTATGAAGTGGTAGCTCATGAAGGTTTTGATTTGCATTTCCCCGGTAACTAATGATGCTGAGCACCTTTTCATGCGCTCCTAGCCATTTGTCCATCTTCTTAGGAGGAGTGTCTCAAGGGCTTTCTTCATTTTTGATTTTCTTGTTGTTGTTGAGCTGTAGGTTTGAGTCATTCCTTTTGTGGTTTTGAAAATGACACACTAGTAAGTCTGAGAAACTAAGATTCTCCCCATTACAATATATGTAGCATGTGGCAAAAAGTTCTGTTTTAGAATTTTGAGATGCTGTAAAGCTGATGAAGCACAGTGTGGGGAATTCACTTATGCTGGAGTGAAGTAAATCGGAGCGCATGGGTAAGCGAGAATCCGATAGAAAGTACCTTCCCTTCTTGCACCATGCTGCAATTGGGAGTTTCCGTAGCAACGATTGCCAGCCCCTTCCCTTCATTTTTTCAGCTGCAGAAATCAAGTAACCTGCTCAGTGTATTGTGACCAGGTTAAGTACTCAGTATGTTTTGTCGAACTGTGCAGTAAATAATTTTTTTTCTGTTGTATTTTGAATCCAGAAATGTCTTGTGAGAGGAAAAATAGCAGTGCTTGAATGTGGTAGTGAATTTATTGTCGCGGCTGCCCTTGTGGTAACCGCTCTGCTTGGGACTCATGAAAAAGGCCTTAGGGTTCTTCACTTCTGTGGTATTTCAAGATAAAAATTAGTAAAAGCAGCCTCAGAATAACATTTGGAGGCTTAAGAATTTAAATATAATCCATTCAATAATGGTTCAATAGTATTACTGAGTAGATGAAAAAAAATTGTCATAATGACAGATCTGTTAAGTAAAATGAATAAAAGCATTTGTGTATTTATTGTGAATTGTTCACAGCATGAGAAGCCATTCATTTGTTCTTCCAAGAGCTATAGTAGATAAAGAAATTCAGTGAAATATCACAACTGTAAGGAAGCAAATTCATTGTTGGTTTAGTTTTATGTCCTGTGGAAATTTTTCATTTTACTCAATCCTTTTGAAAAGTTGAACTTTATTGAATAATATAACCCGGCAAGGTCATGTGCGGATTATAACTGAGTTGTAAATAATTGGAAGAAGATGCATAATATATGTGTTTTGAAGCAGAGTGGTAAGAGGAGTTGCAAAAATTTTTGTTCTCTTTAGGTTTGGGGCAAAGATTTTAAAAATCCTTAAAATTAGTTTTAAGTACTGTGAAAACAAACATGATAATGATGAAATTAAATTGAAGACTCTCTTCTGCAAACAAATATCTTAAATAAAACCCTCAGAGGAATTCATTCCTTCAGCAGACATTTTTGAACAGCTGTGCGTGAAGCCCTGTGCTGTGAAGATGTAAAGCTGAAAATTTCGGATCCATGCTTTCCAAGAGCTTATCGTTTGGTTAGAGAGACAAGCAGGTAAATAAGCATTCCTGGTCGTGAAAAGAATGAAAGATGGGCTTCATGGAAGCATAGCAAGCCAAAGGCTAAGGGAGAGAAGAGGAAGAAGCTGTATCTTCTTTTTATTCTTTTTAATTTACTGGAGTTACCCATCATGAACTAAGAGCTATCTCTTTGACCAGAGAAACTGGGGCGTGCCTCACCACTGACTTCTGACTGGCCGGAAGGAGGGAGGCGATGTCATCTGGTGGCCAGTGGGTGAACAGGGCATTTTTGGTTGAAAGAACAGCAAGAGCAAAGACATGAAGGGTTGACAGTTCCTTCCGCTCCTGGTGCATGGACCGCTCTCCAGGGTGGCTGGGACAAACAGATGAAGGAGGGAGTGTCAGAGCCAGTTCCTGGTGGCCGCAAATATCTCACTCAGGGCATGTGTTCCTGTTTCCCAGTAAGAAACGGTTTTGTTCCGAGGATACAGCCAGCTTTTTTCTTTTTTCTTTTGGAAGGTTATTGAGGATTTGGAACATTTTCCCCTGTGCATTTCAGAAAATGATAGCTAATGACTGCGAGCAGCAGGGCGTGTCGCAGCTGTGCACCTGCAGTGTTGGAGAGGAGCTCTAAGGCGTGTGCATTTGTAGTCTGTGGTCCATTGCGGGAAGGACTGGGTCGTGCCTTTGATAATAGCCAGGCCTGTCTTTGAGGTGCTTTTATATAAGTTTCTAAGAGGAAATGATGAATAGGTACAAAAATATTTTTTGTACTATCTTTTGTTTGGTTTGAATCGGTTTGTGAAGAGAGTGTTTATGGATGAGTTTATAATCCCCAAGTGAGGAGGAATTCAAGACAGTGGGCTCCAATTCAGGTAAGAAACCCAAGTTAGAGAATCAAAGATAATGGCAAGACCCCCCAGAAACAATGCCTTCATAGGGCAGAAGTTAAGACAGGTCTTCCTATCCGCCCAGAGTGTCCCCAGGTCCTCCGAGTGACGCCACGCCAGGCCATGGAAGGGCTGGGAGAACACCTAAGGTGCAAACGTTAGCCAGCAGGACTCAGGAGCTGGAGGGAGCCCCGGAGCTGGCCATGCCATACTGAGGCTTCTTCCCTGCATTGTGACCACATGGATGATCCAGGAAAATTCACCTCTGTCAAGGTCAACAGACAACCTTTAAATCGACTGCCTCCTTAATTCCCATTTGTCACATAATACAGTCTGTTCACAGGTCGCAGAGGCTAGCATGTGGGATACTTGGGACGCATTATTCCACCTGCATCGTGTTTTAACCAAACCACCTCACACTCTTCATCCCATGCAGCTACAGAGTGGCTGGGGAGGTGTGACCATCAGGTGCCGAGGCCCTCACAGCTGGGGTGACCGGCTGCGGTGATGGCATTGATTGGACGTTTGCCAGACTCTTCACTTCCCTGGGGGGATAAATTGGAAGGTGTTATTCAAAGGCCTAGATATTTCTGTGGTTTATTTCGGTATTTCACTGTCTCCCCTCTATTGTCAGTAACTGCCTGTTTTGAACCGGTTATGTGTTGTGGAGGGCTGAGCCACATGACTCGCGTGGACTCGGTACCCTCATACGCGTTGGCTGAATTCAGTTGCAGTGATTCACTCGGTCCTCCTACTGTTATTTCCTGTCCAGACACAAAGACGCCTGCAGGACATTGGTGCCTCTGGGCTCAGGCACTGGTGTTTCCCGGTAGGGAAGGCGGACCGGGCAGCAGGAGGAAAGCGCGGTCAGCGGGTGTGTGCCCTGGCTGGACTGGGGGATTTCCTCCACTTAGTCGGCAGGGACCCTCGCTAAGGTGCAAGGACACATGGCTGACTGTGAACTAGCAGCTTGCAGGGAAACCTTCCAGCATTTTCTCCACCGCGGCTCTCATGTTCCCTGTGGAGCAGCTTCTTTGTATCACCAATGGCTCAAACATGTGGTCGTCCCCGGTCATTTGCCCTTGTCGTTGTTCTTCCTTTTGTTGGGAATGTTCTTTCTTCTCTTCCACCTGACGATCCCTCGGCTTCCAGGCCCAGTTCAGATGTCCCCTCTTCTAGGAAGCCTTCCAGAGTCCTCTCTTTCTTCTGGGTTTTTACATAAAATATTAAAACTCCCCCATAGGCCTTTGAAAAAATTCATCTATTTAAAGTGCAGAGTCACGTTATTGTGAGGCGAATGAACCAGTGGGGGTGAGTCTGATGCAGAGAGGGAACCCAAACCGAATGTGTCAGACGCCCGTAATCAGTGTGAGCAGTGGCGGTGGGTGCGTGGCCGCAGGGCAGCCGCCCGCTCCAGTGTGCTCATCCCGGGGGCTTCGACTCACCTCCAGGACACCACGTCTTGCTTGAAAGCTTGCTTTAATGCTGACGTGCCTGCCTTCGTCTTTGCAGGGTAAGCCCTTGGAGGCCAGAGATCATGTCTTCATCATCTTTGCATACTCCACACAGCTTTAGATAATGCTTGGCACACAGCGATTTTCATGTGGTTGGCTGGTAAGGTTTTTGGAATGAAAAGTTGAACCAACGTAATTCAAAAGTGTATTAACATCCTTAGCTGGATTCACCCGGAAAATGGCATGTACATAGTAAAATTGATTTTTCGGTTGCATGCTTTTTGTAGTCATTTTGTTTTCCTTGATTATCATTTGTTCATAAATTTATCCATCACAACATATAGTTAATATCATCTGCTTTATCCTCCTCAGTCCTTGCCCTCAGTGAGTTTTCCCAAGAGGAATTCATCCACTTTCTTATCAGTGAGTGATTACTACATGTCATTATGTGCAAGCTACTGTACTTGATGTTTTGGGATGAATGAGATGGGATTCCTCCTTACAGGACTTTATACAGAGATAAGCCTGTTGCCAAGTACGTGGAGCTGTAAGCTTTGGTTGCATCAGAAGGTGGAAGGAGGCTGAGTGCAGTGGCTCATGCCTGCAATCCCAGCACTTTGGGAGGCTGAGATGGGAGGATCACTTGTGGCCAGGAGTTCGAGACCACCTTGGGCAACATGAGGAGACTCCTTTCTCTACAAAAAAAAAAAAAAAAAAAAAAGGGAAAGAAAAAGAACAAAAAGAAGAAGGAGGGGCGGGGAGGGGGAGAAGGAAGAAGAAAGGAATCAGTGGGATAAGGGGTTAGAAGAAAAAGGTGGAGGGAATCAGTGGGATAAGAGGCTAGAAAGGTGGGATGGGGATGAATTATGGTGGCCAGGAGTCTGTATTTTATTCAGTGGGCATTGTGGAACCATGGAAGGATTTTCTGCAAGGTGAGGAGCCATTTGGGGAGATTAATCTGGCCAACAATGTGCAGGGTGGAGAATATGCTTCTATTACAGAAGGTGGACCCTGGACATTGTCTTGTTCCTTGTGGAACACTCTGGCTTAGTCAATGCTGTTAGGTGGAGCACGGGCCCTACTGTTTGAAATTTCTTTGAGGAAGTCTTAGGGGAGACCAAGGAAATCTCACCTCATACTTTTCCTCCTAACATAAACTATCCTTTATCTATTTCTTCTCACGGTAGCTCTGCTAAATTGCTATTAAGAGCTCTGTTTAGCGACGAGGAAACTATGGCTTGGACAAGTTAAAGGTTATGAGCAGTGAGGTTCCAGTTCAGGTGGGCTTGAAGCCAAATCTGAGCTCCCACCACCGTATTATGCTTTAACAAGGAGAGGGAAAGAAAAGAAACCACTGTGGTCCTGGGAGGGGTTGGCAGAGAGGGGAAATAGTGACCATCCGATGGATGCCGAATCCAACCCTCCAACCTCTGGCTACCATTCGGAAACTGGTGAGAGGCAGTGGGTATCTTCCAAAAATATTCGAAGACAGTTCTGCAGCTTGCAGGGGAGACGTGCATTCTTGCTTTGGAGGTATTCCTGTACTTAGAGTGGGTAGCAGTTTTGGCTCTTTTTCCAGTTGGAATTCATTGGTGATTGGGATGGTTTATCCCATGAATAGAATCAAACTATCGGAAACTGTAGTGCGTGAGTTTATAGTTTGTGTGCTGGAGCTTGACCAGATTTGAACATAAAGAGTTAAATTGGATATCTCCATAATAATTAATAGTGATCATAGCACCAAAAATAGCTGGTAACCGTTATGGAGAGCTTCCTGGCAGAGGGGACAGCTCAAAGGAAATCCTCAGAGGAAAAGTGGTAGCAAGAAGCAGACCGTCAGGGCCAGCCTGTGCATGTGGAGTGTGGGAGGAAATCATTTTTTGTCATCCAGGGGAAAAGATAGTGCCCTTCAAAATCAACCTTTCAGAACAAGTTATTTTCAGGCAGCTGGTTTTTGGGAAGGTGTTGGTTTTCAAGGTAGTCTGCTAGTGATGTGATTGAAATCAAGAAAGCAGCAATTTTGTTGCTCAGGTTCCGGTTCCAGTATGCTGGCTCTTTGAGTTTCTGTTATTTGACTTTTCACAAATACTGACCACACTGACATCTCCTCTCTCTTGTCCCCTTGTCTTTTCTGTGTTCCTGAAGGGGCAAAACACACCTTTTGAGGTCTGTGGAGCTTAAAAATGAAGTCAAAGGTGACTGGGTGACATAAACAGCTCAGGTAATTCAGGTCCTGCTGCTTCTGCCATGCTCCTCCTCCTCAAGCCAGCATGGCTCAGTTATCCACTTTGATGTCTACCCTTTTCCCACGTGCCTCCTCCTATTGAACTTGTTCTGTATACTGTTACCTCTCCAGTGTCTGCACTAGAGGACGGAGCGGTCTTTTCCGGCTTGCATACTGCAGGCTGACACAGTCTTAAAGGAACTCCCCACCGCACTCCGAGGAGGAGGAGCTGAGCCTTCCCGAGGTCACGTTACTTCTCCTGTACTGCAAAGGCAGTGCTCAGAGGACGTGCTGATTAAGGGAAATATAGGATCACTTCTTTTCCCATTTTCCATATGGAAAGAAGCTTTGAAAATGCAGTATGTGTTCGAGTCCATATGCTTCGAAATCTGTGCATGATTCTTGCTTTGCTGAATTGCAGAGGCTGATGCCATCTAGATGCTGCGATCCAGGGCCAGACACACCTAAGGGTCCCAGCATGAGTTTACATTTATGAAAACTTTTAAAAGTCAGTCTACCCTTTTAGGTCTTAATGGCCTTGCATAAATTTTTCTAGAAAATGCTCTTTAAAAAAATGATGGAGTAAAAAAGACTCTTAGATTTTCATAATTTAAATGTATCTGGAAGGTAATTTATCTGCAATTCACAGTTCTCTCGTTATCTGTTTTTTTACAGAAAAGAATATTACATTTGTATCTGCATCAAATTTCATGATCCTTGTAGATTTTTTTTTTTTAATTTTAAGACAGCATGTTTCACACATGATTAGATTACTTGGGAAGCATTCCTAGAAGTGATATGGCTGGGTCCAAGGGTGTGTTTTTAAAAGTTTTGATACCTATGGCCTAGCTGCTGTTTGGAAATTTTGTACCTATTTTATACTCCCACCCATAGTGCATGTAAGATGCAAAACACTATTCTAGATATTCCATATGTTTATTTGCTTTTTTCTTTTCTTCTCTCTCTATTTCTTTCTTCTCTCTCTCTCTCTTTTTTTTTTTTTTTTTGAGACAGGGTCCTGCTCTGTTGCCCATGCTGGAGTGTAGTGGCATGATCATAGCTCACTGCAGCCTCTACCTCCTGGGCTCAAGTGATCCTCCTGCTTCGGCCTCCCAAAGTGCTGGGATTACAGGTGTGAGCCACCGCATTGCCTTATTTTACATGCTTCTTCATTTAATCCTCACAAAGCCTGATGAGAACAGAGAAGGTCAGTAACCTGCCCAAAGTCACAGCTAAATGATAGAGCTGGGGGTGAAAGCAGGCAGTGCAGCAGAGCTCCACGGTCCATGTTGTTGCCCACTCTGCACTTCTATGGCAGCAGACATGAGAACATGAGCAAAGAGAGGCTGTGATGAGACCCCTTCCTTTTGGGAGCCCTTAGATATGGATATGGCCTCGACTTTCACTCTCCTTGATTCATCAGATAGGACAGGTGCAGAATGCTTTTCCTGGGCCAAAGCCTATGGTCTTCACATTCTGTGTGCAACGGTGTAATTTGGAAAGAAGCAATGGTCACTTTGGAGAGCCAGCCCCTTTCCTCAGCTCTCCTGTGCCCCTGTGCTGCTGTCATTGCCCCGTCACCTCTGCTGGCATCATTTCCCATGACTGCAGTGCTGGGGGGGACTTGGGCCTGGCCTAGGGTCTCTACATCACCTGAGGAGGGTCTCCAAATAGAAGTGTGAAGGTTTCACAGTGTTTCTGTAGGGATTGCAGGCGTTAGACCCATGCTTGTCTCTGCTGCTGCATTTGGTGTGATGGATTTTGCAAAAAATGTGCTTGTTTTCATCGGGGCAGCGTAGGGTCATATTGGGTCAAAAGGCTTCCTCTTTTAGGAAAAGTCCCAGACAGCTGCTCACTTATCTTCTTGTTCCCTCCCTGCTTGTGGGGGATTTGTATTTTTAATTGTCTTTCATTCCGAACAAAGACTGAGCAAGCAGAAAGTGTTGAGAAGGGCCCCAGGGAACATTCTGGCTTTGTGTTTTCTTTCTGATCTGCCGGCCTGGCCTGCGGGACTTCAGTGCTCACGTTCCTGAGAGGAGGCGACAACCTGGGGACTAGTGTGGTGTCCAAGGCCAGCTGGGGAAGCACACCAGTTTCCTAGCAGTTCTGTTTGAGGATCAACGGCACATGTAGAAAAATACTGTTTCCCAGGGGTTTTATATTGCCAAGAATACCCCTGAAGATGAAGCCCATTTTTGGATCCTCAGTTCTCATGATAATGGAGTTTGATGACCTAGAATCAGCTTTGGCATGGGCTAAGCCAGAGCACCCTTTTAAAATGAGGATAGTAATGAGACCAACCCCATCGGGTTACTGTGAGGGTTACATGAGATAATGTATAGAGTTTAATGCTGGGTGCACCATGGGTGCTCGGTAAATAGTCATTGCTGTCATGATCCCCACCACCACTGTTATCTCCTAGACATCAGGAGAACATTTTTGTGAAGCCACTTTGGACTTTTGCATGTAATAAATAATTCAGTGCCTGCAAATGTAGACGCTGATTTAAGTACCTTGGCTGTTATGGTAGGAAGGTCTCGGGGCTCCTTCACCTTGACCCTCATTACCTTTAGTGTTTTTTCTTTCTTCACACTTTCATGGGGAAGTATGTGCCTCTCTGAACTGAGTTTTTCCCAAGCACCACAGAACCTAAACAGTTCAGTGCTTTTTATACTTCTCACGTTGCATGATATTTGTCGTTTGATTCAACATTACGTGATAAAAGAAATGGAGGAGGTAAACTTGCCAGACAATTCCTGTGTATGGTTTTGCATTTGTGCCTCTGGGTATTGAGTCTTTTCGGTTTGCACCGAGGCTTCCGCGGAGGAGTAGGGCATGTTAAATGGAGCAGTTGCTTATGTGCTCATCTCAGTGGATGACGTGGATGTCATTCATAGTGCACGCACAGCAACCAACAAATAAACAAATGTCATTTAACTTGATACTTGGAAGGGTATTTTTACAATAACTTTAGTTTTTTTTTTTTTTTTTTTTTTGAGACGGAGTCTCGCTCTGTAGCCCAAGCTGGAGTGCAGTGGCCGGATCTCAGCTCACTGCAAGCTCCGCCTCCCGGGTTCCCGCCATTCTCCTGCCTCAGCCTCCCGAGTAGCGGGGACTACAGGCGCCGCCACCACGCCCGGCTAATTTTTTGTATTTTTAGTAGAGACGGGGTTTCGCCGTGTTAGCCAGGATGGGCTCGATATCCTGACCTCGTGATCCGCCCGTCTCGGCCTCCCAAAGTGCTGGGATTACAGGCGTGAGCCACCGCGCCCGGCCCTAAATAACTTTAGTTTTTAAATCAAATATTTAGAATGTCATGGAGAAAGAACAATGATATTACAAATGCCATCATAAAGGAACCTTAGGGAGACTATTTCAAAGAAATTTTGAATCTAAATATTTAAAGCTTTTCTTATTTTATAAGTAAATATTTTATGTATTTGATTGGTAAGCTAAAGCACATACACATTGTTAGGTAAACCTGATTTAAAGGAAATAATACTTGTAAATGGCTGCTTAAGATATCAAATTTTATAAAAATGTTCAGGAAAAGTATTTTTCCACTTTCTAATAAGCAGAAATAGTTTGCATTACACTTTTTTCATTTCAGAACTAAACAGTGCTATTATTCACTACATTAAGCATAGTGTGTGCCAGATTAATTTGTAATATAAATACAGTTTAAGGAAAATGATGCTGATTTTTCTGTATAGCATGATAACAATAATATATTCCAAGGATTGAAATAACTTGAAATCTACTGCAAGCCCCAAATCCCTTATTTGCAATCCAAAACGCTGTGAAACTGAAAGTGATTATCGTGACTCATTTGGCAGGGTAGTCTGCCCTGAGTTGACATGAAGCTATTCATAGCTTTTATTTATCCCAATCAATGTGAATGTTCGTGTTTCGCTGCAGAAATATTAACTGTGTTGGATTAAGGGGTTCCGCCCTAGATACTTTCCGGGGTGTTATGTTCCTTGGGGTATATGGTATATGTGCTGCATTATGTTGCTAACATCCACACACTTCTGAATTCTGAAGACTTTATCTGGCCCCAAGATTTTGAATAGAAGATGGCGAGCCTGCGTCAGTACACCTGGCCCCTACAACTAGAGGCTTCTCACATCCTGGTGTTTCCAGGAACAGTCGCTCTTTATATCTGTTTCAGGTGTTAGTATTAATGAGACCCCATTCACGGTCAGAAGTGCTGCATTTTGGCTTGGTCACCATACTGACCACATACCATAGTTCTTGGTAACGGCCAACGCGGTGTTGGTGAACATCAGTACGTTTCTAATGAATTCCCATGTATAAAATAAACAAGATCTACATAAACAAGATTCCAGATTGTATCTTGAAAACCTAAAATAATTTAAAGCATTAAGGTATCCCCGACTGCCTGTCTAGACAGCATTTCCCATGCATTGGTGCATGCTTCCTTTGATGGCAGTTCATCCTTCTCCTCACTGTGATTGCCTGTGTCCCTGTCTTCTCTTTCTAGGCTGCAAGCTCCTTCTCCCATTGCATATCGCTATGCTGGGCGTGTATAGCAAGTTCATTATTTAGTCAACTAATATTTATTGAGCATTGGCCTCTGCCGTACTCTGAGCGCTAGGAATAGCATGCTGAACAAAACAGAATTGGCTTTGGTTCTCATGGAGATTCTTTTTTTTTTTTTTTTTTTTTTTTTTTGAGACGGAGTCTCGCTCTGTCGCCCAGGCTGGAGTGCAGTGGCCGGATCTCAGCTCACTGCAAGCTCCGCCTCCCGGGTTCACGCCATTCTTCTCATGGAGATTCTTGTCTACAGATTTGGGGGCCTGGCCTGGCGAGATGGAGAAGGCTTGCTGTCGAGTGACTTTGAAGCCAAATCTGAAAAATGAGTAAGAGGTAGCCTGTGAGAGGGGATGCTGTTGAGGCTGAGGGGTGACAGACGCAGAGCCTTGGGACAGACCCCTCGCTGGAGGCTTGTGGGGTAAGGAAAGGCTTTAGGCTTGTGGAATGACGAGAGTCTGTTTTTGCTTTTGGAAGGGTGTTCCGGCTGCAGGGCAGAGCTGGGGTGGGGTTGGCGGCCGAGGAGAGCAGTCTGAATGGCTGCCTGGTCCAGGCTTTGTGGAAGGAAGGAGCGGTTCTTCACCCCTGGTTTCGGTTTCTGTTCTGAGTGTGGTAGCTGTTCTTGGACAGTGCTGTGTGCTCTTCTCCGGAGTCTGAGGCCAGGGGAGTGACTGCAGTGTTCAGCCAAGTACGAGCCAGTGGAACTGCTGGTTATTCAGGCTTCCGTCTTGTACACGTCGAGGAAACGTTGTAAACAAGAAACTAAAAGCAAAGCCCTCACTCATAGTAGGTCTTCTCCGAGCCAAGTGCTTGAAAAGCTGTGGGAGTGGGAACTGTTGTCGTGACAGTGAATGAAACTATGCTGGGAATGCCAGCTTTGGGGCGCTGGGAACCCTGAAGTGTCCTGCAGAGAACTGGGGGTGGAGGGGCCTCTGGAGGATAAACATCTAAAATTTGCAAATCTATCAGTGACCAGCGATGGCACTTCTGGCGATTTTCTTCCACCTTAACTTTGAGGTGAGGCAGTGTGACTTGGAAACCAATTCTGGGCTTTAAAATATAAAATATAAATAACGTCTATTGAATTCGCACAGAAGTTTGACGCCTAAATCTGAGCGCTTTCTCTCAAATACGCAGGAGAGCTCTTCGGTGGTCTTGTTTTTCCTCTTCTACACAAGCGAACAATTTAAATGAATTATGGACCATCACTCCTCGTCTTCCCCAGGAAATGAAGCTTAGAGGCTCCTTGTTCAGCTAATTGTTGCTTGATGAAGCTGCCCCTTATGGACGGATAGATAAAGTGATTGATGCATGTGCTTATTAATACCGTCCTGGTGGGCGGATGGAGAATAAACCGCCAGCAGCTTAATTTAAGCACCACAGAGGGGGTTTCTAGAGTTTGTTGTATTTGCAGAAAGGCTGTGGTCTTTCCCTCTGTACTGGAAATTACTTCCCTACCTGGCACTGTCTTTCTCGCCAAGTCGTTTTCTTTTGAGCTAATTTCAGACTTCCACCACGGTTCAACAATAGTACCAAAAATTATTTTTCTGCACCTTTGGAGAGTAACTTGCCAGTACTGATACCCCATCACTCCCGAGTACTTCAATGTATCTTTGCTGTGACAAAGACATTCTCCACTGAGAACCAGGCATGGCCATCAGAATCAGGAAACCAGCACCACTGCGTGAGCCACCCCCCACCTGCAGACCCCGTTCCTGTTGGAATGTCTCAGGCACGTCCCTTGTAGCAGGAGAATCTGATGCAGGGCTAGGGGTTGAATTTTGGTGCCCTGCCTCCTTCATTATTCCTTGACTTCCATGAACTTGACACTTTTGACAATGATAAGGCAATTATCTTAGAGAATGTCTATCCGTTTGGGCCTGCTGACGTTTCAGGTTATGCATTTCTTACAAGAATATCACGGCGGTGAGGCTTTCATCTTCTCGCATCCTTATAGGTGACACATGCCTTTGATTTGTCCCTTAATTGGTAACGTTCATTTGATCTTTTAATTAAGGAGCCATCAGTCAGGCTTCTCCATGATAAAGTTAGTCTTTTTCCCTTTGTCGTAAAAAATATTTTGTGGGACGTATTTTTGAGCCTATGTAAGTATCCCATTTTTCACCAACCTTTTACCCACTGGTTAGCATCCACTGGTATTTCTTGGCTGAGTATACTTTGATAGCTACCAAATGTCGACCTTCTAAGTCCATCATTCTTCCTGTGTTTATTCGTTTGCATTCTACTTTATGGGAAACTTTCTCATCCCCCTGTATTTATTCATAGATTCCAATTTTGTTCAATGACAAATACATTTCAGTCATGTGTTTAGGTGCTCAGATTTTCTTAGGTGTGGCCAGTGGGAGCCCCATCAGGTTGGCTTCTGTGTCTCTTTTCCTTATGTTGCTATTATCTTTTGAGCCCTTCCTTGTTTTCTGGCCCGGTCTTATCTTTTGCTTTCCCTGCCCCAGCTCTGGAGTCAGCCGTTTCTCCAAGGACCCTTGATTCCTTTTGGTGGAGGATGGTGTTTGGAAACCAAGATTTGGACACTGCCTGTGCTTGTTGCTGTTGGGGTCTTGCTGTTCCCAGGCCCTTTTAGTGGCAAGATTAAAGAATATGTGTATTAGTTACATACATACTTACACATATGCATGTTTTTTTTTTTTTTTTTTGAGACGGAGTCTTGCTCTGTTGCCCAGGCTGGAGTGCAATGGCACGATCTTGGCTTTCTGCAAGCTCCACCTCCCGGGTTCAAGCAATTCTCCCTGCCTCAGCCTCCTCAGTAGCTGGGACTACAGGCGCGTGCCACCACGCCTGGCTAATTTTTTTTTTGTATTTTTAGTAGAGATGCGGTTTCACCATGTTAGCCAGGAAGGTCTCGATCTCCTGACCTCGTGATCCGCCCGCCTCCTATGCATGCTTTTTTTACCTCTGTATTTATTTCTGTGTTTATTGAGATAAATGAAAAAGCACAAATTCCAATGAAGTCCTCCTCTTCTAGTGCCACAGCCTGGGTTATTATAGTTTTCTTTCTTTCTGTATTTGTAGCTTCCTTCTCCAGTAGTCAAAAGTCTGGCTTCCATTACCCTGGTATATAATATAATTCACTCAGTTGCCTGTGTGTATGTGGTCTTGTGTCCCCACTGCTGCCCACCACAGTGATGACGCCCTCCTCACCTCCCTGCTCTGGCTCCCAGCCCCTGCACAGGGCTGTGGTCTCCCTCCTATGTCTATCCTCACTGCCCACATGGGCTTTCATATTCTGTGTGCTGGGTGGCTGCTGCCCCAGCCACCCTAACAGGTGCCCTCTTTCTGCCAATACCTACCCTGGCTGCACCTGCCCCTCCACCCCTAGTGTCTGTTAGTTTCCTGTGGCTGCCATAACAAATTACCACAAACTGGGAAGCATGAAACAACCGAAATTTATTCCCTCACAGTTTTGAAGGCCAAAAGTTGGCAATTAAGGTATGGACAAGGCTGGTTCCTATTGGGGACCCTGAGCGGGCACCTGCCCCAAGCCTCTCTCCCAACTTCTGGTGGCTGCTAGCAATCCTTGGTCTTCTTTGGCTTATGGAGGAGTCACTCTAATGCCTGCCTCTGTCTTCATTAAACATTCTCCTTTCTACTATGTGTGTCTGTGTCCAAGTTTCCCTCTTCTTATAAGGACGCCAGTCATATTGGATTTAGGGCCCATTCTAATCTGATATGACCTCATTTAATTTGATTACATCTGCACAGACTCCATATGCAGAAAAGGTCACACTCACAGGCTCCAGGTGGACACGAATGTTGGGGGGCCACTGTTCAACCCAGTATATCTTTGCTGTGTTGCATCGAATGGACTTTTGGAGTAAATCATTCATAAAGGAAGGGTGGAGGAAGGAAGGGTAGAAGGAAACTCAGTTGTTTTGAGAAGAATGTTCTCTATTACTATATTGTTCTTCTTCGTCTTCTTTTTTTTTTTGTGATGGAGTCTTGCTCTGTTGCCCAGGCTGGAGTACAGTGGCATGATCTCAGCTCACTGTAACCTCTGCCTCCAGGGTTCAAGTGATTCTCCTGACTCAGCCTCTCAAGTAGCTGAGATTACAGGCACGCACCACCATGCCTGGCTAATTTATATATATTTTAGTAGAGACGGGCTTTCACCATGTTGGCCAAGCTGGTGTCGACCTCTTGAGGTCACGTGATCCACCTGCCTCGGCCTTCCGAAGTACTGGGATTATAGGCGTGAAATACTGTGCTGGCCTATTGTTCTTATTTTCTCATCTAAAATTAGGGCACCCTGCTGACATCAGGACAGTCTTAGAAAACTCAGGACTTAAGAGTGAGCACAGGATGGCACTTAGTGTGATGACATTGGGCTGTTCAGGAGACATGTTCACCTTCTGTTCTGTGCCATCCTGGCGTTGGGGCACACCCCCGACTCCCGACCCCCAAAGGCCCAGTTCCAGGTCAAACAGCTGTCTCTTGGTGCATGTTGTCAGCCCGGTGCAGGCTCTGAGTTCTGTAAGTGTGAGTGAACGGGGAACTCTGACTGTCGTTGGTGCTGTGGGGGAAGAGAGCAGTGTATCAGCACGTGGACTCAGCCGTGGGGAAACCACCATGGTGTGGAGGGCCTGGAAGTTTGTGCGTAGTCCTTGATTGCCCTGATGGTTAAAACCACCTGCTTCCCTACTTTTTTTCACATGATGTTCTGTGCATTCCTGCACAAATTAAATATTCTAGAGGGTAGTTCTCCCTTATCTGTGGTTTTGCTTTTAGTGGTTACAGTTGTTCATGGTCAACTGAGGTCTGAAAATATTAAATGGGAAATTCCAGAAATAAACAATTTGTAAGTTTTAAATTGTGCACTGTTGCAAGTAGCATGATGGAATGTAACATCCCACCTTTTCCTGCCCAGGACATAAATCATCCCTTTATTGAGATAACGGGATCTGCTGTAGCCCCCATACTCCATTATTTGACTCTATTACATTTTCTTTCCACATCTTCCTACTGTCTGGTATTTGGGTTAGTCTTGCTATTATAAATAATGCTCTTTGAGCATCATTGACTATAAATTTGTGTCTGCAGAAACTATTATTTGTTAAATATTGACTATTGATGGATCAGGTACCAGGCTAGGCACGTCACACATCTTATTTAATCCTTACCACAAACTGTGTGGAAGTTATCCCGTTTTACAGAGGAGAAAACTGAGGCATAAGGGTCTTGGGTTCTGTTACCTTCTGCATTTGGTTCCTGAAGCAGTTCCCTGGGAAGTGGCTATAGTTGCCAGATGGAGACCTGAATGGCTTCTACAGATGTGGAGACGGCGACCAATACTAGGGGATTTCTGAAGCTTTAGGGCAATGGCTTGTTGATTTCTCATTTAAGGTCTCATTTTTATCACTACACTGTACATGAGATAAGGATAGGGACCTTATCTTATGTACAGTATAGTGATAAAAAAGCGTCACTAGCCAAGGCTGGCTCCTGCCCACTTGTCATGGATGCAGGAGCCGCTGAGGTCTTCCCTGTTCTCTGCCCTGCCCTTAGGTGGCTGTGCTGTCCTGAAGTCATGTGGCTGTCAGACCTCGGGTGCCATCCTGCATCCTGCATTGCAGCTGCCATCCTACTCCATGATGAATAAGGATAGGCCTGTGAAGGGCCTAATCAACTCATTGGGAAGTTGCGTGTTGCCAAATTAATGAGCTAAGGGTCAGACATGATTGATCATTAATTTGGCAACATGCAACTTCCCAGTGAGTGATTAGGCCCTTCACAGGCCTATCCTTATTCATCATGGAGTAGGATGGCAGCTGCAACAAACCATTTCCTAGGGCTGTCATCTGAGCAGGAGTTGTGGTCATAGACGAGTCTACACTGGCTAGGGAAAGCTTTCTGGGATGGGTAGATTTAAAACTGTCTCCTGGATTTCTCAAAGAACTAAAAATAGAACTGCCATTCGACCCAGCAATTCCATTCCTGGGTATATACCCAAAGGAAAAGAAATCATTCTAGCAAAAGATACCTGTACTTTTATGTTAATTGCAACATTGTTCACAATAGCAAAGATACGGGCTTAACCTAGGTCCTCATCAGCAGTGGACTGGAAAAAGAAAATATGGTATATATACACTATGGAATACTACGCAGCCATAAAAAGAATGAAATCATTCACAATAACAAGCATGGAGCTGGAGGCCATTATCTTAAATGAATTAACACAGAATCAGAAAACCAAATACTAGCACATGTTCTCACTTATAAGAAGGAGCTCTAAACACTGAGTACACATGGACATGAAGATGGGAACAAGAAACTGAGGATTCCAGAAGGGGAGAGAGAGGAAGTAGAAGTGGGGCAAGGGTTGAAAAACTACTTGTTGGGTACTATGTTCACTACTTGGACAGCAGGATCATTAGGAGCCAAAACCCTGGCCAGTATCATGCAATACACCCATATAACAAACCTGCTCATGTACCCCCTGAATTTAAAACTAAAAGCAAAAACAAAAACAACCTGTAATCCCAGCACTTTGAGAGGCTGAGGTGGGTGGATCACCTGAGGTCAGGAGTTCGAGACCAGCCTGGCCAACATGGTGAAACCCCATCTCTACTAAAAATGCAAAACTTAGCCGGGCATGGTGGTTGTGCATGCCTGTAATCCCAGCTACTCAGGAGGCTAAGGCAAGAGAATCGCTTAAACCTGGGAGGCGGAGGTTGCAGTGAGCCGAGATCACGCCCCTGCACTCCAGCCTGGGCGACAGAGCCAGACTCCATCTTAAACAAAACAAAACAACACAACCTCCTCCCCACCAACACACACACACACACACACAGTTATCTTCTGAAGACCAAGAGAGAAGTACTTGGTATCAAGTGGTAAAAAACAAACAGGGCTGAGAGATTTAAGTAGGTTGGAGAAAGGAGTTTTGGGGCACAGGGGTTTTGTACTTCTTAGAGGTCTTGATACTAAAAATGAGGTCATTTTTAGAGTGGGAAGCAAAATGGCCCCATAACGAAGTGTTTGCTCTTCATATGCGCTGAAATGGCAGGAGGTGGAAACTGACAAATACTGAAGATGCTTATTAGTACTTCAGTGGTTTTCAGCACCTTAAATAAATGCCCATGTGACATTAACATTAAGATAGTGGAGTGTTTGCCTTCTGTGGGACTTACTTGTGCTTCTGAAATAGTTCTTCAAGTTAATCAGTTATGGGCTGGGCAGGGCACACTTTCCTCCCCTTCTGCCTTCAAAAGACCCTGTAAGCACCCAGGTGACCCTGCTTTATGGCAGACGCAGCAACTAACATGAAACAACTGGAGAATACACCCAGGTGATGCAAAGCTAGGAAAAAGCAGTTCTCTCTTGTTTTCTTAAAGACAGCGTGGAGGGGAAGGGGTGGCGAGAGGGCGAGTGTCTTTATTCTGGAGTATGGGAGTGTTTTCCTGGTCCGGACTACAAGAGGAAAGCCCGGGTTGGCCACAGGAAACGCAGCATGTGTTGTTGATGCCAACTCGCCAGGGAAGTATTGAACGGGGAAGGAAGTGTGACTTTAGAAGGGGCTGCATAAAGGAGGCTGGGAAACTGCTTCCTGTGCACCAGGGCCAGCTCAGGGGCTGGAACGGTGCTTGCCAGGCTGTGGGGATCTTGCGGCCCTGGCTGTGTCCCCTTCCACACGGGCTCCCAGTGCAGATGCCAGGTCAGACGGAGGTATGGGGCCCTCTCTGCCTCTTGATGTGAACCCCGGTTTGGCCTGCCTGTGCGAGCCTCATATCCAAAGGCTAAGTAAGGGCCTAGGACTCCAGTTCAAATACAAGTTCTGCCATTCAGTAGCTCTGTGACCTTGGGAAGTTACTTAACCTTATGTGCCTCAGTTTCTTCATCTATAAAATGGGGACCACAGTGGTACCCACGTTCTTGGGACGCTGTGAATCAGGTGAGCTTATCCTCTTAACGTGCTTAGAACGTGCCTAACACTGTTAAGCGCTTAATACTTCTTAGCTATTGCTAGTACCCTCATGGTGGAGGTTATTGACAATATCCTGGCAAGTGGGACACTCCCTTCTGGCCAGCTGGTATCATTTCCAAGGGTTTGCAGGTCTAGACCTGGATCAGGCAGTTACTCACACAGACGCTCCCTTGCTTACCAACAGGTTGTGTTCCAAAGGTGATGAAGTTTGCAGAGTGTGCATCAGGCTTTTTAAAACGAAGCTTTTCTCAAAACAAAGCAGTTTCAGTGTCAGGCGCTCTACGGGGGTGTCCCCAGCAGGTATTTTCTTTCCACCGGACACCTGACCACTCCCTATGATTTGGAAAGATTGGAACTGGCCTGGAAACTATGTTTCCATCTTTGATGACAAAGCTTTCCTCATCATGCTAGCCACGTTTCAGGCATTCAGGAGCCGCCTTGTTGACTGCCCTGATAGGTAACAAGCCAATTGTTGCAAAACGTCTACTGGAGAGTGCTGGTCTACACTCACTGGGTGTTTGCTGGGTGCAGAGTACAAGGCCTGTTTAGGCCTAAGGAGCGTTGGTCTCAGTGGATTAAAGCACATAACAATGAACCGGTGACTTTAGGGCAGTGTGAGATGCGTGCTAACTCACTGTTAGAGGCAGTGAGTTTTCTGACTTCAAGGGAAAGGGGCATATATGTGTCTTGTGCTGGCCAGGCCAGGTGATGTGGAAAAGATGACGTTTGAACAATCTTTCAAGGTATGGCTGGACGTTTCCAAGCTGGGCCTTTCTCCTGAGCTCCAGCCTCGCACAGCTAATAGCGCAGCCACCACCTCTTTTTGGGAATCCCAAAGATCTCCAACTCAGTAGTCCCCAAACCACTCTCAGTATCTCTCCTCAAACATTCCGCATCTTCTCTTGCGGAGTGGCACTCCCACGCGTTATAGTCTAAGAAAGGGAAAAAGGTCACACCCAGATGCGTGTAAAGAGGGAGGGGAGGCAGACATTCAGAAAGGAGAGCCTCGCAGATCTCTTTTCTCTGTGAAGCTGGCGGCAGGGAGGGATCTGAAATTGCACCTGTGGAAAACGGGAATAGCACCTGAGGAGAGGAAAGCGGGAAGATCTGCAGAGACTCTGAGAGCTCAGATGAGGCGATCAACCGTCCATCTGTTTTAAGGTGCTCCAGCCTATCACAAATGTTTGCAGTGTGAGCAAACAAGACGGAGGCGTGAGGCCCGTTTGTGGTGGGAAAGTGGTCAGGCCACTGTGTGGGAAGCAGAATGGGGCCAGGGCATGGGCATTCTAGGGAGCAGGGCAGGAGGCCTCTGTAGCTGGAATCCATGTTAACGTTGCTGCCCGTGTTAATATATGGGCCTACATAGTCTGAGTAAGTATAGGCCTCCACTGTGTGGAATGTGGAAGGGGATTGCAGGGCGGGTGGCCAGGACAGGGATGCTGCAGCAGCTCGGGGCAGAGTGGAGCAGCCCCTGAACAGGCTGCAGTGGGAGCATGCAAGAAGGCCATGGGTAACAGGGATGGTCCAGTGGATGGAGACTGCACCCCTTGGTGGCTGACATGGCAATGGGTGGGGGGGCCAGGGAAGTGGCTGCTGAGCCAGGGAAAGTCAAGAGAGTGTCAGCAGAGAGGTCTGGCTGCTTTCCCATTCGTGTTCTTGCACTGTGTTTCTTATATCTGCCTAGGGAACTGCCTTTTGAGAGTTTGTGGGGGCCTTTCTCAGAAGAACACACATCTGGGTGAACGTAACACATTGCATGTATTTTCAAGGCTTGATCTCTGGATGAAGATCTGCTGTTCTTGTTAGTCTGCATTGAGAACTGTTCTCTAGAGTGACCACTGGGTCGTCTGCAGAACCAAGAGCCAGTGATAGGCAGGTGACTTTTGTGCACACACACATAGGGGCCCCAAGTCAGTTGGCTCGATTGGGGTTGTGATGCAGCCCACATTTCAGGTACCAGAGGAGTTTGTGGTCAGAGACAAGGTAAATTTTAGAAAGTAGCTATGGGAATAGCTTCCAAAAGGATATAGAAAACGCACCTAATAGGAAACTTGTGCATAGAATGGCAAATATGTAAAACTATGATCTGGATGATTTTCAGCCTGGAAAACTAGTTTTGTGGTATTTAAAAGCATTTTAGACTTTTAATTTCATATACATTTATATTTCTTTAATGATGAAATCTATTCACCACTGGCCTCCTGTTTTCCCATGACTCAGCTGGAGGTGTTTATTAAACATCTGGAATCTGGAAGTCCATTGGGTTAATGGATACTAAATAACAGTGAATTGCTTATCAAAATTACTCTAGGACAATAAAAAAAATCCGGTTCTTATTTCATTAGAGTGGGGTCAGGGACTTATTTTTCCCCCCTGCCTTTTTTTTTTTTTTTTTTAAAGTTTTAAGGTGATAGCGTTGCAAGACAGTTTTGGGCTAGTGGTATGACCAGAACAGAAAAGAATAAAGGTGGGTTATGATGTATTTGGAGAGCAGTCCTGCCCCATCATTCATCCTGAGAAATCTACAGAGTAGGAGAATTCGTGGTTGAATTGCTTAAAACCTTCTGAGGAAGACTGGCTGGAGACTCCCGTTCTTAAATGAATCTATGACTTTCTAAAGTTCAACAAAACTTATAAAAATCAGTTTTGCATTGGTGCAGATCATATGTACACTGAGAGGCATGCTTTTTACCATATCTGGCCCTCCATCTAAACGTTAAACGTCTTTCTGATTTCAGGACTGGCAATGGCTGACTTCAGCCTTCAGGGTTCCATCAGAGTCTGGAGAGTGATTTGAAAGTCACAGGCAGAGCAGGATTAAGCATGGCCACATAGGAAGGTCTCAGGCCACCTCTCTAATATACAGGTCCTATTATCTTTGCTCTGAACATGCTATTTTCATGCCATGAAGTTCTCGTCCGTTTTATTTCTACCTCTTAGCACTCAGTACAGCTCTTAGGGTCTGCTTCTCCTTGTTTTCACATATCCTGTTTTCCTGCATTCTGCTTCCCACAGCGTCCCCTCCCTGTCTGCACCATCCACGTGCTTACACACACCTGCACACACACCCTCGGGAGGCAGTCCAGCCTACTTCAATGTTTTTATACCCCTTTGACCCCAGGACCAGTGTAATATAATGTGATGTGACATTAAATGGAAGCAAACGTTTTGTAGAACAATGCTTACTTCACTTTGTTTGGGGTGCTCCCTCATTTTCCATTCTATCATATTGTAGATTAAAATTAAATTAAAAGTGCTGATCTTAATGCAATAAACGATCCCATGACCCTCTGATGGGTTGTTAACAGAGACTTGCAAAGCACTGGTCTAGAGGTTTCTGGCATATTCTTTGAAGTCAGACGGATCTAGATTTGAATGTTTGTTTTACCACTTAATGGCTGTAAGTGGAGCTTTGTAAGTAGCTTCATTTCCTCATCTGTAGAATGGAGAGTAGCTACTCTGCCTTATGTAGCTTGTTGGAAGATTAAATGAAATAATGCATGAAAGGCATTTGGGCTGAGGGTCAGGCTCCTAGTAAGGGCTGGAATGGTATTAGTGATGGGGATGACGATGATGATGTTCAATTTCTAACTCCAGCTTTCTCTCAATTTACATAACTTTCATGGAAATTCTTACTTTTGCTGAAGAAGCACACAGAAGTCATTGTGAGGGACTTGCAAGAAGAACTTGCATTTGGGAAAAGACTGTTATGTGCCCAGGAAAAATTACTACTAAACACTGCTGTTAGATTCCTATACGCGCGTCATCGCGTGTTGTTTTTTTTTTTTTTTGTACATTTCCATAGCCATTGTCCTGACCTGGAGCAGTAGTTTCTAGCTCCCCTCCTTCCCTCCATTTGGCTCTGTATAGAGTGCTGGATGGCTCATGAAACTAAGCATGGTTTTTCCCAAGTCACGCACTCAGAAGCTGTTAGCCGCCTGCGTAAACAAGCTCAGACTCTAGCTGGGCATCCGAGACCCTCCTGAGGTTCAAATCCTGGCTCCTAATCTAGAGGCGTGGGTGTCTTGGACATTTTCTTTTCTTTCTGACTTCTTCTTTTTTGTGGGGGCTGCCTTTTTGGTTATGCTTTTCCTCATCTCTAAAATGAGGATAATAGGCTGGGCATGGTGGCTTATGCCTTTAACCTTAGCACTTTGGGAGGTTGAAGTAGGAGGATCGCTTGAGGCCAGGAGTTCGAACCACCTGAGGCAACATAGGTAGTGAAACCCCTGTTTCTACAAAAATATTTTAAAAATTAGGCCAGGCACAGTGGCTCACACCTTTAATCCCAGGACTTTGGGAGGCCAAGGCAGGTGGATCATCAGGTCAGGAGTTCAAAACCAGCCTCACCAACATGGTGAAAACCCATCTCGACTAAAAATACCAAAACATCAGCCGGATGTGGTGGTGGGTGCCTGTAATCTCAGCTACTCAGGAGGCTGCGGCAGGAGAATTGCTTGAACCCGAGAGGCAGAGGTTGCAGTGAGCCGAGATTGCACCACTGTACTCTAGCCTGGGTGACAGAGCGAGACTCCGTCTCAAAACACAAACACAAAAACAAAAAATTAGCTGGGCATTGTGCATGCACCTGTAGTCCTGGGTACTTGAGAGACTGAGGTGAGAGGATCTCTTGAGCCCAGGAAGTCAAGACTGCAGCGAGCCAGGATTGCACCACTACACTCTCGTGTGGGTGACAGAGTGAGACCCTGTCTCAAAAATAAAATGAAAAAATAAAATGGGGATACTAGTATTTAACTGGTTAGAGCTGTTATGAGAGTTAAAAATGATTGATGTGAAATACCCAGCGCTTGCTTCTCACACACCAGTGACTCTTATATAGAAGACACACATGTTGGTTCATAAGACAGTTGCTCTGCTCACATCAGCAAACACATCTTCAGTCCTGCTTTGGCCGCCGATACCAACCTTTTACCTCCCCTGGCTTGCCTGCCACCTTCTCCCTGCCTAGACAGCACCTCCCCATCCATTAAGGTCTTCCTTTGCCATAAAGCTTTCCCTTACCATAAAGCTTTCTCTTACAAGCCCATTTAACAATGATTTATGTATTCCTTATGAACTAGCTAACTTAGCTGGCAATTAATAATACACTACCTTCTGATCTTTATTGCATAGTCTTTGATTATTATAATTATAGGATTATTAGTTCGCTTTATGTGATTTATCTCTCATATCCTTAGTTAACTTATTTGTTCCTTGAGGGTAGTGATCATATCTCACCCATCTTTGAATCCCCCACAGCACTCAGCACAGTTCCTTGTGACAATGTGTGTTTAATGAATTTTTGCTGATCCACTGGGTGACTGGGTACCAAGAAAAGGCGTTCCATGGCCGGGCACGGTGGCTCACGCCTGTAATCCCAGCACTTTGGGAGGCCAAAGTGGGCAGATCACGAGGTCAAGAGATTGAGATCATCCTGGCCGACATGATGAAACCCTGTCTCTACTAAAAATACAAAAATTAGCTGGATATGGTGGTGGGCACCTGTAGTCCCAGCTACTCTGGAGGCTGAGGCAGGAGAATAGCTTGAACCCGGGAGGCAGAGGTTTCAGTGAGCTGAGATCGAGCCACTGTACTCCAGCCTGGCGACAGAGTGAGACTCTGTCTCAAAAAAAAAAAAAGAAAAAGAAAAAAAAAAGAAAAAGAAAAGCTCCAGAGATAATATGAATCCTAGGATAATGTTATGTTCCTCAAGATTTGATTTATATTTGCTTTTGGTAGTTCCAGGTCATTTTCATTTGATCAGGGATTGAGATGATTCAAAACTGGGTTTCAGCCTTTGATATTAGTTTATTTCTACTTAGTTGTATTACTTACAAAGCTTATGGGGGTGTTTCCAGGAACCCCTTTTCCTAGCTGGGTCCTGTCTTCGATTTTTGTCTCCTTAGTCACCTGAGTGTGTCAGACGCTCTGCTCAGTTTCAAAGCCCCGCAGCCTCCTCTTCAGAAATGAGCAGCTGTCCCCGCGCTAGGATTACAGCAGCCCTGAATGTCAGGTTCACCGTCCTGGGGTTCTTTTTCTCCCAGATTTTGCCCCCCTAATTTTTAACTACCTTGTTAGCTCTCTGATGCATGTAAATGGATTTTAAAAATATATTTTGTCCATGTTTCTTAGCTAGTCAGCCTGAGAGTCAGGTCTGAATTACCTATTGCACCATTACCAGAAGCACCACCCCCGTCTCAGCTAAGGAATTTATTACCTTAAGTCCAGCAGGCACATTTAGAAGTCTCTGGAACAGAGAATTAACATGATTAAATGGTATTTTAGGAAGATGACTGTCAGTGGTATGCAAGACAGAGAGGAGTTTGGGAAGTCTCAGTAAGTAGAACAATTAAGAGGTCATCATAACTCAGTGCTTTCTAAAGTAAGATGAAGGCAGAGGTTAGAGTGGATAAGCCTGAGCTTTTCATGTTAGACAGGCCTGAATTTAAATGAGAGTCTTGGCTCTCTACTTACTAGCAGGTGGGAAAGGATAATAAAGTCCCTACGTCCTAGGGTTGTAAGGGTTAAATGACAAAACTTGTAGAAAAGCCTAGGTTTTTTATTTTTAGAAAGGGGCTCTTTCTGCCACCCAGGCTGGAATGCGGTGGTGTGATCATGGCTCACTGCAGCCTTGAACTCCTGGGTTCAAGTGACTGTCCCACCTCAGACTCCCAAGTAGCTGAAACGACAGGAGTATCCCACCATACCTAGCAAGAAAACCCTAGTTTTAATGCCTAGCACATAGTTAAGTGCTCTATAAGTGGTCACCGTTGCTCTTACTATTCCAAGAACCAAAATTCAGTTATTTGGGTGAAAATTCAACTTCATTGTTAATAGCACTAATCATGGCCATAGTACTGTCAACTTCATGGAGGATCAGTCGTGACTTACGAATCACAACGAATAGCTTGCATGCCTTATATAGCAGGCTTGGCACCAGTGATATTCTCAGTACCCACCGTGGGCTGAATTGACTTATGGCCAGATGCCACGGTTTTGAAACCAGTCCCAACCTCAAATCTCAAAGGTGATTTTATAGATTGCCTTTCGTCAGGCTCCAGGGTAGATGCTTCAACTCTTTTACCTACTTTGAAGTACAGGTTGCTCATATATTAGGTTTGTAGGACCATAAAATTTTAGCATTTTACTTCTAAAAACAACCTGATGTACAAGAAGAGAAGCTTAAAAAAAAATATCAAATTATGATTCATCGTATCATGGATAACCCCAGGAATCATCTGTTTAAAACGTCCCATTTTTCTAGATGATCAAAGTGTGGACAGAAAGATGGAGTGATTAGCCCAAGGACACACACCAGCAATGGCAGAGTCAGGGCCGTGGCACAACTGTCCTGACTTCTGTGCATTTTGTTCTTAGACAAACATAGCCGCTCTGTGTCATCTCCACTGAGTTACCTGCCTGCTCTAACTCGGTTCGAGGTTCACATGGCCTGGCTGTTAGTGCCTGTGGGAGGCTTGCCTTACAGAAAGACCAGCACGTCACCCTGACTTTCAGTAATGGAAGCTGGATGATACCTACCGAGTAAGCATCTTGCTTTCCAGTCCTCAGTCCCCTGACCCTCTGTGCCTGTCATCTCAGTCTTTTAATCTCTGGAAGCATAATTAATCTATTTTTAGTGTCCAACTAAATGATCCGTTTCTGGTGCTAGGCTTGAGGTAGATTCTGCCTTTGCTGTTTTTCACAGAAGTAAAGATGTATGCTCACCCTCTGCTAGTCTAGAGAAACCTATGTCAAATGGCAACCTTTATAACCTCTCGCATGCCAAGCGCACTGGTAATGCACTACCTTCCTAGGGTGGGAGATGAGTCAGGGGAGAAAAAAATCAAGTCACAAAGGAGAAGGGCCTCCATGTGACTGGGTGAGCTTTTCATTGCGTCTCATTGGAGATGTCCTACCAACAAACAAACACAAACAAAACCTGAAATAAGTATAGACCTTTTTAAGTTTTTTTTTTTTTACTCTGATAAAATACTTGTTTGATTTTTTGCCTTTTCTAAAAGTTACTTATAATTAATAACAGTCCTGATTTAAGATTATGAACTTTTCCAATAAGCTCGAGGTTTGGTGGAGCTGCATCCTTACTAGACAGGCACACTGCGCAAGTGAGGAGCGGACCCAGCCGGTGGATGACAAGCCCGGCAAGCCGACCAGCGGAGGAGTCTATCAGAATAGCCAAAATGACCACACGGCAGGAGCATGGGAGATAAGGGGACTCTGGAGCTTTGCTTTCAGAGTGTGACCCAAGGACCTAGGGGCTTGTCAGAGATGCAGACCACAGGGGTTGCCTGGAATCCACTGACTTGGGATTCCTGTGTGCATTCAAGTTGATGAAGCGCTGGTCTGGATTTGACAGTCAGCTCTTCCCTTTACTATTGGCCAAACTGACCCTATCATTCTTTTGCTAAAATCCTTCGGTTTCCTCTTTAGTCTTAGGTCATGGTCATGACCAAAATCCTAGGCATGGTCTTCTGGGTGAGCTGGGTCTCTGGGCCCTCCCTGTCACTGACTGCCGTTCACAGGGGCCACCTTGCCTCGGGGCCTTTGCAGCTCTCCCTTCTGTGTTAGTTGCTCAGGGCTGCCATAACAGATGGTTTTCACACAACAGAAATGTATTCCATCACAATTCTGGAGGCCGGAAGTCTCAGATCGAGGCATCAGTAGGGCCCTGCTCTGCCTCACGGCTCTCAGGAGAATCCTTCCTTGCCCGTTCCAGCTTCCAGGCATGGCGGGCTGCAGCAGCCTCACTGCAGTCTCTGCCTTTGGCTTCATGTGCCCATCCTCCCTGTGTCTGTGTCTTCACGCGTCATTCTTCTGTGTGTCCGTGTCCACACTTCCCTCTTCTTATGAGGACATTCGGTTCCTGCGAGCTACTGGTCACAATATTTTGTCAGCTGATCATTGTATATAACCTTGTCTTACGTGTTTCTGTTTGAAGATACCCTCTGTAATATTTACTGTTGATTGATTAGCACTGAACTCACAGCACTATTAATGCATGCCTGAGAAAGCTTATCTAATATACATATTTTCCCTGTAAAGCACATCATAGCCTTCTGGTTCTTAGGAACCTGGGAAGGCATTTCAGCACAATGCCTGGGGGCCATTTGAAACAACAAAGTCACCAACAAAAAGCACAAAGATGCAAAAATGTCGCACTCCGTAGCCTGTGAAAAGGACACTTGTTTGCCATAGGAGAGCAAGAGCAGGAAGGCAGAGTGTGGCCTTGTCCAGCTTCAGCTGGGAACACGTGCGTCAGATGACTTGAATTCAGCACACGTCCGCAAGTGACCACAAACGCACCAAGTATTGATTTGGGGGTTGCGGAGATGTTTTAGTGAGTAGGCAAATTCACAGATACAGAATCTGCGAACGGCGTGGATCGAATGTGTCTTCACACACAGGCTTTAGTTTTAAAGACAGAAAGTTGGGTTTTTTGTCTTGGTGCTTTGCTTTACCTGACAATTGACTTTTCAACTACTGTTTCCGTTTCAAACTGATCTTCATTGTCTTTCAGAGAGATTCTCGTCTGTGTGAACTTTGAAAGCCATCACTAACATGAGAACAGGAACCACCGTGGGCTGGTGGGGGCACCTGAGAGGAACCATACCATATGGCTTTTTGAACTATTTCAGATGGGACTTCCCCCCCCACCCCCCGCCCCCTGCCCAACTGGGTTATTTGTGAGAAAGATAATGGAGGAAATGTGATATTATTCTGAGTACTAGCTGGAAGCAGGGCCACTTCCACACTCCGCTCATGTTTCCATATTGCTAGGCTCAGGCTCAGCTGCAGTGCCAGGGACCACACACAGCGCTTCTGCACATCAGGCTGCCAGGAGAACTGGCATCTGTTGCTCTCCACTCGTGACCACTGTACCTACCCCTATCCTGTAACTACTCTTCCCTCTACTTTCTTGACTGCTCTGGATTTAGTGGTTTCCAATCTGTGTCTTGAGGTCTTTTCCAGAGGGAGGATCAGGCTGGGCTGGTGGTCACCACCCTGGCGGGCAGAGCTCTTGCAGGGTAAGCCTCTGAGGGGTCGCCAGTGCACTCGTCTGTGCACAGCTTTCCCCAGCACTCCCCAGACTTTTCTGAAACTCTTTATCATCTTGTAGCCAGGAGTCTTCGTGGAGCATGGTACCTCCCTTCTTTCCAGTGTCCTGTTAGATCGGGAGTGCCTAGACGGTAGGGAATGTCATCTTTCCCCGTTCCTGGAGCATCATTCTCAATACATGATCTTTGAATGAGTGGGTGAACAAATGAATGAATGGAACAAATGAATGAATGAGACCAAGAGCAGCAGTATCTGCAACTCCTTGCGGCCATTCCATGTCCTCGTGAAGTGTCTCTAAGGTTCCTGTTTGTGTCTCAAAGATTGGTGGCTGGAGCCTCCATATGAGTGGATGAGGCCAGCCTCTGACGGCACCCCACCTAGGCTGTCATAGCGATCTTCAGAGCTGGCCTGAGCCTTGTAGTGAGTGTTTCCTGTGGCAACATTTGGGCTTTGTAGGACTAGTAAAAGACCTAGAAGAAGGCGGAGCATGGGAGCTCATGTCTGTAATCTCAGCACTTTGGGAGGCCAAGGTGGGAGAATTGCTTGAGCCCAGGAGTTGAGACCCCATCTCTACAAAAATTTAAAAATAATTAGCTGGGCGTGGTGGCTCACACCTGTGGTCCCAGCTGCTCGGGAGGCTGAGGTGGGAAAATCGCTTGAACCCAGGAGGTTGAGGCTGCAGTGAGCCGTGATCATGCCACTGCACTCCCATCTGGGTGACAGAGTGAGACCCAGCCTCCAGAACAAAAGAAGGTGATGTTCTTGCTATGTAGAACTTAAATTTGGTTAGGAAAAGAGAGTGGAGTGTACACAGCTGAGAAGTATATAGGTAAAGCAAGGGATAAGATGAAAGACTTCACTTAAAACAACTGCCCTAAAGCAATGTTTGATTTTTCAGAGGAGCAGTGTAGGATTAGTGAGTATCGTAGGAGCTGGAGGCAGAGGGACTGCTTTAGGCAGGAGTGGTCTCGGAAGCCCCTGTGGAGGAGGAGGCTGGGTCTTAGAGGGCGGATAAGGACCTGCAAGGCCAGGGAATGAAGAGCAGAGGGCATGGGATGAGCACGGAGCAGGAGGTGTCTGCAGTATTCAGTGGGCCCGACTGCGGGAGGCGTACAAGGAAAAGGCTGTGGACTCCTGCAGGCCCGGGGTGAGGCCGGGGGGGGGTCATGGAAGGATGCTTGTAACTCTGGCATGTTCAGGGCACAGGGAATAGAGGAGAGAGGAAGTTCATGGCAAGCTGGAAAGGAGAGTTATTGAGACATCAGCCCAAATGCCAATGAATAGAATTTTCAGAGCTCAGTTTTGGAGGAAATGAACCAAAGAAGGAAGGGACGCATCAGGATTGAGAAGAGGATTACAGTGTCACACTGTCCGTGAGGTCCTATAGAATGGAGGCTTGCACCGGAACCGTCTTCACTTTTGGACCCCAGATTAGAAGTAAATGCAGGCATAGATAGGGTGAAGATGGGTGGGGGGCAGTGTGGAAGGTACTTTGTTAGTGATTCCCCTCTGGATCTATTCCGATGGACAAGGGGAAGTCTATCTTAGAAAGGCATCTGGAAGCAGCGGGGGGCATTGTGTGGGCTGGCGGAGGAATGGCGGTCAGACTAGGAGAATGATTTTCAAAGGGAAAGTAAGTTAAAGGAAAAGGGGGTGATGTCAGGTCAGAGGGGAGGCTGGCATTGAAGAAAGACACTTGGGTGAGAGATTGCACTCGGGTAAAAGCAAAACCAAAGGAGATACCTGTGCAGGGTGCCGGGGGCTCTGGAAATAAAGTTGGGAGGGATGGGTAATTGGTGGAAAACTTTGGGAAAGCCAAATTAACTGATTCCTTTCGAGCTTTAAATGTTAATATTGGGGGTTGAAAGCGTTTGTATAACCCAGATTCTCAAAAGGAATGGCTTGACTGTCAGTGCTTTCCCACAACTGCTTTGCTCTGCCCACCCCTGGCTCTTGGAAGGATAATCCCCAAAGGCATTGGGGCCTCCGAGCAACTGAAGCCTCAAAATACGGCCAGGGTAGTGGGGATAAAGCCCCCCTCGAGGCAAAGTCCCGGGGAGGAGTGCCGGTCCTCGTCTCCAATGTCCATAGGACCTTCCCAGTGGAGGGCAGGCCTGGACCGCCCTGTGTCCCCAGATAGCTTCCTGGCCAGCACGAGGGCTGGGCTTGCACAGGTGGCTCTAGGACACAGCCCCTGAGTACACCAACCCCCCAGTTCGCCAGTCCCCACCCCAGGAAAGGAGAGAAGGAAAGGGTCAGGCGGGGTGTAGAACTCTGCAGCGCGGACACCACATTGAGTGGCACCAACGCCTGATGCTGTGTTTCTCTCCCGCAAGGGCACCATGCCGGTGGAAAGGATGCGCATGCGCCCGTGGCTGGAGGAGCAGATAAACTCCAACACGATCCCAGGGCTCAAGTGGCTTAACAAGGTGAGTGGATCAGGATGGGTGTATGTGTGAGAGAGGTCCTGGCTGAAGCACGCCCAAGCAGACTGCCGAAAGTAAAATTGTTTGTGTTCAAAATCTTAGGCTCATTCATGACAAAAAACAGCCAATGCAAAATGATCATAAAACATCAAGTTATCATCTCAAAGGCTTTTTTTCTTTTAGAGACAGGGTCTCACTATATTGCCCACGCTGGAGTGCAGTGGTGCGATTGTGACTCACTGCAGCCTCGACCTCTTGGGTTCGAGTCATCCTCCCACCTCAGCCTCCAGAGTAGCTGGAACTACAGGTAAACGCCACCACACCTGGCTAATTTTTGTATTTTTTTTTTGTAGAGCTGAGGTCTCACCATGTTGCCCAGGATGGTCTTGAACTCCTGGGCTGAAGTGATCCTCCCACTTCAGCCTCCCAAAGTGTGGGGATTACAGGCATGAGCCACTGAACCCGGTCGCAAAAGGATTTGTATCCTCTCCGACTATAGCCTCAGCCTGGAGTCTCCAGTGTCTGCTCACCTTTGGTGTCTTGGCTGACTGCCTATGGAAAGCTCCTTGCTGTGTTGTTCTTTGAGGATTCTTACCCTCTTCCTTCTCCAAATTCCTTTTTTTTGCTTCTCCTGGCCTTTTAGGACTAGAGGACATGGGAACTCCAGGGTTTTATATTAGGAATGGAGCATTTCCTTTTCAATGTTCTCTATTTAAAGAAAGCTTGTTTTTGTCTTTAAGAAAAAACCTTCTTTTTACCTCTGTAATGAAGCCCATCTGTGTGCCCACCTTTCCTGAAAAAGCAGCCAGTCCTTTACAACCTGCCCCTTCCATGCACAAACCCTCCCTTACTTTGCTAACCTAAACACTCTGAATTTAATTGATCCTAGCTATTAGGGGTGAATCAGAAAGAGATAATGTAGGTAAAAATGAAAAACTTCTAGAACTATATAATCTAGAAAAACAACTAAATATATATCATGCCTTCTTTAAGGAGGCCCAGGAGAGAAGTTCCTCTCCTACCAGGGACACTTCTGAGTAAATGCCTTTTTCCTCTTCTCCACTCCCTCCCCTTTTCTTTTTTAATCTTAAGGACACAATGAATAATTTAGCTGGCCAGGCTTTATCTTTGTATCAGGTGCAAGAGCTTAGAGCCAGATTGCAGTTTGTAGCTTGCTTCCAACAAGGGAACAGGATATTGCAGTATAATTTTTTTTAACTAATATCATTCCTGGCCTTATTGGGTCTTTTCAGATATCTTTTAAATCTTATTTCTTTTTGTCCTTTTCCTTTTATCCACTTATTTAGATTTTTTTTTTTTTCTTTAAACAAGTTCTCCCTCTGTCGCCTAGGCTGGAGTGCAGTGGCACGATCTCAGCTCACTGTAACCTCTGCCTCCGGGCTCAAGCAGTCCTCCCACCTTTGTCTCCCAAGTAGCTGGGACCACAGGTGCACTCCTGGATAATTTTTGAATTTTTTTTGTAGAGATGGGGTTTCACTATGTTGCCCAGACTGGTCTGGAACTCCAGGACTCAAGTGATCTGCCTGCCTTGGCCTTCCAAAGTGCTGGGATTACAGGCATGAGCCACAGTGCCCAGCCTTATTTTGAATTTAATGTTACTGTGTTGAATAGCTCTGTTTGAGCCTTTCTGAAACAAGGTGGGGCACTAAGTAAATAGAAATGAAGAAACCATATGCTTATTCCCTGTGACCTGTCACATATCTCAAGGTCTTAACGCAAACAATGT
This sequence comes from Macaca fascicularis, assembly GCF_037993035.2. Classification (NCBI taxonomy): domain Eukaryota; kingdom Metazoa; phylum Chordata; class Mammalia; order Primates; family Cercopithecidae; genus Macaca; species Macaca fascicularis. The sequence goes on along the minus strand of NC_088379.1, from coordinate 189,214,633 downwards.
GTTTTTCTAGAGTTGCTCTATCTATAGTGTTTTAGATTTACATGTGTAATCAGCTTCTTCCAAAGAAACAAGAAATGGAGGTGCTCCTTGGTCAGCTCAGTTAGCAGGGGTGCCATGGAGGTATAAGGAAGCGGGGACCAGAGTAAAGGGGAGCTGGGGAGCCAGGGTAGCAAATGACACTGAATGAAAGCTGACGAGTACTCAGCACTTACTGTGTGCCAGGCACCCTTCTAAGCAAGGTACATGCATTAACTCACCTTCTGCCACCACGGGGTAGGTACAGTTAATATTTTCCATTTTACAGACAAGGAAACCGAGGCACAGAGAGGTTAGGTAGGATTCTGTCTTGAGGAACAGGTAGCATCACTGTTTGATGTGGAGTGGAAGAGGAAAGCCTATGCTCCTGTGTTCTAAAGAGAAGTAAGTTGTCTGTTTTTGCTTTTCCTTTTTTAAAAATACCTGCACCAGTTTTGGTTGGCTTGATGCAGTGGAGAACAGACAGTGTCTCACACCAATCGTGTTGCACAGGTGCCTGGTATGTTGACCTCTGTGATTGGTTTAGACTAACCATTAGTCCCTTCTTGGTGCGGTAGTGGATGGAACTGTGGCTCCCCGAGAAGATATGCCCACATCCTCACCCCCAGAACCTGTGGATGTCACCTCATTTGGAAAAAGGGTTTTTGCAGATATGGTGAAAGACCTTGACATGAGATCATCCTGGATTTTCTGGGTGGGCCCTAACTCCAATGAGGAGTGCCTTTATAACACACGGAAGAGGAGAAGGCACACACAGAGGAGAGGGGCGTGAGGACTGAGGCAGAGACTAGAAATAGGCAGCCACAGCCGAAGGAATCCAAAAAGAGGCGAGGAAGGAATCTTCCCAGAGCCTCTGAAAGGAGTGAGCCCTGGCTGGGCACGGTGGCTCACGCCTGTAATCCCAGCACTTTGGAAGGCCGAGGTGGGCAGATCACCTGAGGTCAGGAGTTTGAGACCAGCCTGACCAACATGGTGAAACTCCATCTCTACAAACACAAAAATTAGCTGGGTGTGGTGGGGGGTGCGTATAATCCCAGCTACTTGGGAGGCTGAGGCAAGAGAATCGCTTGAACCCAGGCGGTTGAGGTTGCAGTGAGCTGAGATTGTGCCACTGCACTCCAACCTGGGCAACAGAGCAAGACTCCGTCTCAAAAATAAATAAATAAATAAATAAAAGGAGTGAGCCCTGCAGACACCTTGATTTTGGACTTCTGGCCTTCAGGACTGTGATGGAATACATTGCTGCTGCTGTAAGCCACCCATTTTGTGTAATTTTTCACGACAGTCTTAGGAGATTGATGCACCCTCTAAGGGTCACCTCCTTACTGGGACTCTCGGTTGAGATGCCTTCTCTTCCATCTATTTTGTCCGTGTTTTTCTGGTACAGGACCAGAAGGCAAATGGATTTCTCTTTGTGCAAATGAACACTTGGCTCCTTTCAGGCAGCCCTTCCCTGCGGAGCGTCGCTCATCTGACTCTTGGCTCGAGAGTTCTCTTCCCGAGGCAGGGAAGGAAAGGAGACCTCTGTCATCTCACTGGGCTCCTCCGCTAGAGCTGGATGTGAGCCAGGCTGATGAAGAAGAGCGTGCCCGTGGCTGCCGGCCCATGCCGCCTCTCAGCACCGCCCTGGCACAGAGGCCAAGGCCTGCACTGTGGCCCCGAGGCCCTGTCAAGCTGCATCCTGCTGAGGCCTAGCCAGAGTGGGCACGTGTGCTGCTCGTGCACATGGGCACAGCCATCACTGTCACTGCAGACCTCGGCTGGGGTCAGGATCTCTTCTCTCCATACCTACACTCCCACAGGGCGTCTTTTTATAGGTTTCCGCTAACTTAGGCTTGTTGGCATTCATCCGTCCATATAAATACTTAACGGAGAGCCTAATGTTCTTCCCTCCCATTCACAAGCATTCTGCCTGGAAATCCTTGTTTATATTTTGAGTGGTTTGAGATCATTCCAAGATACCTTTTGCCACTGAAGACTGTTGTGACTGTTAGAAAACACTGTCCCTGGGGCTGTGGGACTCACTTCTGCTTCAGTCGGCATTCAGGATGTGTTTGTGTTTACCGTGAAGTGCTCCAGGCTGGAAGCCGCATGCACTGGTGCCTTGGCCGTCTTTATCGTGTCTGCGTGCTCAGGGCCAGGCCTAGTGCCTGGTAAGTGGGAGGCCCTCTGTCAAAATTGTTCTGGGAATACGCAGATGAATGTCGTGGTCTTGAAGGGGAGCAACGTTGGTGGTATTTTTGTTCTGTTAAGATAATCAGATTTATGGACACTGGGTTGGCAGTTGTCACATGGCTCTCAGAAAGTCCGTTCAACCTACTCCATTTTTAGTACGAGAGAAAGAGTTGGTTCGTTAATGCCTTACATTTGTTTCCATCCCCTATTGTCTTAGTCTGTTCCCTGTTGCTTATAACAGAATACCTGACTCTGGATAGTTTGTAAAGAAAAGGAATTTATTTCTTACAGTTATGGAGGCTGAGAAGTCCAAGGTTGAGGGGCTGCATCTGGTTGAGGGCCTTCTTGCTGGTGGGGACCCTCTGCAGAGTCCTGAGGCAGTGCAGGATGTCACCTGGTGCGGGGGACGAGTGTGCGAACACAGGTCTCTCTTCCCCTTAAAAAGCCACAATCCTACCCCCATGACAGCTCATTAATCCATTAATCCCTGAATGGATTAATCCATTCATGAGGGCAGGGCCCTCGTGACTCAATCACCTCTTAAAGGCCCCACCTCTCAGTCATGCCACATGGGGGATTAAATGTCAATATAAGTTTCGTAGGGGGCAAATATTCAAGCCATAGCACCTACTTTTAATAAGTTTGAAGGAGGGTGGGAATGGAATGGGTCCCTTGGATTCCTCTGAAGGAACAGCGAGGAAGTTTGGAAAAGTGCTTTATAACCAGCTTATGAATGAGGCCTTGGCTGGGCCATTTGCCTTTGGTTATAGGTATTTGCAAATGTGCATAGCATATTTGAGTAGCCCAATGACCAAAAAAAAAAGAATAGGACAGCAAATTTTCATATGCCTGCATCTAGATGTATGAATATTTTGCCTTATCTGTGTGTGTGTGTGTGTGTGTGTCTGTGTGTATCTGTGTGATATTTTAAAGCAACTCCCTGACAGTGTACATTGTAAGACATAAGGACATTTTCTTATATATCCACAATATACCATTGTTAATTGGACAAAATTAATACTGTTTAATATCATCACTGCTCCATTCATATTCAAAATGCCTTGAGTATTCCCAAATAATCTTGTTACAGTTGATTTGTTCAAATCAGAATTCAAAGGCTGTCCACAGGCTGTGTTTCGTGTTTATGACTCTACGTCTCTGCTGACTGTGGGCACCCTCTGTTTTTTTCCTTCTTGCCATTGACTTGTCGAGACCAGGTTAGTTTTGGGTTTGTCCACGTGCTTGCTTGTGGTTCCCTGGGCCATTTCTTGAGGAAGGAAGGAGGCAGCCACATCCGGGGTCCCAGTTTCTCTCACAGCTCCGTGTGACCCCCAACACTGGTGGGGTTATTGATTTCTTATTTCCTGGGGGAGATCCTCCTGGATCCATGCACTAAGGCAGGGGAATCATCAGACCTTTCCCTTGTTTTCACTTTGAAAGTAGACTTGTGTTTGTGTAAACATCAGGCTGTCTCTGACTGAGGTAAGGAGTCCAAACAAAAACAGCACAGTAATTGGAACATCTTGCAAATGCTGGGGGGAAGAAGAGGCAGAGGAGATAACAGAACTAGTTTCCATGTGGGGCCAAGGAACATTTTTGTTCTACATTGCTCAAGATAATCTCAGATGCTTTTCTGAAGTCAAGCAGTGCTCATCTCTCCTGCCTTCCTTCAGATGGGCAGAGTTCTGCACACATGTACAAATGGTGGGCCCTGGCATGGGGCGTGTATCCATGCACAGCGTGTACCACCACCACATGTGCAGGACTGGTCACTCGGGGATGGGACACCTAGCACGTACTGACGTCATAGGATCTACACACACATAGCAACACCGTCATGTCCCGTGGAACACACAGCTTGTGACCAGAATGTTTGCTGGTCAGAATCTCTTTCAGTTTTAAGATGAATCATGCTTTCTCTTACCTTTTCATATGGTCTTCTTCAAAAAAAAGAATCTGTGATACGATTTTAAAGATATTTCTGATAAGTTTATTAGTCTTTTCTTTTTTTTCCTGAAATATGAAAAACTAGTGAAAAGTGACATGTAGTTTAAAAAATATGCAGCCATCACCACTGTCCAGTTACAGAACATTTTATCCCTCCAAAAGGAAATGCTATATCCATTAAGCAGTCACTTCCCATTTCCCTCCCCGCTAGCTTGTGGCAACCACTAATCTCTTCTCTGTCTCTATGGATTTGCCTTTTCTGGATATTTCATGTAAATGGAATCATTCAATATTTGGCCTTTTGTGTCTGGCTTCTTTCACCCAGCATAATGTTTTCAAGGTTCATCTACATGGTAGCATGTGTCAATACTCTATTCATTTTTGTGGCTGAATAATATTCCATTGTATGGATATACCACATTTTGTTTGTGCATTCGTCAGCTGATGGACCACTCGGGTTGTTTCTCTTTCGGCTCTTGTGAGTAGTGCTGCTATGAGCATTTGTGTATAAGTTTTGGTTTGAATGTTGGCTTAGAATTCTTTGGGTGTATATCCAGGTGTAAAATTACTGGGTCATCAGGTAATTCTGTGTTTCACTTTCTTGAGGAATGGCCAGACTTTTTCTGCAGAGTTGGCTGCACTGTTTTGCATTCGCACAGCAATGTATGAGGATTCCAGTTTCTCCACATCCTCACCAGTGTTTGTTATTTGTGTATCTGTTTTTGGAGACATGTCTATGGGTTAGTCTGTTTTATGTTGCTATAAAGGACTACCTGGGGCTGGGTAATTTATAAAGAAAAGAGGTTTCTTTGGGTCAGGGTTCTAGGCTGTACAAGAAGCATGACCTTGGCATCTGCCTCTAATAAGGCCTCAGGATGGGAGACAAAGGGCATTACATGGCAAGAGAGGGAGGAAGAGAGAAAGGTGCAGGCGCCAGGCTCTTTTGAATAATCAGCTCTCACAGAGCTAATGGAGCGAGAGCTTACTCATTACCATAAAAGCGACACCAAGCCATTCATGAGGGATCCTGCCCCATGACCCAAACACCACCCACCAGGCCCCACCTCCAACACTAGCGATCACATTTTAACACAAGATTTCGAGGGGACAAACATCCGAACTCTTCCAGTCTACTCAGGCCTGTCACACATTTCAGGAGGATCCATAGTGGGTAATTGCTAGGTTCGGTCAGTGCTTTTGTAGTTGCAAGACTTTTGCGGTTTCTGTGGGACTAGGTTTGGTTGTGTGTGTGTGTATGTATATGCATGCATGCGTGCAGATGCTTAAAAAGATCTACTTTATCGGTATCAATTTTGTGTCTTGCAAGTTAGATTTCAGATTGTGTCACCCTAGAACTCCTTTGATCTAGAAAAAAGTGCAACAGCAAATTCTTAAGAATCTTGGTGTTTAAGCATAAAGCTTTAGATTCTGGGCATGCACTTCAGGAAAAGTTCTTTCACTGAAATCAATTTTCACTTGTATTCATTTTCATGTGAACATCAATAAATGGCATTAAGTGATTTTGCTGTCGATTTCATCTACATTAAAGCATCAGATGTTACTCAGCCCCTTTCTGATCACTGTCTTTTGAAATTGGCTAACCTGGAGCCCTCTCTGTGGATGGTACAGAATGAACACCAGGGAATTTCTGGAAGAGTCTCTCACTTTCAGTTCTCCTTTAATAACTGACTTTTTAGAAGATGGTAGAATTTTCCTTTTAACAGGTTTTGGGAAACTCTCCAATGTTCTGAAATAGTCTTAGTTCTGGCTTTGTGATTGGTTCTGTGGAGAGGTGCTGAGTCTCTTTGGGGACAGCTGGACCCTTTCTGCATGTCACTGTGAGACCGAAGAGGTGGAAACCCCTGCTGACATTTCCTCTCCTTCCTCAGCGTCTAGTGTGGGGACCCGCATACCTGGCAATTACCAGAACTGCCTTGAGAGCTTTAAAAGAGTACGGCCTCCTGGGCTTTAATCTACAGAATCCAGGTCTCAACCGGTCTGTCATAGGACAGGGACTCTTCCAAATCTAAAAGCTGGGAGATAATGAGTGGGTGATTAAGTAATAGTATATGGAGTTGCATGACCTGGAGTTTGAACTTAGACACTTACTACCCTGCAAGTTCCTTGACCAAATAGTTAAAATCTGCTTCTCGGTTTCTTCAGCTGTAAAATGGAAATCGTAACATATACCTCGCTCAGGAGGCTGTAGGAGGAAAACAAAGCTGAGGTCCATGTGGACGTGTAGGCAGATGCACAGTGCCAGTGGGACCTTAGTACCTGAGGTCCATGTGGACGTGTAGGCAGATGCACAGTGCCAGTGGGACCTTAGCACCTGCCGCTACCGCCACAGGAGCTGCTTGGGCCAGGTTCCTCATCTGTAGCTTCACTCAGAAGATGGCTTTCTTAGTAAACCATGCGTTTCCAATTTCCAATCATTTGTTTTTCAGGGTTGCTTGAGGCAGTTTTGAATTACAAACCTCAGTTACATTGAGAGAGATGTAGAGATAGTCTGATATAAGGATTGTATTGAGAGATGTTTCTCCAGAAAATGTGTCATCTCATAACCGCTACCTCTTTGTTTGCACTCCTTGCTATTTCCTGCAGGCGGTGGACCCGTGGGGATTCCAGCATTACTTTCTATTTCTGTTGGATGCATAGGCAAATGGAGATACTCGGTTTCTGCGACAGTGGCCCAGATACACCCGACTTCTCTGTAGCAGCATCAAGGGTTTTGGAAAGTTGTCTCATTTTTAATTTACTGAAGATAGCTGGAGTTACTATTTACCAAATGATGAGAATAAATTATAAGAATAAGCATTAGAAGTTTCAGTAGGTGGCCATTTTTCTGTGGTTTTATAAAAAGAGGCACAGGGTCGGGTGTGGTGGCTCACACCTGTAATCCCAGCAGTTTGGAAGCCTGAGGCGGGCAGATCACTTGAGGTCAGGAGTTCGAGACCAGTCTGGCCAGCGTGGTGAAACCCTGTCTCTACTAAAAATACAAAAAGTGACCAGGTGTAGTGGCGCATGCCAGTAATCCTAGCTACTCAGGAGGCTGAGGTGGGAGAATCTCTTGAACCCGGGAGATGGAGGTTGTAGTGAGCCAATATCGTGCCATTGCACTCCAGCCTGGGCAACAGAGCGAGACTCTGTCTCCAAAAAGAAAATTAAAAAACAGAAAAGTGGCACAAATAATGGAACACACTGGCATATCCCAAATCATCACCTTTGACCTTGGAAAACATTCCTGCTCTGCAAGACTTCATGGGACTGACTGTCACTTGGGGTAGGCTGTCAGGATTTGGGATCCAGCGGGGGAAGTGGGTTTGGTTTACGGTAGATTTTCTTGTCAACAGTCAACACATTCAGTGATGCTTGGTGGGGAATCTTGCTGGCTAGACCTTCACAACCTTTTGCAGTGGTGGGGTCAAAACCCGTGACTGCGGTTGTTCTTTACCTTTTTTTTTTCCCTTCAGGAAAAGAAGATTTTTCAGATCCCCTGGATGCACGCGGCTAGACATGGGTGGGACGTGGAAAAGGACGCACCACTCTTTAGAAACTGGGCAATCCATACAGGTACTAAAACTCCCTGCGGCGTTTATAGAGGCGGGCACTCTTGCTTAGTTTTGTTTTTATTACACATAAAATATCCTGGCTTATGACCTCATGAAGATGGCTGTGAAAAACCTGTGACTTGTTGCTAGGCACATCCAGGACACATGGGGTGCAAACTACAGCCGTCAGAAGTAATGCTTCCCTCATCTCGTAGACTCTTAGTCCTTCAATTTCCTATAAATGTGGTATTCTAAGAAGTTCCCTAGGTGTTACCAGGGGAATAGAAACTCATTTGTTCTGATGCTATAAACTTTGATCCAATTTATCTACCCTACAAAAGGTAGTCAGAAATACATTTATTTATTACAACATTTACATAGGGAGCTATTTACAGGAATGGACTCTATTGGAGCGTCAGATGAAAAAGAGGCACTCAGGTTCCCTCTGCCTGTTGACTTTGCAGCCTCTCGGTCTTCTGTATTTTTCTTACGCTGGTGCTCCATTCTTCCAGCATTTATAGTTTCCTCAAGCTGTTCAGTAGAACCAGGGTGACCAGCTTGTCCCAGTTTGTCTGGAACTGTTCAAGTTTTAAAAACAAAATTCCCACATCCCAAGAACCTTCTCACCCCCAGGTACACCAGGACGATTGGTCACTGGAGGTATAGCCTGGAGTGAAAAGGTTTCCTCATACTGCCTGACCAGCAATACTGTGTTTCCAGAAATTTCTTCCTCTGTATCTAATGTTTTCTCTCTCTTTCTTAATCTTTATCTTTTTTGTTAGGAAAGCATCAACCAGGAGTAGATAAACCTGATCCCAAAACATGGAAGGCGAATTTCAGATGTGCCATGAATTCCTTGCCTGATATTGAAGAAGTCAAGGATAAAAGCATAAAGAAAGGAAACAATGCCTTCAGGGTCTACCGAATGCTGCCCCTATCGGAGCGGCCTTCTAAGAAAGGTAAAGGCATTTACAGACTAAAACAAGATCACTCAATTTATGTCATCGTGCCTTCGTGACCTCTTCATTTCTACATCTGCAGTCACTTCGCAGGTAGAATAGCCTGTTCATGCTGTGGGGGATCATTCCGCCCCTACCTGGCTTGGAAACAAGACTCTCAATTCACCAAAGGCAGTAAAAGATACATGTGGAATTTTGATCATGTACAGAGTAAAGCAACAAGTTCATTGAGAGTTTCAGAAAGAATTTAATTTGAGGGAAATGTTTCTCTGGAGGCCCTTCATGAATTAATACAAAACTACATTTTTGTTGCCACAGGAAAGAAACCAAAGACAGAAAAAGAAGACAAAGTTAAGCACATCAAGGTAATCTTGGGTGTTTCAGAGAGAAAGCCAAAGTTGGGTTCCTATTAATGACTCATACTCTGCCTCGTAAAGACGAGTCACAGGACCTCTGCGGAGTGTGTCATCTTTCTTCCTTTGCTTGTGTCTTCTGCGCTTTACATGTTTGCTCTTCGGCATGTATCCACTTGCAGACATAGGTACACAGGGCCCTGCCTCATCCCGTTTCCCTGGGAAATTTATGAATGAAGTCAGAGATTCTCACTGTGCTCGGCAGGCTGCGGCCTCCATCTGGCCACCACGGCCGTTGCCAGCGGTCATTCTGTGCCAGCTAAGCTCCACAACAGCTTGTGGCTCATACTATTAAGCATATTTTCAGGCTATTAAATATACGTTAGTATGTACTGAATGTTCTCTACCTCTATAAAATGTGTGAACTGTATGTTACAGACATCCGTCACGGGCCCTTCGGTGGGGGACCAGTGGTTAGCTTCAGCGCTCCATCAGCACAGCTCTCAATGACTGCCTTCTGCCCCCTGCATCGCTCGCACCCCACAAGGGTTTCCCGTGGGATGTGCGTGTGTGTGTGAGTTCTCACGAGGCTGTGTGGTCTGAAGTCCCCTGCGGTCTGAGGGTCTCTGTGCACAGATGAGGTGGCCCTTGGTAAACAGTGAGAGAAGAGCCGAATATGCCCCGCAAAACTGGGGACAAACCTCAGTGGCTGAGCAGAGAGCAGACACTGCAGCCACAGACCCAGGGATCTCAGAGAGATTGTCTAGCTCGCTGGCCTCCGTTTGCAGATGAAGAAATTTAGGCAGCGTATTTCTGCACTGATACTTTCAGTTTCACTTTCACTATTTTTTATTTTTAACTAAATTTAAATATTGCACTGTATTAAAGGCCTGATTGTGCTTTAACTTTTCATTGTGGAAAGATTTTATGCACATAGAAAGGAGACAAATGAGTAAAATTTACTCCATAGGCCATCATTCAGGTTAATTTTAACCTTAATCAGCTCCCGGCCAGTTTTGCTTCATCAATACCTCTTCCCATTTCCTGACTTCTAACATGAAATTGCAGCCCTTCAACCATTTTTGACTTACAAAAATAATTTGTGTATTTATTTATTTATTTTCTTTTTTAATTGAGACAGAGTTTTACTCTGTTGGCACAGGCTGGAGTGCAGTGGTGCGATCTTGGCTCACTGCAACCTCTGCCTCCCGGGTTCAAACGATTCTCCTGCCTCAGCCTCCCGAGTAGCTGGGACTACAAACGCACGCCACCACGCCTGGCTAGTTTTTGTATTTTTAGTAGAGATGGGGTTTCACCATGTTGGCCAGGCTGGTCTTGAACCTCTGACCTTAAACGATTCTCCCACCTCAGCCTCCCAAAGTGTTGGGAATACAGGCGGGAGCCACAGCACTCGGCCCAAAAACAATTCTTTATAGTTCAGCTTAATATAATGTTTGAAGCAAATCCCAAATCTCATAGCATTTCTTCCATAATAGTTCAGTATATATATTTAAAAGATAAGTGCTCTGTAAAAATACCATGATGTCATTATTGTACCTGAAATAGTGCACGGTAATTTCTCAGTATCAGTGAATATCCAGCCAGTGTTCAGAGTTTCAGTTTTTTCATACATGTTATAATTTTCATGTGGTTTGTTTACTTAAGACCCATATACAATTCACATGTGGTTTTTGAATGTCTTTTAAGTATTTTTTAAGTGTATATATATATATATATTTTTTAAGTGTATATATATATATAAATATATATATATATTTTTACAATTGAACAAACCTAGTTGTTAGCCATATCATTTCTCACAGATCTTTTTTTTTTTTTTTTTTTTTGAGACAAGGTCTTACTCTGTCACCCAGGCTGGAGTGCAGTGACGCGATCATGGTTCACTGCAGCCCCAACATCCCGGGCTCAGGTGATCCTCTCACCTCAGCCTCGCTCTAGTAGTCGGGTCTACAGGTGTGTGCCACTAAGCATGGATAATTAAAAAAATTTTTTTATAGAGGTGAGATCTCACTCTGTTGCCCAGGCTGGTCTCAAACTCCTGGCCTCAAGTGATCCTCTTGCCTTGGCTTCCCAAAATGTTGGAATTACAAGTGTGAGCCTGGCTGACTTAGTATTTTTAAGGCCTACATTTTGATTCATGTTATTTAGTCAGAAAAGTACACCTTTCTCACCAATGTGTGAGAATTTGCTACAATTTCAAGTGTGACTGAATCGTATTTACTACTGTTTTCCCATCATCTAGCTCGGTGTCTGGCCCGGAACAGACCACTAATATGTATTTGATTACTGAATAGATGCATCAGCGTTTGTTGACTAAATAGATGCATAAATAAGTAGGATATGTGGGGTGGGAGTGAGGGGTTTTCCATTAGGATGCAGATTTAATTTCCGAATCACAGTTAATGAAGAAATATGTTGCCTTTTCAGCACACGTTGCTCACATGCATCCACTGTATTCCATCGAACGCCAGATGCCAATGATGCTAAGATGCACTGTTATTTTGTGTATCTCTTAGAAAAATTGCTTCCAATGAAACCAGGACACATACTGGATTGAAAGGCACGTCCTCTTTCAGGGATGTGGCAATGCGAGGAAATGTCCGTCTTAGTAGTTCCTGCCACGTGGTGGTCCCGTTCGTCCGGGATCTCTGCAGCCACATCGGCACCAGCAGTGTCTTCACATGGCCCTAAAATGAGCAAGTTGTGGAAGGTACAGTCCTAGGTGGGCTTGACCATCCTGGCCCAGGGAAGTAAGTGAGAGATCCCCTTATGTGCAGCCATGTGGGTCAAGAGCCACCTTAGCCAAGTGTGTTTCATGAAATCCTTGTGCCATGAGGATAGGATTGACACCTGAAACTTTTCTTTTGAAGAAGGCAGGTGATTCATTAGGCCTACACACAGCCTAACTTCGGAATTTCGATCTACTTGCATTGTGCTGTACGGTAAAGCAGGGAAGCTCGGAAGAGGCCAGTGGGCTTCCCGAGTTCTGTGCTTCCTGGCTGTTCAAGCCATCGTGTGGACTCTGTCTCTGCAGAGTGTTTGAAAAGTGAACTCCCCAGGGCGTCTGGAATTGGAAAGTCAGAGGACAATTACTAGCTGTTAATATATTACCTTTTAATTGTATATCAAAACACCCAGGGACTGAGTTAATACACCCTGTGCAAATATACTAAACCTACTTAGTCTATCCAAATATGTAACCGGATACACTAAGCAGGTTTCTTCTGAGGAAATTTGTCTTTCATGTGGTAACTAGGTATGAAAATTTGCTGTTGAAGCAAGCTCTTCCCAATCTTCAATTCAAGTTGAAGTTTTAATTAGCAAACTGTTTACGACATGTAGGCCAAGTGTTAGAATTTTCTTGGGGTCACTCATGATTCATCTCCATGCTGTATGTCCCCCAACAAATAGTCTCCCCGAGACTGGGAGACCCAAGGCCCAGTAGCCATGTGGTATGTGCAGAAATGGCCTCAGCATCCTCTGACATTTCCTTTTGTGAGCATATCCCTGCATACTCAGTGAACCATGTTTTCCTTGAGCTAAGCCCCACCTGTGCGGCAGTAACTGGATATCTAAGGAAGTGAAAACAAGAAAAACAGCTGGGTACAGTGGTACATGCCTGTAGTCCCAGCTGCTCAGGAGGCTGAGGTGTAGGAGGATGGCTTGAGCCCAGGAGTTCGAGGCTGCAGTGAACCATGATTGCACCACCGCACTCCAGCCTGGGCAACAGAGCAGGACCCCTTCCCCACCTCAAAAAAGAAAGAAAAACAATAGTGAGAAATCCTGGATGCTACATCATCAGTGCATACATATGTTTCAGAAAATATCATGGAATGGTTTGCTCTGTGAGACTTCACACAAGGCCAAGAACAATAAGGACAGAAGTAGTTAAAACAGAGGGGTGCTCGTTGATATTTTTCAGCTGATTCCAAGTTCCCAGCTATGATTATTGTCTCATTGAGTTCTCCCTGTGATGGGCAGGTCGTTTCCCTTGTAGACATTTAGGAAATGGATGCACAGAGAAGCTGATTCATTTTCCCAAGGCTGCATTGCTTTACAGAGCTGAGATTTGAGTCCAGGTTTGTCCACCGGGTGCCTTGTAGCCTTTGGGGCCTAAGCCAGGCCTTGAGGGGTGGACAGGGTCAAACCATGGTCCTTCCCCCACACTAGGGGCATCAAGAATGAAGGCCTGGAGATTAGAGTTGGTTTGTCTTTCCTGGATGAGACAGGAAACTGGCTTAATTAGAGCAGAAGTTTGTGCGAGGGGACAATGGGAAATACAGGCGTGTAGGTGAGGCGAATAGAAATGGGTACTTCCTGCTTCGGAGGGTTGTTTGTGGCTGAAACATACGTACCTTGAAACTGCAAAGTGCTTCCAGATCAAAGTGTTAGTGTAATGAAGGAGACAGAATTGGGAAGGGCTGCCAAAGTCGCTTGGAAAAGATTAGGCCTGGTCTGTATTCGTTCTGAGCGCAGACCTATGGGCGGAAGTTATAGAAAAGCAGATAGGGGTTCGGCTGCTCTTTCTCATAGAGTTGTTGGCTCTAACAGTGACATGAGCTGGATTAAAACACGGGACACTCCCTGGCAGGGCTGCTACTGGAGTGTTCCCTTCACTGGTTGGAAGAGGTCTTCAGTTTTTAAATTGTAATCAAATGAAAACACACGCCAGCAACTCACTTGAAAAACAGATAAGATGAGAGATGCCCTGGGTGAAGCGGGTTATCAGGCTTATTCTGCCTGCCCGGGATCCTCCCTTCCCAGTGGTGGCTCAGAACGGGACCTCCGAGCCCAATTTGAAAAGTTTTATGGGATGAGACGCAGTTGAACTCCTTCGAGCACACTTAGAGCAGGAGGGAACTGGTGTGTAAGGGAGGCCTTTCTCACCAGGATAGGAAGGAGTGGGGGCGGAGACACTGCTGTGGAAAGGCAGTAGCTGGTGCTACTGGCATGGAGGGAGGAGACGTTTCTCCAGAAAGTGGAAGAGGGTACGGAGGATGCAGATAAGAGTGGCCTAAAGAGGAGGTCCCTGCGTCTTGCACCTTCAGACGGGAGTGTTGGGAATGGAGGTCGTTTTGTGGAGAGGGTGTTTCGCTTTGGACATGCTGCCTTTGAAGTGACAGAGAGCCCTGAAAGTAAATGCCAGCTAGAAAGCTGGAGAGCGTAGCACTTGAGTGAGTGCCCCATGGGCAGACGTGTGGTCATTTACTTGAGAATGGCGTTGGTAGCTTTGGACCTGATGGCTTCTCCAGGAGAGAAGCTGTGTGAGATGCAGACAAAGGCCTGCAGAGAAGAGGCAGAGAAAAGCGAGCTAAGGAGAAAGTCAAGGGGGAAGCTGCAGTGAGAGAAGGGAGAAAGAGAATGACGATGGCCTCATTCTAAGGAAGGAGTGGAAGGAAGGTGGTTCTGGGACCGGGCAGGAGGCCCCAGCCTGTCTTACGAGAGCTTCTGTTCTCAGCGGCGTTGCAGCCTCTGTGCTGGGTGCGTGCACTCGCCAGGGTCCAGTTCCCTGACCTACTTGTGAAGTCCAGCTCTCAGCCTACATGTTCTGTTAGCAGAGACCTAGAGATGCCCTTAAATTTGATGTTCTTAAATCTGGCTTCAAAGAGATTGGCTTTGCACAGATGAATTAGAGCATTTTGGAAGGTGGGAGGTGGGCTGGAGGCCCATTAAACAGGGCTTCAGGGACAAGGGGCATTAGCACAGGGTTGAGACGGCATAGGCTTGGAGCAGAGGGGAGTCCCTCTGCTGTCCTCTAACTCTGGTCCATCCCCAAGCCCATTCAGCTTGTGTAGCTTCAAGACCAACTAAAGGTGTATTATTTTACAGGTCTAAAGAAGCGTGCTCCTGCCCCTGAACTCTCTCTTTTGCCAGTTTGCTTCTGCTTAAAATCCCTTAAACCATAGACCAAACCTTGGATTCTGTAATTACAGCAAAGGTTCTTGAGCGTCAGTGTTTGGCAGAGTTCATGCCCCCGTGTAGACCAAACCTTGGATTCTATAGTTAGAGCAAAGGTTTTGAACATAAATGTTTGGCGGCGTTTATGCACCGTGGAGCAGTCTGGACCCAAGCAGGGTCTTTTCTTTCTTTTTTTATTTTTAATTTTTTTTAATCTTTGGAGTAAGTTGAGAAAATTAAAAGTCAAGAAAGCTATGGGTTACTTGATTTACAGAAGAGCCTCTATCTAAAGTGAGAAAGGGAGCAGAAAGAGGAGACATGAATCCTGGCCAGGATTCACCAGGCCAGGTTATGGTGCAGCAAAGCAGGAGGCAGTTGAGCCAGGGCAGGAGTGGGGCATCGGGGGTCCAGGAGAGGCTGCGGGTGAAGGCTGTTCAGGGGCTGCAGGATCTCTATGTTCATTTTACATACAGAACTCCACACCCCTTTTCTTCATTTGAGATCCTTGGATTTTTAATATAGCTTAGATTTAGATGTTTCTACCTCCAATCATGTCAAAAATTTTGACCCTGTTTCGTGAAGATCCTTCTCTCCTGGGCCTGTTCTGCACTCTGGATGGAGGCGTTTCAGGAGGTGCTGGCTCCATTTTACTGTGCCATTGACTGTACTGTCCGTCCAGAGTGACAGTATCAGTGAGATGATAGCTTTGAAATGACGGTTTCTTTTGAAGTGGGGTGAAGGGAGTAACACAGTGTTTGGAATAGTCTCTCCCAGCCTCCATCGGTGGAATATATGATGCCATTATAGAAGTGGTCAGTGCAGGATACAGGGTAAGAATGGAGAGAGTAGAAGTGCAGTGGTTCATGCCTATCATCCCAGCACTTTGGGAGGCCGAGGCTGGCAGATCACCTAAGGTCAGGAATTCGAGACCAGCCTGGCCAATGTGGTGAAACCCCATCTCTACTAAAAATACAAAAAAATTAGCCAGACATGGTGGCAGGCAACTGTAATCCCAGCTACTTGGGAGGCTGAGGCAGGAGAATCTCTTGAACCCGGGAGGTGGAGGTTGCAGTGAGCCATGATTGCGCCATTGCACTCCAGCCCAGGTGACAGTGTGACTCCCGTCTCAAAAAAAAGAAAAAAAGAAAAAAGTATGGAGAGAGTAGAACACTGTTTAAAAGAGTGTCTCAGTCTCCACTGGAATTAGGGCAGGATACAAGGGCTTCTTAAGACAGAAAGCTCCTGGAATTGAACCATATTTCGTGACCAAGGACAGAGTTCAGTTCCGGTGTCTCTGCAGGCTAAAAGTAGCATGATCTTGGAAAACTAATTTAGACTCTGAGTCATCGTTTTCTCAAGTGATAAAAGTATCACTTGTCACTAATTAAACTGTAGATAATGTGTAACATTTAGAGGTCTTCAATGGAGAAATCAGAATTAATTTAGCTTTTTAAATATATGCAAGCCTGACTGCCTCATTAGTTTTATAAGAAACCTAGAAACAGAATGAATAAAAAAATAAGGTCAGACAGCAAAGGAAACCCATACAAATGAGCAATTCTCTCGTCACTTCTTCAGAGGCCTGTGCTTAGTTCTTTTAGAGGGAGTTGAAGAAATGGAGGTGGAAGAGTGAAAGGTGGGGCATGACTTGGGGGAGGGAAACTGACCAGGGTCATTGAGGACGCCATTGAGAAAGGAGGCTGCTGTCGGAGAAGTGGAGAATTGCAGCAGTGTCTGTCCAGGCGGCCATGGAGGGACAGCACGGTCCATCAGAGGTCAGAGTATGGGGCCGGGGGAAGGGATTTGAGAAAAGGCCATTGGATTTGGGAGAGCAGAGTTTTGTCGGTGACCTTTGGTAATGGTGAGTACTTATTTACTAATAAGTGCCATGTACATGGTTAGCTCATTTAATCTTCACCTTATCCCTATGACGTGGGTCCTATTATTGTCCTCAGTTTACAACTGTCCGCGGTGCCCTAGGGTGGCTTACAGAGGTTCGATAAGGAGCCGCAGCTAGTGAGGAGGGGAGGTGCCAGACTTTGCCCCAGGCCCTTCTGATTCCAAAGCCTGAGCTCTCAAGACCCGCTGGGAGCTTGATTCTGGAGGTGGAGGGGAAGCGAGACCGCAGGAACTAATGGGGGCCCAGGTGGAGAGGCCAAGTCCGGAAAGGCAGACGGGGGATCGGAAGTTTGGCCGTGAAGGAAGGGAAAACCTGCTGACTCACCCACGTCACAGGCAAGTGTTTTTTTGTTTTTTTGTTTTTTTTTTTGTTTTTTTCCCAGAAAGGGCAGGCTTTTTTTTCCCCTTAAGAATCAGGCTCTCACTCTGTCACCCAGGCTGGAGTGCAGTGACATAATCATAGCTCACTGCATCCTCGAACTCCTGGGCTTAAGAGATCCTCCCAACACGGCAGTTTCCCAAGTATCCGGGACAAGAGGCATGCACCACCACACCCGGCCAATGCTTTTATTTTTTGTAGAGACAGGGTCTTGCTATGTTGCCCTGGCTGGTCTCCAACTCCTGGGCTGAAACGATCCTCCAGCCTCGGCCTCCCAAAGTGCTGAGATTCCAGGGTGAGCCACCGTGCTTGACCCAAGAAAGGGCAGACTTCTTCTTTAGAACTTGTAAGAGAAGAGATGCAAGATGCTGGGGGAGGAAGGAGTAAAAATCGTGCCCGGTAGGGATGGATGTTCTGGGCCTGCCCTTACGTTGGACCTTCGGGACATCTGGTAAAGCAGGCAGCGTATCGTTTATTTAAAAACCGAGCTATACAGTGGAGCGATGCCTTTGAAGTCATGTTATTGAGGTGGGAGTTTGCCAGGTGGGATTATGAAGGAGGAGGTTATTTCCCCTCCTTCCGTTAGTGACTTTTTGAGGATTTTGGGGGGATTGATTCCAGCTAGTGTATAAATAAACTGATGAGAACACCCACCATGTTTCAGAGCCGACCACTGTTGACTTTTCCAAACGCAGTCACATCTACTTGCATGATCCTCTGCTTCCAGTCCTGTGTTCCTTCTGCTCTCCACCCTCTTCTTCCGCTTTGGATTCCTTGGGTGTTGTCCTGCGTGGCTTTTGTCTGACTTGATTGCTATCGTAGCAGCAGAGGCAAGCTTACCTTGAGAGCTGAACGGCAACAGGCACCTCAGGGCTGGCTTTTGCAGAGCTGTTTAGTACAAGGGAATGGAGGGTTCTGGTGCACTTGAAAAAAGCACACATTCAGAGCTCCAATAAGGGGAAGGAATTTGTTCTCATTATTTCATTAGTGCGCGCGCAAAATTCTTGGGCTGGATGGGATATTCAGCCACCTGAAGGGCAGTTACGTAAACCCCATGGTATGGGGTAGCCTGGCTGGGCTCAGGCCAGGGTACGGCCCTTGTGATCAGCCAACCATCCAGTGCAGGGCCTCAGGTGGCCGGAGGCCATGGCAAAACTTATCTGCAGAGAATTCATCTACAACTTCCCCTAGGCTCCTGTTCTTGGGCCAGTCATTGGGGCAGAGCTTTTCCTAAGAAATAACTGTGAAAGAGGTGGCATGATTCCCCCCTTAGGAGAAAGCCAGGCATTGATTCTTTTGAGCACTCCCTCAGAGGAGGAGAATGTGGAATCCACACAGTGCGGCATTTTACAGAGACGGCGATGCAGCTCTGCGCAGCCCCAAAGCTGTTGTCTGCAGGTGGAAGCACTTCCTAAAGGCGAGCCAGATGGGCCGGTACCGTTTCCTTGAAGGAAAATGGAAGGAGCTGAATACCCAGCAGTGTACCGTGTGCAGAAATGTGCTTTAAAACAGGCCAGCTTAAAGAAGCAGGGAATGAGTGTATTCGGCAGCTGAACATGAATGACCCTAGCATTAAAGAAAGTAGGCCGAGGGTAGAATTTCAGCTAAGAGAAGGGAGGGGAAAGGAAGTGTTCTCAATTCTTTTTTCTTTTCTTCTTCCTAGCAAGAACCAGTTGAGTCATCTCTGGGGCTTAGTAATGGAGTAAGTGATCTTTCTCCTGAGTGTGCGGTCCTGACTTCAACTATAAAAAATGAAGTGGATAGTACGGTGAACATCATAGGTAAACTGTTTTGACATCTCATTTTTTATACATACGAGCAGCCCCCTGGGGCCTAAAATTTGTAAAACAGTGAACTTCAAATAACATAGTCAGGGGGAGGAGGTCTTGGAATCATCTCAGAATGCAAGTTCCAGCCCCCGGATTTCAAGGCTGAGAAACGAAGGCTTTTGAGGATCAGATAAAGGAACTGAGACGGGTCAGTCTCCGTGGAAGAAAGCTGGGGTGACCTCCCAGGAGAAATGTTTGTTTCCCGGCGGCTCGTGGCTAGCAATCCCAGTCTTTCACTATTTGGTTCACATGGACAAAAGAGTATTTCTTTAACTCGGGAACCAAGGAGAGGGAAGACGGTCCTCACGAGTCCTCTCGGCAGCTGCTTCCTGGCAGACAGAGAAACTGAGGCACAGAGACGTGTTGCCAAAGGGCCCACTCTAGTTCAGCAGATGTTTTTGAGCACCTTCTGTATATCAGACTCAGTACTAGGAGCAGGAAATAGATGGAGGAGGCCCGATTTCTTTTTTCATGGAGGGATGCAGATAGTAAACAAAGACACCCACAGATAACTGCAGTGTTACCATGTGTGGTAGATACTGCAAAAGAAAAGAAAGGAGAGGGAAAAACCAAGGCACCAAATTTAGATTGGAGGTCTCAGAGGAGCAGTGTTTTCCCTCCTTCGTGACAGTTGAACAACCTCCAGATGTAGCTAGCTGTGCCCACCCCCGAGGAGGGCAGGGTCTTTACAATGATGTTCCTTCTCTCCCGTGTGGCCAAATGCACAGGTGTGGTGCCCAAAAGACCTCAGCCTGCTTTCCCTTTAAGGGGAAGGAGAAGAAAAAACTCCTTTTTATTTTTACTTTCTTTTAGCATTGAATTTTTGTTGTGTGCGTGGCGACTTCTGTTTTTAGGAAACGGAAGAAGCCAGCAGCATACTGGATTGTCTGACAGGCCTCCGCTGGCCTCTTGCCGAGGTTAGCAGTGCTTTTTTGTATTGAAACCATCTCCCCGGCAGTGTAAAAAGTTTGCAGGTGCGGACATTCTGTCTGACCGGCCTAGGCAGTGCTCTGTAACCCTGTTGTGTTTCACGATAAAACACAGCCCCACCCTTTAATAAAGCAAAGATTGCTATGAAACCAGAGAGTCTGTTCATTACTCTGGAGTAAATAGAGCAGTCTGTAGGGACTAGACATATGGCAATTAGGAAGTCACGGAGTTGGGATTTTTGTCTTAATTTTGGCTGCCCAAAGTGCCCCCATAGGATATTCTTTTTTTGGTGATTGTTTCCAAGCTTGCCTGTCGTTATCTACAGTAAAACTCAAGCAGCTTTTTAAGGCAGGCCTGCAAACCCAAGTATCAACATGGGCTCCTGAAGGCGCAGGAGAGCAGATCCACAGCTTACTGGCCAGTGTTAGGGTCCCTGTGAGGGCCACCCAGTTGAACTCAAGGTTGGCAGACTCTGGCCCCAGCACTTGCCATGGTTTCAGGATGGCCAGAGGTGACACAGGGCTGTGGCACTGGGTCTTCATCTCTTCCCATATCCTTTGTTTCCCCTTATTTTTGCCATGTTTTATTATGCTTCAGATAGAAATTTTATTTATAAGATAAAAAGTAGCTCTGGGGCCGGGCACAGTGGCTCACGCCTGTAATCCCAGCACTTTGGGAGGCCGAGGTGGGTGGATCACGAGGTCAGCAGATCAAGACCATCCTGGTCAACATGGTGAAACCCTGTCTCTACTAAATATATAAAAATTAACTGGACATGGTGGCAGGTGCCTGTAGTCCCAGCTACTCAGGAGGCTGAGGTAGGAGAATCGCTTGAACCCAGGAGGTGGAGGTTGCACTGAGCCGAGATGGCACCACTGCACTCCAGCCTGGGTGATAGAGGGAGACTGCCAAAAAAACAAAGATTAAAAAGTAACTCTGGGTGAGTCTTTAGATGGAGGGCACCCCCTCTAAGAGATCACCTATGCTGTCAGCCATGCCCATGCCTTCTTCCTGCAAGCTGAGTTGTTCACCCCTTAGGAGAAGGGGCCTGAGACAAGGCATTCGATTTTATCCACACCCCTAGAACGCTCTTAGCAAGATGAAACACCATATGAGATGTGAACCCTTACATTGCAATATGCCCAGACACAGAACCCACAACAACATACTTTATTCTTGGCTGTATTGGACCTGGAGCGCCTGGGCACTGAGGTGAGACTGTGGGGCCGCTCCTCAGTCACCAGGTGCCAACCGAGAGACCTGGGCAGTGGAGTTGGGCTGCTGTGTTTTCAGCCTTAAGAAGTTTTTATTTACTCAAGAAAGCTGTCATCTTTTTGTGATGCTATATATTGTTTTCTTCTTCCTTCTCTCCCTGGCTGCCACCACCTCGTTTATAATTAACTGTCACCTCCTCCTGTCTTCCCTCACCGTACTTCTCAAGTCCATCCCTTCTGTTGCAGACACTGTGTGTGGGCCTGCCTTGGCTGTCAGCTGGGCTCTGCTTCCATTCTGCCCCCCATTTATTCTTCTCACAGAATAAAGAATGCCAGTGTCATCATGTCACCACTGACCCCAAGAAAAGGAGTTGAGTTCCCCCAGGTCCCCGCGGTCTGGCATAACCTGGGCCCTGCCCACCGCTTTCATACCTGTCTTTGAACTTGAATTACTCTGAACAAGTTCAGCTCCCTGTGGCTGCTCATGGAGACAGTGAGGTTGGCGGTGGGCCTCTTTCTGGTGGAGCAGCTGCAAAGGCTTTGTCCACAGGGCACAGTGAGGAGTGGACATGTGGCAGTTCCAACAGGAGGTGTAGCTCTAGCCCAACACGTCTCATCCACACTTCTGCTCCCTTTGAGACATTGACCCTTGAGACACTGGTTACCTCTACTGAGATTTTTTTTTTTTTTTTTTTTTTTGAGACTGAGTTTCACTCTGTTGTCCAAGCTGGAGTGCAGTGGCGCGATCTCGGCTCACTGCAACCTCCGCCTCCCGGGTTCAGGCGATTCCCCTGCCTCAGCCTCCCAGGTGGCTGGGATTACAGGGATGTGCCGCCATGCCTGGGTAATTTTTTTTGTATTTAGTAGAGACGGAGTTTCACCATGTTGATCAGGCTCGTCTCAAACTGCTGACCTCAAATGATCCACCTGCCTCGGCCTTCCAAAGTGCTGGGATTACAGGTGTGAGCCACCGCGCCTGGCCTCTACTGAGTTTTTACTGGGATACATCCTGTGCTTCCCTTCGTGTAGTAGCCTGAGATGCTGTTTTCTCACGGGGTGCAGGGTGCACGGTGCCCTGTCCTACTGTTGCCTACTACTGCACTCTGTCACCCTGGTGAGGTGTGTGCATGGGACAGCATGGCCCAGGCACCTACAGATCCCTGTCTCTGAATCACCGACCCCACGGTGACTGTCTCTCCCACCATGGCTCTCGAGTGCCTAAATCAAATCATGGCTGTATTTTATACCAAAAGAGCACGAGATTGGAAGTCAAAAGATGTGGGTTCTAGACCTGCTTCTGAAGTTTTTTATTTACCATGTGATTTTGGGCAAACTCCTTAATCTTTTGAAATTCAATGTCTAGATAGATTGGAAATAATATATAATTATTTATAAAATGGAAAAATTTAAAATTATATAGAAAATGGAAATAATCATACGGATCTGGCCCATCTCACAGAGTTACTGTGAGGATGAAGTGAAATGTACAGATACATCACTCTGGGGCTAGAAGGGGGTAAAATGATATGATTATGATATTACCAAAATCATATTAAAATACATTTGATTAAGAAAGTAGCCTCCATCTGTGCTGTGTCATCAGGGCGGGTGTGAAGTTTAACTCCTGAAACCTTCAGAAGGGCGGGGGGAAGTTCCCTGCGTGAGGCCCTGCTGATGGCCTGATTTTATATGCGTGCTAATCAATTTCATTCTTGACTCTGCAGCTACTTGGGTGACCTTAGCAATCTACCTGACTTCTGGGTTTCAGCTTTTTTCAGCTGTAAAATGGTAGGACCAAACCCCCTCCAAGGACCCCTCTGTTTCTAATAATCTGCTTTTAAGCACTTTCTCTGAGGCGTGGGAGCAAGCTGCTTTCTCAGGTGGAGACCTACATTAAGTCAACAATGGCTAATAAAGTAAGAATGACCTTTTAAGGAATCAAACTGGTTCATCGGTAACCAGCCATAAATAATATTGTTATAATTCTCAGCAACTAGATTCAGTTAAAATTGCATTCCTGTGGGTGACTCTTTTCAGATGTGCTGACTTCAATAAACTGGAGAAACTTGGTGGATTTCTCCTTCTTCTAACTGAGAGTTTTCCTAGCACACAACAGAGAACTGTTGAAAAGAAATGTCACTATTAGTTATGAGCCTGAAGACTCACTAAGGTGAGATTCAAAAGTTTTTTATGCTGATAGGGGCTAAGAAAGCCAACAGTAGCTCAGTTCGGACTTCATTAACTCTCTCTGTTAGGGAGAGCATATTATAAAGAGTTGAAATTTGGAGTCAGGTAAGGCTAACATTGACTCCCGGTTCTGCTGCTGATTGGCTGTCTGACCTTGAATTAGTTATGTGGTTATGTCTTGTCCGGTTCTTTCAGCATGTCTGGAATGGGGATCACTATTGTGCCTTCCTCATGGGCTGTGAGGTCTTGGGAGGTGGTAGGTAGAGGCAAAGATAGGTGCTCAGAAAGTCAGGTTTTGTCATTATTATCAGTCAGGACACTCTTGAGTACCCAGAGGAGTGCCACTTCTGACTCTCTTTGCTGTAGCAGGTAAGTTTGTTATTCATGTGTCTTTTCAGCTGTCAGGAGTCAGTGTTGCTGTGAGCGGTTCAGGGAAATCAGTTCACATGGCAGGAGACAGAGAGAGAGACAGATAGAGACTGGTTAGTGATAGTGTTGATGCTCATCTAGAGAGCATTTCGATACTGGGGTTTCCCTGCTTCTCTCATGGGCTTTCACTCGGGAGCTGGAAAGTTTCTAAAGTACCCAGGATGTTTGGATGGAGAGAAGCCATTGTCCTTTACCAGGGCATCAAACAGCACACGCCTGTGGGGAAATTTGGCCTGAGAGATAACATCATTATATTAACTTGGTATCCAGATCCTAGCCCAGAAAACAAAGATTGACTTTTCTGTCCTGGTCACCCGCATTCAGGATACACCTAAAATCTGCGTGGACATGCTTATCTACTTTTTATCCCAGGTCATGTGTATTAAGTGAAATACGGTAGAAGTCACCCCTTTTAAGGCATACAGTCCTATAAATGTTGACAGATGCACTCAGTGATGTAACTACCACCATACTCAAGACAGAACATTGTCATCACCCCAGCACGTTTCCTCCCTGGCCCCTAGCCCTCGCACCCGCAGCCGGCTGTCTTTATCACTTCCCAAAGGCTTCAAGAGTCCGCTTGCCAGAAGTCTTGACATTGTCTAGAAAACATTAATCGTCACATCTCGTAATTGCAGATTGTCACAGTCTCCTGCAGGACTCGACTCTGGCTCCAGTCAGTGAGCCTCAGCCCATTCATGTGTCCATTCTCTGGCTCCAGTCAGTGAGCCTCAGCCCATTCATGTGTCCATTCTCTGGCTCCAGTCAGTGAGCCTCGGCCCCTTCACGTGTCCATTTACTCAGGGGAGAGTCCCTGAGTGCCTCCCTGGTGGGAGTTGTGAGTGTGTGTCATGACGACACAGAAAGTTCATGCTTTCATTGAGGAGAGATGCCATTGACCAGTTCAAAGTTCCATACGGGTATATAGAATTAACCAGCAACACAAGGCCGGAAGTCCAGAAGTGTCGCAAGGTCACGCCCCGTTGTAGTTTCGGCCGAGCGACGGGGACAGTGAGTGAGAGGCACCCAGGGGACAGAGGCCGGTCTGTGCTGGCGGGTCAGGAAGGGACTCCAGAAGTCAGGGGCATGGTGCATGCTGCCTTTTGCTCAACCCCCACCCCTGTGCCACTGCCTCACTGA
This sequence comes from Macaca fascicularis, assembly GCF_037993035.2. Classification (NCBI taxonomy): domain Eukaryota; kingdom Metazoa; phylum Chordata; class Mammalia; order Primates; family Cercopithecidae; genus Macaca; species Macaca fascicularis. The sequence continues at coordinate 189,189,686 of NC_088379.1, read as the reverse complement.
AGTCTTTGATTCCTCCAACTAGAAAAAACACCCCACTTCTCTAGCTTCCATCGTATGGCCCCCTTCTTTTTCTTTTCTTTCTTTTCTGTGTTCACGGCCTTAAACTTACTCTCTAGATGGTTAGTCGCTGGCCTATAGCCATGTTTATGAACTTCTTACAAGCCGGATGCTTGACTGCATCGATCTTCCGCTGCTCCTTCTAGCCCTGGGAGGCCAGGAGGTGCAAAGCAGGTGTTCCATAAATCTCTGTTAGTTGAATAACCGACTTGGATGTCATGGGGAAAAGCAGTGAGAGAAAGAATTCCTGGTTGGAACAAAGGGATCTGACTAGGGGGATACTTGAGCTGCTGCCATTGTTTGTAGTCCCAGCTAGCTTGCTGTCTTTCTATTAGGAGCAACATGCAAAGGAGAGATGAGTTTTGAAGTATTGGAAGTTTAAATGGCTTCGCCTTAAGTCACATTTATCTAAGGCCTTCATTGCCTTAGTATGCAAAGCATCACTGTGCCCTCCCTCCTCAAACTCACCCATTTGGGTTCTACCTCCACCCACCAGCTGCTTCTTAGGACTTGGGCTAGGGCAGGACATCATCTTGTTTTCCTGCCATTTTATTTTACTTGGAGGGAAGAGGCAGAAGAAACTTGAGAGAGGTCAGTGTAGGTCAACGTCAGTCTGTGTCTAGTGACCTGCATAATTGATGTCCTCACCCTCAAATAGGATAGTCCAAAGGATGAAATAAACAGGCTTGGGATCTGCCTGCCATATAGAGCCTGCCTGCCTTTTCTTTAATTTTATCCCCCCCCGGAAAACCTAAACAGGATCCGGTTTCCTTCCATTCTGTATGCTGTGGCTTTTGGACTCTTATCACAGCCCCAAATCCCCTTTCTGAGCCTCTTCTGTGCCTTTGCTTTCTTTATTAAAGAACCTATGAATGGCCACTGCCCTCTAAAACCTTCCCTGCGTAGCAATCAGATAATGTGCTTATCACTCCACAGAAAGCAATTAAAACAGGAACCTGTTTATGAACAAGAATACTTCAGAAAATAAAATACTTGGAGTGATTAAAACAGGAGCCTCTCCATGACGCCTGGCGTCTCAAGGAGACTGGAATGCATTCTAACCTGAATACTTTGCCGATTGGTGAGAAAATGTCAGCAACATAGAGCACCGCATATACTCCAAGCTGTGTGAGTTTGGACAAGTCACTCTCCCTCTCTGTGCCTGAGTTTCTTCATCTATAACAGGATAACGCTGCTTTCTCTGTCATCCTTGTGGGATAAAATGTTAAAATAACATATACGAGGACCTTGGGAATTATTTCTTCACCTTTATTTCTTGAAGCTAATTTTCAGGGACATTTCATCCAACTGACAGTGGTATGAGGTCAGTTTCGTTTAAAATTAGGGCAGGACCTTAGGGATCTTCAAATTGAAATGGCAATGAAATATCATTACTTACCTATGAGAATGGCCAAAATAAATAAACAGTGACAACATGAAACGCTGCCGGGGCTATGGAGAAATCTCATCACTCAGACATTGCTGGTGGGAATGTAAAATGGCACGGTCACTCCGGGAAGCAGTTTGGCAATTTCTTGTAAAATTAAACATGAAATTACCATATGACTCAGCAATTGCATTCTTGGGCATTTATCCCAAAGAAGTGGAAACTTGATGTTCATACAAAACCTGAACACAAACATTCATAGCAGCTTTATTTGTAATAGTCAAAGACTTGTATCAACTCAGACATCCTTCGGGGGAGAATAAACACACTGGTACGTCTATACCGTGGAATACTACTCGGCAATAGAAAAGGAACCAATGACTGACACGCACAACTTGGGTGACTCTGCAGTGAATTCTGCTGAGTAAAAGCCAGCCCCAAAAGGTTGCTGTATGAGTCCATTAATATAACATCCTTGAAATGAACAAATTAATGAAACGGGGAACAGATTAATAGTTGCCCAGGGGTCCTGGACAAAGAGATGGATGGGGAGCTACTGAAGGAAGGTGGCTATGGTTACAAAGAGTCACATGAGAGAGACTGGTGGTGATGGAACTGTTTGGTGTTTTGACAGTGGTGGTAGGTACATGAAACTTCATGTGTGATAAAACCACTTAGTCCTGGCGCAGGTACACACTCACGCAAAAGAGTGCAAGTAAAACTGAGGAAATCAGAACAATATGGGTGGATTGTTATTAATGTCAATACTCTGGTTGCAATATTGTATTCTAGCTTTGCAGGATATAACCATTGGAAGAAAATGAGTAACAGGCACACAGGATCTCTCTGTATTATTTCTTACAACTGTATGTGAGTTTACAATGATCTCGAAATAAACAATATAATTTTAAAAATTGAGGCAGATTTCAGAGCTAGGGTTGTCAGATTCCGTCTTACCAGTGTTCCGGGGAGCTGATGCTGCTAATGTTTGCCAGAATTGGAAATCTGACTCTATTCCACTGTGCTGATATTTCAGCCAGTTGGACATGTTGCCTGCAGAGCAGGAAGGGAGCTGGGAGCGTAAGCAGAGCACCCCACAGCTAGATGTGACACAATTGGGTGATTTTCATGGTCCTTCCTCTTTGGTAAGGTTTGATAATGTCTCCCTGGATCATAGAATCCAGAAAATCAGCACAGCGCCTTCTTTTGGAGCAAGTGCAGGGAGCAGAAATCGGTCAGGTTCAAAATACTGTCATGTCTGGCCCTGGGGCTGGGGCTGGATGCTCCCTCTGGTCCTGTGGCCTTGGCTGTGACGGGGTTGAGTGTGGAATTCTGCTGAGCTGGATAGGACATGGTTACGGTGCATGCCATTGGCAGGCATGCTGGAGACAGACCTGGGGAGCCAAGTGCTGGCCGGCTGCTCCCTGGGAGACATCACCTCAGAGCTACAGAGCTCAGGCTTGTTCTTCAGCCCCATGGCGGGGGACAGATAGTGATGGGAGCCTGGCAACCTGGCTCTTTTGGGGAAGACTTTCTTTCTTGAGAAAGTGTGCTAGAATTGTGAGGTCAGGAGACTTTGCATGATGGCTGTCTTTTCTTTGAAGTTGTAGGACAGTCCCATCTGGACAGCAACATTGAGGATCAGGAGATTGTCACCAATCCGCCGGACATTTGCCAAGTCGTAGAGGTGACCACGGAGAGCGACGAGCAGCCGGTCAGCATGAGCGAGCTCTACCCTCTGCAGATCTCCCCCGTGTCTTCCTATGCAGGTGAGCAACAGCGGGAGGCTCTGGGAGGCCTGGAAACCGGCTGCGCAGTGCTTTGGTCTAGGGTCACCCATCTCACCACTCCACGGAGCATCTCTCCTCTGTCCTAGGAGTTATTCTTCCTGGAGTTTTTCATACTTTAATTATCTTGATCAGCATCTTCTTGGACACTTTTGTTCTCAGGTAGAGGACAGGATCACAACATTTCTTTACTCCGTTGGCCATAACATTTTTTTTTTTTCTTTTTGAGACGGAGTCTCGCTATGTCGCCTAGGCTGGAGTGCAGTGGGATGATCTCGGCTCACTGTAACCTCTGCCTCCCAGGTTCAAGCGATTCTCTTGCCTCAGCCTCCTGAGTAGCTGGGATTACAGGCACACACCACCACTCCAGCTAAGTTTTGTATTTTTAGTAGAGTTGGGGTTTCACCATGTTGGCCAGGCTGGTCTCGAGCTCCTGACCTTAGGTGATCTGCCCGCCTTGGCCTCCCAGAGTGCTGGGATTACAGGCTTGAGCCACCGTGCCTGGCCTCCCATAACATTTTCATGTATTGTTAACAGATAAGATTTCTTTAGGGCAGTGGTTCATCAGAGTCTAATTTGTTAGTCCAAGTTACTAGAAATTTGGCAGTGCTTTAATGGATTCTCAGTTTGAGCAGACTGGATAGGACCTTAGAGGTGATCTCTTCCTGTTCCTTCATTTCTGAAAGGGAAGGGACTTACTCGGGGTCCTACAGTCAGCACGTGTCTGGGCCAGGACTTGACCTCAACCTTCAGACCCCAAGCTCATTGCTAGATCCATTCCATTCCAGCAAGCGTACTTGTCCTTTCCACATATTTTCTCTTTCTTTTTATATCTAGTACAGGTTCTAATTAGGCCAGATGACTGAGCCCATTGCCAATTCCCCAGGGAACTGGCGACATAATGACAGGAGTTGGCCCGGGCAGAGTCACAGGAGAAGGAACAGATCCAGTTGGTTCTTGATTCTTACAGAGTAAAAGGACGGCTCCTCTTGTTCACCGGCATGACTTCATCTTCTCCTCTCTTCCTGATGATCTCCGTTTAACTTTGTGGAAATCAACCATAATTAGGAAATATAAATCCTGAGTCAGTGTTACTGCTTGCAGATATTAAAAATAAAAAGCAGAGGCCCCATCCTAGGAAACTGCAGTTCAGTTCTAGTAAATTGTTCAGGGATTCTTCCCTGTGCTCTTTACACGCTGCCAAATGGGGTGTCCTCCAGTAGGTGCCACCCCCAACACTGGCTCAGACCCGCGCTGGAATTAAGGACCGTTGTTTGTGAATTATCAGCCACTAAATCTAATCTCATTTTCCCTGAATGCCAACTTTCTTGTTTTTTCTTTTTTTTCACTTTTAAAAATTGTGGTAAAATACATTAACATAAAATTTCCATTTTAGCCATTTTGAAGTGCAAAGTTTAGTAGCGTTAAGGGCATTAATGTTGTGCAGCTGTCACCGGCAGCCACCACCAGAACGTTTCTCATCTTGCAAAACTGAAACTCTGTCCGCATTAAACACTAAGTCCTCTTTTCCCTCCTCCACCCTAGCCCCTGGCAACCTCCTACCTATTTTCTATCTCAATGAATTTGGCCATTCTAGGTACCTCATATGAGTGGAATCATGGTGTTTATTGTTTGGTGACTGGCTTACTTCACTTAGCATAGGTTCTAGTGTACATTTATGCTAGGAACGAACGTAAGTGGGATGTGAGAATAAACCTTGGCTACAGGAAGACTATAATCTGTCAAACAGGATAAGCTTGTCATCAGTGATTTATTCAGCAAATGCATTTTGAACTCTTATACGTGCCAGTCCCTATTTGGTCCTTGCCAGTATTCAGTCACAAGAACCACCATTTGTTGCAAGTTTATCATGCCCTGGGAACCATGCTCAGTGCTTCGGGACAGGGGACTATTTGTTGTTGTTATTGTTGTTAATAGAAATAGGGTTCTGCCATGTTGCCCAGGCTGGTCTAGAACTCCTGGGCTCAAGTGATCCGCTCACCTCAGCCTCCCAAAGTGCTGGGATTACAGGCCTGAGCTGCCAAGCCTGGTATAAACAAGTTGACTTGTTTAATTATAATTAGAGTAACCCTGTCAGCCAGGTATCATCATCATCCCCTTTTTAAAAGTGATGAATCTGGCTGGGTGTGATGGCTCACATCTGTAATCCCCGCACTGGAAGGCTGAAATGGGAGGATCACTTGAGCCCAGAAATCAGAGACCAGCCTGGGCAACATAGTGAGACCCCACTTCTACAAAAAATAAAGTTAGCTGGGTGTGGTGGCCTGTGCCTGTAGTCCCAGCCACTTGGGAGGCTGAGGCAGGAGCATCACTTGAGCCCAGGAGTTCAAGGCTTCAGTGAGCCCTGATTGCACCATTGCACCCCAGCCTGGGAGACAGAGTGAGATCCTGTCTTTAAAAACCATATATATATATATGGATCTACGGCTGTCGTAGGTAAAGCTGTGTGTCTGAGGGAGGAACGATTGGGAGCACAGCTAGAACCCATGAGCCGTTGATGCCAAAGGCTGATCCTTAACCCCCCAGCCTGTGTTGCTGCCCTGGACAGCTGCACGGGCTCTGCCATTCAGAACACAGCCACATCCCGTGATCTCATTTGATTTTCACAAGGACCCACCGAAGGAGGCAAAGCCGAATGTTTATGCCTTAATTTTACAGTAGAGCTAACTGAAGCGTGAAACACTCAGCCACTTCACTTATATTTACATAGTTATGGCTAAAAACCCATGACTTTCTTCTGTATCCTGCCGCTGCAGGCATCGTTACGCTCCATGTGGTTTTCTTTTTCTCTTCTTTTTTTAGGGGGTTGGAGCTTTAGAATAGACTTCTATGTTTATCTGTTGAGTAAGACTTCTCTGAGGTCTTCTTGGGGATTCTGGAAAGGCCTCTTCTTGCCGTTCTGCCAGCAGTGGCATTTGCTCAAGCAAAAGAATCCGGAGAACAGCAGATCCATGCAGAGAAATGAAAATTTTGTTACTGTCTTCAGGACATTTGCATAGATTTGAAAGGAAGGCTTTCAGTGCCAGGATGGCCGTCAACAGGAGGTTTGGCTGGAGCCTGGCTTTTCAGCCTGGCCTTGGGTTCTCTCCGTTGTTTTCATTGTCTGGATTCTCCAGAACCTTGTGGAGGGAGGCTTACTGGATGGGACCACAGTGTTCCGTCGCTGCTGCTTTTCTAGAGCGCACACTGATATAAAACATTTCCCCGTTACTGACTGTGGCTAATTTTAGTTCCTCCGTCAGAAATTGCATAGCGTGCTGCCAGGAAAGGCGGCTTTCTGCGTGTATTCACCTTTCTTGCTTTGTGTTCTCCAGTAGAGCCGGCCATTTGCCTGTTTTTCATGATGGAGTTCCTTTGTTTGGGCTGTTCATCTGCATGTCAACCTCCTCTGACCATCTTTATTCATCTGTTTGGGAAACTGGTATTTAGAGGCTGCTGTTTGCTCGTTTTCCCCTCTACTATTCATTGAACTATAATCCCAGTAGTATAGTAGAAAACCACATTCAGTTTTGCAAGTCTGTCTTCTCCTCTATGGTCTAAATATTATGGTGAGAAAGAGAAGAGACAGTACTTGCATTGGATGTTTTAAGACAACATACACTTCTAGTGTGATTCGTAAACCTTTCGTACTAGGGAGGGACATTTCAAAGTGCCACTTTGGGAAGCTCTGGCGGAGAGACATGTCATGTTTAAAGATCCATCACAAAGGGACCGCTTGCCTGATCTGTGGCATCAGAATTGTATTAGGTGGTTGATGGTTTAATAAAAGAAAACCACAGTAGAATAATGGGGGAGGATGGGTAAGAGGGGCTGGAGAGTAGACTCGAGAAGAAAGCATCATCTGAAGGACTCACTGGCTATAATGAGAGAGTGGAGATCTTCTACTGACCGGCAGCCATCAGTAAAGGCTTTGAATCCTTCGGGAAACAACACCAGGCTTGCATTTTGTTGGGCGGAGCAAAGACACAATAGCTTTGAGATTAAGAGTACTCCGATTTGAAAATAATTTACTCCTGGTAAAAGTAATTGAGAATATGATCAATAGAAAGACATTCAAATCAAACTTGTTGAACAAGAGCCTTCCAGAAAATGTAGCAGAATGTCAGAGGGCAAAAAGGCTTTCAGGTAAAAATGTATCATCTCCCTTCCAGCAGTATTCCTGAGATGGTTAGACAATATGTGTGTTCTCAGGGAGGCATTAAAAACTGGTCTGGAATAGAGAGTTAACTACAACCAGCGTCACCCTAGAACTGGAAGAGCTTTGGAGATCATCTAATCCAAATACTCCCCTTCCCTCCCAGCCCAGATGCTTTCAGGAAAACTGAGACCAGAAAGGTTAAGTGAATTACTCATGTGCCTGTTGGTGCCGTGTAAACACCTTCAGCTTATTCAGCTTGTTTGGAGTTGCTAGAGAGGCAACTCCAGACTTCTTTATTCCATTATATTTGAAGTAAGTAATAAACAAAAAGCAAAAGGAAATTCAAACTAATCAAAAGGGAAAATGAAATAACAACTTAGGTTGATAGTTCCATAGTAGCACTGATCTGGAGGCACAGCTGCAGTCAGCTGCCTTGTGTAAGAAGTCAGCGTGGAAGTGGGAGTGGTGGAGTCAAACCAAGGAAACAGAGGACATGGGGCGCGGTGCATCCACCAAAGCACTTTGAGTCACTGATTCTGGGGTCGCAGAGAGAACTGCTGCCCTCAGCGGGAGGTTCAGGGTTCTCTGCTCCTAAGGTACTCAAGGCCCCTTTTTAAAACTGTCGGTGTCCTAATATGGCGCATCTTCCTGACGACTTCAGATGCTGTGGACCTTAATCTAGACATGACACTCTTTAACTCGCATTTGTGTCAGCTGAAAACAGAAGTTCAGAGCGTGTGTATCTTTTCTTATCTGCAGCTATTTCCCTGAAGCTGAAAACTGGGTACTTAAAGGAAGTTAGCATCCCAGTCACATTCATGGGCTGTGCAAGGTCTCGCCCAGGAGCCTTACCCCAGGATCTGACTTCCAGCCCTTCCTGCACCTGCGACTTGGGCTGTGCTGGAATCCCAGCCCCCAAAGCATGCTTGGTGGCGTTTCTTTGTTTGTATTTGGAGGGGAAAGGAAAGAAGACCGTGATATTTATGGAAAGTCATTAGGAGTGAAGAGCCTCTGAACCCATATGAAAGGAAGAGAAACCTTGGCTTTGGAGCACAAAGAAAGCTCAGCATAAAATGGAAAGCGGATCTTGAAATTTCGTCAGAGGCCAGAAGAGCAGGGAAGCAGGGCTGCTGTGTGCAGTGTGCAGGCCCCGGAGTCAGAAGTCCGGTTTTGTTTTCTCTCCTCTGTGCTGTCTCAGTTGGCAACTCTGGCAAGTTTCTCAACATCTCTGTTCCTCATTTTTCTTCTTGGGAGTGGCTGTTCCGATTCCTGCCTCCTCGGGATACTGAGCCAACACGAGAGTTCTGTGAGGAGGGGAATTCTGTTTTCTGTTGTTTTTCATGTGTTTCTGCGTGGAAACAGTTCTTGTGCTTAGCACTGTCAGCTCATCTTCATAGCTGGGATCTTCGTCAGCTGAGGCTGAGGGCTTCTCTGGGCCTCTGTGGCTCCCAGCATGGGATGTTTTGGGGAAACATGCCCAGTCCGAGGAGTGGAGAGATCTGCCTTCTGCATGCTCATGGCCAGCCCCCCGCGATCACTCAGGCTTGTGTGAAGTCACTGGAGAACAGTGGCTGACAAACAGGCCCAGAGACTCCAGGCTGGGACCAGTGGAGTCCACGTTCTTACTTTCCTTGTTTAAGGAATGCACCTGTGGCACAGTTTGTCCATTTGTTCTTTTGCCTTTAATTGATAGACAGCCTGGTCTGGGGCTAATGCTCTCGGTGGAAGAAAGGGCTCTATCTGGGCTGGAGCCATCTCATCCCAGCGCTGCCACCAGGAAGATGTGAGACAGAAGCCAGCCCCTCAGCAGGGACCAGGTGGAAAGCTGGAAGGCACTGGAGCATAAGAGCTCTTCTGCATAACGGGGGATAAGAGCAGCTGCTTCCTGACGTAGGACCCCTGTGAGACCTGCATGCAAAGCCTGTGGCATGGCATTGACCCGTAGTGCTCCCCTCTTTTAGAATGTTCGCTTCCTTTAGAACATGAGCTTCACTTTTGGATTTTCTCGTGTTTTGAAATATACGTCACCTAAAATTTACCATACTTTTGGGTATGGGGTTATTAAATTCAGAGTTGGAACTAAATGGGAGGAAAGGCAGTTAAGGGTTACCATCAGGAAGAGAAGCTATTGCAGTTACTCTTTAGGCCTTGTCTGTACAGTGAATGGCTCAGGTTAAGTGATCTCTAAATGCCTAAATATTGCACAAGCTCTGCCCTCTGTGATTTTATTTCTCAGTGGTTATGGACACTGGAAAAATAGCACACCATTGATATTTTATTTTACAAAATCAAAATGTTTTTATGTTTAAAAATATTTTTATAAGCATAGGTTGTGTATAATCACTAGACTTCAATTTCATTAATCCAGCCTGTTGTGCAAATCCAGGGTTAAGCAGTGCTGATGTACGGAGTGTGTGCTGTGTGCCAGGCCCTTGCTAGGCCTTTTCCATGTACCCTCTCACTCACTCTCCATGTAATCCTCTTAGCAGGTGGCAGTGCCCTCATTTTACAGAGGAGAAAACTGCAGCTCAGTGAAGTTGAGAAACTTGCCCAGTGTCTCACAGCTGGCAGGCCAAATGGGGATGGTAACTGATTGGCTGCCATAACCATGAAACCACAAACTTAGTGGCTTGAAGCAACACACATTTGGATCTTACAGTTTCTGTGAGTCAGGAATCCAGGCGTAGTTTAGCTGTGTCCTCTGCTGCAGAGTCTTGCAAACCTGCCATGGAGGTGTTGGCTAGGGCTGCTGTCTCATCTGAGGCTCAACTGGGGAAGGGTCCACTTCCAAGCTCACGTGGTTTTGGCAAAATTTCGTTTCTTGCAGGTTGTTGGACCAAGGACCTCAGTCTCTTGCTGGCTGTTGGCTGGAAGCAGTCCTTACTTCTTTGCCATGGGAGCCTTCCCAACATGGTTGTTGGCTTCAGCAAGGCCAGCAAGGCAGAGTGTTTCCTCTCCCAACAGGTTTCTGTGTTATGTAACATGATCATGGACACAGGATCACATCCATTCCATCCCCTTTGCTGCATCTTATTTATTAGAAGCAGACACACATTCCATCCACACTCAAGGGAGGCAATCCCAAAGAAAGTGAACCCGAGGAGGTGAGGATCATGGGGAGCACCCCAGGTCTGTCCACCTACGGTAACCCACATGGCAGATGCAACTCTAGAAATCCAGGATCTAAGTCCTGAAGGGGTGAGAGGTAAAGGAAGGATCTGAGTGTGATGGGGATAATGTAGGACAACCTTTTCAAAATGGTCAACTCTGCATTGGAACTTAAATGAATTGGTTGGCATGGATTGGAAGACAGGACCCGTGTGGGCATTGTGGACAGAGCTGCAGTGAGGAGGGCCCCAGGGACCAGTGCCCCTTCCTGGGAGGTAGTGCCCAGTGTAGACACAGCCCGGCCCTGGCCAAGGGAGCCTCCTCGCAGCTCTCAAGCCTGGTTCTCTGAAGATTACAGAGTGGAAATTCACTGTAGCTTCTTCCATGTAGAATGTTTGACTTTACAAAGGGAGGAGGTGATGAGTTTAGTTACTCAGTCTCCTTTTTATAAACACTGCCCGAGCCTGGGCATGGCTTGAGGGACAGGAATGATGGCCCTGTGTTTTTCTCTCTGTGAACAGAAAGCGAAACGACTGATAGTGTGCCCAGCGATGAAGAGAGCGCTGAGGTAAGCCGCTGCCCTGACTGCCTACGATTCTGCCGAGGAAAAGCCTCCCCACCAGCTCCGGGCTTTCCTTGCTGCTGGTTACACACCTTTCCTTCAGATCACAAGCTTCACTTTGGGATTTTCTTGTGTGGTGAAATATGCATCACCTAAAATTTACCATACTTTTGGGTTTGGGGTTATAAAATTCGATGTTGGAACTGAATGGGAGGAAAGGGAGTTAAATGTTACCATCAGGTAGAGAAGCTGTGATGGCAGGAAAAGGGAATGAAGTGGAGGCCAGGAAATGCTGATGCTCTTACCACTTAAACATCCTACTTCACTGGCAAAAATAGAACAGCCTTCCCAGCCAAAAGCAGTGACCAGTACACGTCAGAAAATGCTAAGCAAAAGCCTCTTCCACGTGTGCGTGGGTTCCCTCCCTCTGTGACCCATGCCCAGAGCTGGTTGTGTGCCCCATCTTGATTCCGAGTGGGTCCCATCCCCTCTCCCTCCCGTAGATGGGGCATGCACAATGGCAGAGAGTGGCTGGAATGGAGATGGAAAGCATGCTGGCCACCTGCTGGGGGTCTGTGCTTGAGTGAATGAGAGAGAGCAAGAGGGAAGGAGAAAGAGAGAGGGAAGCTCATGGTTGTTTGAATTAGTGGTTTCCCATGTACTAAACACTTTCAGAAAAAGTGCAGGCATTCTGAAAAGACAGATGTACACACTTACATACACCCTGGCCTGATTTCTTCAAGGTTGCAGGTCTAGTCCCTTCTCTGAATGAAACCAGCCCTTCATTCAGAGCTCCACACTGTGGAGCTCTAAACCACCCCCATTTGAAAGCAGTCAAGGAGCATACATTGCAAATCACTAAGTTCCTCACTACCTTTTCTCTGCAAATGCAGGTTGGCTCAGGTTGACTGGGCCAGCTCTGAGGGACTGAGTCACTGTGCCACACTGGCTGTGGTGACCTGAAACCTATCGAGTAATCGGGCCGAGCGGCAGAGCATACGGGAACCAGAAACCAAGCTGCTGCCTTCTTTTCTTGCCTTCATAGAGTAGTCTGGAAAGTATTTCTGGGAGGTAGCAAATGGGAATTGATTTTAAAAAAAAAAAGAAAAGGGAAGAAAAACCATTACTTGGCATGTGAATAGCTGGGTGCAATAGATTTCACTTGAAGGATATAGAAGTGCTAAGCCTTTGTTCATTCTGCAGTTCTTAAAAAATTCAGCTAAAGCACCAACACATGGAAACAGTGACACATTTTTCATTTTTAAATTTTATTTGTGGGTTGCTGTTTTGAGACAAGGTCTCATTCTGTTGCCCAGGCTGGAGTGCAGTGGCGTAATCATAACTCACTGAAGCCTTGACTTCCTGGGCTCCAGTGATCCTCCCACCTTAGCCTCCCGAGTAGCTGGGGCTAAAGGTGTGCACCACCATGCCTAACTAATATGTTTTGTAGAGATGAGGACTCACTACATTGCCCAGGCTGGTTTCAAACTCCTGAGCTTAAGTGATCCTCCAGCCTCAGCCTCCCAAAGTGCTGGGATTACAGGGATGAGCTACCACACCTGGCCAGTGATGCATTTTTTAAAAAGCCATCCAATAGAAGGAGAAGGAAATACATATCTTAATTACTTTCTTTAAAGGGGCGGCCACACTGGCGGAAGAGGAATATTGAAGGCAAACAGTACCTCAGCAACATGGGGACTCGAGGCTCCTACCTGCTGCCCGGCATGGCGTCCTTCGTCACTTCCAACAAACCGGACCTCCAGGTCACCATCAAAGAGGAGAGCAATCCGGTGCCTTACAACAGCTCCTGGCCCCCTTTTCAAGACCTCCCCCTTTCTTCCTCCATGACCCCAGCATCCAGCAGCAGTCGGCCAGACCGGGAGACCCGGGCCAGTGTCATCAAGAAAACATCGGATATCACCCAGGCCCGCGTCAAGAGCTGTTAAGCCTCTGACTCTCCCCGGTGGTTATTGGGGCTTCTTGGCTTTGTTTTGTTGTTTGTTTGTATTTTATTTTTTTCTCTCTGACACCTATTTTAGACAAATCTAAGGGAAAAAGCCTTGACAATAGAACATTGATTGCTGTGTCCAACTCCAGTACTGGAGCTTCTCTTAAACTCAGGACTCCAGCCCATTGGTAGACGTGTGTTTCTAGAGCCTGCTGGCTCTCCCAGGGCTACTCGCTCAAGTTCAAGGACCAACAAGGGCAGTGGAGGTGCTGCATTGCCTGCGGTCACGGCCAGCAAGGTGGAGTGGATGCCTCAGAATGGACGAGATAATGTGAACTAGCTGGAATTTTTTATTCTTGTGAATATGTACATAGGCAGCACTAGCGACATTGCAGTCTGCTTCTGCACCTTATCTTAAAGCACTTACAGATAGGCCTTCTTGTGATCTTGCTCTGTTTCACAGCACACTCAGCACCCCCTTCTCTGCCCATTCCCCAGCCTCTCTTCCTATCCCATCCCGACCCATCCCATCCCACTCTTTTCCTACTTTTCCTTCCCTCAAAGCTTCCATTCCACATCCGGAGGAGAAGAAGGAAATGAATTTCTCTACAGATGTCCCATTTTAAGACTGCTTTAAAAAAAATCCTTCTAATCTGCTATGCTTGAATGCCACGCGGTACAAAGGAAAAACTATCATGGAAATATTATGCAAATTCCCAGATTTGAAGACAAAAATACTCTAATTCTAACCAGAGCAAGCTTTTTTATTTTTTATACAGGGGAATATTTTATTCAAGGTAAAATTCTAAATAAAATATAATTGTTTTTTATCTTTTCTACAGCAAATTTATAATTTTAAGATTCCTTTTCTTGTTTATCAGCAGTTGTTATTACATCCTTGTGGCACATTTTTTTTTTTTTTAATTTTGTAAAGGTGAGAAAAGCTTTTATGAGCTCATGTAGCAATCAGATTATCCTGTGGATTGATAATAAATGAATATGATATATAGTTAAATTTTTAAGGGGCATCACTCCTGGCTTTGTCTGTGTCTGCTTTAAAAGAGCACAATCACGGAATAGGACTGACAAAGTATTGTTTCTTTTTGGGGACCAAAATGTTTTCCCTTGTTGACCACAAGAAACCCTGGAGGTTCCTACTGTGAGGCCGCAGATGACTTCTCTTGAGTGCTCGCCTGAGCAGGGGCCTGTGCTGAGCGTTTTCCATGAGTTCCCGTCTTCATTCATCACACTCGTGCTGTAGAATAGGCATTCATCTCCGTTTCACGTGGAGGAAATGAAGACAACGCAAAGATGCCTTTACTCGGCTCACAGTGGCACTAAGAGGCAAAGGCACAAGTTGGGCACAAGTTGAGCCCAATTCCCTGTGCTCTGAAGGGGGTCTTTTTTCTTGTAAGCATATCTGTTATCTCAAGTGTCTGTCTTCCTTTGTGTTGGGAGCGTTCCCTAGGGAGGGGAGTGTTTTAGCTACTCCACTGGTTACCTTCTCTGCTGTGAGCGAGGTTCACCCACCTCTGTGTCTTTCCTGTTTTCATCCTTAGGCTTACACGTACGACGGACGTTTTGTGTTTATGTCGCTTAGAGGGGTGCATGGATAAGACATTTTCCACAACAGGAATTATGTGTTGGGCTCCAACACCATGTCCGTCGCTATTCTTCCTAGGACCCAAGGCCTTGCACATAGACCCTGCCCTCAAAACTTGGGGTCTGTCTTGTGGAATAAAAGGGGTGACTTCACGAACACCAGTCTTTATCATCCACTTGGTGTTTGAAGGTATAGTCTTGGCCTGGAGAAAGCCACAGCAGCAGCCTCCCCTGCATCCCCAGTATCTTATTCTGTAAAATCAGAATATGAAACCTTCGCTACCTGCCTACTACCTCTGGGGGGTTGTGGAGGAGATTGCTAAGTTAATATTTGAAGAGGTTCCTTTAATGAAAGGACAAAAGGCTATTGCTGTGCCTCTCTCCATGTGTGGCAGCAGATATAATTAGCGGCCATAAAGTTATCCAGCCCTGAATGGAAATCGACTGGAGCATTTTCCTGGCGGATGCGTTGTAGTGGAAATGCCACACACACAGGCAGGGCTGCTTCGGGAAAGAGCACCTTCGTTGACTGTCTCAGTTTCTTAGTGAAAGGGGAGTTACCAGGAGGAAAGGGATGCTCCCTGGCTCCTTGGCACCCTGCTTTTCAGTGAAGACCTGCTTTTCCCCCAGGTCCTAAATGGAGGAGTTCACTTTGAGACTTACATCTAAAACCTTTTGCTGAGTCATCCTGTTCTTAAATAAATTAACAAAACAGTAATGGAAGGTTGCCCTGAGTCACATGACCTGGTTATCAACGGGTTTAAGGTGGCTCAGGTCTTCTCCCCCTCCTCCCCCTTCCTTCTTCCCAACACAGGCTCAGGGCTTCTTCCTGCATCTCAGGTCCCAAATGCCATTCCTGCCGCCCTCCCCCTGCTTCTGTAGTGTAACCAGACTTCTCAAACCCCATCAAGTGGAATAAAATTCAGGACTTGAAAATGCATCATTTAAGCTCCAGAGATGATACTCCATTGCCAATAAGGCCATGAAAAACAGAATCATGTTTAAAATACTTCTGAGAAAGCCTATATTGTTTCTAAGTGATCCTTGTGAGCAACGTAGGAAAACAAGCTAGTCTCAGGGTGCCTAGGGTTGACAGGAAGAAAAAGGCGATAGAGCAGCTCATGGACCCAAGCCTCAGACCTTGTCGTCACTTAGAGGAAGTACCAGGGACACATGCTTCTGGTTGGTATTTGTGCGAGCTGATAGGCTTTTATGATGGGCTTGGGTGTGTGTGTGCACGTGTGCACTTAACAGCAAGTTCAAGTTCAGTGTAACTGCCTTTGGAACAATAGTTTCCATTCTCTGCAGCCAGTTCCTGGGTCACTCCCTTGATAACGGGCTCGCTGTACAGCTGTGAACTGTGAATTCAGGGACGTGTACGTCTGCCCAGCCTTGAGATTGCCAGCACCCAGCACATCCACATGCCTTGACCAAAGGGGCTTCTGGTATGCCATTTGCGTATCTAAATAAATCCACCCTCAACCGCACCGTTTTGTCCGTGTTTTGATGAACCACCGCCAAAGGTGATATTGAGTCTATTGAAAAGGATTTGTAAAAAAGAAGAGAGAGACATGGCTGTGGAACACAGATTCTTGAGACATCAAAACCCTAACACAACACCCTTTCCCCACCTGAATCCAAAGTGTACCATGCTATCATGTAGCCACCACTGAGACAGATTTTAGAAGTGAAGAAGATGAGTGATTTGATTTCAGGAGTCTGAGTTTTCAAACTTGTGCTTTTGGAAGTACTTTGCATATGAATGAAAAGATGGTAAGCCCCAAATGGCCTCCTGCCCCTAATTCCGAGAGATGGAACATGAGACATTCCTTCTGCTTGAGGCCACTCTGCAGCACTGCGTTCATTAGGCTGTAAAGGCCCCTGCTATTGTAGTTATGGACAAATAAGCCCAGATCAAAGGTGAAAAAAAAGAACCCCACTGTTCTGCCCGATTTCTCCTGATAAAAGACAAAAGCTAGGGAAAGGTTTACACACAGGTGGCCAAGATGAGTTCCTGGCATTCAGGGGTCAAACAGCTAATGGCTGAGTACCAGTGTGGTTTGGAGGCAGAAACTGGTTTTTATGTGGTACTGTTCAGCCACCTCCCTCACCCTGAAACTCCATCCCACAGCACAGTGACATGCCCGGGACCAGAGTGATCAGAGCTGGCAGGACATGACCCTGACCTCCCTCTGTCCCCAGGCTGCAGTGGACCCCTCCCAAGGGCAGTTGGGTGACACCATCAGCTTCTTGAGGCTGTTTCTCAATCTCATTTGCACCCCAACATGTGAATCAAGGTTGGGTACTACTAGGCTGTCATACCCGGGATCTCCTCCTTCCCTGAGCCCCACCATCCTGGTGTCAAAAGAACAGGACTGGGACTCTTGGCTTCACCCCTTAGGAATGTGTCTAACCACAGGCCTGGAGATGAGAGCCCAGCTGTGCGAAGCCGTCAGGTCTCAGGTCAGGAGATGCAGGAAGCTGGCAGGAGTCGGGGAGATGATTTCTTGTGAGGCTGCCTGGCCTCTGGGTCCCCACTGGCCCCATGGGACACTGGTACCTTCCCCATTCCCTGTCTGGGCTTGGGCATCACTGGTCCTGCTGTGCAGACAAATGAGGGTTTTGTAGAGGGTTTTCTTCTGTGGCCACATGAACAGCAGGTGCAGAGGCACTGTGTCTCTGCTTCCGAAAATAGTGCCTGGAAGGAAGGAAGTGGTCAGGCCTAATAGCTGGTTTTAGCAAAAATGTTAAGTCTGTCCAAGAACCTGGGTTGTGCTGTGGAAGGATCAAGATGTAGCACATTTCAGAGTTCACATAGTCTGAAAAGAGCACGCTCTGGAGTCTGACCAGGTTTCTTCAGAAGGAAAGCAGTGTGTGTGCTTCAGTTCCTGTAAGCACACTGCCCTTTGGAGGTTTGGTCGGTTTCCCCATATCTGCTTTATAAACACGTCCAGACAGAGGTTGCTGGTGCTGTGGAATGTAGTGCACTGGGATCGTGCAACTGCTGCCCAGTTAACCCCTTACATGCGTGGCCGGAGAAACAGCAATATCACGTGCAACAGCCTGTGTTGCGAAAACAGTTAATTTAAAAAACGCAACTTTTTTTTTTTTTCCTGCAGGTGCAAAATAACTCCACAGTGATAGCAGCTTTAAGTTTCACTTTTGGTTGAGAAGCACATTTTAAAATACAAATATCTCTCCACGTGAATCATCAGGGAGAGGATATCCAAGATGTTCTGGCAGCTTGGGTTGTGTATCTGAGAATACTCTTATGCTCCAAATTTTCTCTAATGTGCCAGTTCAAAGGCATTGACATTTTCAAATCCACACATGGCACCGGAACTGACTGCCTGAAGTTTCAGGATAATGTTAGCAGCGAGATGGGAGTGAGTTCCTTAATTGGGGGAAGGTGATGACTAAGCCTTTATTCATCCCCAGAATTAACATTGATCCATATTCTTGCCGAGTTCACTCTGCTGTCTCCCAAGGGGACTTGCCCAGTGCTGGGACTCTAGAGCATATCTTTATGCTGCAGTATCTTTTCTCTGGGAAGCTCATGTTTTGAATGTAACTGAGATGCAGGAAAGATGTCACAGGCTCAGCTCTGCAATACTCAGGGTACAAGCAATAGACATTGTAGTAAAAATCATAAAATACAGCCCAAAGCCATTGCTTGGATTTTACCTGATGGTTCCAGGGATCCTGTGCAACACAGCTGATATGGGAAGGAGACCACAGGTGGATTTGTGTTTTCAAACTTTTATTTGCAAAATTGATCTGAAGTAATGTAATTACAGTGCCTCTCTCAGCAACTAACATATTTAATTAGGGTAACCAATCATCTTCGTTTGCCCAGAACTGAGGGGATTCTCAGGATCTGGGGCTTTTAGTGCTAAAACCAGGAACGTCTCAGGCAAACTGGGAGGGGATGTCGCCTAAATGTAATGCTGAGTTACACAGCACAAATGATATTTTCTGTTTTTGGAAGATTTTTAAAACCCAGGTAAGTGTTTCATGAGGAGGTGTTCTTGAGAATATCTTGTTGATGACCCTATTCATGCATTAATTTAAAGTAGTGTTTTGTTAAAAAAAAAAAAAAGTAGATTTCGTTCATTCAACCCTATGTGCTGAATTCCCACTATTTTCTAGTCCTGTTCTAAATGTCAGAGAATTGTTACAGAAGTGAACAAAACAAAGTCTTTGTTCTAATGGAGTTTAAATTCTAGTAAGGTGGACCGTCAACAAATAATAAAAATAATCTTTGGGTGACAATCAACTCTATGGAGAAAAACAAAGCAGAATATGGAGTGATGAAGATATTCAACGCTTTCATTTTAGAGCTTAAAGGATTGATTGCAGGGTTGGCGGTTGTGAAAACCAGCAGTTAGAGGGAAAGAAGGAAAACAGCATATATCAATGGGGCTTAGTTGCAGGAAACAAAAACCACGCCAGCTATTTTAAGCAGAAAGGCATTGTCTAGAGAGAAGCAGGTGTTTACAACTTTGTTGGGAAGGCTGGAGGAGCCGGCTTGCGGGTGCTTCCACATCTGCCACCACCGTAAAGGGAGGAAATCAGGAGCCTGTGGCTGGAAATAGTGACTCTGAAGACACATTGTCTTAGCTGAAAGCTGCTTATTAGAAAGTTCTGTCACCACCACTTTAACTGTCTCTCAACACCCATGCAATCAGTGGCTGAACTTTGAGACATGGCTTCAGAAAGCCCCAGTGTTACCACAATCATGCTTGCCAGTGTTTACAGTCAATCAGGAGGAGGTGGCTTCTGCCTCCATTCTGACTTCCAAATCTCTTGCATATAATTGGTTGAACCTAATTCACAGTTAGAACCCCAGCTGCAAGTGAGACTGGAGAAATGGCCCTCAGAGTTCCCGCCTCTGCAGTACAGGAAGAGACTCCAGAAGGAGTTGAGAATGGGTGCTGAGTGCCTCTTCAGGATGTCTGTCACACCTCAGGAAACCTGCCAGGAAACAAAGGGAGTGAAAAATCCAAGTTAAGAATATCCAGAGAATGAAATCTGCATCCCATACCTTCCAGCGTAGATGGGAAAGCAACGTATGTAGTGGGAAGAGAATACGTTTTTTGAAATCAGATAAACCTGGGTTCAGTCTGCTCTTATTTGCGGACGACTTTGGGAAAATCTCTTTGTATCTATGAGAAAAAGGTTCTTCACATATAAAATGGGGATATTAACACCTTACTTGCAAGGTGAGAATTAGATAAGATAATGTAAAGTTTGAAGTACGAAGTACATTATAAGCACTCAGTTATATCAGCCACACCATCTGCATATAAAATAGCTAAGATCCATATTTTAGAGCACTGATTCCAAGCTACCTATCCTCTCTCAGACTTACATGAATTCAAGATTTGACCACTGAGGATCTCAGAGCTCAGACATGTGACCCCAATTTCTATATAGCTAAAATTAGTCTTTCCTTCTCTGAGCTATCCTTTTTTTGAGCAAGACTAATTCTGTTGTCAAGTGGCATAGAAGGAGCTGAGAATTTATTCCTTTCTGGTAGAAGTTGAAGGGGATATAAACCTGCTGGCAGTTAATTTAATTTGATTTTTGTTTTTTAAGACAGGGTCTTGTTCTGTCACCCAGGCTGGAGTGCCGGCCTACAGCAACCTCTGCCTCCTGGGCTCAAGCCATCCTCCCACCTCAGCCTCCTGAGTAGTAGCTGGGAATACAGGTGCATGCCACCATGCCCAGCTAGTTTTTTTTGTGTGTGTTTTCTGTACAGACAGATTTTCACCATGTTGCCCAGGCTTATCTCAAACTCCTGAGCTCAAGTGATCCACCCGCCTCAGCCTCACAAAGTGCTGGGATTACAGGTGTGAGCCACCATGGCTGGCCAATTTTATTTTTTAAACAACATAGATTCAAACAAACTTTTTAAGCTTCATAAAGCCACCCAGTGGAATTACATTAACTTTTGATTATTGAAGTGATTCTGATTTGCTTCATTCTGGCCATTGATACAGTTTCCCTTTGGACCAGTTGGCATTATAATTCCCACTAGATGCTGGGATTCATGACATTTTGACTCAACAATTTTAAAACTGGGAATATTTCAACATATTCATAAAACAGAGCCACAAACATTAAGCTCTTGTGCTTTCTTGGTATCTTTCTACCCTATGCTAGAATCTTACCCACACTCAGGACAGAATGAGGGAGCTTACATGGCAGGTGCTTTGTCAGAGCCTAACCTGTGCCAGACATGAGGGCAGGGCCAGGCCTTCTGTGTTATCTGTTTGCATAAACAGATTAACATAGGGGCTGAGGAGGCTCCTGGGAAAAGAGCTAGAAGAGCGTGCAGAGAATGGATCCCAGGAAAAGAATCTAGCCTGAGGATGTGACCAGCTGGGGCCAATTAGGCTCTGAAGGTGGTAGGAGGTGTTCTTGGTACAGTGTCTTGACTGCTGCCTGAACCTGTGAAGACACCTGCCTGCTTCAAGGGGTGTGCATACCTTGAAGAGAGAATGGCTGGGAGTGTAAAACTGCCACTTCCGGTCCCGGTTATCCTTTGTATTAGCCCGTTTTTATACTACTATAAAGAAATACCCAAGACTGGGTAATTTATAAAGGAAAGAAGTTTAATTGACTCACAGTTCCGCATGGGTGGGGAGGCCTCGGGAAACTTACAATCATGGCAGAAGAGGAAGCAGGCATGTCTTACATGGTGGCAGGTGAGAGAAGCCAGTGAAGGCAGAACTGTCAGACACTTACAAAACCATCAGATGTTGTCAGAACTCACTCATTATCTCGTGGACAACATGCAGAAACCACCCCTATGATCTAATCACCTCCCACCAGGTCCCTTCCTCAACAGTGGGGATTATGGGGATTACAACATGAGATGAGATTTGGGTGGAGACACAGAGCCAAACCATATCACCTTTATTAAGCAGAGGTTTCCATGGCTATTTCTCAGTGGCCTGAGCCTGGGTGGCAGATTAAGTAGAAGATGAGAACTTCCCCAGTAATGACAGAGGCATGTGTCCCAGTAAAAGTTCCTAGACATCCTGGAATAGGACTGCATCAGTAGATGCTATGGTCTGAATGTTTATGTCCCCTCGAAATTCATATGTTGAAACACAATCTCCAATGCAATAGTATTAAGAGGTGGGGCCTTTGAGAGATGATTAGGTCATGAGGACTCCACCCTTATGAATGGGTTAATGCCCTTATTAAAAAGGCCTGAGGAAGCTTGTTTGCCCCTTTCACCATGTGAGGACAGATAGAAGGTGCCATTTATGAGGAATAGGTCCTCCCCAGACACCGAATCTGCTTATGCCTTGATCTTGGACTTCCCAGCCACCAGAACTGTGAGAAATAAATTTCTATTGCTTATGAATTACCAAGTCTGAGGTATTTTGTTATAGTAGCCCAAACTGACTAAGACAGTAGGGAAAGCAGAAGCCTTAGCTAAGGAATGAAAATTGCCTAAAAGCAGAAACGCAGTAGGTAGGCCGCTGGCCCAGGCAGTGGCAGCTCCAGGGCTAGGGAGGGCAGAAGTGTACTTAGTGGATTGACACACAAAAGCAGAGAACCCTGGATACTAAAGGTGGAAGGGACCTCAAAAATGGTAGTGGAGGCTGGGTGCAGTGGCTCACACCTATATTCTCAGCACTTTGAGAGGCCAAGGTGGACAGATCACCTGAGGTCAGGAGTTTGAGACCAGCCTGGCCAACATGGTGAAACCCCATCTCTACTAAAAATACAACAATTAGCCAGGCGTGGTGGCAGGTGCCTGTAATCCCAGCTACTCAACAGGCTGAGGCAGGAGACTCGCTTGAACCCAGCAGGCAGATGTTGCAATGAGCCGAGATTGCACCATTGCACTCCAGCCTGGGCAATAGAGTGAGACCAAAAAAAAAAAAAAAAAAAAAAAAAAAAGAGGTAGCGGCAGGGGGTGCTGCTATTGATTTCCTGAGGTTTCATAGGCTGGGCTCTCAAGGTTAGGACTTGAATGTTTAGGACAGCTCATATAGTAGTAATATGACATCATGTGTACCTACAGGTTGGGAAGCCCTGGGACACTGAAATTACAACTGGATAATAAAAACAGAGTTTTTTCCTTGTGACGTGACCACTGTGATGTAAAGCTGTATCTCCTTCATTTCATCAAGAAATTCTTAACATTCCCCCCAACTTGCTTTCATCTTTCTCTTCATTGCCAACTCTGTAAGAAGTACCACCCCTTTTCTTTGAATCTGATTCTCCTCCGAGAAGGAATGCTTCTCTGAGGCTTTCGCCTTTGCTCACATCAAAGCCCCCACACCGAATAAATACCATCCTTACATGCCCTTCCAAAGACTCCCCTAATGAACGAGCTTCATCCAACAAAAGATTACTGGGAAACTTCAGCAAAAAGACTGTTGATGAAAATTTGCTGTATTTGATTATATAACTAAGACTAAAACGGGAACATAGTTGGAATTATACTAAGTAAATATGATATGTTCTCACCAAGTAGAAAGAATGCAACTAAATAATACAGAAGAAGAGGGAAAGTAAAACAATATTGTTTACAATTTTATAGGTATTGGTTGTGAGTTAAATTACACCACTTAAAATGAACAGGACAGTAAAAAGTGAAGAAAAAAAGACAAAGGTATCATAAAATATATACATTCAGAGGTATTGAAATATTTATGCATCAAAACAACTATGGCAAAATTTTACTGATTCAGTATTATGCCTATGAAAATTATTCAGTTCAGTGATTTGGAGAAGAGGGTAAAGAAATGTTTACACATCAGAATCTGTGGAGGGGAGAATGTGTGTCTAGAAAGAAAATGGTATTTTGTCTCATTGGTTTGATTTGTTTTTAGTTATAATATTTCATCTATTTTGAATTTTATAAAAATGACAGTAGTGTATGTGATTTTTATGCTGATGAAGAGAAAATGGATTCAAAAAGGTTAAGAAACACTAATCCAAGGGAGCTTCCAGAATAATTGTGGCCATCTAATTTGGACCTCCTCACAAAACCCTTAAATTCAACAGAAGCACAAGATAATCACCTATGGTCCATGCCTTCAGCATTAGTGGAAGATGGAGGATACCACAAATGTTAAGTGACCAATAAGTAGAGAAACAAACGCCATATTCCAAATGAACTCCCATCACTTATACCCACTGTAAGCTGTGTGCAGAGAGTGGGAGAAAGAAGACTTAAAATCCCCAGGAAAAAGAGTAAAGAGGCAGGGAAAACTTAGACATAGCATAAACAAAATCACCTCCAGAAAGTAAAAGTTTCACTGCTAAGTGACACATTCACAGCACAGTTAAAGGGAAGGGGATTGAAAATAAGCAGAACCAGAAATAGCAACTTCAAAGAAGCATTGCTTCTTGGGGAGAATCAGATAAACTAAGAAAGAGTAGTGCCCCTTAGAGACTTGACAGTGATGAGAAAGAAGGAACTAAGAGGGAAAAATGGAGGACCTTGCAGAAAGTAGAGAGAAATAAGACATGATGGCCCACTATCCCATTTTACTACCCATTTCTGCACTGCACTGACAGGAGAGGATATTCTTGAATTAGAAACCTGTCCAAAAAACTTTAAATTTAAAAAATCAACCTAATTCCATTAAGAGTTGCTATTAGAAGAACACATACACGCAAAAATGAGAATCATCACAGTTTAACTGATGAGAATTCTTAACCAAAACCAACCAAAGAGCAGAAGAAAAGTGTAACCCAACATTCCAAACTGAAGTAGTTATCTTCAAACAATGGGATATATTTAGGAAAAAAAAGAAACCCAGAATCAGAAATTTTATAACTAAGGCCATAATGAGCACAAAATAGGAAGACATGCAATGAGTTGATTGAGCTATGGAATGAAATTCAAGAAAAATACAAAATCATTTCAAAAATGAAGAATAGATTACAAGGTACTGAAGGATAATAGATTTGAACATTGAACAATTTCAGCATTGAAAAGGGGGCAGTAAAATAACAAAGAGAATAAAGAATGATATAAACAGGGTTAAACACAAGTGATTGGAATGGAGGATGGGCAAATAAGATCCAACATACATATAATAGGAGCTCCTGGAGAAGAAAAGCAAAGCAATGGAATGGAACTGTAATTCAAGAAAACTTTCCAGAAAGAAGAGAAAATATAATTTACATATTGAAGAGGCCCACTGTATATCTAGAAAAACTGACCTAGAGAGAATAACTGAGATATTTTTAGTAAACTATGAGGCTTTAAAGATACACACACACACACACACACACACACACGCACACACACAGATAATCCTCAGGGCCTATGTTAGTTTCCTGTGGCTGCTGTAACAAATGACCGCAAACTTGGTGGCTTAAAACAACAGAAATGTATTATTTCACTTTTGGCCAGAAGTCCAAAATCAAAGTGTCAGCAGGGTTATGTCCCCTCCGAAGGCTCCAGGGAAGGATCCCTCCTTGCCTTTTCCAGCTTCCAGTGGCTCCAGGTGTTCTTTTGACTTGTGAGTGCCTGACTCCAAACTCCACCTCTGTCTTCACATGCACTTTTCCTCTTTATCCCTGTCTCTTTCCTCTATTGTCTCTCTCAAATCCCCCCTGTGCCTTTCTCTTATAGGAATACTTGTCATTGAAATTAGGGCCCGCCTGGATAATCCATGATGATCTCGTCTCAAGATCCTTAACTTAATGGCATCTGCAGAGACTGGTTTATCAAATAAGGTAAGATTCACAAGTTGCAGGGACCTAGACATAAACATATCTTTTTAAGGCCATTATTCAATCCATTACAGGGCCTCCAGGCAAAGAGCTCAAATTACTTAAAAGGATAAGAATACTAAACTGGCATCACACTTCTCGTAAGCAACAGACAAAGCAAGTCAATAATGGAACAGCCTTTTAAAGGACTTATGAACAGAGTGTGAGCCACTGTTTTTATATCCAGCCAGGCTCTTTCAAATATCAAGATTAAAGTAAAACAGTTTCAACATACAATAACTGAGGGATACTGTACACATGTACACTAGGGCTCTCCTAGAGAATGAGCTTTGTTTGAGCAAAAGTAGAAAAATTTTAGCAACAGGACTGGTGGTGAAAATATATTTTGTGGTTGATATGGTCTGGTTCTGTGTCTCACCCAAATCTCATCTTGAATGGCAATCCAAATTGTAATCCCCACATGTTTGGGGAGGGAGCTCCTGGCAGGTGATTAGGTCATGGGGACAGTTCCCCCATGCTGTTCTTGTGATAGTGAGTGAGTTCTCATGAGATCTGATGCTTTTATAAGGGACTTTTCCCACTTTGCTTGACACTTCTCTCTCTCCTGCCACCATGTCAGGAAGGACATGTTCGCTTCCCCTTCTGCCATGACTGTAAGTTTCCTGAGGCCTCACCAGCCATGTGGAACTGTGAGTCAATTAGACTTCTTTCCTTTATAAATTACCCAGTCTTAAGTATTTCTTCGTAACAGCATGAAATGAACTAATACAGTGGAGTATATTGTGTGGTGAAAATTTAATATTTTTAATTGTATAGCTAAAACACAGGCGAGGACAGGGATTAAAGAGTAGTATACATATATTATGTGTTCTGAAAAGCAAAAATTATGCAATCAAAAAGAAAAGAGAGGGGAAGAGAGAAAGAAAGGAGAAAGCAGAGAAGTAGAATTAATAGTTACATAGATAAAGGGGGAAGGAGAAGAGTATAAATGGTCATACCAGACAGTAGAATGTTCAGTAAGAAGAAAAGGAAGTTAAAAGGGATGAAAATGGAATAAATACAACCACTGGAACAAACACACAAACATTCTGAAATGCCAAAAGAAATGAAAAAAAAATAGCAAATAAAATATGGCAATTAAAGAAGGAAATATGGTAAGTATGACACATGGAGTAATTATAAAATAATATGATACTTGAGACCAAATATATGAGTCATACCAATAAACGGATTGGGCTTTACTGGTTTCCTCTCTTTTCTTGTTATAGTGATGAATAAGCCCATTCTCAAATTGGCCCACAAAGCAAAACCTGACCTCATGCTATATTTAATAGACATATATCAAACATGATGATTCAAAAGGCCAAAAATATAAAAAACTGGTAAAGATATACCAGAAAAATACAAACAATAAGAAGATAGGATAGTGGTTATTACATCAGATGAGTTAATTCAGGCCAAAAAGCCTTAAATGAGACAATGGAATGTACTATGCAATACTGAAAACCAGGTTTCACAGTTCATGTACAATAATTATGACTATCTATGCACTGAATAACACAGCAACCACCAATATAAAACAGAAATCACACAAAGTGAGAATAGGAATAGAATATTAAACACATTGATAGGATACTTTAACATCACAGCCAGTACAAGGCAGATTGAATGGGAAGAAAATAAAGTTGTTTAAATAGCTTAATAATAAAGTAGACCTTACGCATATTCAACACTGTGCCCTAATAATAGAGAATGTATTTTCTTTTCAAATATACATGATCATTTTGAAAAATTGGCCATATAAGGCCAGGTATGGTGGCTTACATCTGTAATCCCAGCACTTTGGGAGGCCAAAGTGGGAGGATCACCTAAGCCTAGGAGTTCAAGACTGCCAATATAGTGGGACCTTCACTCTACAAAAAAAACACAAAAATTAGCCAGGTGTGGTGGTGTGCATCTGCAGTCCCAGCTATTCGGGAGGCTGAGGTAGGAGGATAGCTTGAGCCCAGGAGGTTGAGACTGCAGTGATCTGTGATCACGCATTGCATGATTAGCCTGGGCAACAGAGTGAGACCCTATCTTAAAAAGAAAATTCATCATATATTTGTATTTATGGTTGCATTAAATTAACCTGGATAGGCTTGGTAGACCTCTGCTTTTACTCTAACTTCTGCCATGGTCTTTTCTAGTATAGTCTGAGTTGCATGTGCAAGAAAAACAGTTCTCACTTCAATGTGTGATTAAATCCAAAAGTTGACAAGTAATGCTGTTCTTCTCTCTGACCTTTTCCAGACATAGCATAATGAGTATCTCCTTTTTAAGCACAGGATGTGGGATGATTGCAAATAAAATGTGCTTTCACATACAAGTGTCAAGGGATGGATAACTCCTTCACGTCTGCAGGCCTAGTTGGAAAGGTATTAATATTTGATGCTGCTTCTCCTGCAAGCCATTTGGCGTGCCAGTCAGCTGGGCTGTGTGTTCTGTGCTATGGCCTGCGAGATGTACGATGTCATCACATGGCTTTTCGGCAGGGTCAGTGGGAAACACGAGACATGATAGGTTAGTTGCATATGAAATAAGTGCAGAAAAGAAAAGCTGAGCAGTCCTTCCACAGAGCATACAGAAGTACTGCTGCTTCTGCTACAACGGTTATGTCGTTTATTATAAAGTATATGTGATGGCTAATACTGAGCATCAACTTGATTGGATTGAAGGATGCAAAGTATTGCTCCTGGGTGTGTCTATCAGGGTGTTGCCAAAGGAGATTAACATTTGAGTCAGTGGGCTGGGGAAGGCAGACCCACCCTTAATCTGTGGTGGGCACAGTCTAATCAGCTGTCAGCACAGCTAGGATAAAAGCAGGTAGAAAAACATGAAAAGACTAGACTGGCTTAGCCTCCCAGCCTACATCTTTCTCCTGTGCTGGATGCTTTCTGCCCTCAAACATCAGACTCCAAGTTCTTCAGCTTTGGGACTTGGGCTGGCTTCCTTGTTCCTCAGCTTGCAGACAGCCTATTGTGGGACCTTGTGATCCTGTAAGTTAATACTCCTTTATATATATATATATATATATATACCCACATCATTTATTTTGTTATTTAGTAATTCCTTTTTTCTTTTATGATAAACAATTTTGGCAAAATGAGATTTTAAAAAATGCATGCATGCTCAATGAAAAAGTGTTACTGTCTTTTGACACTCAGGAAGTTAATGACAAACATGTAATTTGCACAATATGTTTCAAAACATTTGCCATCCAACAGGGACTGTGGCTATATTACTGACCTCAAGAAAACCTATGGACAAAATCTGCTAAAGAAGTACCAGCATCTATGTCAAAAGTTAGTCATTATTTTAAGAAGACCGTGCTGGAAGACAAGTATTTAACATAAGCAGATACAAAAGGTGCAGTTACAAGTCACTGTGAAGCAGTGATGGCTCCTTATTTAGATCAGACATCTGCTCTTCCAAATGCATTTTTTTCCACTTGCAATAGTGGTTCCCAGGGAAGGGCTGCAGGTACTGATGGGACTGACGGTGGGTGGAAAAACCCAGGCTTTCTGTGTGCCACGCAGCGATGTTCGGTAACGTCAAAAATAAAGCCTTTTCCTATAAAAGGGATCAACCCAGGTAAGTCAGGTTTATCGGAAAGCCTTTGTGCTGAGGGAGGGGTTACATGTGGAGGATTTCATGGCCAGGAATGAAAGGAAAGGGTTTCTAGCTGACCCAGTAGGCGGGGGTGGAGGGTGGTATTCTTTATTTTCTTTTGGAGGGGGACAGGATCTCACTTTGTCACCCAGGCTGGAGTTCTGTGGCACGATCTCAACTCACTGCAACTTTCGCCTCCCAAGCTCAAGCAATGCTTCGACCTCAGCCTCCGGAGTAGCTGGGATTACGATGCACACCACCATGCCTGGCTAAGTTTTGTATTTTTTGTAGATATGGGGTTTCATCATGTTGACCAGACTGATTTTGGACTCCTGGGCTCAATCAGTCCACCCGCCTCGGCCTCCCAAAGTGCTGGGGTTATCGGTGAGAGCCCCCGCGCCCGGCCGGGGATGCTGTTCTTCACTCTCCAGCAAGCAGAGTGGCTCCAGAAGGGAGGGCGGGGGCTGAGGGGCAGAGGCCTGAGGTCCTGTTTGCTTTATCTTCTGGTTCCAGTGTGTGTGCAGGGCTGCGAGCGCTGGCAGGGGCCTCTGGCTGCCCAAGGCACACACAGGGCCTGCTCACCCTGGGCCCTGAGCAAGAGCGACACTGAGCCCAGACACGGTGACTCTTCCTTCCAGAGCTTTGAGTCAATTTCTTCCAGAGACATCTGCATCTTGGCGCGGCTTGGCTTTGCCCTCCTGTATAGGTTCTTGTTATTTATTTCCGGAATTTCCGGAGTGGGGGATTTACTCTTCATTTTAAAGGACTGGCTGGGTGGGAATTATTTCAGAGGTGGCAAGACACAGCTCTTACTGGTAAGAAGAAAGGGAGGAGCTTTTGTGTGGGGACTTTTAACCACAATGAAAAGGTTGTTTGCTTTATAACTATTGAAAAGAAGGGGAAAACCTCCCACCAAAAGCAAAATAACCACACACATGACCACACAAAGCTGCAAAATTCTTGGATAGGATTAATTTCAAATTCCTTGATTAGATTCAAGTTGGTGTTTCGCAATAGCTACGTCATTACTAATTTAAAGGAAGTTCAAGGCCTTGGGAAAGAAAGCCTCCATCTCTTAGCACAGCCATGAAAATACGCATTTTCCTGTCAACCTTCAGAAAATGACATCTGAGCTAGAAGAAATTAACCTAATGGCAGTTCAGGCAGGAAGCTTAAAATAAGCTTAACTGTTGTCTTCTTCCTTTTTAGATTGGTTTCCCCTCCAAGCTGGGATTTGAACTCTCTTATCTCCAGGGTTAGGGTTGGAGACAGAGTTGTAAGGACAGAAAGGGAAGAGGAATACACAGATTTTTTGCTGACGGACTTGGCCCCAGCTTTGCAGGCTAACTGAAACTCCCAAGGCCTTGAGATTTTTGAAAACTGCCATATTTCCTCTAGTTGAAGACTCATTTTATATTTTTTCACATGTTAACATTTATGAAATTGGGATGTGTAATGTATGCCCTGTCAAAAAAATTTCCAGCAGCTGTGCAGAGGAGTGACATGCCAGCGTGGCCTACCTCGCCTGCGGCCACACCGCCTTCCCCAGCTTCGTGGAAGTATCTGTTCATCCATTGTGCCACTCTGTTTTGTTATTTTCACTGGTAGGCACAGCACACTGTTAACTTAGATTCATGTTCCTAGTTGCCACTGAAAGCGTCTCTCACAAGATAACTCTGCTTTACTCTATTGGAGCAAAAGTCATCATCATGCGTGCAAAAGATTGCCTGGCATATGCCAGGCATTAAGCATTGCCCCACTGCACAGAGTAAATGGTACAATTTTCAAAGCAAGGGGAAATTGGCATGACTACTTCATGCATCATTTAAAAAAAAAAAAAAACAAAACTATTATTCAGGCTCCAAAATCTTTAAAAGCTTCTAGTGATTTTCAAAAGAAGTTACTTAATGTTTATCTTTAAAATAAGGAAAAACAGAATTATAAGTTTAGCCAAAGAGGAAATGCCAATAAACCACTAGGATTCTCTATGATACCCTAAAATTACATTGTCAATCTTAAGCGTGCTGAAGAGGCCAAGCTCATAAGCATGGCTGGAAAGTGGCGTTCTCCATCCCGCTGTGAGTAACTGTGGGTGTCCGAAATCATGTGGAAGAATATTTAGTCTCTGATAATGAAACAGGCCAGAGTTAAACTTTAGTAATGAAAGCAGCATGTAATGGCATGGATAAGTGAATTCCAAAGTCATTTAAGAAGACACACAGTAACATGTGCCTCTCTCTCTCTGTCTCCCTTTCTCTATCTCTTCCTTTCTTTTCCCCCTTTTTTCTTTCTTTCTTTTTTTTTGTGGGGGGGACAGAGTTTCACTCTTGTTGCCCAAGCTGGAGTTCGATGGCACGACCTTGGCTCACCACAACCTCTGCCTACTGGGTTCAAGCGATTCTTCTGCCTCAGCCTCCCGAGTAGCTGGGATTACAGGCATATGCCACCACGCCCAGCTAATTTTGTATTTTTAGTAGAGATGGGGGTTTCTCCATGTTGCTCAGGCTGGTCTTGAACTCTCGACCTCAGGTGATCCGCCTGACTCAGCCTCCCAAAGTGCTGGGATTACAGGCGTGAGCCACCATGCCCGGCCCCTCCCTTCTTTGTTTCTAATCTCTCTTCCTTCCTTCTTTTCTTTCCTTCTCCCACTGAAATGCTGCTATTAAATTGATAGAGTATCTTATAATTGATGGCATCTTAGAACTGGGGAAATAGAGTGTTTGTCAGCCTGCTTGATTTAGCAACTGAGGGTTGAAGGGATGGGGGTAATTTCAAATCAGTGAGATTACTGGATTTCTTTTTAAAAGGTGCTGAGGAGATAGAATCACCATAACAGAGTCAGGCACAGATGAAAAGATCAGCAAAGGCCAGTTTCCCTCGACTTATTTTGAATGGATGGAGAAACGGTGAATCTTGGGTTTGTGAGCATGACCAGTGGGTCATATGGGCAGAAAAGCAAGTGGCAGTCTCAAAAGAAGAGGGCATTTAGAATCCGAGGTTCAAGCTGGAAGAGATCTTGGTCACCTGCTTGCTGAATGCCTTAATTCAACAAATGAGGAAAATGGGCTCATACGGCAGTAATAATCTATAGAACTAGGACAGGATCCTAGGTGTCCAGCCCCTATTCTATGGATTTTCATCTGGAGAAGTCAGTCATGTACCTGTCTCAGGGCCTTTGCACCTCTTTTCTCTTTGCTCAGATCATTCTTCCCCTAAATAGCCACATGGCTTTCTTCCTCATCTCCTTCAAGTTTTTGCTTAAATTTCAATTTCTCAGTGAGGTCTTCTCTGACCATTTAGACCAGAATATGCCATCTTAAAATATGACTATAGAAGACCAGAATATGCCACCCCAAAATATGCTTCTTGGGCATAAGGATTATTTTGAGCTGATTATTTTGAGAAACTGCAGACACAGGAGTTCTAATCTGAAAACAGATCCCTGTGCAGGGGAAATCTACATCTATAAAGGAAATCTCCGCTTGTAAGAGTATCTCCCTCTCAGTATCAGGGCAAGAAGGATGTGTGGAAGTCACTGGAATCTCTAGTCAATGAAGCAGGTGCTGACTTGATTCTGCATAACAAACCTTACCCTTGTCTACCATGAGTTTCCTGGTGACCTCCCCACAGCACTCCAACCAGTAACGCAGGAGAGCTGAGGTCTCGGCATCCTCATTCACACCTGGTATTGCCACTTCTTTCTTTTTAATGTTAGCCATTCTCATAGGTGTTTGTATTTTCAACTTATACTTCCTTAATTACTGATTATTATCTTTTCATGTTTAGTAGGACTGAAACCAAGTTAAACAGATTTCTCTACTGCAGCAGGACTCAGAGCTTTTTTGAATTGCCTGATGGGCAGATAGCTGGGAATTCTTTTTCTATGGTCAAGTAAAGATTGCAAGGCTAGAATTTCAGTGAAGGTATTTTGGCAAGTCCTGACCTACACGATTGAAGGGGTCCAGAATATGCCACCCCAAAATATGCCACTTTGACATATGGTTTATTTGGGGCTGAAAGCAATTGAAAATGAGCAGGTGCAGGATGAATCCTCTGCTCTCTCTTTTCCTACCTGAAACAAGGGCATAGCATTCCCTTTGTGGAAGGTATTCCTCAACTCCCACACCAGGAAGTGTAGAGCAACTCTTACCGTCAAAGATGGAGGGTCAGCATTGAGATGAGTCTGCATAAACATGCTTTGTTTCAAAAAGTTTCCTCCATTAATCTCCCCTACGTATTTCCTAGTCACTTTCCCACAATTTGTCATCCCTTTCCTTTGTTAAAATGATATATAAGTCTCTGAGCCTAATCACTTTGCATTTCACCAGTTTTCTGTGAACTCCTAGGTATGTAAAAATATAAATACATTTGTATTCCTTTTCTCCTGTTAACGTGTCTTGCGTCAGTTAAATTTACAGGCTCCAGCCATTAAACTTACGGGACAGAAGAAAGTTTTTCCTCCCTAACACGCTCAAGCACCTGTTCTTCTAGAAGGCATTTCATCTGTTTCCGACCAATTCATTTCATACTACTTCCTTCTGGTTTCTATTCATAACAGAAACATTTTGGGGTTATCAACTATGCTACCTTCAAGCCTTTGCTCACGCTATTCTACCTGCTTGGAACGCTTTACCCTTTTTCCTCCTCTCATTTAATCTACCCAGCCTTTCCAGCCTTCCTCCTGCCTCTTCTGTCAGAAATGAGGCAGGAATAATACAGGGTGGTCGCAGAAGAATAGAAAATTCTAGGCAGGCATTTCACATGACTAGCAAAAGGAAACTGTTGAAATAGCCACAGGAGCTAAGAGCTGATAGGACCCTGAAAAACTAGGGTGTAGGCCAAGCTGGCTAAGACCAGCTAGACCCAACATGGTGCTGGATTTGACCGAGGTTTCTCTTAGGACCTCATTATTCATTCATTAGCATACAAATCGCATAGCCGGCAGCACCATGACAGTTCCAGGAACACCCATATTTGGTGTAAAAGTGGGTGGCACCACGGTTCTGAGAAATCTCCACCTTTTTCGAGGAATTTTCATGAATATTCCACCCCTTGGTTAAAGAAACTCATACAAGTAGCAACCCTAAACACCCTTGCACACAACTTTCTCTTGAGTCCACCTGCACTCCCCTATCTTGAGTGTGTACTTTTCACTTTGCAACAAATCTCTGTACTTTCACTATTTTCTGACTCATCCTTGAATTTTTTCTCCCGATGATATCAAGAGCCTGGGCACCGGCTGGGGTCAAGGTCCCACTTGTGTTTGGGGACCTGCCCAGCCCACCAGTATCCGTGACTGCACACTCATGGGACTCATGATTAGACCCTCAGTAGCTTTTTTCTATATTTTCCCAAAGGGATTCTGCTCCATTTTTCTAACTAAATAGTTAGTGGAAGGCCCTAGTATCCTAGACCTTTTAAAAAGTCCCTTGATGCATTGAGCTGAGCATAGCTATTGCTTACAAACATTTATTGAATTCATATACAGTAAATCAACAGGCATTTATGTCAGTTCACTTAAATGTTAGCTCTTCATTTAGCCCGCTACCAAGAATAAATGCCAAAAAAAGAACTTTGTTTGTAGTTCCTGGCTAAATGGGGAGAAGACATTTAATTGGAAATTATGCAGCTCACAGCTGGGTTTCTTGGAACTTGTGGATGAAACTAGAAGTGTATGGCCAAGCCTACCAACAAACCCCCAAACCGTGACTTCTCCTTTGACACATCATTCATGAAATGAAGGAATTAGAGAGGAGATCACCCAGTCCACACTTATCTCCAAACTGAATTGCACCCAAGGCTGGAAGAAACAAATGGAGCCCATGGCATTCAGATTTCTGTGCCCCACTCTCCTCTCCTTGGTACTCTCACGTGTTTTGTCAAATTTCCCATACCCAGCTCCTTAACCAAAGGGACTGGCTGGGCCAGGCAGAGGTTGGGTTAAGAGTGCTCAGGTGTCCCAGGATGACTGTTGAGGGTGGTGGCAGCTCTCCTATGTCTCAGCCCCCCGGGAGCACCTCAGCCCTGCAGCAGCATCAAACTGGGTGGCACTCACAAGTATGGAGCCAGAAATCAGTCAGTGGGAATATGATGCACCCAGTTTTACAGTGACTGTGTCCTGAAACTCCCTGTCCTTTGTTCTTTCAACAAATATAGATTGAGCAGTCATTATATATCTCCTATCTATCAGGCACTACAAGAGTTCCTGGAGGATACTGGTCTGAAGTTAGCATGATCTTGACCCAAGACACTTATAGTCCTGATAAGAACTTCCATCAGAACTCCAGATGTAAGTCATGCTTCCTGGGTTATGCTATTGGTGGTGATGGTGGGAGAGGGAAGGAGGGTGGGATGAAGTAAGAGCCTACTAGTAGTCACTAGTAGGACTACTGACTCCAATTCAGTTTGGAGATAAGTGTGGACTGGGTGATCTCCTCTCTAATTCCTTCATTTCATGAATGATGTGTCAAAGGAGAAGTCACGGTTTGGGGGTTTGTTGGTAGGCTTGGCCATACACTTCTAGTTTCATCCATGTGTATGGCTTTGACTGCCAGGCATAGGAGTCTGGTAGTATCAGTATATGAAGTCCTTTGATCTTCTTGGCTTCCAGAAGGTAGCATAGGCCTTGCTGTTTGCCCAGGCCCATGGGGTCAGTCCTCTTGGGTACCGTGGCATGCAGATGAGGGTGCTCACCCAAGACACCCCGTAGTGCTGATTACTGACTGAAGGCACTGAATATCTGATATAGTTTGGACAAATCTCATGTTGAAAGTAGATCCCCAGTGTTGGAGGTGGGGCCTGGTGGGAGGTATTTGGATTGTGGGGTCAGATCCTTTATGGCCATTTGGTGCCATCCTTGTGGTAATGAGCAAGTTCTTGATCTACTAGTTCCTAAGAGATCTGGTTGCTAAAAAGAGTCTAGCAGCATCCTCCGCTCCCTCTCCTCTCTTACCATGTGATATGCACACACTGGCTACCCTTCACCTACTGCTCCAGCGCCACGCTTCATGTACAGCCTGTAGAACTCTGAGCCAAGTAAACCTCTTTTCCTTATAGATTATTGACTTTCAGGTATTCCTTTATAGTGACAGGAATAGACCAAGACAAAATCTGTGTATCATCTATCTATGTGTCTCCCTACTCCCACTTCTGTGACGGGAGACTTACCGCCTGGTCCTGCCCTCAACCCAAGCTTCTGTGACCATCTCCCGCTCAAATCTGCCCCAACAGTAACCTCAAGTGGGCTTGAGTCCTTGTTACCCCAACTTGCACTAATTTTGTTTCCTATGCTTCAGAATTGTACTTGTTAATATATAACAATATTCGGGCTACCCTAGTTCACGTAACACCTTTGAGAAGTGGCAGTGAGCAACTGCTTCCGCCAGGTGCACACAGCCCCACACCAGTGTGCAGGGTCTGGTCAGTGGAGGACAGCCTAGGTTGCAGCTGAATCTTACCTCATCAGGGCACAGCCAAGCCAGGTCCTGAAGGCATGGCCCCTGGCTGGATTATTGCGAGGCAGTGGACACCTTCACAGCTATTCGCTTTATCTTTATGACTGTTTCCCAAAGGTTCCCCTGACTTGAGCTCAAAGGAAGGTCTCTCAGGGCCGCCCATCCTGACTTTCTGGTCACATCACAAATGACCCTCCCAAGGGTCACATCTTCACTAAACACACCTGGCCTCTTCCAGACCCCACCATTGCTACAAGCCTGAGGCAAGAGGGTACCCACTTCTCTTCTCTGTCTCCACACATCCACCTGGGCCTGGCTTTCACTGATTCCTCACAGCATGGCCGAGACCACAGTGTAATGTTTAACAGGGTTTCATCAGAGGTCAAGGCTAAAGGAAGGAATGTAAAACCACATAGGGGTGTTCTGGCTACACGATAACCTCACAAAGACATGATATCAATATATTTCCCAAAGTCTGGTTTCAAAAAGTCTTGGGATGCAGCATTACATGTGGGCTTGCTGTGAGAAATACACATACTCCTGGACTTACGATGGGGTCCCATTCAGACAAACCTGTTGTAAATATCACAGTCCCTTAGCTCAACTCCCTTAAACATGCTCAGAACATACATCAGCTTCAGCTGGGCAAAGTCACCCAGTGACACAGGACAACGTAGAGTATCATCATTCACCCTCATGATCGTGGCGGACTGGGAGCTGCATGCAGCCCACTCCCGCTGCTCAGCATGGAGAGGGAGTATCGGACCACACATCACTAGCCCGGGAAAAGAGCAAATGGCAAAATTCATTCCAAGTATGGTTTCTATGGAACACGTGTCACTTTTACACCATCATAACGCCAAAAAATCGTAAGTTAGAGACCATCTACTTAACAAAGATTTCAATGAAATAGTGCCTTAAATTATGAAGTATATATTAATTCATTGCATTATTAATTATGACTTAAAAGCTATTAATGTGCCATCACAGCAGCCTCTCTTGGTAGAAGCTCTGTGGACTGGGCTAGAGTCGCTGTGCTGATTTGCAGGCAGAGCTGATCTTGTTCCTGCAGCTTCAGGATGGGTTGTAAGGAAGGGGTGAAAGAACATCATGCAATATGGCAGGTTGAAACATGGTCACAAATTCTTTGGCACTTTTCCCATCAAGAGGCAGAGGCTGTGTCCCATCCCTTGGAATCTGGGTCTGCTTTGGCCAATAGAGAATGGTAGAAGTGATACCATATGACTCCCAAGGTTAAGCTATGGAAGGCAATCTAGACTTGCATTGTCGCCTGGGAACATTTGCCCTTGGGGCCCTGAACTTCCCTGTGAGCGGTCCCAGGAGCCTGAGGTTGCCATGCTACAGTGACCACAGGTAGATGCTCTGGTCACCAGCCCCAGCTCAGCCAGCCTCCAGCCAGCCCAACTCAAAGACTGGACACAGGAGCCAAGATGTTGCCTGAGCAATGGGTCATCCAGCCCCATCCAGCCTACCCCCAGCCATGGGACTCATAGCTGTGGCCCCAGACACCTCGGAGAAGAGCCACACCTTCTGTTCTCTTTCCAGATTCCTGACCTGTAGAATCTGGGAGCATAAGGATGACATGGTTGTTTCATGGGTTTTTTATGCAACAACAATAGGTAAGTGAAACATGCAGCTTCTTCTTAATCATTTCCTTAGCCTTAAGAATGAAATCCCACATCCTTAGCTCTCCAAGTAGAAGTCTGGACAAGTCATGCTGCTTATTTTCCCTTCTTTCATTTCAGTTGCAGTGGGAACAAGTTTTGCAGGCCTATTCGTTTCCCAGGGCTGTTGTAAGAAGTTACCACAAACTTGGTGGCTTAAAATAACAAAATGTAAGGCCCGGGGAAGAGCCTTAGAATGTGTTCAAATGGTCATATGTTTATAAAATTTGCAAAAGTAAGACACTTAAACAATGGAGACTGCTGGTTCTTTCCATTTTTGCCTCCTCTCTGTTTCTGTGTTCCTTGCGTGGGTGTTGGGAGTGGCCCGGGATGTTTTTCCATACGTGCTTTAGTGGAGTTCAAGTCAGAGATATATTTAGTTTTGGTTAAATGGGACCTATTTATGTGGTTTTCCGACAATTTCACATATAGCTGAGTTATGAATAACCATCCTGATGAGCAATGACTTCCAGGAATACTCCCTGAGCCCACTGGGCTGATTTTCCTGAAGTCAAGACATAAATGTGCAGAGTCAGAGAACACAGGGCAATTGATACCAGCCCTGGAAGTGTGTGGGGAAGGGGAGGAAAAACAATGTTTGAAATATGTGGAACCAGCAGCTCGTCTGTGGAAAATTCTTCCAGCCATCACAGGATAAAACTGTTGGTAGAGGACTTGATTCTTAATGATGCTTATTCAAAAGTGTAGTTCTCCCCAGTTCAGAATAACCTTGGGGATATAGTTTGGATACGTGTCCTCACCCAAATCACATATTGAAATATAATTCCCAGTGTTGGAGGTGGGGCCTGGTGGGAGGCGATTGGATCCTGATGGCAGATCATGAATGGTTTAGCACCATCCCTCTTGGTACTGTCCTCATGACAGCAATGAGTTCTTGTGAGATCTGGTCGTTTAAAAGTGTGTATCACCTCCCCCTCGCTCGCTTGCTCCGGTTCTGACCATGTGACGTGCCTACTCCCCACTCGCCTTCCACCATGATTGTTAGTTGCCTGCGGCCTCCCTAGAAACTGAGCAGATGCCAGCACCATGCTTCCTGTATAGCCTATGGAACTGTGAGCCAATGAAATCTATTTTCCTTATAAATTACCCAGTCTCAGCCATTTATTTATAGCAATGTGAGAACAGAGTAATATACTTGGTAATGCAGAGTATACAATTGTAAGTTCATCATATTTATATTTTTAGCTTTTGATAGGAATTGCATGAACCAAAATTGACAGACTTTCTATATTTACTGGACAGAAATCTGTAACATTACTATAAATAATGAATATGTCTACAAAAGCTCCTGTATGAAAGAAAGGCCATGGAGATTTCCTCTAAACTTGACAACAACCCAAATATTTATATGACATCATTAAGAATGAATTGTGAAGCCAAAATAAACTTTTCCAAGCTTCTTGATAATAAAAAACAAATTTTGACCAAATATGCCGGATAAAAGGCTGCATTATATTTCCATTCTCCATACTTGGTCTTAGCCAAAAGTCTGAGCAGCAATTATATTTCTATTCCTTTTATTTAAAAAATTATAAAATAGCCAGCTAATAAACATATGGAAAAAGTATGATAGAGATATTTTAAGCAGTTATTTAAAGAAAAATCTTAACTGTTTGGACTTCATGTTTGTGTTATTTGCCAGTTTAAAAAGTTATTTGTCTTGTGTTCTTTTCTTATTCTAAATATTAACACTCATATATAATTTTATATTTATAATCTTACTTTTTTTCCTTAAACAGGATGCCTCAAATTTCATAAGCTTTGGGATCCCACAAATCCTGAATCTCCCCCTGCCTCTTTCTTTAATCTACCCAAACCTGACTGGAATTTCTATTATTCCCTCCTCTACTTGCCCATATTGAGGACCTGACCTGGGAAGAAGGTAGCCTGCACTGATATCTAACTTGATAGATAGTTGTTGACCAGGGCAAAAAGTTTATGCTAGGTTTTCTTTGGATTACTTTTTTGGAGCTCAAAGCTTGAATGAGCTTTGACGTAGCAGGAGAAATGCTACTTGGACAGGGAGTCACGCCTCATTCATTCTTCAGTGGGGAAAGGGCTGACGAGTGGGTTTGTGGATAATGGGGGAGGCAATAGCATGGGTTCCCAGACTTTAAAGAGGCCTGTTAAAATGAAAGTTATCCTGGGCTTTGAAGCAAGGGAAATAACACTTCCTTTCTATTTTCAAACAATTTCATGCATCCATGACAAAGAAATATTGAAGATGTGGCCTCTTGGGAACTGAGAACACCAGAAGTTGAATTTATGTAACATTTTCAGAAATAACTATGGAATAGAATTGTTCAGTGAATTTTCCAAGTCTATAATGTCATCAAAATCTTTCATGAATTGAATAACGAGGTTAAACTGTAGAAAGACCTTTCAAGATCCCAAGAATGGGTAAAATGATGTTGGATTCTCTTAGCCCTGCAATACGAAGTTAGGTGAATGAGGAAAGCAGCAAGCAGTTCAGACCCTGCCTCTAACATGATTTCCCCTGTGACTCTTGTTACACCCTAAAGACATGCGCGGGAAGGAATCCTAACGCAGCCTGTGGGTATCACCGGGAAGGACAAGGAAAACAGAAAAGGGGGCAGCACGTAAAACAGAAAACCAATGAGTCCCCGCTCCTGACGTGTGCCAATCGCCCCCATGAAGTTGGGGGAGCAGAGAAAGAAACCAGTGTGATTGAATGAATCTTCAAATGCAGAACAGATGTTGTTACATGTTTACTTTTTCACAGCAGTATCTTTAAGTCTGAAAAATGGAAAGCTTCCAGGTCACAAAGAATGTGAGGGAACTCAGTGAAAGCTAAGACTCCTACGATGTGTGGAAATTTATGGGCAAATTCTCGAAGCTCAAAAGAGGTAGCTTACAGGCTGGTGAGGGTAAGTATTATCTGACACTGTGGAGAGGAGGCTCTGGGGACTCTGGCATGCGAACAGCGTAGGGTAAGGAAAGGCTATGTGTGTAAACAAATAAACAACCTCTATGTACATATAATTATTTTTTACTACTCCCAAGGTTTCCTCAGATGCCTCAGAGGGAGGAGTAGGAGAACTTCAAAGTGATGCTCAGCTGTGCTAGGAAATGTGAAGTCTGTTGTTCAGAGAAATGAGAAACAGCCTGTCTTTGAAAGCAGGACCTGGGTTTGAATCTAAGCTCAGCCACTTACTACCCTCTGTGGACTTAACCTCCCTGAATTTTAATTTTCTTATCTGTAGCATGGCCATGAGAATCCTTTTCTCCACAAACTCACAAGATGTTGTCAGGATTAAATAAGATAATATGTGTAGGACTTGACAGACTGCAGTCAATAGATGACATATCTTTTTTTTTTTTTTTGAGACAAAGTCTTCCTCTGTCGCCCAGGCTGAAGTGCAATGGTGCAATCTCAGCTCACTGCAACCTCTGCCTCTCAGGCTCAAGTGATTCTTCTGCCTTAGCCTCTGAGTAGCTGGGATTATAGGCGCACACCACCACACCTGGCTAATTTTTTTGGTATTTTTAGTAGAGACGGCGTTTCACCATGTTGGTCAGGCTGGTCTCGAACTCCTGGCCTCTGGCGATCTACCCGTTTTGGCCTCCAAAAGTGCTGGGATTATCACAGTGAGCCACTGTGCCTGGCTGATGGCATATCTTATGAACTCATTTGCACCTATACCTTCTTAAGGCCTTTGTTACAAATAAAATATTATAAAATATGTGTATTTTTACATGTGAGCGTTTTCATCTGAAGTCATTGGTTCATGGCCTTGCTCTATTTATTTATTATGTATGAGGGGCATGCTGGCAGGTGTCCTTCCTGTAATTCCATCCCACTGCTGCCCTCTAATGCAATCGCAAATCTTCCATTCTATCAAACCTTATGAAATTACTTCTATCAACAAATGTCAGCTTTGGAATTCTCCTTACGAAAGCTCATTTCAGGCTTCCTTGGAATTCTTAAATAACTAAGCAAGCATTTGAGATCTGATATGCACCGGAAAGCACTGGCATAGGAATAGATAAACTGCTTTAAATGCATACACACTCACAAAACAGACATTGTTCTCAGCACTTTAATATTTTGGGGGCCAAGCTACCTATCAAACGCTACCCAATAGGCTTCTTCTGAAATCAGCCTCCAGCAAGGCATTAGCACCAATTCTGAGAGCTTCCATTTATTTTGTTTACAGTCCCTGTGCAGTTTCAGAACACTGCGTTCCCCTTCTTGTAACGGCTAAACAGCAACAGCGCCACGTGGCACTGGACGGGCTCCCCACTTCGTGCTGGCGTTTCCTTTGGGCTGGCATGTTTTGCACACAACTTTGGGGCCTCTAGGTATCCGGTACAAAGGAAAAAGCATGGGCTTTAGAGGGATTCAAACAAACCAGGGCTCAGGTTATGCTGTCGTGTGCTATGTGCTTACTTAATCTGACTCTTAGTTGTTTTCGTTTTCTTCTGCAAAAGGGAAATAATAAAATTAATGTCTTTGTAGGATCAATGTGAGGACTGAATAAGACAATGTGTGTAAAGCATCCACTATAGTGTCCAGCAATGTGAAACACTCCAATAAATGAAGTAATTATTTTAATAATGGCGGTTAGGGAATGGGCAATGTGCTTTTCTTTGTTGTGATTTCCAGTGTCAAACTGCCCTGCCTTTGCTTAAAGAATTCAAAGACACGCAGGAAAATGTTTCACGGTGGAAGATTCTGCTCAATGGTATGACTCTTAGCAGTAGTAACTATCTTTTCCAGTGTTCTGGTGGCCTGGCAAAAAGGCTGTATTGGTGACGAGTTGGTTACTCTCTGAATTCCTACGGCCTTTTCAACCTATCTGGAGAAAGACAAGGCACACTTCCCTGGTTTGTTAACTCTGAAGAAGCAGAGGCGAAGAGAAGTGGACCTTGTACTTCCTGTCATGATGGTGACATGAACACTTACAGGAATCCGAAACAGCTGTTGTAACTCTGCAGCCCACCCTTGGCATGGCTGAAGAGGGGTGGGTGTGGCCAGATGCTATGTTGTTCATATGCACAGTCATGTGCAATGGACACTCACTGTTCAATGAAGATGTTTTCTACAAACTTCTTGTACACGGGAGTTACTCTATCAAGGTGAGTGTACCGTGCTTACTGTTAGTGTCCTGAGAAGGCTCACTGCGGTGAGTCTTATGGGGGGGATGAGCAGGTGGGTGTTTGCCGTGTGTGTGCTAAGCATTTACTCTAGGAGGCTGGTGGCAAGCATCCCGCAGCCTGGTGGTGGGGTATGCATCATATGGCACGTAGGAAGGAGAGCAGAGCTTAGAATTACATAGGCCTGGACTCCAGTCTCAGCTCGGCTGCTCATCAGTGACCTTGAGGGAGCTGTCTAACCTTGCTTAGGCACCTCATTTTAAAATAAAAGCAATAATGTCTACCTTGCAGAGCTGTTGTTATTATGATAGATGAAAACTGTATTGTATTTTGCACAGTGCCTAGTATAATGAGATAACAATAAATCATGGCTTATATTTGCCATTCCTTAAAAATAATCTAGATTTACATAGAGTGATGGGGCCACAGGGCAAGCTAACTCATTGTGTAGATAAACAGATCTCTGAGCAGGTCTGCTTACCTTCAGCATTGAATCCCGCCATTCTGTCATTGGTAGCTACTCACAGAGGAAAAAGAACACCTAGAGTTTATTACTGAGTGAAATCCTGGCCAGGGCCTAGCTCCACAGCAAGTCTTCTTGACACCTGAGCCTGCCCTGGGCGCTGCATACTCTAAGGTGGTCATCTATCACTGAGCACCAGAGGAACATGCTTCCCTTTCATAAGAAGCTCCCATGTTTGGTTGGCCTCCTTGGTGAAGGAGCACTGGAAACAGGGTGCGCGGGGCAGACCTAGCCTCATCCATCTTTGCTGCATCCCCACAGGAAGGACCATCTCCCAGTTCCAAAGCACTGCTGCAAACTAATGTAATACAGATCAAGACAGCAAAGCATGGTCTTACGGACCTGCTGGGACTAGGAGCGGTTTGATAATCTGTGGCGCTATCCCACAGGCTGGGGCTGGGCAGAATCCAGTGTAAGTGACATGGCAGCCAAAGGTTGGACGCTCATCAGGGAACTCTGCTCCCCTTCTCTGTTGCTGGGAAGTAGCTGCTCAGCCAGAGAGATTTTTTTTTTTTTTTTTTTTTGAGACAGAGTCTTGATCTATCACCCAGGTTGGAGTGCAGTGGCGCGAGCTCAGCTCACTGCAAGCTCTGCCTCCCGGGTTCCCGACATTCTTCTGCCTCAGCCTCCCTAGGAGCTGGGACTGCAGGCGCTGCCACCACGCCCGGTTAATTTTTTGTATTTTTAGTGGACACGGGGTTTCACCGTATTAACCAGGATGGTCTCGATCTCCTGACCTCGTGATCCGCCTGCCTCGGCCTCCCAAAGTGCTGGGATTACAGGCGTGAGCCTCCGCGCCCGGCCAGAGAGAGATGTTTTCAAGAGAGACC
The DNA here is from genome assembly GCF_037993035.2 of Macaca fascicularis. Taxonomy (NCBI): domain Eukaryota; kingdom Metazoa; phylum Chordata; class Mammalia; order Primates; family Cercopithecidae; genus Macaca; species Macaca fascicularis. Next base: position 189,145,078 of record NC_088379.1, on the reverse strand, counting down.
TGCATCTCCTTAATAATTTGGGCCAGGTGACAGTTCTGGCTGTGGGAAGCTAGGAGGAAGTGACCTATGACACTTCCACACCTGGCCCACAAAACCCTCCCGTCCATCCTTTGCTCTCCGATCCTGTCTGTTGGCAGCAGTGCTGGGGACATGCCTGTAGGATGGCAGAGCCTGTCTCAGCACAGGCTGCACAGGATTGTGTGGCACTTCCCTCATTCTTGCCTTGTGCCAATTCCTGCGTGAGTGGGAAGTGAATTTCTGTTGTGTTTTATCACTGAGGTTTGGGGGCTTACGTGTGGTAGAAGCTACATTATCTTAATTCAAGGTGATTTGTGATTCACTTTCTCCAGAATGGCAGCCCAGGCCTGCAGGAGATTTGGCTGTGTAGTGACCAGATAATTGAGGGTATCTGATAGAGCATTACCTCAAGTAAGACCAAGTTACTTTGAGCCAACACTCAGTACCTGTTGACGCATTTCAGGACAAGAAGGAAGCTTGACGTTTAAAATTTAATCCTGGGACCTTGATGCTGAGTAGATTTATAATGCAGAATAAGCCCCAGAAACAGACATCTATTTACTACAAATGTTTATTATTTACTTATTGTTATTATATTTTGAGACAGGATCTCCTTTTGTGTGCAGTGGCACAATCACGACTCGCTGTGGCCTTGACCTCCCTGGCTTAAATGATCCTCCCACCTCAGCCTCCTGAGTATCTGGGACTACAGGTTGGCTAATTTTAAAACCTTTTGTAGAGACAGGGTTTCACCACGTTGTCCAGGCTGGTCTCAAACTCCTGGACTCAAATGATCCACCCACCTCAGCCTTCCCAAGTGCTAGGATTACAGGCGTGAGCCATCGTGCCCAGCCTACTACAAATTTTTAAAGGCTCTTTCTTGGAATTTCATTATCCAAGGGAACATTTTGGGAGTTACCTGCTCCATAATTATTTACTGAGATTTCTTTAATTGGAAAAGAAACACCAAGGCCTGTATATTCCCCATCCTAGTTTATGCAAAATTGGTTAGATATCTTAAGCAAAGAAAATAATAGTCCCAATAACAACCACTTGGATTTCTAAATGCCTTAAACAATATACCTATAGGCTACTAAACTGGCCAGATAATACTACAAAATTGGCTGTGCTGTGGTTTTCATTTCAACCCTTTCTCTGTTAGGAGGGGTCCCCAGAAAAGAACAGTCCACTTTCACTTCAGTAACTGGTGGAGATGATCCTCCCCTCCTTTTTCAGACTGTCCCATAGACCTCTTGCACTGGGAAATTTGCCAAATTTCTCCCATTTAGCCACATAAGGCAAAACTCACCAGAAACATGCATTTCCCTTCTCTCCCAGCAACAATGACTTTACCCAGAGTCACCAGGAAGTCCTGTTCACTGTCAGCTGTGCAGACTGTGTGTGTGTGTTTCACCCAAAATGTGGCATGAAACGGACTTACATAAAAAACAATAGAAAGGCCTTTTTGCAGCACTGCTTGGAAAGCCTTCTTCGCTGTTTTACCCCTGCAGGGGCCACTCCTGCCTCAGCTGGGCGGTGGTCCCCCACCTCGCCTGTGGGCAGCTCATCCTGGCGGACACGGATGGGTGACGGGTGCCTATTCTCACTTGTCTCTAGGCACAAACATTCTGCTACTTTTCTTTTTTAGAGAAGTGATTCCCTTCCAGAAAATATTTTTTTCTTGCTTCAAGTAAAATAACCTCTATTTTTTTTTCTTTTTTTTTTTTTTTTTTTGATACAGGGTCTCACTCTGTCACCCAGGCTGCAGTGTAGTGGCACAATCATGGCTCACTGCAGCCTTGGCCTCCCCAGGCTCAGGTGATCCTCCCATCTCAGCCTCCTGAGTAGCTGGGGCTACAGGTGAGCACAACCACTCTCAGTTAATTTTTGTATTTTTTGTAGAGATGGGATTTTGCCATGTTGCCCAGGCTGGTCTTGAACTCCTGGACTCAAGCGATCTACCCACCTCGACCTGAAAAAATGAAGGCTTATAGGTTTGAGCCACTGCACCCGGCCAGCACTCTCAGAATTGATCCTTGTCATGTTCCTCTCACCCATCACTGTAGCTGAAGTCCCGGAGAAGCCACTGATTACCCTCTAATTTTCCTAGGTGTTGGTTTCTCTGTTAACATAATGGCTATAATTAGAGCTCTTAACCAGGAAAACTTCCCAAATATAACTTCAGTGAACATATGTGCACTGCTCATGCCTGGTTCCCCTGGTACTGTTGCTGCATAAGAAGTCACCCCTTAATTTAGTGGCTTAAAAATGATCACCTTATTTATGCTCTCAGAGTCTGTGGGTTTGGAATTTATTTTATTATATTTATTTATTTATTTATTTATTTTTTAAGATGGATTCTCACTCTGTCACCCAGGCTGGAGTGCAGTGACATGATCTCCGCTCACTGCAACCTCTGCCTCCTGGATTCAAGCAATTCTCCTGTCTCAGCCTCTCGAGTAGCTGAGATTACAGGCACGTGCCACCATGCCTAGTTTTTTTGTATTTTTAGTAGAGATGGGGTTTCACCATATTGGTCAGGCTGGTCTTGAACTCCTGACCTCGTGATCCGCCCGCCTCAGCCTCCCAAAGTGCTGGGATTACAGCCATGAGCCACTGCGCCCGGCGAGTTTGGAATTTAGACAGCAGGAGTGGCTTGTCTCTGCTGCATGATAGCTGGGGCCTTGAACGCTGGGGGTAATGCAGCAGTTGGGGTGTATTATCATCTAAAGGCTCCTTTCCTCACATGTCTGGCCCTGGCCTGGAGCACTGGAGGATGATGTCTGCTGACTGTAGCGTCCATCCGGGTCCTTCCCAGGCGCTGTGGCCTCCCTCACGGCATGGCTGCCTCGGGTACTCGGACTTTACATGGAAGCCCAGGGCTCCAAGATCAAATGCCCCAGCAAGACAGAAGCTCAGCCATCTTTGATGACCTAGAAGCTAGGTAGCACCCGTTGTACTGCCTTCTATGGGTTGTGAGTGAGTCTCAAACCTGCCTTGACTCAAGGAAACAGAATTAGACTCTACGTCTTGATGGGTTGTGGCCAAGTTCTGGAAGCACATGAGTGGGGGATACTGTGACATTTTCATCTTTGGAAAACACCATCTAGCACACCTGAATCTGCTTTCAGGGGGTGTAAAGGGATTTCCACAGCAAAATTTGAAGCCACATGTGGTCAGCACTTTGTACTGTGGAAACAAAGTGCTCTGGGCATCCAGAAAGGGGGTAAGTTTTTTCTTACTGGGATAAATCTGGCTGCATTTTAGGTAATCCTGGAAAATTGATCGACAAAAGCAAAGGACCAAGAAAGCTGCTTATACCAGTGTCTCCTCCCACCCTCAGCCTCCAGTAGCATCGCTATATTTTTCCATTTTATTTGTGTCACTTTAAATAAAGTAAGCTCTCCTTTGCTGTTCTGGTGTATTTAGACATACACGTATCTTGCTATCTTGGGTTCTCACGATTATACTCTTACATCTTTGCACACTTCATTTGGACCCCTTCCTACTACTTTGATTTCCCCATGACTTTATTCAAAATTTGGAGAGAATAAACCCACTTGGCTCTCCTCTCCCTGGTTGCTTTCTCCGCTCATTCTGGCATCTCTTTGCTCCATAAAATTATGCTCAATCAAGTATCACATTATTTTTATCTTTAGTTGTATATGTCGTTCCTGTGTCAAAGAGCTTACCCTGTGGGTGCTGTCCAGCCATCTTGAACATTTTGCAAGGCAAATTTATTTATTTATTATTTTAAGACAGGGTCTCACTGTGTCACCCAGGCTGGAGTGCAGTGGTGTGATCATGGCTCACTGCAGCCTCGAACTTCTGGGCTCAAGAAATCCTCCCACCTTAGCCTCCCAAGTAGCTGGGACTTCAGGCAGGCACCGCCATGCCCAGTTAACTTTTTAAATGTTTTTCTAGAGACGAGGTCTCACTATGCTGCCCAGGGTGGTCTTGGGCTTCTGGGCTCAAGTAATCCTCTTGCTTTGGCCTCTTAAAATGCTGGGATTACAGGTGAGGGCCCCTGTGCCCGACCTGGCAAATTTATAGAAAATTGGGGCAATATTGAATCATCTTTGTATCCCACTGACGAGCAAGAAGGTAAGATACCATGACTGGCTCAACACAGCTACTACCTGTAAATACACTTCTGTGTTATTCAAACCAGGAGTCAGGAAGGAAAACTGATTGAAAAATATCTTCTGAGTATCTGAATTGGGCAATTGCTGTGGGGAACAGAATGACAAAGAAGCAGTACCCTGCTCCCTAAAGGAGCTTCCCATCTGCTAGGGGTGCCAAAGCATGAACACATAGAAAGGTGAATAGCCACAGCATGGCAGGCAGGATAATGACACCCCTAAAATGTCCACACCCTGATCCCCAAACCTGTGAATGTTAACTTACACGACAAAAGGGATTTTGCAGATGAGATTAAGTTAAAGCTCTGAGGTGGGAAGATGGGCCTAGATTATCCAGGTGGGCCCAGTGTATCACTAGGGTCCTGATAAGTGGGAAAAAGAGTCAAGACGGTTGGAGTTATGTGAGTTAAGATCGGACATGGCTGTCTTTGGAAGACGAGAGGGGCCTTGAGCCAAGGAGCGAGAGCATCTCTAGAAGCTGGCCAAGGTGGGAGGGAACACAGCCCTGTCTACACCCTGATTTTAAAGGACTTCTGACCTTCAGACTGTGGGATAACACAGTTGGGTTGTTTTAAGCCACTAAGCTTATGGAAATTTGCTATAGTAGCATTTGGAAACTAATACAAATAGCAAAGTTAAGTGAGATAAGAATCCGAAAAAAAAGTGTCATAGGTCAATGAGCCAGAAATCGCCACAAACTGGAGTTTCTTTTTTTTTTTTTTTTTTGAGACGGAGTCTCGCTGTGTCTCCCAGGCTGGAGTGCAGTGGTGTGATCTCGGCTCACTGCAAGCTCCGCCTCCCGGGTTCACGCCATTCTCCCGCCTCAGCCTCCCAAGTAGCTGAGACTACAGGCGCCCGCCACCACGCCCGGCTAGTTTTTTGTATTTTTAGTAGAGACGGGGTTTCACCATGTTAGCCAGGATGGTCTCGATCTCCTGACCTCGTGATCCACCCGCCTCGGCCTCCCAAAGTGCTGGGATTACAGGCGTGAGCCACCGCGCCCGGCCACAAACTGGAGTTTCTACTGCAATCTCGTATGTTCATCTGCCTCATCGCCCACGAAAACTCTCATTTCTGGAAAATGAAGGGTGAAAAATAATTAGCTTATGGGAAAAGTAGAGGCAGACCATTCAAGACCTATGGAACTTATAACCAGAGCCTTGTTACTGTTACCAAGAACAGTAATGATGTTAACTGAAATATCAGCTGGCATCACATCTCCCTCCCACAGTACATCCTTTGCAGTTTTATTCCTTGGGCTTCTGGTTTCCTCCTTGAGAATGGAGCATTCTTTTTTTTTTTTTTTCAACTTTTATTTTAGAATTAGGGGGTACATGGGCAAATTTATTACAAAGCTATAATTTCATGATGCTGAGGTTTGGAGTACAAATGAATCTGTCACCCAGGTAGTGAGCATAGTACCCAATAGATAGTGTTTTTAACCCTTAACCCCCTCTCCTTCTCCTGCCTCTTGTATTCCCCAGTGTCTACCGTTCCCATTTTTTGACCATGTGTACCTAATGTTTAGCTCCCACTTATAAGTGAAAATATGCAGTATTTGATTTTCTGTTTATGAATTAATTAGCTTAGAATAATGGCCTCCAGGTGCATCCATGTTGCTGCAAAAGATGTGATCTCATTCTTTTTTATGGCTGCATAGTATTCCATGGTGTATATGTGCCACATTTTCTTTATGACATTTCTTTCTGAGACTGACCTGCTTCATTAAAATAAAAAATACAACCTGAAGGTAGCCTGTTTGCCCAAGCATTTCTTTTTAAACACTGGGGGATATGTCTTTGCAGATTCTTCATCTTCACTTACAACTTTCCCAGATTTAAAAAAAAAAGTCCAACTAAAAATTATAAAGCCGGCTCCTACTTGCATTAATGGAAGATACTTCTGCCAGTAGTCCAATTTTTTCTTTTTTTTTTTTTTTGAGACGGAGTCTCGCCCTGTCGCCCAGGCTGGAGTGCAGTGGCCGGATCTCAGCTCACTGCAAGCTCCGCCTCCCGGGTTTATGCCATTCTCCTGCCTCAGCCTCCCAAGTAGCTGGGACTACAGGCGCCCGCCACCTCGCCCGGCTAGTTTTTTTTGCATTTTTTAGTAGAGACGGGGTTTCACCATGTTAGCCAGGATGGTCTCGATCTCCTGACCTCATGATCCGCCCGTCTCGGCCTCCCAAAGTGCTGGGATTACAGGCTTGAGCCACCGCACCCGGCCAGTAGTCCATTTTTTTCTTAAAGTTTTCATACAGTGCTAAAGTTTTCTATTTAATTCTGAAAACCCTATTGCTCATGGCATCAAAATATCAATCTGCTTGGGAAAACCGATGAATAGCAAACTGTAATCGGTAGATGCTACGAGGGCTGTTGGTTCAAATAAGGGTGGGAGCGGGTGGGGGAGGCCTCTTGCTGGAGGTGGGCTTGAGCTGAGCCTGGAGAATAAGTCAGATGGCAGCTTACAGCATCACTTTCCAGGTGGGAGGAGGAAAATATGGTGCCCGATCCAACAATGGGGTGTCCCTGGTGGGCTGTGTTTGGCTCAGACACCCCAGTTGTTGTGGTTCTATTGGCCAGAGCAGCTGCTCTCCCACACCCGAAGCTGCTGTTCTTGTGGTCCTGGGCTTGGGCCTGGAGAAGCCCCTCTCCAGGAGGCTGGGCCAGCCCTACGCTCACACCTAGAGATACTGCAGCTTCCTCTCTTGGCCTTCAAGCCACATGGCCCCTAATTTCCCCTTCCAAGCAGGCTCCTGGGCTTTTGAGGGATTGTCACTCTTGGAGGAAATAAAAATGTAGAAAAATATAGCAGAGCACTCTAGAGAATATGTACTTTCTCAACTTTCCTAGCCACCTTCCTTTAAGCAGTTATAACGCTTCTGGCTATCATAGGACATTGAGAGGGAAAAGGCCTCATCGACATAGCAACTATAGGCTAGGTGGGCCTTTGGTGCACATAACCCCCAGCACCCACAGATATCCGGGCCTCCTGTGTATGAATGTGTGCCAAGAATTTAGACCTACTTCTTGCCTTCCGGGCTCTCTATTCCTCATCCTCCATCCAAGTGGCCGTCTTGTGCAGGTAATTCTTTTCTCTCCCCTCACCCTTTCCCCCTGCTTCTCCCTACTGTCTCTCCGCCTGTTTCTCTCTGAGTCTCTTTCCCCCTTCTGCCTTCCAGGGCATCCTCTGCAATTCGAGGTCATCCTCTTCTCCAGCTGCCGCTGCAGAGCCCCAAGTGTGGTCCCCACGCCCCCTCACTGTACACTTCGGCAGGAAGGCGCTTCTGTGTCCCCCGTCCTCATCCTCCACTGCATCTGTCCTGCTTCGTCTCTTCCTCCTGGACTCAGGTTGGCCTTAGGCCCTGCTCCAAAAGGAAGACATTCACCAGAGCTTCAGACTTCCTCCTGCTGCCGCTGCTCCTCGGAAGCCAACCTGGTGACTGCGGATGTCTAGGCCCAGACCGTGCCTGGCAGAGCAGCCACGGGGTGGAGAAACAAGTCCTCAAGAGGGCTGCGAGGAGAGCCACGGAGACGGGGTCAGGGAAACTGAGGTCACACAACTGGGAATAAGAAGGTGGGGTGCTGGGGGGCTTGTCATTGTGGTTCTTCCACAGAGGATGGGAAGCCCCTTCCTTTCTGCCCAAGAAAGTATCTTCAGCATTCACCGAAATCTCCCCAAGGGGGAAGCGCCTCAGGAAGGGGAACTAGGAAGGAAATACAGGCTGGTGCTTACTCCATCCCCATCACAAAGAGGCTCAGAGAGAGACTTGGGAACGAGATGCATATGCAATTTTTTAAATCACTCATTCAAGAAATAATAATGAAAAATGAGTTACAGGCGATGGATTAGTAAGGGCTGATCAGATTGACTGTGTAAGTGAATTACATTTAAATTACACTTGAAGGAGCTCTATCGAGAGCAATTATGGGTCCTTCGGGAGGCTTTAAAAAGAGGAGGGATGAAACTTGGTTAAAATGGGGGCTTGTTAAAGGCAAGAAGAGTACAGAATGGTTGAGGTGACTTTCTCTGTGCCCCACTTTCAACCCTGCTCTGCCAAGCAGGCTTGCAGGTGAGAATATTTGCTTGCCCTGGGTTCAGCAAGTGCTGCCTCACCTAACCGGCTTCCAAGGTATCAGGTTTTAAGCTGGTGTGGCAAGAATGATATTGGCCTTTGTGTTCTAAAGGAGTGGCATGAAGCACAGTGGACCTTGATCTTCAGTTGACGCCACAATCTCCCTAATCCACTGATCTCCAGTCATCCCACTAGATTAGCCACCCTATCAGGCGGTATTTTTCCATGTCCCATGTGCTCAAGGACGAAGTTCTAAAAGCAAGCTTGGAAGCTTACGCGATGCAGTACAGTGTCAGGGGTGGGCAGGGGAGAGAAAAGCAAAGGATTTACATTTGTTTTAGAAACTGCTGCCTAAAGATAAGCTTGTCTGTGCAACTATATGACTTCTGACACCGAGGCAGGGAGGATTGTGAAACCAGGATAGAAAGAATTTCAGACAGCAAATAAATACACATTCGCTTTAGCCAGGGGGTGGGGTGGGGAGGTGGCTGGGAAGGGACTGAGTCTATGAAGAGGCCTAGAGTAATAGTTTTTGAAGCGTTACTTATCTAGTGCTAGGCGGCAGAGTTCATTTTGTTTGTGTGCAGTGATTACTTGCAGTCTACATGCAGAAAACCAGTTTATCTAATGAAGCGCAGGGCTACAAATAAAGGTTTCTTAATAGACCCAGGCGACTGCCATGGGCCTCACCCTAACTGAGGGGACACAGGGCCTTACCATCAGGGACTAGGCTTTGGGAGGCACTGAGGCAAGTTGGAGAGTTAGAAAAGGAGTCAGCCATGAGTTATGTCCTGGTTATTACCAAGAAATAATCTAAAAAATGAAAATAAAGATGCATATCAGGAGTTGGAAGCAATGTTTTACTGAAGGGCAGTCCGGAGACATGCATCTGTCTCCAGGTGTTCAAATGCACTTTCCTCTCACTGAGGGGGCCTGAAAGCCTCCCCGTGGCTGCTCTGGGTCCCAGGTGCGTCCAGACGTCGCCAGACACAGCTCTGTCAGGTGAGGCAGGCACCAGGGGAGGAGGCCTTGGCTTTGTTAATTGTGCAGAAGAGCGGGGACTTTGATGACAATTTTTTTAATCTAATGACAAGCTATTTCCTTTACCAATAGCGTCCTGAAGGGCAAATTCTAAAACCAAGGCCATTTGATAAAGCCTGGGGAATTTATTGCAAGGCAGATGGACACAGCAGCAGCACATAAGAGTACGTGCGTGGGGCTCCAGCCCGGCCACGGTGGGAACTTTTCTCAGCAAAGGGCAGCACTGCTGGCTTTGCTGGGGCGGCCTTCCCAGGAAGATCCCAGGGGAGATGGTCTGAGGTGTGTGAACACTGTGAATGTCATGCACAAAGCTCAGCGTGGGACCCCATGGGACTTCAGGTTATTAAGATGTAAATGTTGGCCGAAAGCTTATGTGTGAATTTTATTTTTAAGTTGTGACTTCCTTTCTGCCTGGGCCAGTGCACAAGCTGGAGGAGGGAGAGTCGGTATCACTCTGCAAGAGAAGTTTCTTCAGGTTTCTGGGTGTGTTCTTGAGTTAATAGAAATCTGACACCACTGAGAAGTAACTGACAAAGGCTTTCCGGCCCCGAGGCAGGGTGTCACGTACTGGCCCTGACCAATCCCATTTGGAGCTGAAGACTCCAGAACATGGCAGAAGGTCATTTCTGCAGGAGTGTTAGCTGTTCTGCAGCTGAAAGAGGAACTACAATTGAAGGCAGGAAAGCAACGTTGTGAAAATGCCTATGGCTGCCACTGAGAGTTACCAAACAGCCTCAACAGTCTCCTAAGAAATGATCGCTGGGGACACATGTTTTCAGACTCTCATTGCATGCCCTGTATGTACCTGTTGTAAAGTCGAGAAATCACACCAGCACCAGCACTGCTTTCCTGGTCACCTGTTGAAAATGTAATGGACATGAAACACTAAAAACAGCATTAAATTCAGCGGCTTTAAGTCAGTGGCTTCCCAGTAGCGTTTTTTCAAAAAATTGTGTTTAAAAACATTTTTCTATAGGCAATATTCACCTAGAATGAAACACTTGGCTAGAATAGCTTATTTTATGATCTTAGATTTTCTCTGTGTTGCTGTGTCTCTCTCCCCCCATTTCTGAGTTCTGAGTTCTCCCCCCATTTCTGAGTTCATGTGTAATGATCTGACCACTGAGCTTTTTCACAGAACTAGGCTAGGAGGACGAAATATTGAGTTAGGAGAAGTTTTCAGCCAGCAATTTCCCAATAGTACATGATTTCCCTTTTTATCTCCTTTTTCTTCTTCAGAGGAAAGCAGGGTGCGTTCTGGAGTGAGGACATGACTATAAGTTGTAGGCAGGAAATACTGTTTCATGACACCAAATTTTAAAAGAAAGAGACTTTAGAAAATGGTCATATTTTGGTCGGGCACAGTGGCTCATGCTTGTTATTCCAGCACTTTGGGAGGCCGACGTGGGAGGATCACTTGAGGTCAGGAGTTTGAGACCAGCCTGGCCCACATGGTGAAACCTCGTCTCTACTAAAAATACAAAAAATTAGCCAGGCATGGTGGCGGCGCCTGTAATCCCAGCTACTCGGGAGGCTGAGGCAGGAGAACGTTTTGAACCCGGGAGGCGGAGGTTGCAGTGAGTTGAGATCGCACCACTATACTCCAGCCTGGGGGACACAGCAAGACTACGTCTCAAAAAATTATAATAATAATGATAAAATAAAAAAGAAAATGGTCATATATTTAAAGTCTACTGTTAATATTTTGTTAGATGTCCCTAACTACTTAATGCTTTGTAGACACTTAAAATGTTGTTCACAAATCCCAATGTAAGCCCATGAAATTGACCTCAGTGGTTACACTTTTCCTAAAACCCTGGGGATTTTGTTTTAAAAGGTTAATGTGGTTTTTTAGTTAGTCAGAAGATAATTATAGATCCTTCCCTGGGTGCAAGTGATGTCAAGGGTCTTCGGGGATACGAATTAAAGAGCAGACTCTGGCCCTGATCTCTGTATTGACAACCTCCTGAGAAGGGAGGCCTTGCTCGTGCTGAAAGGAGCTTTTGCTACATGGGGTCCCACAGGTTTGGGTGCAGGCAGGAGGAGCGGCAGTAAGAGGGCCCACTGTGGGCCCACAAACATTGGGCTGGGACCTCAGATTCACACTTATACCTTGTTCTGGGGAAAAAATGAAAGCGGCTCAAGCCTTTCTTAACCCCTGGGAGACACCGGCAGGGAAGAGACCACAAAGAGCAAGACAGCTGTGACAAGTGCACAGTCACCCCGGGCCTCAGGGCTCTCCTGTTTCCACACACTGTCCAAACTCATCATCTAGCTCTTGGCCTGCTCTGCCCAGCCCTCTTCCTGACCTTTGATGCTTATGTCTCCACTCCCAAAATAGATCAAGAAACTGTTGATGCCACAGAAAGATCTGGCTTTGGAATAAGTAAGCCTGGGTTCAAATCACCTGCCTGTACACATTTATAACATTGGACTTTATGTTCCTACCCTGTACAATGGGAACACAGGACCAATGATTCAGGGTGCTGGGGAAGTCTAAAGTAGGTAACATGTGTCAGACACATAGCGCAATGCCTGGCGCATGACAGCTGATCCGTAAAGGTTACTTGTCCCTCCTGCTTGTCCTAGGAGGAACTACTTGTCCCTCCTGCTTGTCCTAGGAGGAGCTAGTGCCGGGATTCGCCTTAGGGGCATGAGGCTGTCGGAAACAGGGCATTGCGTCCAGGCTAAGTGGCTTGCCAGATGCAAGATCATCTGTTTTCCTGTTTCTAAAAAGGAGATAACGTCATAAGGTTACTGTCAGGATTAAAATGAAAAATGATAGAGCATGCCTGTCGCATCATAGGAATTTGATAAATGTTGGTTTCTGTCTTTAAACTTCTTTGAAATATGCCATCCCCCACCCTTGTGATGGCCTCATAGGCAGTTGCATCCCTTGAACTCTGTTCTGGACCACTGGCCACCCCTGCCTCTGCCTCACGCATCTGTCACTGCCGTGGGAGGGGTCTACGAGGCACTGGGTGACTCAGCCAGGTGCAGAGGCAGACATGAGGCTCCGTGGCAAGGCTGTGGGATTGTCCCTTGCAAAACAAGCCTCCCTTCCCTTTCTATCTTTATGACTACCCTTGCTGTTCTGTCACCTGATTTTATGTGAGAAACCAATGCTGGGGTAGGAACAAAGTTTCCTGCTGATCTCTGACCATGCCTCATTTGTTGGAGTGGTTCTGAGCTGTCACATCCTCCCACTTGCCCCCTCCCCAGGGCTGTTCTTGGAGACAGCAGCATGATTTGAGCCCACGAAGGAACAATCAGGCTCAATAAACCTAAGAGAAAATCTAAGAATAATCTAATGTTCTCAGTGCTCAGGTCTAAAGAGGAAGTGACCTCATTTCATGAGGGACAGTCATTGCTAGTTTAATAGGATAACCTTTCTCATTATCACAGATATAGCAGACTAGGTGTGTAATCATAGATAAAATAAAAAATTGTAGACAATTTTGAAGAAAAAACCAGGAGTATCTTTTGAGATTACTTAAGGGAATACAAGGAATCTATATATCCCTTGGCATAAGATGCCCCATACAGTGTGTCCAGCCCATCAGGTATTTCATGAAGCACTTTCAAGTGGATAAGAGGTAGGAGACCAGAAAGATTCCACTGGTATTCTGCAAAGTGGAGTGTGAAATGCAAAGTTGTTTTTTTTGTTTGTTTGTTTTTTTTTTTTCCTGCCAGAATTTATACATCCGATGCCAAACCTAAGGAATAAAGGAGTAAATGGCCAGAAGGAAGAGGGATTTGATTGTCAGATGGTTAACTGTGGTGTGACAGTATTCCATTAAGAATTTTGAAACATTCAACCTAAGTTCGCTTTGCTTAAACAAAACCCAAACGGAAAGCATCTAGAGATGCACACACGCAGCAGCGCTCTGCGAAATGTCTGTGTTTCACGTGGGGCTGCCTATTTGCCTGACGAATCTCAATTCCACCCCACTCTCCCTGCCCTTCTCTGTAGGAGCTGGAAGCCTGCAAACTACATTTCCCAGAATACTCAGCCAGCTTACTTCCCAGTAGCCTCTGCCAATGGGAAACACTGGTGGGAGCTTGGAAGGAGGGTAGAAGGGAGAAAGAAGCTGATTTTATTTCTCCTTCTGCTGAAGTCTCTGGCAGTGGCAGCAGTAGCAGCAGTTGCGGCAATAGCAGTAGCGGCGGCGGTAGGTGACTGAGTTTCTGCTCAGGTGAAGTTTCAACAGCAGTGGGGGCAGGGGGTGCTCTTGCAGCCTCTGCAGCAGGGCATTCCTGGGCTCTGGCAGCATCAGCATCCGTGACAGGCAGCCCTTGGTGGGAGTTTAGTTTCTTGGCTTCCTGAAAGATTTCCAGTAATGGCCGTGGAGCAGCGAGTATCACAGCCGGCCCAGCCACAGAGCAGTCACCGACTCTGTCTGGATCGCACCATTTTTCCTTTCGTTCAGCCAGCCTTAGGATGGTAGTAGCTTCCTGCGGTTACTAATCTCGGAATGATCTCGGCTTTCCCCTTTTGTTCTCCTCCAGCCCTTCAACACATTTACAGACCATTTCTGAGGTTAACTTTCTTCTACTTGAAATTCCTAGAGTAGTATCCGTTCTGCTGACTGGACATTATCCAGTACACACATTTATAAAGTAAACGCAAATTTTAAGGCAAATCAAATACAATCTCATTTTGTTTAATTCCTCACCCCAGTTGCATTTGTGGGCTTATAAAAGGAAAGAGTAAGCAAGTCTTTCTCTCAGAAGTTTGACAACAAAACTCAGTTCCTTGTCACATACCCTGCAGCATCCACCAAAGAGGTCACCATGACAAGTATTCTTGAACAAGAGACTTTCTTTTGAGAGATCTCTGTTCATAACCATAATGACATTAATAGTAGGTACCCGTTCAATAAGTGTCTTTTATATATTAGGCATTTCAAATATGTTATTTCATTTAATTATCAGTTATAATAATTGTCTATCTATCTATAGACAGGGTCTTGCTGTGTCACCCAGGCTGGAGTGCAGTGGCAAGATCTCAGCTCACTGCAGCCTTGACTCCCCAGGCCCAAGTGATCCTCCTACCTCAGCCTCCTGAGTAGCTGGGACTACAGGCATGTGCCACCATGCCCAGCTGATTTTTGTATTTTTTTGCAGAGATGAGGTTTCACCATATTGCCCAGGCTGGCTTTGAACTCCTAGGCAGAAGCGATTCACCTGCCTCAGCCTCCCAAAGCGTTGGGATTTCAGGCATGAGTCACCACACCCAGCCTAATGGCTTTTATTAGCAATTGATAAACTAGGCAGCACTTAGTCGATAAAATAGACAAGAGCTGCACTGGGAATGGCAGAACAGTAGGATTTTGTAAGGTGGTTTGAGCAGGAACAAGGAAACAGTATAGTACAAAAAAGCAGATTGGTTAATATCCGCTTACTTGGTTATTTCCGGTTATCTTGGTTGCTTCAGGTTGCTTTCCTTGTGTGGATTGAAGCAGAGGGAACTTCCTTTATCATGCTGACTCAGGTCGACTGGACCCTCCCCCCCTTTTTTTATGGCAACCTGGCCTGTTTTGGGATTTTCCTGTTTTTAAAAGTTTTAATTTGATTACGTGGCACTTAACATGAGTGACTCCATTTTGGGTTGGCCTGTTGGAGCCCAGTGCAGGAATTCAGTCCAAAACAATGGCCTCCCCCAAATTTTATTTAACAGTGGCTGTGCACCCCTCTCTTTTTAGTATGCATACCTTTTGCCATGTGACTAAGCCATCCTTCCTATCTGGTGTTGCAGTCGATTTCTTCACTCCCCAGAGTTTAAGATGGTCTTGTGAATTACTCTGGCTTACAAAATGAGCCAGAAGAGATATGTGAGTTCCAGAGGCCAGACTCAAGAGGCCTGGCAAATTCTGCCTTCACCCACTTGGAACATTGTCCTTTAAAGGCCCTGAAAGCAGCAGATCTTGCCATTGGAGGATGAGAAGCCACATGAAGAAGAAAGAAGACGCCCCAGACAGCAGTGCAGTACCACCTTCCAGAGATGCGAGTGTGACCGTCTTTGGTCTTCTAGCCCAACTGCTTTCCCTGAATGCAATGCATAAGCAGGCCAGGCAAAACTAGAAGGGGAAGCTGCCCAGCTAACCCACAGAATTATGAGAGATAAAAAATCATTGTCTTAATTTGTTTGCATTTCCTAGAATTTTAAATAACTGAAAACATGCATTAAGAACTCTTTTTCTCTGGCTGAGTATGGTGGCTCATGCCTGTAATCCCAGCACTTTAGGTGGCCAAGGTGGGTGGATTACCTGAGGTCAGGAATTTGAGACCAGCCTGGCCAACATGGTGAAACCCCGTCTCTACTAAATATACAAAAATTAGCTGGGCATGGTGACCGGCACCTGTAATCCCAGCTACTCGGGAGGCTGAGGTGGGAGAATCGCTTGAACCCGGGAGACAGAGGTTGCAGTGGGCCGAGATCACGCCACTGCACTCCAGCCTGGGCGACAGAGCGAGACTCCGTCCCAAAGGGGGGAAAAAAAGAACTCTTTTTCTCCAGCTTCTCCCACTTAGCATAATTATGTTGAAATTCAGCTGTGTTTTCCTGTGTATCAATAATGTATTTCTTTATATTGCCAAGTAGTAGTCCATTGTATGTATACACCATAGTGTGTGTATCCATTCAACCATTGAAAGACATTAGGGTTGTTTTCTGTTTTGGGTTGTTAAAAACAAAGGTTTCATGAACAATTATCTACAAGTCTTTCTGTGGATATAAGTTTCTATTTCTCTTAGGTAAGTATCTAAGGTCATAAAATAAGTATATACCTAAATTTTGAAGAAACTACCAAACTGTTTTACAAAATGGTTGCATTATTTTACATTCTTACCAGCCATGTATGAGGGTGTCAATTCCTTCACATTCTTGTCAAAACTTGGTTAATTTTGACCATTCTAAAAACATGTAATGGGTCTGGGCGCGGTGGCTCACGCCTGTAATCCCAGCACTTTGGGAGGCCGAGGCGGGTAGATCACGAGGTCAGGAGATCGAGACCCTCCTGGTTAACACGGTGAAACCCCATCTCTACTAAAAATACAAAAAATTAGCCGGCTGTGGTGGTGAACGCCTGTAGTCCCAGCTACTCGGGAGGTTGAGGCAGGAGAATGGCCTGAACCCAGGAGGCAGAGCCTGCAGTAAGCGAGATTGCAACACTGCACTCCAGCCTGGGCGACAGAGTGATATTCTGTCTAAAAAAAAAAAACAAAAATGAAAACACACACACACACACAAAACATGTAATGGTATCCCATTGTGGTTTTAACTCACATTACTGTCAGAGGCATTGGAACCAGAGTGACTCCATCTTGAGCAGGGGCTGGATAAAATAAAACTGAGACCTTCTGGGCTGCATTCCCAGGAGGTGAGGCATTCTTAGTCACAGGATGAGATAGGAAGTTGGCACAAGTTACAGGTCATAAAGACCTTGCTGATAAACCCGGATGCAGTAAAGAAGCTGGCCCAAACCCACCAAAACTAAGACAGTGATGAAAGTGACCTCTGGTTGTCCTTACTGCTCATTATATGCTAATTATAATGCATTAGCATGCTAAAAGACACTCCCACCAGTGCCATGACAGTTTACCAATGCCATGGCAGCATCAGGAAGTTACCCTCTATGGCCTGAAAAGGGGAGGAACCCTGACTTCCAGGAATTGCCCACCTCTTTCCTGGAAAACTCATGAACAAGTCACCCCTTGTTTAGCATAAAATCAAGAAGTAACAATAAGTATAAGCAGCTTAGCAGCCCATGCTGCTGCTCTGTCTATGGAGCAGCCATTCCTTTATTCCTTCGCTTTCTTTGTTTTTTGTTTTTTGTTTTGTTTGTTTGTTTTGAGACAGAGTCTCACTGCGACGCCCAGGTTGGACTGCAACGGCACGATCTTGGCTCACTGCAACCTCTGCTTCCTGGGTTCAAACGATTCTCCTGCCTCAGCCTTCCGAGTAGCTGGGAATACAGCTGTGCACCACCATGCCTGGCTAATTTTTGTATTTTTAGTAGAGATGGGGTTTCACTATATTGACCAGGCTGTTCTCGAACTCCTTACTTCAAGTGATCTGCCTGCTTTGGCCTCCCAAAGTGCTGGGATTACAGGCGTGAGCCACTGAGCCTGGCCTATTCCTTTGCTATCTTAAGAAACTTGGTTTCAGTTTACTCTATGGACTCGCCCTAAATTCTTTCTTGTGCAAGGTCCAAGAACCTTCTCTTAGGGTCTGCATCAGGACCCCCTTCTGCCCTTTCTGGTAACAGTACCATAATGACAAATACTGTCGAGCATATTTTCATGTAATTGTTTGCAACTTGTGTATCTTCTTTGGTAGAGTGTCTGTTAGAATATTTTGCCTATCTAAAAATTGGGTTTGTTTTCTTATTATTGAATTTTGAGAGTGTGTTATATGTTCTGGACACAAGCCCTTTATCAGAGATATGGTTTGCAAATATTTTCTCCTAGTCTGTGACTTTTCTGTCTTAACAATGTCTTTTGAAGAGCAGGTGTTTTAGATTTTGATGAAGTCAGATGTATCAATTTATGATTTTAATAAATCATGCTTTTAGCATAGTATTTAAGATATCTAACCCAAGGTCACAAGAGTTTTTGTCTAAAGGTTTTAGTTTTAGGTTTTGCGTTTAGGTATATGATCCATTTTGAGTTAGTTTATATATATTGTACAAGGTAAGGACTGTGGTTTTTTCTTTTTGCTTATAGATTACCACTTGTGCCAACATCATTGTTGTAATGATAGGATAGAAATCACTGTCTTTTCTCCACTGACTTGCTTTTGCATCTTTGTAAAAAGTTGGTCATGCAAATGAAACTGACCCAATTTTCCCTTAGAACTGATAGGAAAAACTGTATACAGTTTTTTGTTGTTGTTGTTGTTGTTTTTAATAAACATTGAAATGGACTATCCTGGTTTTAAAACTTGCAAAACTTACGTTTGTCTTATCTGAGTTTCTTTCTCAGGAAACCAACTGTCAGGCCTCCCAGATAGTATCAGAAAGCTGAAGATTTCCAGATCACTGCATCCTAACAACACGGTGCCAGAACGCTGATTCAACTACCCGCTGCCTGTTGAGCAACTCCTACATGAACTCCTAACTTTATTTGGTTACAGAGACAGATTTTAGACTTGTCTCCCATATCCTGGCTGGCATCACCAGCAATAAAGCCTTTCTTCCTGGCAGTACTTGTTGTCTCAGTGATTGGCTTTCTGTGTGGTGAGCAATTAGACCTAAGCTGAATCCCTGGCATTCACCAACACATAAATGTGCAGTTCTGTTTCTGGACTCTCTCTTCTGCTTCATTCATCTGGTTTTCTAACTTTATGCCAAAATTGCACTAGTTTGATTACAGTTCCTTTATAATAAGCTTTGAAATAACATTATATTAGGCCTCCAAATTTGTTCTTCTTTTGAAAACTGTTTTGGCTCTTTTAGGTCCTTGCATTTCCATAAAAGTATTAGAATCAGCTTATGAATTTCTCCAAAACAAAAAAGCCTACCGAGAATTTGATTGGGATTGCACTGGATTTATAGACTAATCTGGGGAGAACTGACATCTTAACAATATTGAGTCTTTCTCCCATGAACACAGTGTATTTCTTTATTTGTTTAGGTCTTCTTTGATTTTTCTCAATGATGTTTTATGGTTTTCAGTATATAGATCTTTCAGAGTTTTGTCAGATTAATTCTTAAGTATTTAATATTTTTGACCTAATTGTAAAAGGTATTATTTCTTTCCATTTCAATTGCCAATGGGTTATTGCTAGTATATAGAAATGCAATTGATTTTGCCTATAACTTTGCTAAATTTATTTATTAGTTCTAGTAGCTTTTTCATGTGAATTCCATTGGCTAGTCTACATAGACAATCATGTTTTCTACAGATAAAGATAACAGACATCCTTGTCTTATTCTGGATCTCTGGGGGGAAATTCAGTCTTTTACCATTATGTATGGTATTAGTTTTAGCTATCTGTAGAACACCTTTTATAAGATTAAGGAAATTCTTTCTATCTTTTTTTAAGGAGGGTTTTTTTTTTTTTGAAGAGAAATGGATATTGCATTTTGTCAAATGCTTTTTCTATATTCATAAGGATGATCACATATTTTATCTTTTTCAGTGGTGAATTACATGGATTGAATGTTAAATGTTAAACCAACTTTGAATTCCTGGTATAAACCCTACGTAGTCATGATATATTACCTTTTTAATATATTGTTGGATGTGATTTGCTAAAATTTTTGTTTAAAACATTTCCAACTTTGTTTATGATGAATATTGGTTGGTTGTTTTCTTTTCTTGTAATGTCTTTGTTTGGTTTTGATGTCAAGGGAATAGTAATCTAATAAAATAATTTGGAAACTGTTCCCTCTGCTTCAATTTTTTGGGTAAGTTCATGTATAATTGGTATTATTTACTCCTTAAATGTTTAATAGAAATCATAATTGAAGCCATTTTGACCTGATGCTTTATTTATGAGAAATTAACTATAATATATTTAACAGTTATTTCGGAATGGTATTTTCTTTTGGAGTAAAGGACTTTCTTTAACATTTCCTGTACCGTGAGTCCTCTGATGAAGAGTTTTTCCAGCTCTCGTATGTCCCAAAATGTGATTACTTTGACTTTGTTTTTGGAAAATATTGTCACTGGATATAGAATTCTAGATTGATAGGGTTGTGGTTTTTTTCCTGCACTATATTTTTTCTTGTATATCTTTGATTTTAAAAAATCTGATGTCATCCTCATTTTCATTCCTTTGTTCATAGTATCTTTTTTTTAAGGTGCTTTTTGGTCTTCAAAAATCTGATTATGAAGTGTGTTGCTAAAGTTTTATTTGTGTTTCTTAGGCTTTTTTTTTTTTTTTTAACTTCTTGGATCTACGGTTTTATAGTTTTCATTAAACTTGGAAAAATTTTTGGCCATTATCTGTTGAAATATTTTTTCATGCCAACCTCTCTCTCTTCTCTTTCAGCAATTCCAGTTACATGTCTATTAGGCACTTGCAATTGCCCCATAGCTCACTGATGCTCTTTCATTAAGAAACTTTTTTCCCTCTGTGTTTCCTTTTAGGTAGCATCTTTGCTATGATTTCCATTTCACTTTTTTCCCCTTCTTCAATAGCTAATCTGCTAGTAATCCTATATAGGTTTTTTTTTTTTTTTAATCTCAATATTGGACTTTCCATCTGTAGATGATTGAGTCTTTTCTAAATCTTCCATGTCTCTATTTGACCTTTTAAACATTTAGAATACAGCTACAGTAACTGTTTTAATGTCCTTTTCTGTTTATTCTATTGTCTGTGTCAGTTCTGTTTTGATTTCAGTTTATTGATTATTCTCTTCATTATAGCTAATGTTTACCTCCTTCTTTTCGTGATGAGTAAGTTTTTATTTGATGCCAGCCACTATAATTTTATCTTTTTGGGTCTTGGGTATCTTTGCAATCTTATAAATGTTCTTCAGCTTTGTTTGGCAATACAGTTAAGATACTTGGAAACACTTGAATACTTAAAGTCTTGCTTTTAAGATTTTTTAGGTGGTACTACAGCAGTGCTCAGTTTAGGCATAATTATTCCCCACTACTAAGTTAAGACCCTTCTGTGTGCTCTATTTATTGCTTCAGGAATCATGGTCTTAAATGTGGCTGGTAAGAATAGGTACTATTTCTAGCTGTGTCTGAGTCTCAGACATTATTTCTTCTAACCCATTCACGTGGCTCTCAGCCTTGGGTAGTTTTCTGTCATGCATGCACCAACCAATATTCAGAGGAATACTTAAGGAGGTCCCTCTGCAAAACCCTAGAACGCTCTGTGCACAAATCTCTTCTCTCTGGGAATCTGCTTGTGAGTTCTCACTGCTCTGGTTTTTCCAACCCTCAGCTCTGTCTCCCCAACTCAGGGAGGCCTTGGGGCTCCACCAGGGTTCCCTCTCCCTATATCGTTGCCTCAAAACTCTTTCAAGGTAGTAAAATTTGGCCACTGTATGGATGATATTATTTATGTCTCATCTCTTAAGTATCAAAGTATCATCCTTAATTGCCTGGTGTCCAGTACCTTAAAATTGCTATTTAATGTATTTTGCTTTTTTTTTTTTCATTTCAGGGAAGAAAAAAAACTCATTCAATCCATCTTGAATGAGTGTATGTATTAGTTTTCATGCTGCTGATAAAGACATACCTGAGTCTGGACAATTTACAAAAGAAAGAGATTTAATAGACTTGCAGTTCCATATGGCTGGGGAGGCCTCATAATCATGGTGGAAGGCAAGAAGGAGCAGGTCACATCTTACGTGGATGACAGCAGGCAAAGAGAGTTTGTGCAGAGAAACTCCCATTTTAAAACCATCAGATCTCCTGAGACCCCTTCACCATCACGAGCACAGCATGGGAAAGACGAGCCCCCGTGATTCAACCATCTCCCACCGGGTCCCTCCAACAACATGTGGGAATTATGGGAGCTACAAGATGAGATTTGGGTGGGGACACAGAGCCAAATCATATCGGGGTAGAATGGTATTAAAGAAAAAGATTTTCTGACACTTATTAAAGCAGGAAGAAACATGTTATTCAAGATTATCGCAATAGGTATCAAGACTGTGGCAACAGGATAGAGGAAATGGTTGAGCTCAACTCTGAATACAGCAAAAACCACTGGAGATTTATAGCCAATGAGCAGAATGGGAGGAGAAGAGTCAGTGGATGGAAAATTACTAAGAGGAGAAATCAAAGGTGGGAGGATCTTCCCTAAACTGACTTAGCAGGACTCTTGTCACAACTGGACCAGGCAGGCTGAAGACAGGATGCAAGGACAGAGCTTGTTGAAAAGAGGCCTCAGAGGAGCTCGTCTACAGTTTGGTCAAGGGAGGGTCTTTCCTGGTCCCTCCTCTTGTTCAAGGGAAAAAGAGACCTTCTTCTTTCCTTTGAACAATATAAGTCAATTTCTCATTTGGTGACCTTTTTTCCATTAAGGACAAGCTGAGCCCCCTGTCGAAACTTGGTAGCAGGGCAACCAGTTGAGAACATTTCTAGATGTCAAAGCATCTTTTGATGATGGGGTGAGGACTACAGTGGCTATCCCATGGATTTTCTGGTTTGCAGTTTGAATGTCTTTGGCAATGGCATAGACATCAGTGTCATAGTCATGGTTATTTTTCCGAGCAGAGTGTAGAGGCATCCAACTTCATCTTGAAGGGCTTCTTTAGACAGTCACAATAAAGATCTGGGAAGTTAGGTTTTAGTTCTCATTGATGCCAAATCAGGACAGTGGGAGAAAAATTTAAAACCTCAGTTTGGAGAGTGGTAGCCAGATAGTAAAGGGAACTAGAAGAACTGAGAATCTGGTAAGGACTAACAAGCTATGCATGATGACAGCATCCCATTCAATTTACAAGTAGATAACAAAACCTGAAAGATAAGGACAGGACCAGAATCATAACCCGTAAGAAGCTGCTATAGTTTTTATAAAATATCTTTCTACTGTCATCCCCCTTTTTTGATCCAAGTTAACCAAAGTAAGATTATTCTTGTTTACAAAGTAAGTCTTGTCTCATTACATTTGACCTACTTATTTACATAATTGCAGCAAGAATGGCAACTGACCATATAGGCTTTTTTAAGTTTCCATTGCTGGAACTTTTTACAAGTAATCTCAGATTATGCTTTCAAGAGTTCTTGAAGCTATAAAGCCAAGTCAAGCACTACCAGGCCTTATCTGCAATGCCTAGAGATTCAGATGGGTTCCTCTCTTCTTGAGGTCCTAAAAATATTCTGAGTTTCTTTGGCCTGCCAGAAAGTCACCTTCCTGACTCAGCTGCGAGGTGGGGACCTCCATAAGCCAGGTTCCAGGCGGGCTTTCCAGGAGGCCTTCATACGCATTGGCTCCATAAACTTAACCTTAGTTCCTCGAAACTGTCTGTTCATATGTGATTTTATGTCTTCTTCTCAGTTGGAAATGCAGAAATCACCCGTCTTCTGCATTGATCAGGCTGGGAGCGGCAGACCGGAGCTGTTCCTATTCGGCCATCTTGGAACAGACCCCCATGTCTTATTCTCAAATAAGACATTTTAGTCAAAGCCTTGATTATCTAACCAATTTTTAAAATTATGTTCCGTTACAAAAAGGACAGATTCTTACTGAACCCATATAAAATATTATATCACCATTGATATGGTTTGGATCTGTGTCCCCACTCAAATCTGATGTTCAATTGTAATCTCCCAGTGTTGGAGGTGAGGCCCAGGGCTAGGTGATTGGATCTTGCGGACATTTTCTCACGAATGGTTTAGCATTGCTGACCCCGTAGTGCTGCTCTTGTGATGGTCAGTGAGTTACCATGAGATATGGTTGTTTAAAAGTGTGTAGTGGCTGGACACGGTGGCTCGTGCCTATAATCCCAGCACTTTGGGAGGTCAAGGCGGGCGGATCACCTGAGGTCGGGAGTTCGAGACCAGCCTGACCAACATGGAGAAACCCCGTCTCTACTAAAAATACAAAATTAGCTGGGTGTGGTGGCACATGCCTGTAATTCCAGCTACTCGGGAGGCTGAGGCCAGAGAATCGCTTGAAACCGGGAGGCGGAGGTTGCCGTGAACCGAGATCGTGCCGCTGCATTCCAGCCTGGGCAACAAGAGCGAAACTCCATCTCAAAAGAAAAGAAAAAAGTGTGTAGCACTTCCCCACTCTCTCTTTCCTCCTTCTGCTCTGGGTACGTGACGCAGCTCGCTGCCCTTCTGCCTTCCACATGACCCAAAGTTTCCTGAGGTCTCCTGAGAAGCAGAAGCTGCCATGCTTCCTGTGTAGCCTGCAGAGCTGTGAGCCAATTAAACCTCTTTTCTTTATAAATTACCCAGTCTCAGGTATTTCTATATGGCAATGTGTGAACAGACTAATACAACCATGAACATAAAAATACTCAGTAATAGTTTCTGAATTATGGAAGGATTAGGAAAAAAAAGTTCCATTTTTGTTATAGAAATAGAGCTACTAAATTGTTACATATTATAGCTAACTTAAGAGAAAAAGAAAAGGGGTTCCTTATTTCCAGAAAATAGAACATTAAAAACAAGCAATGTTCCAAACAAAAAGCCATAAAAATTATAATCCTTCTTTAGTTGATTCAGTCCTATGTAATTAATTCTTGTTTTGCTTGATCATGGGTTAGTAGTGTCATGAATCTGTCAGCTTCTCAACTAGAGTTTTGAAAGCCCTCACTCAGTCCAGCGGTATGATATTTAAGTTTTTTAGGCCATATCCGTATCAGATGGGGGCTGGGGAGGTTAATGGGTAGAAAATTATTAAGAGAAGTAATTACCAAGAAAAATATCAAGGGGAGGAGAATTCTTGCTAAACTGACTTTAACAGGATTCTTGCTGACTGCAGACCAGTGTGATCAGAGGTCAAGATTGGGGGATTCTCACTAAACTGGCTTAGCAGGATCCCTGCTGAAAGTGGACTAGGTACGCTGAAGCCTGGGCCCAGGGATGAAGCCTATTAAAAAGAGGGCTGAGAGGGGCCTTCTAAAGTTTGGTCACTGAGAATGTCTTTGTCAAGGGCCCTCCATATGTAGTACTTATGATGGTATTTTGTCTGGCATTCATAGAGTTAATATTGTGTGCCTTTCATAGCAAATCAAAGAATATCAGAGCATTTAAGAGTATCAAGGTATCATGTTGACCTTGGAACTGATAGCTTGAAGCAAAAAAATAAAAAATTTATGCTTAATTCCTCTGATAAGCGCTTGCAATAACTGAACTCTAAACCTGGTAACCGTCACCTCCATCACAAGGTTGATGGAAGGCACAGTTAAGAAGAGAAAGCCGTAACTGTTTGAAGATGGGCAGATTGTGACCAAGACTCCAGACCCTAAGGGCGGGAAAGAGACAGGGCTTTCCTAAGTCTTGAGCCCAGGTGTATGCCTGGATCCCCAGTCTGGGCCCTGCAAGAAACAATCAAAGATCCTAGCAAAAATGTTATACTGTTTCAATTCATGTTTAAGAATGCCGGCATAGGTAGTGGCATTTATCTCTGGGTTTTTAATTGACAACCGGGAGCAGCGAGTCAATATTGAAGGGCCCTATTCAGGAATGAATCCACACTCCAGGGATGGTCTGTTGGAATTCGAAAGACTATTAAGAAGCTCCACCTTCGGGAGGCCGAGGCGGGCGGATCACAAGGTCAGGAGATCGAGACCATCCTGGCTAACATGGTGAAACCCCGTCTTTACTAAAACTACGAAAAATCAGCTGGGTGTGGTGGCACACGCCTGTAGTCCCAGCTACTCGGGAGGCTGAGGCAGGAGAATCGCTTGAACCCGGGAGGCGGAGCTTGCAGTGAGCCGAGATCACATCACTGCACTCCAGCCTGGGTGACAGAGCCAGACTCCGTCTCAAAAAATAAAAAAATAAAAAATGAAAAAAAGAAGAAGCTCCTACTCTGGAGTCAGCTGTAAGAACTTCCTCTATCCTCAATGAACACCAACAGCTTTGCTATCTGGCATGATGGATTTTGGAAGTCATTTTCATTGGTGAAGTAAGAGTTGTTCGATATATTGTGGGCTGAATGGAAGCACCGTATCAGGTTGCATCTCCTTGCACAAACAGGGTGTTATGACCTAGAAAGCCTAGTGGGTAATGTATGCCCTTCCCAATGTTGTCTCTGGTTTGGGATTTGAATCAGGACTTGTATCCACAGCTCCTAGGAAGGTTCCTGCACCTGACCCTGACTAGACATGAAACTAAGTCATGCTGTTCGAACACTGTCACATCTGCCTTAAGTGAACCTGTTATGCAAGGCACCTGTCAGTGCGCCAGCAGAACAAAGCACCAGTACTTGGTTGAGTTTACAGAACTGGTTGTACCATGTTTTTGAGCCTGCTGGCTTCTAAATGTTTATTTTATGGCTGAATTCAGTCTGAGACTTGCTTTCATTGTAACGTACTGCCTGGTAATGAAGCTAAGGAGACCTGTAGCGCTCACCTACCTCTATTATGGGCCCACATACATGTGTTTGTGTTTCTTAGCTTAGGCAGGTTTCAGAAGCCCCGAGGCAGGAGTAAAGCATGGTTAAGGACTCTTGTTGTAGCAGAAATGTTGCTTACTATCTTTCTATGCCCCTTTGTATTTCTGCGTATTGGTTCTTCCCCACTAATAATAAACCGCCTCAGTTCTTTTCTTAGAAGGATGTTGAACACGAACTATATGGCATTGAGCGAGGGATGAATTAAAAGGGAGCTCCCTGGAACTCCAGGAACTGTTTTCAAAATGTGCCTGTTTGTGTTTATATGGTAATGTTTGGCTGAATCCATTTCACCTTTTGAGTAACACTTAAGGCAAAGCTGAAATTCTTGGAGTCAACAAAACCCCCAAGGCTACAATTTCTACCCAGCCTGAGTGCAGACTGTTTTTCTTTAGTTTCAAAAAGCATGGAAAACTTCCTGCATTCCAGCTTATTTTTGCATTGAGGCTGGTATTTCATGTGTTTGTTCTTTTACTTTCTTTAAGCACCACAGCCCAGTGTTGCGTGAGTACTGCTTTCTTTCTGCTCCCAGTCTCACATCTTCTTCTTCTTCTTTTTTTTTTTTTTTTTTTTTTTGAGACAGAGTTTTGCTCTTGTCACCCAGGCTAGAGTGCAGTGGTGCAATCTTGGCTTACTGCAACCTCCACCTCCTGCGTTCAAGTGATTCTCCTGCCTCAGCCTCCTGAGTAGCCGGGATTACAGGCATGTACCACCAGGCCCAGCTAATTTTTGCATTTTTAGCAGAGATGGGGTTTCACCATGTTGGTCAAGCTGGTCTCAAACTCCTGACTTCAGGTGATCTGCCTGCCTCAGCCTCCTAAAGTGTTGGGATTACGGGTGTGAGCCAGTGCGCCCGGCCCCAGTCTCTCATCTTTGTACCACACATATAACTTTGGTTTTGTAAGTAAGAAAATGCTTACTCCTTGCTGTTAACTACACTGTGAGATTCCTTTTGAGAACCCCACAAATAAAGTCAATAAAACCATCAGGAATCCTTAGACTCATTAAAATTCTAGACCCTGTAAAAACAATATTTCCTGTTGAATCTTAACATGAACAAAGTGATCAACCGAGAGTCAAACGTGACTGTGGGATGAGCGAGTTTGGACATTAACCACATGATGTGTGGAGGAGGCCCATCTCTTGTTGACACTTGCTTGTCCATGCGACACTGCTGCTTTCCTGACACGCACTCATGAATACCACGTGTGTGTGTGTCATGGCAAGTGCACACCACCAAGCAGGCTTGGGGACTGACCTGGCCGCGTCGCTGCAGTGAAAGGTCATGCGGAAAAAGCTACCATTCATTTAATTTTTTTCACTTCTCACCTTGAACTCAGCTTTGTGACCACTCTGTGAAAACAAAACCAACACAGATATCCTGCCACGGAATTGCCATGTGTTAAAAGATTCCACAGAGCTGTTATTGCACAGCAAACAGTGTTTTCAGAAAGGGCCTTTGCTCCCTGTTAGTGGCAAAATGAACATTCCCTTAGGAGGGCAGGTCCCTTTCCTCGAAAGGCCAGAGGATGGGAATGGGGAAGGGGGTTGACTGTCTGATTGGGATTTATGCCAGTGGAGTGCAGCCAAGTTGTGTTAATAAAGGCCTTATTCTTCCTCAAGTCAGAGTGGTACTACTGGGAGCGCCGAGGCGGTTCTCTGGATGCACTAAACTACAGGGATCCTTCTTTTGTACACGCTTGAATATTTATCATTAGGTTTGATGTAGTGGAAAGACTCGTGGATTTGGAACCGGAAACTCTGAACGAGAAGACACTTGTACAGGAGGAAATGTATGTTCCTCGCCCATCCCAGGTTCAGGGCTGAGGCCCATACAGGAAAAGACAGATTAAGAAGAGAAAAGTATACACATTTAGTTAATCTAAGTTCTACTTGACACGGGGGCCTTCATAAGGAAATGAAGACCCAGAGAAACAGTTCAACCTGGCTTCTTTTGTATAGCAGGTGTGATGAGGAGTGGCCGGGTGTGCGGAAACGTGATAGGGGGAAGGGTGTAATCTGATGGTAATAAACTGGGGGAAACTGAGCAAGGCCCGTTTGTTCAGCTTCTTCTCTCTCTTCAGAAATAAGGATGTTCCCTTTCTCCGGATCTGGGGAGGGCATTCCTCAAAGGAGGGCCCAAGCCTGGGTTTGGTAAACAGTTTTCAATTCGATGACTGTTAATCATTCATTTATCTGCATGTTCAATGACATCAGTACTTGCTGTGTTCTTCCTATGTGCTGGTCACCAGGTTTTATAGATGAACAAAATGAAGCTCAGAGGATAATCACTTCTCCAGTGGCAGCTGCTAAGAAACAAAGCTGGGATTTGACCTTCTGGTTCAGGAGAAGGTCAGAAAATCCTTCCTAGGTTTTATGACCTGATTCAGGAGGAAAGGTGAGGGGAAAGGTGAGAGGGAGCTTCTTGCACGTGCCGTCTCTCAGATTCTTTCAGCTTAAGATATTCAGTGTGTCAAGGTACCACAGTTTGGGGTAGCATGTCCTGAACCCTGTTGTTACTTAACCATTCTGAACCTAGAGCTATCTTTTGTAAAATGCAGATAATATCTCACACCTTACAGGACAGTTTAATCAGAGGAATAAATAAAAGTGCCTATGCAGGTACCTGGAGCATAGTACATGCTCAATAAATGTTTTTGCTCTCAATCTAATTTTAAAATTAATTATATCGGTATAATCCTTGCGTGGCTCTTATTTAATTTTTATGTTTGACTCCCCAAGGAAGTTGTAAATACATCCTTGAGGGAAGGGACCTTAGATTGTCTTTTTTTGAAAAGTCAACAGCAGTAAGTGAAACAAATCACTGTACATTGAATTTTTTTGTCAAATGAGTGTCACTGTTTTCTAAAAGTACTTAAAAAACACTGGTATTATGCAACTTCCTCCTAGCTCTGGAGACATCCTGGAGGTCACCCTTATGACTCAACTAAGAAAGCCCCTCAGGACTGAGGAGGGGACAACTGGGATGTAGTTGGAAATTGAGAGGGTGATGGAGAAATCCGCTCTGCGTACTGTTCTCTAGGAACAGCCGGGGCACACATGCTGCTCTTGTTCATCACCTCGTCAGCCATGAGGCTGCCCCTTTGCTCTTGCTTTTAATACACTAGCACCTGTGCAGGAAAACAGAAGAAAAGAACACACATTCTTCAGGCGTTTGTGATTCCTCCTGTGTTCATTCGAGTGAACTAGAGAACCAGAGCTGGGAAAACCCCTGTGGCTATGCATGCAAAGGCACGCACACAGGTGACTCCTGTCTGGGTACTAGCTGGAACAACAAACACAATGTTATATGTTCTCTGAGGGCCACGTGGTTGAACTTGAGTCTGAGAAAGCATCTTGTCTGATGGGTTCACCCAGAAGCATCTCAGGTCAGGACAGAAAAATCCTGACATCAGGAGCATCCATGATGCTTTGCCCTGACCACTGGTCACCCTGAGTGTGGTGGAAACTAGATTTACTCTGGCTATTGAGGCATGGTTTTTCTCCTGCTCTCTTTAATAGACCTTCCTTCTTTCACTAAAAATGAGGTTGAGAAAGTACGTTGAGGCTTAAATATTTCAACAAGACAGAGCGTCCAAAGCCAGGAGCTTCCCAGTATTTCTGAAGCTCTTTCCGCTTTTCCAGAATCAACCCCCTTTTTCTATTTACTGTCATCCGTTAAAACATAATGCTCTGTCAACACCACTGTTTCTGTTTTGAATCTTCCAAGCCTGGGTTTGGTAAACAGTTTTCAATTCAATGACTGTTAATCATTCATTTATCTGCATGTTCAATGACATCAGCACTTGCTGTGTTCTTCCTATGTGCTGGTCACTGGGTTTTATAGATGAACAAAATGAAGCTCAGAAGATAATCACTTCTCCAATGGCAGCTGCTAAGAAACAGAGCTGGGATTTGAAAGAAACTACTGAGACTTTAAGTCCCATGCATTTTATTCAATACACCTAATTTCAACATCTAGCAAAAATAGAAAACTGATGATAACCTACCTGTAATTATGGATCCTTTCACTCTTTTTTATTTTAATTTTTTTTGAGGCAGTCTTGCTCTGTGGCCCAGGCTAGATTGCAGTGGTATGATCTCGGCTTACTGCAACCTTTGCCTCCTGGGTTCGAGCAATTCTCCTGCCTCAGCCTCCTGAGTACTGGGACTACATGCATGTGCTACCACTCCCAACTAATTTTTGTAGTTTTAGTAGAGATGGGGTTTTGCCATTCTGGCCAGGCTGGTCTCAAACTCCTGACCTTAGGTGATCTGCCTGCCTTGGTCTCCCAAAGTGCTGGGATTACAGGAGTGAGCCACTGCACCTGGCCTATCCTTTCACTCTTAAAGGAACTTTTCCAGCTATTTCACCCAATTGGCTGCCAGCATTACCTTCCTAAATAACTTTGTCTTTATCATCTCTAGGCCAACATACCATCAGTTCAGGAGGGAAAAAATAGGTTTGAGATTAGAGATTGGGAATATTGGTTCAGAGGCCAGTTCTTAATTGCAAGATCTCCTATATTTTTAATCATACTTGTAGGGGAGGAAAAACATTTGTTCTCTACTCTCCTATATTCAGTGGTTGGGGGTGCTGTGAATTAAATTCGCACAAGACAGACCAACAAGAGAGAAAAACAGGTATAATTATGTCTGCTAGCACAGGAATTCACAATGAAATGTGACTCGAAGAGGCAGTTAGAATTTGGAGCTTATATACCATCTTAGACTGGACAAAGGCAAGGGGATTTTGGGCTTCTGAGATGAGAGGTAAGTTATGGGAAGGCAAAGGGATATAATGTGTAATAAACAAGTGTTGTTTAATAATGTTTGTTAAGCAGATAAGAGTCACCTCAGGTGCTAAAAGTTGACTCTGGAGTATTTCTCTTCCTGGTATAGGAAAGGGAGACACCCTTACAAATGGAAATTTATGTCCTGTTTTTAGACGGAATAGGGGATGCCTGACAGCTAATTGCCTTCAGCTCAAAACAATTCGTATGCCAAAGTGGCATATTTTGGGGTGGCATGTTCTAGTTCCCATCATACCCAAGACACATGAATCTGAAGCCCTAGTTATTTGTTTTAGTACACATTACTTCCATTGTTATTTAGCTCTTTTCCAAGGTTATAAGCAACTTAGGGAGAAGAGAAGTGGTTTCTTTAGTTTTGTGTCTGTGGCATTCCCTCTTAAAAGCTACTGTTTATTTGGCACCCATGATATCTCATGTGCTTTATGTACATTACCTCCGGAACACTTCCAGGTATTATAAAAATCTCCATTTCACAGATGAAGACATTTAGCCTCAGAGAGATTAATTGGTTTACTGAAAACATTCTGCAAATATGTAGCAGAGGACTCAGGATTTGTTCCTAGATTTTTGTATTAGTCAGGGTCTTCCAGAGAAACAGAACGAATAGAATGTGTATTTAGGTATATAGAGAGATTTATTTTAAGGAATTGGCTCATGTGATTATGGAGGCTGGCAAGTCCAACGTCTGCAGGGTGAACCAGCAGACTGAAGAGTCAGGGAGGAGCCAATCCTGCAGTCCAAGTCTGAAGGCTGTCTGCTCCCAAAGTCCCTCTTGCTTGGGAGAAGGTCAGTCTTTTGTTCTATACAGGCCTTTGTGAACCCCCAACATTTGAGACAGGTCTAAATTAACTTTTAGAAAGTTTATTTTGCTACAAAAATTAGTCAGGCATGGTGGCTGCTGCCTGTAATCCCAGCTACTCAGGAGGCTGAAACAGGAGAATCACTTGAACCTGGGAGGCGTAGGTTGCAGTGAGCTGAGATCGCGCCATTGCACTCCAGCCTGGGCAACAGAGTGAGACTCCATCTCAATCAATCAATCAATAAAATAAAGTTTATTTTGCCAAGGTTGAGAAGGCATGCCCATGACACAGCCTCAGGAGTTCCTGATGACATATGCCCAAGGTGGTCAGAGCACAGCTTGCTTTTATACATTTTAGGGGGACACGAGACATCAATCAACATATGTAAAATGACCATTGGTTCAATTTGGAAAGGCGGGACAACTCGGAGCAGGGAGGGGGCTTCCAGGTCACAGGTAGGTGAGAGACAAATGGTTCCATTCTTTTGAGTTTCTGATTAGCCTTTCCAAAGGAAGCAGTCAGATCTGCATTTATCTAAGTGAGCAGGGGGATGACTTTGAATAGAATGGGAGGGAGGTTTGCCCTAAGCAGTTCCCAGCTTGAATTTTCCCTTAGCTTAGTGATTTTGAGGGCCCACAATATTTTCCTTTCACACCTTCAGCTGATTAGATGGGGCCCACCACATGGGAGAGAGCAATCTGCTTTACTCCAAGTCCCTCAGTTTAAAGGTTAATCTCATCCAAAAGACCCTCACAGAAACATGCAGATTCATGTTAAGCCACATATCGGGACACTGGCCCAGCCAAGTTGACAGAAAATTAACCATCAACATTTTCTGGTAGGAAATTTTACACTCACTTCTTTTTATCACATTAAGGTTCTTCTCAACATAGGTTAGTTAGTGACCTTGAGTCAAGTTCAAGCCACGCATGCTCACCTGGAGCAAAAGCCCCCACCCCATCTTACATGAAATGTGTAATCACCAATTTCAGGTCTTTGTTTACAAATAAAATTTCTTTTTTTTTTTTTTTTTTTTGAGATGGAGTCTTGCTCAGTCACCCAGGCTGGAGTGCAGTGGCCCGATCTCGGCGCACTACAAGCTTTGCCTCCTGGGTTCACGCTATTCTCCTGTCTCAGCCTCCCGAGTAGCTGGGACTACAGGCGCCCACCACGCCTGGCTAATTTTTTTTGCATCTTTAGTAGGACAGGGTTTCACCGTGGTAGCCAGGCTGGTCTCGATCTCCTGATCTCATGATCTGCCCGCCTCGGCTTCCCAAAGTGCTGGCATTACAGGCGTGAGTGGGTGTTTTTAAAGAGTAGAGACCTTCTCAGAGGATCCTGTCTTTGGAGCCAGCTTTAGGGACCTCTTGATTAGTTCTGGAAGACAATCTAATACAAGGAAGTAGAAGAGATGAGAAGAGAGATTAGGTTTTTATATTTAAGCAAAGCCACTTTATTCTTACTTTCTGAAATGAGAGAAAAGGGAAATATAGATAGATTGATCATGGGTCAGTAATTGATAGCACATGTAATTAAGTTTTCCTAAAGTTGCAGTTATATTTTAGCCGGCTTTAGATAGCAGTTTTGTTTTCAAGATATTTATTTATTTTTCATTAAAACCAAAAGCAAAGGCTTTAAGAAAGCTCATCTCTCAGAATGTGTTTCTGTGAGTCTGGAAGCTTTTCTTGGTGGGGCTGAGATCAGAAGCAGAGCCATCGGGTCAGCAGAGTAGTGGGGAGGGGCCGTGGAGCTGGAGGAGATGGGCTTGCGAGTGGTCTGGGATGGAAAAGCCTTGGGAACGTGGTCTGGTCGGTCCTTTCAGTCAAAGACTCCCCGAGGGAACTCTATGGCTCAAGGTGTTCCAAGTTTTCATTTATTTTAATATTTGTACTTTTTTATTGTGATGAAATAGACATGAAATTTGCCTTTTTAACCATTTTTAGGAGTCCGGTACACTGGCACTAATTACATTTACAATGCTGTGCAAACATTGTCACCGTCTATTTCCAAAAATGTTTTTGTTATTTTCATCATCCCAAACAGAAACTCCCTATCCAGGAAACAGCAGCTGTCTCTCCCCTCAGTCCCTGGTAACCTCTCTTCAACCTTCTGCCTCTATGAAGTTGCCAATTCTAGGTTCCTTGTACAAGTGGAATCATTCAGTGTTTCTTTTTTTGGGTCTGGCTTCTTTTGCTTAGCAGCATGTTTCCAATCAATGTTCATCCATGTTGTAGCCTATGTCAGAGCTTCATTCCTGTTTTTGTTTGTTTGTTCTTTGTTTTTTGAGATGGAGTCTTGCTCTGTCGCCAGGCTGGAGTGCAGTGGTGCTATCTTGTCTCACTGCAACCTCCATTTCCTGGGTTCAAGCGATTCTCCTGCTTCAGTCTCCTAAGTAGCTGGGAGGACAGGTGTGCACCACTACACCCAGCTAATTTTTGTATTTTCAGTAGAGATGGGGTTTCACCATGTTGGCCAGGATGGTCTCGATCTCCTGACCTTGTGATCTGCCTGCCTCAGCCTCCCAAAGTGCTGGGATTACAGGCGTGAGCCACTGCACCCAGCCCTTCATTCCTTTTTATGACTGAATAATATCCCATTGTAGGGATACATTTATTTATGCATTTCTTTCTTTCTTTTTTTTTTTTTTGACAGAGTCTCGCTCTGTCACTCAGGCTGGAATGCAGTGGCGCGATCTTGGCTCACTGCAATCTCCACCTCCTGGGTTCAAGTGATTCTCTTGCCTCAGCCTCCCAAGTAGCTGGGATTACAGGCACTCACCACCACACCTGGCTAATTTTTATATTTTTAGTAAAGACGGGGTTTCACCATGTTGGCCAGGCTGATCTCGAACTCCTGACCTTGTGATCTATCTGCCTCAGCCTCCCAAAGTGCTGGGATTACAGGCATGAGAAGCTGTGCCTGGCCTGCATTTATTTCTTGATCCAACTTTTTATTTGAGAAAACTGTCACTAATTTATTTTAAAAGGAGCATTTTTTTTCCCCTGATGGGTGTTAAAGTGGATATTCCTTTCTGTTGAACAGGATGTGGTATACAGGTATTAGGGTGAGGCTGATAACTAAGAGCATGCGGCATTTCTGTGAGTGGCACGAGAGCCTAATAAAAATCAGTATCTACCCTGAAATTCTAAGTGAATTTACCTTGTGCCCAGGGCTTTAACTTTTCCCTAGACTCTGGGAAAATCACACTCTCCATGGCCTAAAATTTGTGGGATGAGAAAGTTTTCACCTGGTGAAATGTTTGCAGCTGATTACATTTTGGGGGCACTGAAGTTTTTTTAAATCTAAAATCTAAAATGTGATACATATACACCATGGAACACTATACAGCCATAAAAAAGAAAGTGATCATGTCCTTTGCAGCAATGTGGATGAAGCTGGAGACCATTATCCTACATGAACTAACTACCACAGAAACAGAAACCCAAACACCACATATTCTCACTTATAAGTGGGAGCTAAACATTGAGTACACAAGGACACAAAGAAGAGAACAGCAGACACCAGGGCCTTCTGGAGGGTGGAGGGTGAGAGTGGGGTGAGGATCAAAAAACTACCTGTCAGGTACTATTCTTATGACCTGGACAGCAGAATAATCTGTACACCAAACTCCTGTGACACGCAAGTTACTTACATAACAAACCTGCATATGCACCCTGAACCTAAAATAAAAGTTAAAAGAAAGAAAAAAATCTTTGAAAACTTGTTGGCATATTAAATATTATGTGTGTGTGTGTTATATATATTTTAAGACACTGTCTCACTCTGTCGCCAGGCTGGAATGAAATGGCACGATCTCAGCTCACTGCAACCTTCGCCTCTCAGGTTCAAGTGATTCTCCTGCCTCAGCCTCCCAAGTAGCTGGGACTATAGGCGCCCGCCACCATGCCCAGCTAATTTTTGTATTTTTAGTAGAGACAGGGTTTCACCATATTGGCCAAGATGGTCTTGATCTCTTGACTTTATGATCCACCCACCTTGGCCTCCCAAAGTGCTGGGATTACAGGCATAAGCCACCACATCTGGCCAAAAGTTATGCTTTAAAAAACAAAACAAAACAAAACAAAAAAACACAAACAACTAAAATCTACACAAATGATTATTTACTCCTTAAAAATCAGGTAGGACAGCCAGGCGCAGTGGCTCATGCCTGCAATCCCAGCACTTTGGGAGGCTGTGGTGGGTGGATCACCGGAAGTCAGGAGTTCGAGACCAGGCTAGCCAACACGGCAAAACCCCGTCTCTTCTAAAAATACAAAAATTAGCCAGGTGTGGTGGCAGATGCCTGTAATCTCAGCTACTCGGGAGGCTGAGGCAGCAGAATTGCTTGAATCTGGAAGGTTGAGGTTGTAGTGAGCTGAGATAGCGCCACTGCATTTCAGTCTGGGTGACAGAGTGAGACTCTGAAAAAAAAAAAAGATCAGGTGATTTGAAGTTTTAAACCATTTGTAGAGAGGACATACTACAGAAGAGGACATGCACTTTTCCAATTGCAGAATGTCTTAATCTGATTTCCCGGAAGCCCCATGACACAGCAGAGCTCTTTTCCTGCTCATCCCCCGGTTTTGTTCCACCTTTTGCTATAGCCCTTCTCAACCTACTTCATCATTCTGCATTAATTAATCCATATGGTAAGTTAATTAATAATTATCACTGATAGATTAGTAAGTATATTAAAAAGAATTATTTCATAATAAAATAAACAGTTCATGGTATTCATTAATAATTTAACAATTATGCTATAGGAAATTATTCAGTAATTAATAAAAATTAAAATGTTTTTCTTTTTGTCATATTTGTTCATGATTCTCCAAAAGGCCTCCCCCCAGATATTTCTGATTCACCACCAATTGGCCTTATTCTCTTGACACCCTGAGAAACTAGCCTTTTAATCCTGGAAACATTTATTAGAGTTGACAGCCATGCTGCAGAGGCGTGGACTGAATGTTCCAGGAGGATGTTTATGCTCAACTCACATGTAAGTAATCACCGTAAGTCATCTTGCAGAAACCCCATGCAGCCTTGGTGCTGGTTAATAACTAACTTTTTGTGCAAATTTATAGGACTGTTTATAGGACTAAGTATTAATGGATCAGACAGGAGAGGGAAGTGAGCTGTAGAGAATTTAAGTTGCAGAGAACAACTTGACCCCAGGCCTCACCCCATAAACACTGCTGCTTTCTTCTCTGAATAGTCCATTGACACTGTGGAGTATGGCTTTAAGGAGGAGGAGGGCACAGGGCTTTGCAAAGTTTAGTTGAATTAGCTGATGAAAGTTCTTCAGAGGCTAGGCAGCCAGTAGCCATGTCAGGCCCCCATTTACAGGAAAGCTCAGACTAGCCCATCCACCTGGGCAGAATTTATACTTTTTCGTGCACGGGGCGGGTCTGACATTGTTGGAGGTGTGTGTTCCTGTTGCAAATAGCTGGGCTCTGTTGCTAGAGGCGATCATCTTGTTGTGGGCTGAATATTAAGGCCTAGGTCTGTATGTGCAGGTGTGGTCTTCTCTGACATGGATGGACTTTCCTGCTAGGAATTATATCAGGCGACAGGTCCTCAGACAGGAATGAGGACCAGAACTCCCAAATGGGACAGGAAGTCAGAATTCACAAGGTGGGCCCAGGCAGGTGAGAAGGAATGCTGAGGTTTTTTTCCCTGAGCCTCACTCCTTGGGTCTAAAATTTGAGGAACTGAAAAATGCTTAAAAGGAGGATTCTAGGTGGTAGGAGTTACGTATGGTGCCAGCATCTTGGAGGCAACGCGGGGAACTGGAGGCAACGCGGGGAACCTACACAGAAGACGAGAAAGCTGTGCTCCTGCCTCAGACTCCTGAGTAGCTGGGTCTACAGGCGCCCGCCACCACACCCGGCTAATTTTTGTATTTTTAGTAGAGACGGGGTTTCACCATGTTGCCCAGGCTGGTGTCGAACTTTTGACCTCAGGTGATCTGCCCACCTTGGCCCCCCAAAGTGCTGGGATTACAGGCGTGAGCCACCTCACCTGGCCAAAAGCTGTATCTTCTAAGGCAGAAAATTCAGAATTGTCTGTGTTCATTTGCTGTCCCATAACATTGGCAACATTTTGGTTAAATGGGTCAAGGTTGCACTGGCTGTGTAGCTGGGGAGGTAGGCTGAGTGAGGAAGCAAGGAGGGGAGGATATTAGAAAAAGAATGAGGGAGAGGCACCTGTCCCTACAACCATGCTGAGGTCAATAGACCTAAAGGGACAGAGCCCTGTGACTGAGTCCACCTGCCCTTCTCAGCACTGGGGCATGAGGGATTTCCCAAAACAGATACCTTTTTGTGGCTCTTTTAATATTTCAAGGTCAAACAGCAGAGATGCACTTGTGCCTCTATGCAAAGAGAAATTCAATATGTGCAACTTTCATGCTCTCTTTTATGCCCACAGTGTGTCAGAGGTTCTAGTACTATGGAAATTCCCCAGCCCTCCCACCATCATTTCATTTATGACTGTCTGCGTGTGAAGCTTTGGTCTCTATCGGTTATCATGCTCCACCTTGCAGTCTATCGGAAACACCAGCAATATGATGTTAATAGGTGCTCAAATTATAAGGTTAAAAAAATAATTTTATGGAAAAATTTCTAGAAAATTGACTCCTTAAAAATGGCAAGCAGGGGCTTCCTAAAAGAGCTTAAACTGAAATTTACCTGTGGGTCAGACTGGTCCCGCTTGACTGGGTCCTCACCATTAACTAGATGGCAATTGTACTTGTTTGTGCAAGGACCCTGTCTCCACCAGCTCTTTTATGGTGCTGATGGAGGGTGGCACAAAGAGGGAAGGAATGATTCCTGGCCCCACATGGATTGAAGGTGAGTTCTGTGGCAACCTGCCGTGCAGCCTGCACTTAACCTGCCGGTTTCTCTTGCTATGAGGCTGTATTCTTCTTTGTGCAGGTGTTTCTAGGAGCTGGAAAGCTCACGGCAGCATTGTGCAGGAAGGACACACAGACAGAATCGCCGTCCCAGGTTGGAGGAGAGAATGGCACCAGAAGGAGCTCAGGCCCAGCGCTCTGTGGAGTGGACCTTTGGGGCCCACTGTAGGAGCATGGTCCCACCAATTCAGATGGCTGCAGGGGCCGGGAAGGCGATACACAGGACTGAAAGAGACCGTGGGCATCAGCAAATTGGAGAATACAGGCTCCTTTGAGAGGAAGGAGCTGCGTCTTAAGCCATTTTGTGTTACTATAATGGAATACCTGAGACTGGGCAATATATATGTATATATAATGGTTTGTTTGGCTCACGATTCTGATGGTTGGAAAGTTCATGATCAGGCATCTGCTTCTAGTGAGGGCCTTGCTCTGCTCCCACTCAGGGTGGAAAGTGGAGGGGAGCCGTGTGAGCAGAGATGGCAGAGATGGCATGGCAAGAGGAAGCAAGTGTCGGGGGAGGCGCCAGGGCCATTTTAACAACCAGCTCTCTTGGAAACTAACGGAGCGAGAACTCATTCATTACCATGAGGATGGCACCAAGCCATTCATGAGGGCTCCACCCCATGACCCACACACCTCCCACCAGGCCCCACCTCCAACACCGGGGATCGCATTTCAACGTGAGATTTGGAGGGACACACATCCAACTGCAGAGAGCTGCTGCAGAGCTCGCTGGTGACTGACATGCGGATCCAGAGGCTGAATGTTGTTTTCAAGAGAAGATAGAAATTTAGATTTTTTATTTTTTATTTATTTATTTATTTTTTTTTTGAGGCGGAGTCTTCACTCTCTCGCCCAGGCTGGAGTGCAGTGGCACCATCTCGGCTCACTGCAAGCTCCGCCTCCCGGGTTCGCGCCATTCTCCTGCCTCAGCCTCCGGAGTAGCTGGGACTACAGGCGCCCGCCACCGCGCCCGGCTAATTTTTTGTATTTTAGTAGAGACGGGGTTTCACTGTGTTAGCCAGGATGGTCTCGATCTACTGACCTCGTGATCCGCCCGCCTCGGCCTCCCAAAGTGCAGGGATTACAGGCGTGAGCCACCGCGCCCGGCCTAGATTTTTTAAAATGTAAACTATTTCAATAGGAATATTGATAATAATTCATATATATATTTTTTAAACTGCATGACCCAAATGAAACAGGTCTGTGTGCCTAATTTGCAGCCTCTGGACCATCATGTGCCAGTGGAATCATGTGGCGTGGGGTCAGGAAGCAGTGCTGCAGGCCCATGGGTACGGCCTGGGGACTTCCCCGAGTGCAGTGGGAATTCCCACCGCCAGTCCTTCTGGAAAGTGGCCTGTCCCAGGACAGGAACTGAGGAACAGGGAGGCAGAGTTTGCCTCCCATGGGTGGAGGAGCTGCTTCTCTCACTGAGTCTCTGCAGGGCTGCCCTGCATGGTGGGGGGCAGGTGTGCTCATAGCATCCTGGTGGGCAGAACCTGCTACAGGGAGGCAAGCTCTGGGGGACTGACTGAGCAGTGGCACTAGCAGCCCCAAGTCCCCCTGTTTTGAGCATCCCTTCTGCCGACATTTCAAACAAGGGCCTAGTTAAAGGTTATAGCCCAGCTTAAGCTGGGTGCGGAGAGGAATGAGGTGGAGCAGAGGAGAAAGTGGGGAGCGTGTGCTCCTTTTGCAAGGCCTGAGTGGGGGGACCCAGTGGCACCAGAACAGTGGTGATATCAGGAGTGCCAACAGCGGGGAAGGCAGTCCTAGTCGCTCAGGAGTGGGAAAGAAGAGCAGACACTCAGGTACTTGGGAACCTATTCCTATTCCAGAACACGTGTGACACAGCCCAGGGGGATCCCCAGAAATAACAGAAAGGTGCTTTGAGGGGTTTAACTTCCCGTGTGGGCAGATGGGAAATGCATGCAATTGGTTGTAATTAGAGTATTGATGGGAACTTGCCCCTTTTTTTTTGTAGCCACAGGTGGTTGAAGCTGGGCCCTTTGTTTGAAGAAATGACAACAGATGTTTGCCTGGAGTTTTAGATTTACAAAGTGATCCACTAACACCGTCTCAAGGAATCCTCACATCAGTGGTGGGGAGGAGGTGTTGTAGGCATTCCGATCCCTGCTATAGATGCGGAATCTGGGGCTCACTGTTCAGGCAACTTGTCCGAGGTCATGCAGCTAGTAAGACACAGAGCTGAGATACAAACGCAGGTCTCAGAATTCTAAACCCAGGGTTTTCCTCTCTGCCTGGCACTCGGAGACAAGGTGAGGGGATGAGCTACTCTAGCCCACTGTTATGGCTTGAATTTTGTCCCCTTAAAAGATAATGTTGAAGCACCTATGGATGTGGCCTATTTGGAAACTGAGTCTTTACAGACGTAACCAAATTAAGATGAGGTCATTAAGTTGGGCCTTAATCCACAGGACTGTTTTCCTTGTAAGAAA
This sequence comes from Macaca fascicularis, assembly GCF_037993035.2. NCBI lineage: Eukaryota > Metazoa > Chordata > Mammalia > Primates > Cercopithecidae > Macaca > Macaca fascicularis. Next base: position 189,103,787 of record NC_088379.1, on the reverse strand, counting down.
AGGGAAATTTGGCTAGGCATGGTGGCTTACGCCTGCAGTCCTAACATTTTGGGAGTCCAAAACAGGAAGTTTGCTTGAGGTCAGGACTTTGAGACCAGCCTAGGCAACATAGGGAGACAACATCTCTATGGTTAAATAATTTTTTTTTTTTTAATTACCAGCGTATGGTGGCTGGCATATACCTGTGGTCCCAGCTACTCAGGAGGCTGAGGCAGGAGGATTGCTGGAGCCCAGGGGTTTGAGGCTGCAGTGAGCTATGATTGTGCCATTGCACTTCAGCCTGGGTCACAGAGTGAGAACCCCACTCTAAAAAGAAGAAGATGAAGAAGAAGAAGGATGGGGGGAGGTGGAGGAGGAGGGAGAAGGAGAAGAAGAAGAAGGAGAAGGAAGAAGGAAGAAGGAAGAAGAGGAAGAGGAGGAAGATGAAGAAGGAGAAGGAGAAGGGGAAGGAAGAAGGAAGAGGAAGAAGAAGAAGAGAAGAAGAAGAAGAGCAGAAAAGGAAGAAGAAGAAGAAGAAGAGAAAGAAGAAGAAGAAGAGAAAGAAGAAGAAGAAGGAGAAGAAGAAGAAAGAGACGAGGAGGAGGAGGAGAAGAAGAGGAGGAGGAGAAGAAGAAGAAGATGATGAAGAAGAAGAAGATGAAGAAGAAGAAGAAGGAGAAGAAGAAGAAGAAGAAGAGGAAGAAGAAGAAGAAGAGGAGGAGGAGGAGGAGGAGGAGGGAAATTTGGACACAGGTGCACACAGGGAGAAGAAGGCCACGTGGGGACAGACAGAGAGGGAAGAAGATGTAAGACAGGTGAGGGCGACGCTCCTAACAGCCAAGGACTTCCTGGGGCTACTAGACACTGGAGGAGGCGAGAAAGTGTCCTTCTTTGAGGACTTTGGAGGGAGCACCGCCCAGCTCACACCTTGGTTTTAGACTTCCAGCCTCCAGAGCCGTGAGGGAATGCACCGGTGTTGTTTAAGCCACCCTGTTGTGGTATCTGTTATGGCAGCACAGGCAGAAATAGGGACACAAGTGCAGGTTCAGGGCAAGGTGTGCGAGCACACTCAGTCCCTGGCCTCGGAGTCTCTCTGGATGGCTTCTTGCCCAGGGTGCCTGAGAGAGGGAGGGATGATACCAGAAGGCAGCTGCTCTCCTCACAACCTAACCCCAGTTCTTACTCCAAGGGTTCATGACAGCCCATTCTGCTGGAGACTGTGTCTTAAACCTTTCTCCCCTAGTTTCCCTCAAGTAGCCCTCGTGAGCTGTGCTTTCACTGGGCTTTGAACTCTTAGGCCATTTTCTTTGTGCCTTTCTACCGATGCTTTAATATCAACTCAATTAAACCACGTCTATAGTGGTTTTCCATTTTCCTTTTCTGTCTTTTAAAATTGTTGTAATTTTTTCAAATGGATTATGTATTTTTGTTTTTTTTTCTTTTGAATTTACTTCTTTTTTAAGAGCCATTTTTTTTGTTTGGAGCAAAATTGAGCAGAAAGTAGAGGGAGGTCCCCGCTGCTCCCACACGAAGCCTCCCTGCTATGGACATCCGGCACCAGAGGGGGCTGGTCCTTACAAGTGAGGAGCCTGCGTTGATGCGCGACTATCGCCCAAAGCTCAGAGTTTACACGAGGGCCCACTCTTGCTGTGGAACCACATTTTTTTCCCTGCGTGTTTTTGCATCCCTTTTCTTTCTTCTGCCTTCCCAAACCCTGCGATGTTCGGAAGAGCTATGATCGCTATTCTGTAGAGAGGACACTCAAGGAAGCAGTGGGTAAGTAGAACCAGGACTCAAACCCGGATCTCAGAACTCTAAATCCAACGGTGGTAGGTTATGACACTCCCTTTTGAACTTGTGTTATGTACCTGCCGCTAACACACACACACACACACACACACACACACACACACACACACACACCTTGGGAGGCTGCTGCCAATTGTTCTTTAGACGTCCCACACAGCCCCGGCACACAGTAGGGGCTTAACAGATAGTCCTTACATCGAAGTTGAAAATCTTGTCTCAACACTGCTCTCATACACTCTCCTACAAACTCATCACATAATAGAGCATCGAGTTTCACTCTTTCCCCCTCCCTTCCTTTTAAATCTCCTGGGGCTTAGAATACATGATTTGTGGAATTCCCGTATTCCCACAGGTGTCCTGGGAGGGGGGCAGGGGCAGCACTTCGGCAGCTTCTGCAGCGCGGCAGGCTCCTGGGCCCGATGTGCTGGCTGCCCATGCGCTCCGGGCCTGCGCTCCCCAGAAGTGCCTCTCTGGGTATGCGGCAAACACTCCTCATTGCTGCAGTGCAGCCTCTGCCGGAGCGAAACAGGATGCCTGATCTCTATTGCACCAGTAGCGACACTGCCCAGAGGTCTAAGAGAGGAAGTCAGAGCAGAGCCCATCAAAGCCCACCCAGAACAGCCGAACAGCAGGGAAATTCCAAGTCATCGGTTTCTAGTTCTCCCCATGCGTGTGGTGGCCCTGCTTTGTGGTGAGCCGCCAGGACTGTCCTGCTGAGCCTCTGAAGCACCTGCTCACAGAAGGGTGACCCATTGAGGCATGCGCTGGGTTGATACAAATGTCAACTCTAGCCCCTGTCATCAGGTAAAGGTCAGCAAATGAGTTCTGTGGCATTTGGGGTCTGCGGGGGCAAGTGAATACTGCGAACACCTGCAGTGTGGAGACCACGTCCATCTAATTGGCATCTATGGGGCCCATTGCCACGCTGGGCCCAAGTGTCGATTCAGGAAGGGTGTCTCAGGATGTAGAAGCCCCCTGAGGCGTGCAGAGGTGGATGGGCCTTTAGCCTGCTCTCCTCCTCTGTCCTGCAGACCGAGTGAGTTCTGTTAGCCTCTGCTTTCCCTTCCTGTCCTGAGCACAGGGTTCAGGACAACCACACATCCTCTGAGAGATGATAAAAACAATGAGACCAAGAAGACTGGACCCAAATCGATGTTTTTTTCTCTTTGCCCAGACCCCATAGTCCCATAGTTTGTGTCGTGCTGCAGAGGGAAGCACCTGGGATCTTGGAGCCCCCTCTCGGCCTCCTCCCCGCTTTGGGGCGGGGTTTTGTCGGGGGCAGCCTCCATCCTTTGGAATCCTGTCTGCGCTCTGATTCTCCCTGATGCTCTTTATAACTTTGCGTTATTTTGCTTTCAGAGAACAGAGAAACATGAATAAGAACAGAAACATGGCACAGATGTCCTCAGCTTCTTCCCCAGCTTCACAGAACTGCTGCTGCAAACTAGTAGTTTTGAGAAATTATGAAAAACATGGTTTTCCCCAGCTTCCAAGAATCAGAGGCAGATTCTAGGAGGGTGAAGGTGGTCTGGGCTTACAAATAGTCATGCAGCACACCTGCTGAGGAAATATGCTGCCCATCAAAAGGACAAAACAGGAGTTGGTGTGCGGGCAGTTCCTACATGGCACATAAAGGCTTCACCAGTGAGGCTCAGCCCGGGAACTGCCTGCCCTTGGGCTCACAAAGAAAGATTTCCCCCAGTTTCTAATGTCCATGAAGAGCAGAGAGCATGCTGGTAGTGATTCATAACCCCCTCAAATGTATCCTCAGTTTGCCAGAGAAAAATTTCTAGGACCCCCCCCCCCCCAATAAGTTCATCCATTGGTTCCCAGACTCGGCAGGTTTTCCCAGATCCCTCACGACTGGTCCCAGCTTCTCTCCCAGCACATTGCTCGAGGGTACACAAATCATCCACTGGGCTTTGTTTCCTCTGTTTCTTCCAATTCTCTTTTCTGCTTGACCAGCTTGTACTTGAAGATCTGGGTTTTGGGAGATTCCCGGGATTGCTGCCGGGCACTGCCTGCCCCCATCTGAGTAAGGGGTGTAAACCTCAAGAGTATCTGAGACAAGTCTCAGTTAATCAGGATTGTGTTTTCCCAAGGTTAAGGACATGCCCAGGACACAGCCTCGGGAGGTCCTGACCACCTGTGCCCAAGGTGGCAGGCCTACAACTTGGTTTTATAAATTTTAGGGAGACATAAGACGTCAATCAATGTAAAATGCACATTGTTTTGTCTGGAAAGTCGGGACAGCTGGAAGTGGGGGCTTCCAGGTCACAGTCAGATTCAAAGATTTCCTGACTGGCAGTTGATTGAGTTACTATCTCAAGACCTGGAATCAAGAGAAAGGAATGTCTGGGTTATGGTAAGGGGTTGTAGAGACCAAGGTTTTCTCATGCGATGAAGCCTCCAGGTAGCAGGCTTCAGAGAGAGTAGGTTATAAAGTTTCTTCTCAGACTTAAAGAGGCTGTTCTATCAGTAATTCCAAAAGGAAGGAGGGTATCATGAGGCATGTCTGGCTCCCCCTTCCCCTCACGACCTGAACTGGTTTTATAGGTTAACTTTGGAATGCCTTGGCCGAGAGGCCATCCATTCAGATGGCTGAGGGCCTTAGAATTTTGTTTTTGGTTTACAGGGTCTAACCTGGCTGTCTAACCTGGCATTATGCACACACTTTGAGTTATCTTATTCCTTCTCTGTGTTCTCACTGCATGAGATCCTTGGATGCAGGAACCATGTCTCCTCCTTGTTCTCCAGAGTACAAATTCTTCTTTCAATAGCTATGCAGTGAGCTCCAATTTTGTTCCAATTGCTGTGCTAAGCTCTGTAGATGAAGTAGAAAAAAATAAAGTGAAGACATGATTGCTGCCTGTGTTAGTTTTCTAGGGTAGCAAAGCACCATACATAGGGCAGCTGAAATCACAGGAATTGGTGGCCTCACAGTTCTGAAGGCTGGAGGTCCCAGATGGAGGGGTCGGCGAGGTTGGTTCCTTTGGACGGCTGCGCCTTCCTCCAAGCTGGTGGTTTGCTGGTGATCTCTGGAGTTCTTCGCTTTTAGAAGCCTCACCTTAGTCTCTGCCTTCATCCTCACGTGGCCTTCTCCCTGAGTGCCTTTCTCCACATTTACCCCTTTTAGAAGGACACCAGGTTTTTGGATTAGAGGGCACTCTAATGACCTAATTTTAGCTTGATTTGCTCTGTAATGACTATGTCCAAAGAAGGTCACACCCTGGGGGACAGGACTTTAAATACGAGTTTTTAGGGGACACATTGTCCCGAGGCTTGTGGTGGAGCCAGGTGGGGCCGTGGTGCCCCAGGACGCACAGGTGCACACCGCATGTGCCCACCTGGGCAGCACACCTTGCCTGTGCCTGGTGAGCAGGCAAGGCTTCCTGTGAACCGTGAGAGACTTCTGACGCCAGAGGGACAAGTCCGAATTACCCGAGTGGTGGGAAGGAAGGGGTGGGGAAGGATATTTGGAGCTGGAGGAAAGGCATGGGGGAAAGTCCTGAGGTGGGAGAGAGTGTGGTTCCTTTCAGAGACCTCAAGAACATAACAATGGACGCAGCACAGAGCAAGAATGGGGACTGGCAGGGCTGAAGTTGGAAGGAAAGGAAGGCCCCAGTTTCAAAGGGAGTGCCTTTGGTGCCATAATGAGGAAAATTAGACTTTGTCCCAAGGGCAGGGGAGACTCTCTGAAGGGTTTTAAGCAGTGGAAGAACACGATTCATGGCAGCCTTCCAGAAGCTCACGGGCTCCTGGGAAAAACTGGCCTGGGAAGAAATCAGTAACGCTGGGCAGTGAGGCCGACTAGAAACATTCCCTGTGCCCAGCGAGCACAGACTCCAGGGCAATGCCTGTCCCTGGGAGGGCTCCGCCAAAGCTGGGTAGTTTGGTTCAGGCCCTTCTGCCTGCAGCAGAGAGGCCCAGCACGCTGCTCCTGGGGGCCTTTGCTGGAGGAAGCTGGGAGGCCAGTGCACACCTGGGCTGCATGCATTCTTAATGTGTTTTGGCTTCAACAGGGAGTTCATGTTCTCACTGCTTGTTGCTGCTGTTGTTATTGTTGAGGGAATATGGGGCTGGACTGAGCACACCACATGCTGGAATGACCCTAAAATCCCGCCACGAGTCTCTGGAATATCCCTAGTGCGGGACTCAGGGAAGGGCATGTGCTCCCCCACACCAATTAGAAAGTTATCACATGAACAGAAGTGGTGGCGGGGATTATGAGGAAGAGACAAGGTGACACTGGCAAAGATCCAGAGGAAGTTGGGGTGGGTTTCATGCCTGAGGGGCCTGTGCACCTCCCTACAGCCCCCAAGAAGGTCACAGCCCCTGAATGGGGAGCAGGACAGTGTAGCCAGGGAGGCAGAGGTGTACCCAGGACGTCACAATTCATTGCATGATCCTGAGAGTGAGTGCCTCCTTGTGACTAGGGACGACACACTTCCTTTCCAGCACCCAGGGTGGCTGCAGGGCAGCTGAGGAAGGGGCTGGGGCAGGTTGCGTGCCCACGTGTGGCCATGGCCACCATTCACAGCCATTTCCTCTCCTATTGTTTCCTGGAAGCACCATATCAGCCCTGAGGTTGGTGGGGCAGGGACTGTTGACTCTGCTGCAGGTGAGAAAACAGAGTTGGGCTGAGCCGCTGCCCAAGGGGGCCAGTGGGGACAGAGCTGGCCCGGCTGGGCTGACCTCTCCTTGACCTCTACCTCTCTTCCCAGGGCTCAGGGCTAAGGAGATGCAGGGCCTCCTCTTTTTCCAATCCCTGGAAATAGAATTGGTTAACCTGGCAAATTACTGTCAGTTGTACCTTAAAAAACCAAAATGGGGAGAATAGATAGGCGCAGGTGTGGCCGCACCAAAGGATTGCTTAGAAACCTCGGGCCTCCCATGCACACAGCAGCGTGGGTGGATCTGAACATTTCAGTGCTGAGTGAAAAGGGTAAGAAAAGCAAGAGACGCATGGCACAACGCTCCTTAGGAAAATTAAAAATACACACACGAAGTCACTGTATTTTAAAAAAATTGGCACAAATAAAAATACATAAACACATTCCAGTGGTTACCCATGAGGAGGTGAGGAGAGTAAAAGTCCACAAAAAACAAACCACGGGAAGGGCCTTGCCCAGCCCTATAGGGACAGTGTGCCATCGAGAGAGGGCTACATGTCCTCCACCTCTGCAGCCAGAGGTACCAAAACTCCAAACAAATGAACAGACAAAAACCAAGACAACACCCTGAAAACACCACAGCAGCAGATCGTGTGCATCCTGTGCCTTAGGCATTGTTGGCAGTAAGTGGCAAGGCAAAGCAGGCATCCCTAATGCTTTGCTTTTGTTTATTCACTTCACAGAGTGAAGCTCTTGATGCTGCCTTAATGAAGATCTATAACATCCATTTATCCACGCATCCATCCATCCATGCATCCATCCATCCATCCATCCATCCATCCATCCATCCATCCATCCATCTATCCATCCATCCATCCATCCATCCATCCATCCACGCATCCATCCATCCATCCATCCATCCATCCATCCATCCATCCATCCATCTAACGAAAACATATCAAACATTCCTAAATGTAAGACACTCGCCTTGGTGCTGGAAAGGAAGATGAGATAAAGACATCATCTCCTTTCTAGAGAAGTTTCTAATCCATCTAAGGGTGAGGCATTAGGGACTCTGTACAGTTGGATTTTAGAGCTTGACTATAAATACAGCTTGCAAAAATAGCACTAAAAATGCTGTTTGGATCTTCATCTTTTAGTCACAATGAGGGAGGAGCAAGAGAGAAATAGTACAGTTGACCTACGAACAACACGGGTTTGAACTGCACAGGTCCACTTACAGGAGAATTTTTTTCTGCCTCTGCACCCCCGAGACAGTGAGACCAACCCCCTCTTCCTCCTCTTCAGCCTCCTCAATGTCAAGACCAGGAGGATGAAGACCTTTACATGAGCCATTTCTACTTAATGAATATAAATACATTTTCTCTTCCTTATGATTTTCCTAATGATGTTTTCTTCTCTCTAGCTTACTTTATTGGGAGGACACAGCATATACGCATAAGGATGTTTCAGTGAGCGACACATCACATATATGACAGTGGTCCCACAAGATTTTTTTTTTTTTGAGACAGAGCCTTGCTCTGTCGCCCAGGCTGGAGTGCAGTGACACGATCTCGGCTCACTGCCACCTCTGCCTCCTGGGTTCCAGCGATTCTCCCACCTCAGCCTCCCGAGTAGTTGGGATTACAGGCATATCACACCATGCCCAGTTAATTTTTGTATTTTTAGTAGAGACGAAGTTTCACCATGTTGCCCAGGCTGGTCTCAAACTCCTGACCTCAAGTGATCCAACTGCCTTGGCCTCCCAAAGCGCTGAGATTACAGGCATGAACCAACGTGCCTGGCCCCATAAGATTTTAATGGAGCTTAGAAATTCTTGTTGCCTGGTGATGTTGGAGCTATTGTAATGTCATAGTGCAACACGTTGTTCATGTGTTTGCGGTGATGTTGGTATAAACAAAGCTGCTGAGCTGCCAGTCATCTAAAAGTATAGCACATATAATTATGTACAGTATAGGATACTTGATAATGATAATGGACAATGAGGTACCTGGTTTATGTATAATATTGTACTTTTTATCATTACTTTAGAGCGTACTCCTTGTACTTATATTTTTAAAAGTTTGCTGTAAACCAGCCTCAGGCAGGTCCTTCAGGAGGTATCTAGAAGAAGGCATTGCTATCATAGGAGATGATAGTTACGTGGGTATTACTGCCCTGAAGACCTTCCAGTTGGACAAAATATGGAAATGGAAGACAGTGATATTGATGATCCTGACCACAACCCTGTGTTGTGTCTGAGTTTTTTTTGTTTTTGTTTTTGGTTTTGTTTTTGAGATAGAGTTACACTCTTGTTGCCCAGGCTTGAGTGCAATGGCATGATCTTGGCTCACTGTAACCTCCACCTAAGAGGGTTCAAGTGATTCCCCTGCCTCAGCCTCTCAAGTAGTTGGAATTGCAGGCATGTGCCACCACACCTGGCTAATTTTATATTTTTAGTAGAGACAGGATTTCTCCGTGTTGGTCAGGCTGGTCTTAAACTCTTGACCTCAACTGATCTGCCTGCCTTGGCCTCCCAATGTGCTGGGATTACAGGTGTGAGCCACCATGTCTGGCTGTGTCTGAGTTTTTACAAAAAAGTTTAAGAAGTAAAAAATTAAAAAAATTATAAAAATAGAAAAAAGCTTATAGAATGAGAATATGAAGAAAAAACATTGTCTAGCTGTACAACATGTTTGTGTTTTAAGCTGTGTTATTATCAAAGAGTCAAAAAGATTTTTTAAAAATTTAAAATATTATAAAGTAAAAAGTCACAGTAAGGTAAGATTAATGTACTATTGAAGAAAGAATGTTTAAAGTAGATTTAGTGCAGCCCAAGTGTGCAGTGTTTCTGAAGTCTGCAGTGCAGTCATGTCCTAGCCCTTCACATTCACGCACCGCTCGCTGACTCACCCAGAGCCACTTCCAGTCCTGCAAGCTCCACTCATGGTAAGTGTCATGCACTTTCCCCAAAGCAACTGAGAAATGTTCACTTCTAAATAATAATAGCTACCCCAAGCCCCTTTTTCTTTAGTACTTTCTATATTGCCAGTTAGAGCTCAGAGCACTGTCCGTGTTTTACTTCATGGAACCTTCTGTATGAATGTATGAAGGTGGTTTTTTTTTTTTAATCTCCATTTTTACAGGTGAGAAAAGCTGAAGCTTAGGTGAAATAATTTACCCAAGGTCACATGGTAATGAAAAAGGGATTTGAACCAGGTATTTCAATTCAAAATTATTCTTTTTTTAATCTACTAGATTAGGGGTCAGCAACCTTTTTCTGTGAAGAGCGAGATAGTAGGTAAATATTTGTGGCTTCATGGACCACACAATCTCTGTCTTAACTACTCAACTCTGTCTTGTACTGTGAAAGCAACCATAGGCAATAGGTAACCAAATAAGCGTGACTGTGTTCCAATAAAACTGTGTTTACAAAAATAAGCGGTAAGCCAGGTTTTGGCCGGAGGGCTCTAGTTTGCCAGTCTTTGCCCTAGACAATGAAAATAGCTTTATTATTTTTTTTCATGGTTCTATATTTGCCCCCTTCTAAAGGAAATAAGCTCATATGAGGTGGTATACAATTTGATGTTATATAGTCACCTGTAAAAAAAAAAAAAAAAATCAGCCCAGCGCGGTGGCTCACGCCTATAATCCCACCACTTTGAGAGCCTGAGACAGGCGGATCACAAGGTCAGGAGTTCGAAACCAGCCTGGCCAATATGGTGAATCCCCATCTCTACTGAAAAAGTACAAAACTTAGCCGGGCGTGGTGGCACACGCCTGTAGTCCCAGCTACTCAGGAGGCTAAGGCAGGAGAATTGCTTGAACCTGGGAGGTGGAGGTTGCAGTGAGCTGAAATCATGTCACGCTGCACTCCAGCCTGGGCAATAGAGTGAGACTCTGTCTCAAAAAAACAACAAAAAAACATCATTGCAATCAATAAAACAAACATACCCATCACTAGTTTCCTAGTGCTCCTTTGCAACGTCCTCCCTTTCCACGATTCACTTACCATCCCCGAGCAACCACTCATCTGCTTTCTGTGCTATTGGTTGGTTTTCATTTTTACAGAATTTTATATAATGGAAACATGCAGTATGTACTGTTTCTGTGTCTGCCTTTTTCACTCAACATAATTATTTTGAGATTTATCCATGTTGTGTGTAGGGGACTTCGATGAATTCCGATTTATTGCTTTTCTGTTCTCGTATGTTCTATGCTTTTTGTGTTGTAGTTAAGAGATCTTTGCAAACCTAAACTCATTAAGATTTTCTCCTGTCTTCTAGAAATTTAGTTGTAAAATTCTAGAAAATTTGTATTTTTACTTTTCTTATCTAGTCTATAATCCAATTCAAGTGAATTTATTATGTATGGGATGAGTAAAAATCAAGATTCACTTTTTTTTTTTTGGCATGTGGCTAATTTGTCCACTACCATTCACTGAAAAGATTTTCCTCTCCCCAGTCAGTTGCCTTGGCACCTTTGTTAAAGATCAGCTGACCATACGTGAGACTATTTATGGACTTTCTATTTTATTCCATGAATCTGTTTTTCTGTCTTTATGCCAATACCACACGTTCTTCATTATGGTAGATTTTAAACAAATCTTGATATTAAGTAATGTAGTCCACCAACTTTGTACTTTTTCAAAGTATCTATTATATTTGAAGTCCTTTGTATTTCCATGTAAATTTTAGAATCAGCTTGTCAATTTTTATGAAAAAGCCTGCTGCAATTTTAAGTGGGATTGTATTAACATATAGATCAGTATGGGGAAACACGTAATCAAGTCTTTGATCTAAAAAAGAAATGATACAGTCTTTCATTTATTTACATGTTTTTAAATTTCCTTGAGAAATGGTCTGTAGTTTTCAGGTACAGGCCTTGCATGTCCTTTGTCAGATTTTTCCCCTAAGTATTTCGTATTTTTGGATGCTGTTTAATTGCATTTTAAAACCTCAATTACAGATAGTTCATTGCTAGTACATAAAAATACAATTTGTTTTGTATATTGCTTTCTTATCCTGCAACTTTGCTAAATTTATGTATTCACTATAGTGGTTTTTTTTTTTTTTTGTAGCTTCCTTAAGATTTTCAACATGGATGATTATGTCATCTATGAGTAAAGACGATTTTATTTCTTCCATTCTAGTCTGTATGTCTTTTATTTCCTTTTCTTGCCTTATTGCACTGGCTAGGACCTCTAGTACAATGTTGCATAGACATGGTGAGTGTGGTCATGCTTTCCTTTTCCTAAACTTAGATGAAAGACATTCAGTTGTTAATCATTAAGTAAATGTGAGCTGTAGGTTATTCAAAGATGTCCACATCAAATTGACATCCATAAAGTTGAGAAATTTCTCTTTTATTCCTGATTTGCCAAGGGTTTTTTTTTTTAACCAGGAATAGATGTTAGATTTTGTCAAGTGCGTTTGCTCCACTTACTGAATAATCATATATATTTTCTTTTTAAGTCTGCTTATGTGATTAATTACACTAATTGACTTTTGAATGTTAAACCAACCTTTCAAGTTTGTTAAACCAACTTAGGATGAACCACACTTGGTCACAATGTATTATCATTTTCATAAATCGTTGTATTAGATTTGCTAAAATTTATTAAGGATTTTAACAAATCCTTATGGGAGATATTTGTAGTGTTCTTGTAATGTCTTTGTCTGGTTTTAGCATCAAAGAAGTGCTGGTCTCAGAAATTAAGCTGGAAAGTATTTAATTCTTTGTAAATTTTTGGAAGAGTTTGGATAAAATTGGTATTCTTATTTTCCTAAATATTTGATAGAATTCACCACTAAACCATGAAATCTTATGGATCTGGATCTTTACGAATATCTTTTAAATTACAAATTCACTTCCTTTAGTAGATAGGAGGCCATTAATGTTATCTATTACTTATTGAATGGTCTCTGGTAGTTTGTGTCTTTCAAGAAATTTTAAAATTTTATCTAAATTGTTGAATATACTGACACAAAGTTGTTCAAAATATTTCTGAATTGCCCTTTTAATATTGGTAGACTCTATAGTGATCTAATTATCATTCCTAATATCAGTAATTTGTATTTCTTTTCTTTTGTTCCTGATCAGTCTTGCTAGAGATTTATCAATTTCATTCATCTTTTTAAAGAAGCAGATACTGTATTCATTGATTTTCTCTATTGTTTTTATTTTTCTATTTCATTGATTTCTACTCTAACCTTTATTGTGTTATTTCTTCTTCTTTGGATTTCATTTGCTTTTCTTTGTTTAGTTTTTTAAGGTAGATAGTGAAGTTCTTGATTTGAGATCCTTCTTCTATTCTGTAATAGGCATTAAGTGCTATACATTTCCCTTTAAGTACTGCTTTTGCAGCATCCAGCACATTTTAATATGTTATCTTTTCATTTTCATTCAGTTTTAAATACTGTTTAAAATACTCCTAATTTTCCTTCTGATTTCTTCCTTGAATGTAGGTTATTTAGAAGTATGTTATTTAGTTTATATTAATTTGAAGATTTTCTAGACATATTTCCAATACTGACCTCTAATTCAGTTATATTCCATTCAGTTTAATGAACATACTTTGTATGACATTAATACTTTTAAATTTATTGAGATTTATTTTATGTTCCAGTATATGATCTATCTTGGTACAAGTTCAGTGTTTACTTGGAAAGAATATGTATTCTGTTGTTGCTGAGTGAAGTGTTCAAAAAATGTCAATTAGGTTCAATTGGTTGATATTGTCATTTAAATCTTCTATATCTTTACTGATTTTCTTTCTAGTTCTTCTATCAACTGTTGATAGAGAGTTGTAGACATCTCTGACAATACTTGTGGATTTCTCTTTGCTGTCTTCTTAATTTTGTTTCATGTATTTTGAAGTTCTGATGTTAGATGCATAAATATCTATGATTGTTATTACCTCTTGATTAGTTGACCTCTTAATCATTATAAAATGATCTTCTTTATGTCTAGTAATAATCTTTGTTCTGACATTTGCCTTGTGTAGTAATAGTCATTCCAGTTTTCTTTTGATTAGTATTTTCAGGTTATATAATTTCCCATGTATTTTCTTTTCACCTACTTGTTTCCTTGTATTTAAAGCATGCTTCTTATAGGCAGCATATTTGGGTCTTCACATGACACTAACTTTTCAAAAGTGTTTCCACATTCTGAATATTATTGTACTTGATAGTGAAAATAATCATAATTTGTTGAAACTTATATTAGTTCCCTATTGTTACTGTAAGAGATGATCACACATTTAGTGGCTCAAAACAACACACATTTATTATCACAGTTCTGGAGGTCAGAGTGCCAGAAATAGGCCTTACAGGACTACTATTAAGGTGTTGGCAGTGTTGATTCCTTCCGAAGGTTCCAGGGGAGAATTCATTCCCCACCTCTTCCAGCTTCTAGAAGCCATCAGCATTCCTTGGCTTGTGGCCTCACCCTCCTCTGCTACTCATGCTGATCTCCTGCCTCCCCCTTCTAAGGATCCTCGTGATCACACCAGGCCCACCTGGCTAACCCAAGATAATCTCCCATCTCAAGATTCATGTTTTCTTCACACCTGTGAAGTCTCTTTTGCCATACAGGGTAATATTCACAGGTTCCAGAGATTGAGGCATGTGTTTTTACATCATGAGTGTTGTGGATTGAATGTGTGTGTCTCCTCCAAGAGTATGTATCACAGTCCTCACCCCCAATGTGATGGCGTTCAGAGGTGAGGTTATTCACCAGGGTTCCACCTACATCACGAGGATGGAGGCCCTGTGAACAGATTAGTGCTATTATAAAAGAGACCTTAGAGAGTGCTTTGGCTTCTTTCAGCCACAGAGAAAAGCTGGTTGCCCATGAGCCAGAAAGCAGGTTCTCAGCAGACACTGAGTCCTTCAGTGCCTTGACTGTGAACTCCCCTGCCTCCAGAAGTGTGAGAAATAAATACTTACTGTTTAAGCCACTCAGTCTATAGTATTTTGTTATAGCAGCCCAAATAGGCTGAGACAGTAGGTTTTATTATTATTCGGGTATGGTGAGGGAAATGGGTCAAGAGATGACTGCCATTATGTAGAGAGTGTGTACTCACAGTTCAAAAGCGGAGGTCACACCATGCCAAGCAGGGCCACGTGGGGAAGCGCCAGGATGAGTTGGGAGGCAGAGGGAATGAGAAGAAAATGTGGGCAAGAGACTTTATTATGGATTGTGAGGGGGAAATGTAGGGCAGGCAAGCAGGTGTAGTACTATCCATTTTAAGTAATTTCACTGGGGTCTAGGGCATCGTGGCTATTTCTAGTTGTTTAATATCTGTCCCTGGGGTGATTAGGGCAGGGGGATAGTGGCTCTGCAAGTGAGAGCTAGATAAAGGGGGTCACTGGGGGAATGGGCTTTGGATTGGTGGCTTGCATACAAAAGGCATACTTACTACTACTAGGAACTGACCAGCCCTGGGAGGGGGAGTCTCTCCAGGATCAGCAAGACCCCAGAAGTCAAAACATCAGAGAATACAGAAACTAGAAAGGCACGATTAGAAGAACATGGACATCCTGTAATGTAAGCATGACATTCAGTGTAAGTGTTATGTTCAGTTTACAGGACGAGAAATTTGAGACTCAGACATTAAGTAACAATTGTCACATAGTCTCTAAGAGGTAGAGACAGAATTCAAAGCCAAATCTGCCCAAATACAGCTCATTCTCCTTAAATAAATGTCGATATCTGCAATTTTACGGATCACAACCATTTATCAATGAAAACAACCCTATACAGGTAAGGGAGGCATCCTTCATGAATTCTTCCTCCCATTGCCACAATTCTTGCAGTTAATCAAACAATCTGAGCCAGTCTTCACTTCACGAGAAAAGCTATCTCCAAATGCCGAGGACGTAAACAACTATAGAATATAATGACTTTATGGCAGAAAATCTCCTACAATGTGGAAGAAAGGAGACCTTCGTCATCTTTCCCTGTCGTGGACGTCTTCTCAGTGTGTCGAGGTGTGTTCTGTGACTTCCGTGGAAAGGGCATGGCTGTGTCCTTCTATGCATTTTGCAGTCATTCCCATCTGCAAATACCATTCCTTCCGTAAATAACAGTCACTTGTTAACTCCAGGAGCTATTGACTTCCCTTTCTTCAATACACACTTCTGTGGGCTTGCTGTCTGCTTCCTCCTTGCAGCCATGGTAACCGTTGTTGGGTAATGCATGGTTGCCAGGCTCCTGAACGGGAGTGAGATTTTTTTTAAACTTGATGTCACATCCAGGACAAACAAGAGAAGTCCTTTTAGCCATATAGGACTCCTATATAACCAGAGTCTTTTAGAAGAAAGTCGTGTGACCTAAGGCATCCCCTCCAACTACTTTGGTAAGGGTCCTCCACCCGCAGAGATCTGTCTCTATTCTGAGATGGAGAAAAAATGATTAGAGACATTATGCATAAAATGCCTGCTGTGCCGGCATCCACAGGTGGACCAAAATTCAGTGAATGCTCACAACTGCCTTAAACATAGGTACTAATATAATTGCCGTTTTACAGATGAGAAGAGCTAAAATTTGGAACATCAAGCCCGATGTCCAGCAATGAGAGTGAAGCTGGGATTTGGACCCATGTGAATGATTCTAGGTCAGAGTGTGTGCTGTAAAACGCTCTTGCTGGTTCACCTGAAGTTTAGGGCACATACCATTTTCATTATGTGTATTTTATTACCCACTAGTTTTCTTGTTCTAGAGGTGAAAGGATAGGCTCTCTTCTTCTCAGTGAGTGAGCTTACACCCAGAAAATGCAGACTTTCAGGAAACTGGCAAAACCAAGGCAAACTTTCTCTAACAAGGAGAAAGGGAGAACTCTTGACCAAAAGAGAAGGTAAAGGGCAGCTGTGACCAACTGCAACACCCCTCCCCTCCACACACACACACACACACATACACACACACACACACACACACATACACACTGTGGGGGTGCACTGCCCTGATTCCACCTGGTGGATGGCAGGGGCAGTGCTGGGCCTCTCTGGAGTCTCTGAGCCTTTCCATTTCCTATAAGCTGGGATGGTCCTGCTATGGAGGCTGGCCGGACATTCTGGCCTGTGATGGCATAATTCACCTACCAATGATTCAACAACACACAGCTAGAGTCTAATCACACTCAGACATTCAAAATCTACCACTTCACTGCAATGCCGCATCAGCCAGCTTTACAAGCAAGGTGTCAGCATGCAGACTGTGTTAGTCCATTCTTGCACTGCTCTAAAGAAAGAAATGCCTGAGACTGAGGAATTTACTTTAAAACAGGTTTGATTGGCTCATGGTTCTGCAGGCTGTACAGGAAGCATAGCAGCTTCTGCTTCTGGGGGAGGCCTTAGGAAACTCACAATCATGGTGGAAGGCAAAGTGGGAGCAGGTGTCTTCCACGGCAGGAGCAGGACCAAGGGAGCAGAGAGGTGCCACAGACTTTTAAATAACCATATCATGTGAGAACTCACTATCAGGACGATAGCTCCAACGGGGTTGGTGGTAAAGCATGAGAAACTGCCCCATGATCCAATCATCTCCCACCAGGCCCCATCTGCTACACTGGGAATTGCAATTCAAATGAATCTGGGTGGAGACACAGATCCAAACCATATCAGAGACCAAAGAAGGACAATCTTCCCATAAAGTTATATTTGCTTAAGGGGTTCCCAAAGTGGATTTTCCTGGGGGCCTCTTCTGTGGCAGCATGTCACTACACTGTGTCAGCATGTCACTACACTGTGTCAGCACGTCACTACACTGTGGCAGCACGTCACTACACTGTGTCAGCACGTCACTACACTGTGTCAGCACGTCACTATACTGTGGCAGCACATCACGACGCTGTGGCAGCACGTCATTACGCTGTGGCAGCACGTCATTACGCTGTGGCAGCATGTCACGACGCTGTGGCAGCACGTCACTATACTGTGGCACCACGTCATGACGCTGTGGCAGCACGTCATTACACTGTGGCAGCACGTCACGACGCTGTGGCAGCACGTCATTACACTGTGTCAGCATGTCACGACACTGTGAGGCATTATTCCCTGAACTATCTGCACCTTATTGACACTCAGATGTAGGCTGACATTCTTAACCCGTGTGAGAGTTTTTAGATTGGCAAGAACAAAAATAAACGTGAACAACCACACACATAATTAGGAGAAATAAAAAATAAGCTGTTAATCAAAAGAAAAAAAATGAACTGCCAAAAAGGATATGAAAGTAGCCAGTCTTATTCTTAATGAAAGAAATGTAAAATCAATAAGATGTTCTATTTGTTTATCTGCCCTAGAAAAAACAAAAGTAAAACTCTTCTGTAGACAGTATAAGAAAACATTTACATATGCTGTAGTGAGAGTATAAATTGGTTTAATTATTACGGAAAGACATCTTGGAAAAAATACCACCTTAAAAGCAATAGATTAGATAGTTAGATAAGATAGGTAGAGCTAGGTAGGCACACACACACACACACACACACGCACACACACACGGAGTAAAAAACATACAGTAGTTCTCCCTTCTTCGCAGTTTTGCTTTTCCGTTACCTGAAACCATGTTGTCCAAAATATTATAACGGTGTTCAACTATGGTCCAAAAATATTACACACAATAAGGTACTTTGACAGAGAGAGAGAGAGCGCGCCCATATTCACATAACTTTTATTAGAGCATATTGCTATAATTGTTCTGTTTTATTATTAGTTATTGTTGGTAATCTCCTACTGCGCCTAATTTATACCTTAAACTTGATCATAAGTACATATGCATAGGAAAAGACAGTATCTAGAAGGTTCTGAACTACGTGGTTTCAGCATCCACTGGAGAGCTTGGAATGTACCTACGGCAGGTGAGGGGAGACTACTGTGTATATACTGCATGTCCTTTGACCCAGCAACCCAACTTTCAGGCATGTAATCTGCGGTGATTAAGAATGTATGACCAGGCTGGGTGCAGTGGCTCACGCCTGTAATCCCAGCACTTTGGGAGGCTTGCAGATCACCTGAGGTCAGGAGTTCGAGATCAGTCTGGCTAACATGGCAAAACCCCGTCTCTAGTAAAAATACAAAAATTATCCGGGTGTGGTGGTACATGCCTGTAACCCCAGTTACTCAGGAGGCTGAGGCAAGAGAATTGCTTGAACCTGGAAGAAGGAGGTTGCAGTGAGCTGAGACTGCGCCACTGCGCTCCAGTCTGGGCGATAGTGCGAGACTCTGTCTCAGAAAAAAATTAAATACAACAACAAAAGGAAAAAAGGATGTATGACCAATATACCTGAAAAGATGCTTAACCTCATTAGAAATCAAAAACATGCAAATAAAACACAAGGTTCCATTTTTAATCAAAGTGGCAAAAATCAAAAGTTTGATCATATAAAGCGTGGGCGAGGCTGTGGTGGCATACGTGCCCTCAGCCGCTCTCAGGTGACAGCGTTATTTTGCAGCTACTTTGGTGGGCAAAATGTTTTTCCTCTACGACCTAACATTCTGAATCTCCCCAGAGAGACATTTGCACACGTGCACAAGGTGAAGATTGAATGCAGCATTGTCTGTCTCAGCAAAAGCTAAATACGACCCAAATATCCAGGGATAAGAAAATAGCTCAATAAACGTCGACTTATCCTTATTATGGAATCCCACACAGCAGTTGCAGATCTTCGTGTGTTGACATGGAAATGTCTCCAAGACATACTGCCAAGTGAATGTACAGCATGTTAACATCTGTGCACCACTCGGTGTCACAAATGAAAACGATTCAGCATATCTATCTATCTATATCTCACTTAGGTATCTGAAAATACACGTACGTATGTTTCAAAAAAGGGTACACATTAACCAATAATAGTGGGTGTCTCTATGATGGCTGTAACAACTCGATTGAAGCTGGTTAACGAGGACTTTCGTCTTACCTGTTTTCAGTAAGTTTTTTATCAAGAACACATGTTCGTTTACAGTATGTATAATTTTAAAATGTTTTAAAAAGTAACTGTGAAGATTTCACTACACTAATACTTACCAAGGCATTATTTGGTATAGTGAAAATTTGGAAATAGCTTAATTGTCCAACTACAAAGTATTTAGTTAAATATATTATGGGAGATCTCGATAGATTACAACACAACCATCAGAAAAATATTTCGAAGTCCAGTAAACAACCGAGAGGAAATGTTCAGAATAATGATCAAGAGAAAAAAGCAGATTATGCGACAGAGTGCACCTCATCAAACACCTGTCAACTCCAGGGTCCAGGGCAGAGATGGCAGATTCCAAAAGCAGAGCATGCTGGCCCAAAGGCTCAAGGTTCAGTAATACCGAAGTCAGCAATGTTGGTGACTAAAGTCACCATTGTGCAGAGACAACAGAAAACTGAGGGCCAAAGAAATTGAGAAGAAAGCCGGGCCGGATGGCTGGATCAAGGATGGAGGCAAAGTGCTAAGGGTGTTGCTGCCTTTGACAAATCCCATCTGCGCCTCTCCTCCTTCCACACCCTTCTGGAGTAGGCCCAGCTGTGCCCAGGGTCTGATCCCAGGGACTGATAGTCTGGAGTCTGCAGGAGGTCTGGGCCTCGCCCTCTAACTGCTTGAGCAGGGACCGGGTCAGGCAAAGGACAACGGCCTCCACCTGCTGGGAGATCTTTCCAGACCAGAGAGCGGAACGTGCAGACTGCAGAGGCCTTCTGGTTTGCTGGACAGTGGTGTGCACTCCAGGCTCAACTCTTCATTCCTCCATGGAGTAAAAAGCCCCGCTCCACCTCCTGAGCAAGGCTAGGTTGTGAATACCCTCTCCTCTGACGTATTGAGAAACGGGTCCACATTCATTCAGTCACGAGAAATGTCACTCAAAATGGAAGTTTCCTCCTTGAAAGTCAAGAATGAATGTTAGAAAATTAAGTGGCGGAATTAGTCAAAGAGCAACCCCTTAGTGGAATAGATTTGACATTATGGAAAAGGAACAGAGAGAAGGAGAGAGAACAGAAAAAGGGGGTGGGTGGGTAAAGGGGGGAGAGAGACAGCGAGCTTGATTTCTGCGTTTGTAAAGGACAATGTGGTTTTGTCTAACCACCTGCTGCAGCAGGGCTGGGGCCCAAGGGAATCTGTGCCCTCCCATGCGGTGGAGGGTAGGAGATCAGAAAGACGAGAGGCTGGGGAGAGGGCGAGATCTGTAAATACAGCTGAAAAATGATCAGGCTTCTAAGCACAAGGCAGTTATGGTTTAAAAAAATTAAAATTAAAAATTTAAATAAGTTAAAAAGTTTAAAAAATTAAAATAAGCAACGAAACCAACCACCCAACGCGTTCGAATCCCGGCATGAGTTTGAGGATCCAGAAGTGGAAGAACTGAATGGAGAGAAACAAGGAAGATGCGTTTCTGCTGCAGGAGCCAAATGCCAAGTGTCAGACATGATTCCTGAAGCTGGGAGCCTCTGAGTTCAACTCATTATTTCCATTCGTTCTTTTTTTTTTTCTACTGTGTTTCAATACCTTTTCCTCCTCCGGCTTTTCTACCTGCGTGAAATACTTACTGGTGGTGAAGAGGAGGAACAATTCCAAGCCTGTTGTTTGTTTTACAAGTGGACTCTTGCATGGAGAGGAAGCTCAGGAACTGGGTGGCTGGGCAGGAGGGCCGCTGTGTGCCAGGTTCCAGCAGACTTGCAGACCTGCCCAGGGCAAGCGGAAGAACTGGTGAAACCTGCACGCCTGCTTTGAAGATCTCAAGAACAATTTGCTTTGCTTTTATGGTTAAGCCAGCAAACATATTAAAAGCTTTTCTGGGTGATTTGTCAATGGATTTAGTTAAACAATTTAGAGCCTGACCCTGGGAATCAGTCTGTGCTTTAGAGCAACACTGACACCACGTGTTTGAATCTTTAGGACTGAAAGGAAAGTAAGATCATGAATGGAGGAGCAAGGAGAGGATCCCAAATATAGCAGCTCTCATTATGAGGACGCACTCATTTTACCCACTGAGGCTCTGAAAGGGTCAGCGGTGATGAGCTGGTCTGGCCTCTGCCTGCTGCACCCAAAATTGAAAGTGGGTGTCTGTGATTCTTGGAGTCCTTTTAGGTAGAAAAGATTATTCAGGGACTATTTTGATTTTAAAAATTAATATTCAACATATTGAAGCTAATTCTTAAGTTTTTAAAGTTCAGCTTCTAAACTTTATTACTTTATTTATTAGGAAACTGTATGCTCAACATGCACTAAGTGTAGTATTTGGGAAAGTCTGTCGATCAGAAATGAAAATATTCAGAAAGAAACCTGAATATAAAAAATGGAAAAAGCACACTTACAATATTTAAGGGGCTAATTAAATTTGCTATGGGATCCCTTCAAATATTGACATTTCCTTTACAGATTTATTATATTCAGATCTTTTCAAGGGTATCTGACTGAGAAGTTTCCCCAAATACTTAGATAACTTTTAAAAATCATATAAAATAAACATAAAAATAAAGCAGCATGTTAAGTTGCTGAAATGACCACATACTGTTTTCAAATTTTGAAAACATCCTTTCAATTTAATATCATAAATGTAAATAACTAAAAAACATGTAACATTAGAATCATAAGACTCATAAGACTTCCAAAGCACTGTGGGAGGCCGAGGTGGGCGGATCACCTGAGGTCAGGAGTTCAAGACCAGCCTGGCCAACATGGTGAAACCCCATCTCTACTAAAAATACAAAAATTAACCAGGCATGGTGGCATATGCCTGTAATCCCAGCAACTTGGGAGGCTGAGGCAGGAGAATTGCTTAAACCTGGGAGGCAGAGGTTGCAATGAGCTGAGATCGCACTCCAGTCTGGGCAACAGAGTGAGAATCCATCTCAAAACAAACAAACAAACAAACAAACAAACAATTAAACAAAAGCAGTGCATTCCATTAGAGGACAAGTGGTCTATCAGACATTGAGAGGAGGTGTGGCCCTCCCTCTGCCTTATTTCTAAGTTTTGGCTAATTTTTCCTAAAATTGTTATCAAAAACTTTGCTGATGCAGCATTTTAAAAATAATACATTGAGAAACCAAAACTTATGGTTCTGCCTCTTAAACTGGCAGAACAATGATGGAAAATCAGCCAACTTTTGTCTCTCCCTTCAGAAATGTTGCTGAGCACAACTGGTTCATCACTTCCCTGGCCTCCTCCTCACAGCCATTTGGTTCCTATGGCCTAAAAGTGTGTTGTGTAATTACTGCTAGGACTTTCTATCTAGTCACTGTAAGTTTTGCTGCTGGCACTTTTACTTGGATTTTTAATTTGGATTTGCATTTATTTGACTTGCTTGTGTACCAGTGCCAACTAAATTATAATACAATGGTTTCTCATTACTTAGAATTTTTATTTTAACCTTGCTTAAAGTTCTCTTTTGGACTTAATTAGATTCTTAATTATATAATCATGTTTACAATCATGTTAGCATCTCTGGGCAGTCACAACTGTGTCATGATGGTTACTTGACAAATATTGATTGTAGGGCACATGTCCTCAGTTTCAGAGATGTCAAACTGTGGGTTGGTGAGGAACATGTCTCAGATCTGAGGAAACATGGGACATCACAGAGTATCTGAAAGATTAAATTGAGAGTCTAGCATACAGAACACTCATAGCATCTATTTTTTGGTTCTTCATAAATGTTAATTCCCCTTTTCTTCTCCCAATACTAAACTTTAGGTGACTCGACTCACGTACATCTTCCTCCTGCGAAAAGCAATGCATTGGGGAATAGTCGACTATTGTAAGGCTTCCCCAACTGCCAGCTTCTATAGACCCTGGTTCTTCCCTTATTCTTACCTTTGTGGGCATCTATCTGACAGGGCTGGAGGAGGGTCTGAGGTCTACCTGCTGCCATGAAGTCATGAACATGTGAATCAGAACGCTATTCGGTTTAGGTCTAATATTGCTTCTACTGACGCCCTAACCTACAGAGTAGCAGTTGACACAATCTCATTTTTGGGGGGATGTATTCCTTTTCCTTTTTAAAGAAATGTGTATAAATGTATGGTGTACAAGTGCCATTTTGTTACATGCATAGATTGCCTAGTGGCCAAGTCAGGGCTTTAGGGTACCCATCACCCAAATAATGTACATTGCATCCATAAGGCAATTTCTTGTTATCTACCCGTCTCCTGCCCCCTCACTCTTCTGAGGCCCTATTGTCTATCATTCCACTCTCTACATACATGTGGACACAATTTTTAGCACTCACTTATGAATGAAAACATGAGTTATCTGACTTTCTGTATCTGGCTTGTTTCACTTAAGATGATGACCACCAGTTTCACCCATGTTGCTGCAAAAGACATGATGTCATTCTTTTTGATGGCCAAATAGTATTCTATTATGTAAATAACACTTTTTCTTTATCTAGTGGATTTTCTTCTTCCATTGATGGACACTTAGGTTGGCTCTATAGCTTTACTACTGTCACTGGTGCTACAATAAATATATGAGTGAAGGTATCTTTTTGATAAATTGATTGTTTTTCTTTTGTGTAGATAACCAATAGTGGAGTTGCTGGATCAAATGATAGCTCGATTTTTAAGTCTGAAAAATCTCCATACTGTTTTCCACGGAGGTTGCACTAATTTACATTCCCACGAATAGTGAATGAGTTCTTTGGCTCTACATCCTTGCCAACATCTGTGATTTTCTGTCTTTTTAATAATAGCTATTCTGGCAGGGTAAGATGCTCTCATTGTGGTCTGGATTTGCATTTCTCTGATGATTAGTGATGTTGAGCATCTTTTCATATACCTGTAGGACATCTGTAGGTCTTCTTTTGAAAAAGGTCTATTCCTTTTTTTTTTTTTTTTTTTGCCTACTTTAAAAAGTACATCGAAATGGGATTATTTGTCTTTGTTGTTGTTGAGCTGTTTGAGCTCCTTGTGAAGTCTGGATATGAGTTCCCTGTTGGATGAATAGTTTGCAAATATTATCTCCCATTCTGTTGGTTGTCTGCTCACTCTGTTGATTATTTTTTTTTTGCTGTACAGAAGCTCTTTAGTTTAACAAGTCCCATTTGTCCGTTTTCGGTTTTGTTGCCTGTGCTTTTGAGCTTGCAGTCCACAATGCCATTTGGTGTGAAATAGTACTAGGGAGTGCTTTCCAATCTTCTCCATGTCAGGGCACATACAACAAATGACACATTCGGCCAGCCGCAGGGGTCAGCGCGGAGGCTCCTGGAGACGGATTCTCCTACCTAGGCCGCAGGAGGACGCCTCTCACACTGCAATCCCCCCGCTCCCGCTTAGGGCGCACAAGAAACTCGCGGTGTTTTTTATTGGAATCACTGGAATTACTGGACCTAAGGAAGGATGTCTATCCCAAGAAGCCGAGAAGCAGGGGCGGGGGCATCCCTGGCAAGGGTGACGTTTGAGGAAAAGCGGCAGGCTGATGTGGTCAAGCTCCTGGGCAGCCCTGGTCTACGCGGCCCGGGGAGCATCAGGAGCCTGGCAGAAGGGACTTGGCAGCGGGCGCCTGGACGGCAGAGGGAGGCGGAGAACAGTCCCGGGACAGCGCGCTCCCATCTCCTGCTGTTCTGAGAGCCTCCTCCCCTGCTTCCTGCCCCAGAAAGCCCCATGCTTTCCCCCACGGGCAAGCTCAGCATGGCTGTGACGGGTCTGGGTCCGGTGATGCTCAGCTTGAGAGATGCCAAAGAATCCGAATGTGAGGCCTAGCGCCCGCAGACACCCTTGAGGTGGGGGGTACTGTTTGCTCTCCAAGTCACCAGCCAGGTCGTGCACCACGCCAGGACAACTCCGCAGGGCTGAGACACGTGGCTTCCCTGGGCCCAGCTCCTGGGCAGCACGTTCCATGTGTATGCCCTGAAATCACACCAACACATGCAGCCAACCCCGAAACTCAACCCCAAGGCCAGGACACGGGGCCGGTGCCTGGAGCAGCACAACGGGGTGCCCAGCTGTGACCCTGCCTACCTGGCAACCCTGAGTCTGGTGGCACTGGAGGCTCAGCGCCACAATGATCCTTTCTTGAGTTACAAAAAAAAAAAAAAAAAAAAAAGAGTTTAACAAATGAAGGCCATTGTTCTTACTTTTTTAAAAAAGGACTGACTGCTTAGGGAGCTGCAGCCACTTAGCTCTACCTGACCTCCAAGAGTGAAGGGGCAGAGTCCCCACCTGTCACCATCTGCAGGACAGCCATGCTCCGCTGCACTCTCATTGGCTGGGAACCTCCAGCACTGGCTTTAGGCCCCATTGTGGACCCAAAGCGAAACTCTGAAAATAGAAATAAAGCAGCTCATGCTCCAGCAAACAAATACTATGATTTATGTCTACTGGAAGAAATGAGTAAGCAACCTCTCAAAAGTCAGAATCCAACTACAGCATGTGCACAAACCACTCACCCTGCCCCCAGACGGGCACAGATGTCGACTCTGCCTCTCCTTCGCTGTTCTAGTTTTCCTCACGAGCCCATGCCCACTGGGTAATAGGAAAAGCAAACTGAACTGCGTTTAGCATGAGCTGGTAAACTTAGTCTGTTTGCAATAATAGAAACTACTCTAGTGTCAAACAAATGCTCAGCCCCTTAGCAAAGACGTGCAGATGTTCAGATTTGATTGCCCTCCCTGGCTCCATGGCAAGGTGATGCCTGCGCTCTGGATAGAGTGGCCACTATAAATCATCTTCCAAAAAGGGCACTTTTTTCATTTTTAGAAACAAGTGCCTGGTTTAGCATGCAATGCAAATAAAAATAACGTGCCACTGTCCGTGTGCCCAAACCATCCTCAGGTAACTGCGGTTAGCAGTGTCCTTCCAAATATGCTCCCTGCATAGAGGAACCTTACACACGTAGGTGAGCTTTCTCTCGTTATTACTTGGAATTACAGCATGCACCTTGTTCTACAGTATTTATTTTTTAACCACTCACGTCAGATCCATCCGAGATGTGTTTGAGAGGGAAAGAGGACACTATTAATAATTACGCCAGGACAGCAGGCGATGTTTGTTCACTCTCGTTAGAGAGGAGAGGTGTGGCTTAGGCAAACTCATGGCAGAGCAGACAGTGAGGCCCATTTTGTGTCCTGTATTTACACGCCAGTCTGTGCAACCGAGTGGCTGGGTTGGTCCCCTTCCTGCACTGTGGTTGCCCTCTGAGGTGTGACTGGCCTCCTCTGGCCTTTTGGGGTGATGCTCTGCAGGCCGCGGTGGAGTCTGAGGACCTGGAAACTGTTTTCTGGTTTTGGTGTCTGATTCACTAAGGCTTGTTTGAAGCCACCCGAGATCTCTGTGTGCCAAGGCGTCTCAATATGGCTGTGTGCCCTTCATGTGGCTCAGGGAACTGTCAGGACTCCAGGGTGCCACATGCAGGTCCTTGCACCCTACAGCCCCGCCTTGGACTTAACTGTCATCCACTTGCACCATTTTGGGTGTGGTGCTGAGCTGGAATTCTCTGGAACCAGAAACTTCCCCTTCCTCTGCCCAGAAAAGCAGAAAATCAAGGTTCTCAGGCTCACTGATCTGGGTATTTCTAAAGCCTCTCTCCTTCTGCTTGAGAACTGTCCTGAGAGAAGGGATAAACCGACATCCCAGATTTTGTCATCCTTGATTCCTCTCTCTTTCCCTTCCTCGTGCAACCTCTCAGTTCCAGAAAATGCAGGCTGTCCATTTCCTCCAAGTCAGAACCTCCTGCTAAGGATGCCACTGAAGGACTGGAGGGATTTCTCTACACTGATCTGGGCCTATGATCTGGGTCATCTAATTTGGTTTTTGACTTACTAAGAAAACCAGAAAACCCTCTCAATAGCAATCTGCTTTCCAGCTGATTATCTTCTACAGACAGAAATAGAAATTCGACGTGACGGTCAGCGCTGAGCAGAGATGCCACAGTGGTGGTGGGTACTGCTTTCCCCTGAAGCACTCCACTCCAGCCTGTCAAAGCCAGCAAGCCTTGAGTAGTTACAGAAATGGTAGCATTGCCAAGATCTGCTTCATTCTCTGGCTGTTGAATGGGTGGCTTATGGCCCCTGAGCTCACCACAAGGAAAGAGAGAAAGAAAAGTGAAAAAGAGGGCTCCCACCACCCACCTACCTGCTGCCGTTCCAGCTCATCAAAAACAAAAGTCTAAAACAGTTGCTGGAAAGTACCTTGCATGATTCCCTTCACAGAAACAGCAGAGAGGAGCAGCTGCACAGCGACCACTGGACACCAGGCAAACATTCTCCCATTGCTTCTCCTGCCTTTAGCCTCCCTTTATCTTGCTTCTCCCGTAAGCCAAGCATCAGATCTCATTTCCCTCTGAATTCTCCTACTTCTCCCGGCACTTTAGAAAACCAAGTCCTGTCCCCAGAGCCCCTGGTCAGTGGTCCCGGCACACCCAGGAGGAAACAGCAGGGTGGGGGCCGGCCAGTGGGTGGAAGGGGCACAGGAGTGGGAGAAGGCAGGCCTGGGACTGAATCTCAGTGCAAATGCGTGACCTGCAACAGTTTATTTATTCCAAGTCTCGGTTTCCTTATTTGTAAAATAAGAATATTATCGTCTACTTAATGGGCTGTGGGAGTTAAATATGCTCAGGAGTGTATAATTGATTCTCTGTGAAGAGACCTGTCCTTGTGTGAACAAGCCAACCATGCTTTTGTGAACAAATGTGCACCTGAAAGAGCCAGTCCTTCAGGATAGATCCCGAGCTGCTAACTGGGCCCACATTTATAACAGAGCCAAGTGGCCCTTCGCTGGCTAGAGGTCACAGACCTACTCTGAGTTCTGGGAAAATCTACACCTATGTTTAACTGTGGACTTTCAGAGCTTGCCTGAACCAGCCAATCAGAACTCC
Source organism: Macaca fascicularis (assembly GCF_037993035.2). Lineage (NCBI taxonomy): Eukaryota > Metazoa > Chordata > Mammalia > Primates > Cercopithecidae > Macaca > Macaca fascicularis. The sequence goes on along the minus strand of NC_088379.1, from coordinate 189,075,581 downwards.
CCCACCTTGGCCAATCAGGACTTAGTTGTGTCAACCAATCAAAACTCAGCTGCATTGATCAATCAGAACTAAGCAAGTTTGAATCCTTTATTTGCATAAACAGACCTGATTTAGAACCTACAAAAGCCAAACTCTCTCTTTGTTCTCTGAAATGCACACGTTCCTTATACAGGAAGACAGTGTCTCCCGAGTTTGCAAACTGTTCACTGTAATAAAGTGTCTTTCCTCCAAATTCCTTTTCAGAGAACTTTTGTTCAAACTTCAAACTACGTAGCTGCACCCAGGTGCCACAGCTGAGCTCTGGGGACATAGCTATGACCTTTATTGCTGATTTTTTTTTTTCCAGGGCACTGCCTGCACAATTTCAAAAACAGAATTTAAATTAATCCATGGGAACAATTTTTATATCTAATTAAACGTGTTAGAGTTAATTAATGCAACAAACAACAAATATGTTCAACTGCAAAGAGCTTGGGACCACGAGTTCAAAAGCCAGCTAAAAGCCCTACCCAATATTATGACCTTGAGCAAGTCATCCAACTTCCCAAATGTTAATTTCTTTATCTGCAAACACAGGGTCAGAACCAGAGGGTCTCTGAGCACCCCTCAGCTATACAGGCCTTGATTTCTAATAACATCTAAGAATGCAGCTGGCTGCTGTTTTTCCTTTTCTAATATTCTCTGGTCATTACTTGGATCACTGACTTTTGAGTCTTTTACTGAATATGAGACTCTAACCCCTGGTCCTCAGTTCCCCAGGTCCCCTAGTCCCTTCCATAGACACAATCCTCTAACTTCCTTTTTCAGTTCATACCTATAAGGAGGGTATGCTAATGAGAGCTGGGCAGACTCAGCTGAAAGATTAGCCAGTGGCTCCCTATTACTTCAATCCCCTTGCTCTTTTTCTTCTCCTGAAAAGAAGCCATTCATACTCTCCCTGCCTCATGCTACAATCATGCCATTTGAGAACTGTTCCAAACAGAGGCTCCTTGGCTCTTCCGACAAACCCATTCAAGACACTCTTTTAAACAGTAACCAGATTCTTGATTCATTAAAGACCCATATAGAAATGTTCCAACTAGTGTCTCTCTGTCGCTGTGCCCTTGTCTGTCTTAGAAAGGGCCCCATGTGGCACTGTCTCCAACAGAGCATGCACTGGGTGGATAACTCCAACCCCATCTTCAAAGCTAAGAGGAGGTGAAATCATCAGCCAAGCAGGATTCCTGAAGTTGCCTGTATGTAACATGAGAGTTGCAACAACAAAAACAATTTTAACAACTGCACTGAAGTGTTTTGGGGGCAGTTGGAAAAAAATGAAATAATATAAATCTTGCCATTCAAAGTGAGGTCTAAGAACCAGTAGCATTGGCCATCATCTGGGAGTCTTTGAGGAACACAGACTCTTAGGCCTACTCCAGAATTACTGAATTGAAATCTGTATTTTGTCAGAATCTGTAGGAGATTCCAATGTACATTAACATTTGAAAAACAGTGATCTAAAATACTATAAAAAAACTAGAGAAACTCTGTGTTGAAAAGTCAAGAATTTATGTTGCCAGCTCTTAAGTAAAACAATCTCCAAGAAAGGTATCATTACATGTGAATTTAGATTCATTTTTTAAAAAGGTTTATTTTATTTTTCTAGAGACAAGGTCTCACTATGTTGCCCAGGCTGGAGTGTGGTGGCTATTTACAGGTTTGATCCCACTGCTTATCAGCACAGAATTCTTATCTGTTCTATTTTAACCTGGGCAGGTTCAGCCCTCCTTAGGCTACCTGGTGGTTCCCCACTCCCAGAAGGTCACCATATTGATGCTGAACTTAGTGCAGACACCCAATGGGCATACCACACGACAGCCCAGAACTCTTGGGCTCAAGCCAACCTTCCTCCCTTAGCCTCCTGAGTATCTGGGAATACACGCGTGTGCCACCACACCTGGCATACATTCATATACTATATGACTGAGACAAGTATACAAAGATCCTCCTCTCTTCCTCTTGCGTTCTAATGGTAATGGGAAGAGCTGTAGACATGAAAAAGCTTAGTGTAGGCAAAGAGATGCTAGAAGGTTTCCTTAGGTGGAAAAGAAAAAAGTCATAAAATTGGAAAGGAAGAAAGGAAAAAGATGAAAAATGTTGGAAGAGCAGCTTCTGGGATGAATGGAATTTAATAAAACTTTGCTGAGATGGGGTATGACTTTGCCGTCTGCTTTTGGAGTTGGTTTTATTTTATTTTATTTTTCAGATATAATGGCACATGGAAGTGTGTCATAAAGTGGGAGAAAAAGTGCAAGAATTCCCCAAGACCCATATGTAAGGTTTTCTATAATTCACTTTGTATGCTACAACTGTTTGCCCTGCATAGTGCCAGGAAAATATAAAAATGTGAAATGAAAAAATTTTGTTTTAGAGTTTAAAGATACTTTGGATGTCATGACTCCAATAATACTACCTTACAGATGAACATTTGTATTAGTCCATTCTCATGCTGCTATGAAGAAATACCTAAGACTGGATAATTTATAAAGAAAATAGTTTTAATTGACTCACAGTTTCACATGGGTGGGAAAGCTCAGGAAACTTACAACCGTGGTGGAAGGCACTCTTCACAAGGCAGCAAGAGAGATAATGAGTTTGGAGTGAAGGGGAAAGCCCCTTATAAAACCATCGGATCTTGTGAGAACTCACTCATGGTGAGAACAGCATGGGGGAAAATGCCCCCATGATTCAATTATCTCCACCTGGTCCTGCCCTTGACATATGGGGATTATTACAATTCAAGGTAATATTTGGGTGGGGACCCAGAGCCAAACCATATCATTCTGCACCGGCCCCTCCCAAATCTCATGCCCTCCCATTTCGAAACAGAATCATGCTCTCCCAACAGTCCCTTAAAGTCTTAACTCATTCCAGTATTAACCCAAAAGTCTAAGTCCAAAGTTTCACCTGAGACAAGGCAACTCTCTTCTGCCTATCAGCCTGTAAAATCAGAGGTAGGTTAGTTACTTCTAAGATACAATGGGAGTACAGGCATTGGGTAAATGGTCCCCTTCCAAATTGACCCAAACAAAGGGGCTACAGGCTCCATGCAAGTCCAAAATCCAGCAAGGCAGTTATTAAATCTTAACGCTCTGAAATGATCTCCTTTGACTCCATGTCTCACATCTAGGGCACACTGATGCAAGAGGTGGGCTCCCATGGTCTTGGCAGCTCTGCCCCCATGGCTTTGCAGGGTACAGCCCTTCCTGCCTGCCTTCACAGGCTGGCATTGAGAGTCTGTGGCTTTTCCAGGAGCACAGTGTAAGCTGTTGGTGGATCTACCATTCTGGGGTCTGACGGATGGTGGCCCACTAGTCAGTGTCCCACTGGGAACTGTGTGTGGGGGCTCCAACTCCACATTTTCTTTCCACACTGGCCCAGCAGAGGTTCTCCATGAGGGCTCCACCCCTGAAGCAGACTTCTGCCTAGACATTCAGGCATTTCCATACATCCTCTGAAATCTAGTTGGAGGTTCCCAAACCTCAATTCTTGACTTCTATGCACCTGCAGATTCAACACCGTATGGAAGCTGCCAAGGCTTGAAGCAATGGCCTAAGCTGTATCTTGTCCCCTTTTAGCCACAGCTGAAACTGGAATGGCTGGGATGCAGGTCCCCAAGTCCCAAGGCTGCACAGAGTAGCAGGTCCCTGGGCCAGGCCCAGGAAACCATTTTCCCCTCCTAGGCCTCCAGGCTTGTGATGGGAGGGGCTGCTGTGAAGTTCTCTAACATGTCCTGGAGACATTTTCCCCATTGTCTCAGTAATTAACATTCAGCTTCTCATTACTTATGCAAATTTCTGCAGTCTGCTTGAATTTCTCCCCAGGAAATGGGCTTTTCTTTTCTATCACAGCATCAGGCTGAAAAATTTCCAAACTTTTATGCTCTGTTTTTCTTGAACACTTTGTCCCTTAGAAATTTCTTCTGCCAGGTATCCTAAATCATCTCTCTCAAGTTCAAAGTTCCACAGATCTCTAGGGCAGGGGCAAAATGCCACCAGTCTCTTTGCTAAAGCATAGCAAGAGTGACCTTTATTCCAGTTCCCAACAAGTTCCTCATCTCCATATGAGACCACCTCAGCCTATACTTCAATGTCCATATCACTATTAGCATTTCGGTCAAAGCCATTCAACAAGTCTCTAGGGAGTTCCAAACTTTCCCACATCTTCCTGTCTTCTTCTGGGCCCTCTAAACTATTTCAACCTCTGCCTCTTACCAAGTTCTAAAGTTGCTTCTACATTTTTGTGTTCCAGTATAGCAGCACCCCACTCCTGGTACTAATTTACTATATAAGTCTGTTCTCACACTGCTATGAAGAAATACCTGATACTGGGTAATTTATGATGAAAAGAAGTTTAATTGACTCACAGTTCCACGTGGCTGGGGAGGTCACAGGAAACTTACAATCATGGCAGAAGGCACCTCTTCACAGGGCAGCAGAAGAGAGAATGAGTGTACTGGGAAGAGGGAAGCCCTTTATAAAAGCTTCAGATCTCGTGAGAACTCACTCATTATCATGAGATTGGCATGGGGGAAATTGCCCCCATGATTCAATTATCTCCACCTTGTCTCACCCCTGACACATGGGGATTATTACGATTCAAGGTGAGATTTGGATGGGGACACAGAACCAAACGATATCAACACCTTTTAGTCTTGACACTCAAAGTACTTGCCCAAATCCACAGGGAAAAGCTTGGCTCAGTTGCTGGGGTGTGCCATTCACACATTCATCACAAAGTAAAATAATGCCATAACAAAACTGAACACGTGACTCTTTTTCTGAAAACTTTTAAAGCATTAGATCTATCAAGCATCATGCACAGCTCAAGAGGAAACGCTATCTGGAAATTCCCCAACTCCCTTGGAAATTCCCAGCTGGCTCCCTGTACACTGCAGATACCTGAAGTGGTTTTGAAGAGTGGGCAGCTAAGACTTAAATGAAGAAGAATTTCTCCCCTGCAAGGATGACCGAGAACCCAGCCACTCTGTTTCCTTCCTGACTAGAGTCCTCTTCTCCACTGGTGGGCACTGACCCCTGCAGAAGCTGCCCTAAGCTTCTGGGACCCAGCAGCACCTTTGACATGGTGGTCGGGGCTCCCAGTAACATCTCCTTTCTCTGCAGCACCCAGCTCTTAGACTCTGAAAAGCACAGAGCTTTCCCCACTTCCTTTAATAAACTCAGGAAAGAGTGTGGCTTGCATGGACTATTTCAGCAATCTGGAACACTTAACAGGCCCAAATACTTTTCTGTTTCATGCCTCAGCCCAACTCAGGCAACTCCTATTTTCTTTTTTTTTTTTTTTTTTGAGACGGAGTCTCGCTCTGTCGCCCAGGCTGGAGTGCAGTGGCCGCATCTCAGCTCACTGCAAGCTCCGCCTCCCGGGTCTACGCCATTCTCCTGCCTCAGCCTCCCGAGTAGCTGGGACTACAGGCGCCCGCCACCTCACCCGGCTAGTTTTTTGTATTTTTTTTTAGTAGAGACGGGGTTTCACCGTATTAGCCAGGCTGGTCTCGATCTCCTGACCTTGTGATCCGCCCGTCTCGGCCTCCCAAAGTGCTGGGATTACAGGCTTGAGCCACCGCGCCCGGCCGCAACTCCTATTTTCCTCCTGGAAATGAGAAGTGGACATCCAGGAAGGGCTGTGGAAGAGGCAGAAGTCGAGAGGCCGTGGGTAACTGGGGCAAGTCGAGTGGTTCTGAGGACCAGTGTTAAGGTGTGGGCAGCAGAGCAGGAGCGAGGGTGGGGTGGACAGTGGAGTAATAAGAGGGATGGTCACTGAGGGGCAGCTCCACCTGCCCCAGCTGTTGGTCTCAAAAATAAACCAAGCCAGATGCTAGTTAAGTGGTAAAGAAAGACTGTAATGTCTATTGCAATAGGGAGAAGGCCCAGTGTGAACTGAACTCCAGTTTGATTTGTGCAGTACAGACTAGGCATTTCAAAGGGAAAGTGAGAGAATTGGGCGGGGGTGACCAGGGCTCAGTGGGGTCAGGGAAGTGGAAAATTACAAAAAGCAGAGGGGGCTTGGTCCATGAGAAACTCACCTGGGTTTGTTAACAGCCTCCCTCACAGAATGGCGCACAGGGCCCGATCTCCAGGTGTTGGCTGGAGCAAATGGCAAACTTCTTTGGCAGCCTTGGGTGTCCTTGGGAGGCACCTAAGGGGGCTGGGGCCACCTAGGGATGCGACCCTGAGCTGTGAGAAGCCATGCTAGTGTTTGTCCAAGTCTTCGTAGGCCAGGGTTGAGCCTGAGGTGGTCTCCTTCATACTGAGTGTCTTCAACAGTAGCTTTGATTCTGGGGCCAGGCCACTAAACACACAGAGCTGACAGGGCTGTGCTGAGCTGGGAGCCTGAGCACACGATTCAGTGTTCTTGGGGTAGAGCTCAGGAGGGTGATCCCAGATTTCACTCCCTAACTAGTATGCCCAGAAGGGGACAGGGGCGGCCCACTCAGGAGCCACGGCCACATCCAGGCTTTGGGGTGGAGTTGGGGCTGGCTCTTGGTTCTGCCGCTCCCGGTGGGAGGGTAAACTCTTTCCTCTGAGCCTCCATTTCCTTGCTTGCAAAATGAGGACAGGGTCCTTCTCCTGGGGCTGGTGGATCAGAGAGAAGCATTCCAGTAACGAGAGTAGCACCTATTTAGCATTCAATAAATGCTCATTCCTCTCCTCTTCCTTCGGAGGAAAGTTCAGGCAGTGTCTGATTTAATAAACAGGTTAAAGACCAAAATGCCCCCTGTAAGTTGGTTTGTAATTTGGAAATGTATTTTATTTAGATTCCCACGACCACTCATAAACACTCATTTATGTTGTGTGTAACTTAGAAACATGTTATATTTAGATTCCCAAGACCACTCACATTCGTTTATGCCAAATATGGACACTTCACCACAGGCTTATAACAAAAAGTACAGAAGCAAAAAACCAACCTTTTTGCCAGCCTGTTTTGATGTGCCAGGTTTGTGAGTGAGGGGCCCAAACTGTGGAGGGTGCCCATGCTGGCGCCTCCCCGCAAGAGTGCTGAGGCCGAGAACCTGAGCTCAGCTCTTGTCGCCTCACCCGGGTTCCTGTGAATGTTAAGAGAACACAGCTTAGTGTCAGCTTTGAGTTCACATTTTGCCTCCCCTGCTGAGTAATTTTGTGGCATGGGGCAAGTCATTTAACCTGTCTAAGCATCGGCTCCCTCATCTGTGAAATGGGCTAAGAACAGTTACTCCTCAGAGGGTTCTTTCGAGGGTTAAATGAGAAAACTCATGAAAAGTGCTTGGTGGAGTATCTGGCCAATCACTAGGCCAAGTGTCCCCTTGGGGCATTCATCTTTCTGCTGCAAGAGTTTGCTGGGTTGGCATGGTGGCTCATGCCTCTAATGCCAGCATTTTGGGAGGCGGAGGCAGACCGATCTCTTGAGCCCAGGAGCTCGAGATTAGCCTGGTCGACATGGTGAAACTGCATCTCTGCAAACAATCCAAAAGTTAGCCAGGCATAGTGGTGCGCTCCTGTAGTGCCAGGTACTTAGGAGACTGAGGTAGGAGGATTGCTTGAGCCTGGAGGTCAAGGCTGTAGTGAGCTGAGATAGATTGCACCACTGCACTCCAGCCTGGGCAACAGAGAACGACCCTGCCTCAAAAAAAAAAAAAAAAAAAAAGAGAAAGAAAGAAGAGCTTGTGCACAAGTGGTGTTCAGGGAATGTCTGGAGACCTGATCTCAAGCACTGCCTTGGTGTCTGGGCTGCCTCCCGCTTGGAGGCATGAAGCTCAGGAACAGAAGGTGGGAGGGGAGCGGGACTCCCCCAGACTTCACGACAGCCTCCTTTACAACAGCCACAGATAGGGATGGGATGGTGTGGTTTCTGCTGAGCAACTTTTATAGACTGAATAGGTGTGGAGCCAGAGGAAACAGAGCTCTAGAAAACAAGTGGCCTCCCAGTTACTTCTGGAAACCCAGGTAGGAAACTATCAAGCTTTGAGGCTTCCTAGGAGTCAAAACTCTGGTCTTGGCTCACAGTGACTGAGAAGTGAAGGGTAGCTGAAACTGCCCAGTCACAAAGGACATTCTTATTTCATCCCAATGAATGCTTTTTGTTGGGGAGGGACAAGATTCTAGAACCAAATTGCCCATTGTTGATGCGTCTGTGAGGCCAGGAGACCCCTTGGGTTTTGACCCATAACCCTGGCAAGTATTAAATGTGATGATGGTGACTGTGTACCCAGGCAGCTAGCCTCCTCATTGATTGATTGAGTGACTGATTCATTGATTGATTCATTCATTCAGTCATTCACCAAACGTGCTCCCACGGTATGCTGGCCACTGTTCTAGTACTGCAGGCACCACAGGGACTGAAGCAGGAAAACCCCTGCCTGCCTCAGGGGACCGAGCGGACACAGATACGCTCCTGCTCTTTGGAAATAATTCCACAGATAGGGATGGGATGGTGTGGTTTCTGCTGAGCAACTTTTATAGACTGAATAGGTGTGGAGCCAGAGGAAACAGAGCTCTAGAAAACAAGTGGCCTCCCAGTTACTTCTGGAAACCCAGGTAGGAAACTATCAAGCTTTGAGGCTTTGGAAATAATTCCAGAGTATGGAGTGCAGGAAGGAATCAAGAAGAAGGAGGAAAAAGGACAATAAAAGAAACATACAAGCAGGAGGGGAGTGCAAGAGATGAAGACGCCGGGTCAGAGCCCAGAGGAATCCACCACGTGGCTTGAGTGTGTCTGGTTATTACCATGGTTACTGGCCCTGATGGCCACCCCTGAAGCAAAAAGCCCATTTCTGTAACATTCATAGATGACAGTTCCAAAGCCTCTGTGTGGGTTGACTAAAATCTGCTAGTGAACGTTTAGTGCTGAGAAAATGACCCAGAAATTCTCAACATTTGATTTTCTCTCCAAGACTGGGCATATCTATAAAAAATTCAAACATTTTACACAAAGGGTGATGGGGATTTCATTTGACCCTGTGATGCATTTATCAAAATACAGTTGCAGATTAGAAAGCAAGTCATGTACGTGGAAAAAGAGGGAAGCCAGAGGGTTGAGGGCCTAGGAAAGTCTGAACACAGTCGTTGCTGGGTCAGGCCTTGGGGAGGGGAGCTGCCACATGAAGACGCCCAAGTCAGCAGGAAGCCTTGAGCCTGTGGGCACTGGATGGCCACAGTTTCAGGCAGAGAATGATTGTGTGTGACAAAGGTTAACCTACCCCTTTGCCATTTTCCCAGGGACCAGCTGTACCCACCCGACCTCCAAGAGCACTCTCCATGCCATGCACAGGGCATTGAGTGGACGCCCGCCTCATTTCTCCAGCATGGAAAGTCATTCCCAGGATTCTGGGGGCAGCGGAGAGGCCCTTCCCCTTCCAGCATAGGCAAGTCAGGCTGTTTGGGAAGCAGCTCAACTCAAGCTGCGCCTGTCACAGGTGCCCTCTCCCAGCCCCTCCCTTGTTCCCACCTGCATTTCACCTTACTTTCTATCTAGATACATGTCAGATTCTCTCAAATCCAGCAGCCACCATGCCTGGCCTCACCAAGCGCTTGCATCATCTGAGCTATTTCAGTATAAATATTGAAAAAGAAAAGTATCCTTTTCCACTGATTTCAGCCAAGGCAGTTGATAATTTTTTAAGAAGATTGCTCAGTAGAGTAAGAAGGAAATGGGAAGAAAAATTCAAAAGTTTAGATGTGGATGAGCTTACAAAGCATAGGCATCTCTTACAAGCATCTAAATTCTCCTTCCAGGCTGACTTGGGCTCAGGGCACCGGCTGCAGGCAGTGGTAAACCAGACTAAGCTTTTTGCCTTTTAAAGTAAATTTAGTTGACACTGATTGGACTTCATGTCCTTTCAGAACCTGCTTGGAAAGTTAGAAGAATGGGACTGGGGTAGTTTTCAGGCCATCCTCCTGCTTTGTAGCTATGCTGTAGTTTTGATCCCCTGCCCTGGTTCTGTCCACTGGATGAAGACAATGCACTCTACCTGACCTGCTTGTCCTCCTCAGAGCAGTGTCTTATGCCATGCACCCCGCTCCCACACAGAATGAGAGATAGATGGACGGATGGAAGGATGGATGGATGGATGGATGGATAGAGAGATGGATGTATGGAGGGATGGATGGACGGAGAGATGGATGGATGGATGGATGGATGGATGGATGGATGGATAAACAGATGGATCAGTGGATGAATAGATAGATCGATAGATCGATCGATAGATAGATGATAAACAGATGGATAAATAGATGGATAGTGGGATAGATGGAAAGATAGATGGGCAGACAGATGGATAAATGGATGCATGGATAGATGGATGGATAGAGGGATATATAGAAAGATAGATGGATAAACAGATGGATGGATAAATAGACAGATGATAAATAGATGGATGGATCAATAGGTGGATGGATAGAGGGATAGATGGAGAGATAGATGGATAAATGGATAGATAGATAGATAGATAGATAGATGGATGAATACATGGATAAACAGATGAATGGATAAATGGATGCATGGATAGATGGATGGATAGAGGGATATATAGAAAGATAGATGGATAAACAGATGGATGGATGAATAGACAGATGATAAATAGATGGATAGATCGATAGGTGGATAGAGGGATAGATGGAGAGATAGATGGATAAATGCATAGATAGATAGATAGATAGATAGATAGATAGATAGATAGATGGATGAATACATGGATAAACAGATGAATGGATAAATAGACAGATGATAAATAGATGGATGGATCGATAGGTGGATAGAGGGATAGATGGAGAGATAGATGGATAAGTGGATAGATAGATAGATAGATAGATAGATAGATAGATAGATGAATACATGGATAAACAGATGAATGGATAAATGGATGTATGGATAGATGGATGGAGGGATAGGTAGGCAGGTGAATAGGGGGATATCTATATGGATAGATGGAAAAATTGATGGATGGATAGATGGGTAGGTTGATGTATGCAATGGATGGATTAGATAGATAGGAGAAACTGTAGCTGTTTGAATATTCACAATAATAACAACTCAGCGGAGACCCTGGAGAGCATGTAGGAACTGCTGGAGTGGTGTCCCTAAGTAGGTCAGAGGCCATGGATTTAGCACACAAGTGAAGCAGCAGCCTTTAGCAGGTGTGTGTTCAGGGAAGGAGGTATGGTTAAGGCTGATCAGCCAGCATTTGTGGAAGTTTTATTCTGATAGTTTCCAATTTATGGTGAAATGATAAGCCTTGTCAGGGGCTGGGCTTTGTGCTGGTGGAGATGCTGGTGGTTTGTAAAGAGAGAAGGGGTGAAATCAGAGTTGGAGAGTGACTGGATTAGGGAAGGGGTACAAAAAGTGCCCATCTGAGATTTATGATGATGAATTAAGGGGAGGCCTGCCAACAGGGCTTGGGGATTTCCTCCAGGCCCATTCAGCTGCAGGGTATGTGTAGAGTTGGCTTTAGTGAGGGTTGTGGTTTTGCCTAGAGTGTGACAAAGCCAGGGGGCAAGGGAGTTGATGGTGTATGGGTGGGGGGGGGGGTTTACAGTGAATTCCCATGGGGTTAAAAGCTGTGGGAGAGGACAGAGGACAGAGGACATCAGGCAGAGATGGCAGGAGCTGTGGATTGAAGGACCTCACAGGGTCAAAGGACTATGTGAGTCTGGGTTCTAGAGGGAGTGAATGAAAAAGATTATAAGTGGAGGCTCCAGAGTGGACAGATATAACTGAAGTCATCGGGGGTGGCAGTTATTGATAATGGTTCGATCACAGCTCAGGATATGAGTGTGAGAGTGGCCAAGGCAGGGAAGGGGGTGTGATCACTAGAGAAATAAATTCTACAAACTGAGGGGACTGGTTTGGAAGAATCAGCTAAATCAGTGGTCGGCAAACTGTGGCCCACTGGCCAAACCCCGCCTGCCACCTGTTTTGAAAATAAGAGGGAATACAGACATGCCCATTCATTTGTGTATTTCCTATGATTGCTTCCATGCTACAGTGGCAGTGTCAATGCCAAAAATATTTATTATCTGACCCTTTACAAAACAAGTTCCCCAACTCCTGACCTAAGGGGATATTGCACTTACCATTGTTTGTAGGTTTAGGTGAACAAACAATGTTCTACAACAAAAAAAATTTAACTAATCTAATTTCTTATAATAAATACTCCTGGTGTAATGGCTATAGTCCAGCTGCCCTTGAAATTATGAAAACAAACTTTTCAACACATAGGAAAGCTCTTTGCCCTGCTTTGTATGCAGGTATTTTGTTCGGCTTTGTGACAACAAGATACAGAATAAGTATCGACTTAACTGCGTTATATGCTAACAGTGTTGTAAATAGTCCCTAAACGTTCCCCTATCTTACTATGAGATACAGGAGCTGCCTGCTCTATCTTCTGTGGCTACCTGTGTATCACCTAAAGCTGAATGAAGGGATAGCCCGCTTTTAATTTCCAGATCAATATTGGTATTTGATTCAGCCCAACTGTGTCAGTACTGGACCTAATTAAATACTTTTGGATCTATGTGTAAATGGTTTATCCGTCTTTCAGAGAACCTCAGCTCCACCCACGAGAGTCAGGAATGTGCAGTTATTTAGAGAGACCTTCCCAGACCTTATTTATTTAAGTAGGTCCCCCTGTTGTTCTCAAACCATCACCCCACTCATTTTCTCCATAGCAATTATGCAGTTATGCAAAACAAACCAAATATCTTCACTTACTATCAAAATTTTTCATCCATTTTTCCAATTTTGTAGCTATTCCAGATTTTTGATATAATTTTTATTAGTCGTATATTATATTTTTACACTGTATAATTTTTTTTAGTATTATTTACATTTCATTTGCTTAAAGTCTCTTTAAAAAATTTTTTGACTTATTTCTCTAATTAAATCTAAGATATTCTTACCGACTCCTTTTATGTCATAACCTTGTTCTGGAGTCGCCCTTGTTAGACAGAGTTGGGTAAGGACACGTAGATGGTACATTTTCTTAGTTCTTGCAGATGTGACAATATCTTTTTGTTGCCTGCTCACATGAGTAACAAGATTGGCTTGCTGTAGAATTCATGAGTCATACTTGTTAAGCTTCAAAATACAGACACAGTTCCATTGTCTCCTGGTAAGTGCCACACTGACTTTGCTTTCTTCTCTACAGATACGTTAAAACTGTTTTTTGATTATTCATTTAGGAAATTCAAGCATTTCTGGATGAAATAGTCATATTTTGGATTCTAATTTTCCTTGGCAAAGGGTGGACAATTTTAGATGCAGGTGTTCATTTCTGGGAACTGCATGTATATTTCCGACTGTTGTTTTTCTTCAGTTACTCTGGTTTCTTTTTCAGAAATGCCAATCTGGTTCACAAGGCATCTTTGCATTCTCTGCCATCTTCTTTCTCACCACCGTCATCTCCGTTCCTGTTTCCCTGTGTGGTGGGGACTCTCTGGTTTGCCCTCAGCATCGTAGTTCTGTTTTCTGCAACTGCAGTTCTGCCTTCGCTGCCTGTAATGAGGTTTCGGTTTCGCTATGGTGTTGTGAGCCTCTCTGACCATCTTTGATAGTCTCTGCCATGCTGCTCAAGCCAGAAACCCAAATCACACCCAATGTCTTGCTGCCTCTTATGCCTTCCTCTCGTCCATCCATGGCTGTGGTTGCTTCAACCTCCAGAATATTTCTCTCAAGGTCATTTTTGTCTCCATCTTTACTGCCATCACTTCAGTTCACGGGGCCACCATCTCACCCTTCTTTTCGCCCCGCCCCCCATTGCTCCTCCTAGTCTGTTCTCTATGCAGTAGTTGGAGTTATTGATGTCTATGCAGACATGTAAACATGTGTATGCACAGTTGACCCTCAAACAACATGGGTTTGAACTATTCAGGTCCACTTACACATGGATATTCTTCTGCCTCTACCACCCCTGAGATCCCAAGACCCAGCCCTCCTCCTCCTCCTCCTCCTTAAATTTTCTCCATAACATTTTCTTTTCTCTGGCTTACTTTATTGTAAGAATACAGTATATAATGCATATAACACACAAACTATGAGTTAATCAACTGTTTATGTTATCAGTAAGGCTTTCAGTCAACAGGAGGCTCAATAGTACTTGAGGCTTTCGGTCAACAAGAGTTACATTTAGGAAAGTCAAAACTTATGGGCGAATTTTCATCTGTCGGGTGGGGGTTGGCACCTGTTCAAGGGTCAACTGTATGCATGTGTATGTGTGTACAGATGTATACATGTGCATACACACACACACACATATATATACTGAATACACACACACTCACACTCGCATTGGCTTTCTTTTGTACTAAGAATTCAAAGCACTTTTCCCAGCTGTGAAGCTTCTGCATGAGCTGACACTGCCTATGTCTCCAAATTCAGCTGTGCCATTTACCAGGCACTGGGTCTTTTTTCAGTGCTTCAGGCATGCGGAGCTCTTTCTCACCTTAAAGCAATTTGCTTCCTCTGCTGGGAACACACATTACTTGCTTTCCATATCGGGCTCAGATGACATACTACAGAAGCCTTTCCTGCCTATTTTATCTAAGTAGGTACTACCCGCCCCCAATTGATTCCTTAATAGCAATTCTCATTACGAATTATTTATTTATTAGTACATCATCTGTGAACCTCACCAAAGTGTAAACTGCCTCAAAGGTGGCATCTTGTCCATTCTGCCCGTCTCCGGATTCTCCACCCCAGCCCAGTGCCTCATAATGGGTTCTCCTTTTTTTTTTTTTGAGATGGCGTCTGGCTCTGTTGCCCAGGCTGGAGTGCACTGGTGTGATCTCGGCTCACTGCAAGCTCCAACTCCCGGGTTCAAGTGATTCTTGTGCCTCAGCCTCCCAAGTAGCTACGATTACAGGCATGTACCACCGCGTCCAGCTAATTTTTCTATTATTAGTAGATTTCACCATGTTGGCCAGGCTGGTCTCGAACTCCTGACCTCAAGTGATTCACTTGCCTCGGCCTCCTAAAGTGCTGGGATTGCAGGCGTGAGCCACTGGGCCAGGTCTTCATAATGGGTTCTTAATAAATATTTGTTAAAAGCATTGGTTCATCACATATCAGTAATTTTCATCTTCACTTATTCCTTATGGTTTCTTGTTTGTTTAATATAGGTTATACCTTTTGATATCCTGTAAGAGGATTCCAGGGTGTTGGATCTCTTGGGTCCTCCTGTAGATTATTTTTAGAGTCTTCTAACGTCTTCTAAACCATTGAGATGAAGTCTCTTTCGTATTTTCTGTAGCTTTAAAAAATTACCCCCCAGGCCCCGCCCCACCCCATAATTTTTCCTCCTTTATTTACTCATCCTTAAAGGAAGTGACATCTGTAGAGAGCCAGTGCTTGTTAAGAGCAAGGGTGAGCTC
This sequence comes from Macaca fascicularis, assembly GCF_037993035.2. Lineage (NCBI taxonomy): Eukaryota > Metazoa > Chordata > Mammalia > Primates > Cercopithecidae > Macaca > Macaca fascicularis. The sequence continues at coordinate 189,060,180 of NC_088379.1, read as the reverse complement.
ATCGTCGAGGTCTGGTCCTCGTGTGCGGAGTCCTATCCTAGTGCTCTCGGTGGAGGACAGGCGGGCAGTGCCCGCTCCCAGCCTGTTCCTGATTCCTCACAGTTGCCTATGGAAGCTCTATTTCCCCAAACTTCTAACTTCTCCTGCCCTATCTGATTGTTCTCTGGTATTGTATTCTGAGTCCAAGGAGGGCACGAGAAACTTCAGTTTCTAACATGCTGCTGTGCGTGTTTCTTTCGTACTCTCTCTTACTGAGACAGCTTTGCTCACGTGCACTGTTTTTCCTATGACGCGATGAGGCAACAGCAGTTTCTTCTACTTTCTGCGCAGGTGGTTTTTCTTTGCTTGCTTTTTAAGCTCTTGTCTCTGAATGAATATAGATTAAAAGAAGGATGGGACGAGGGGTGGACAGCACTAAGGGTAACTGCATAGCACGAAGAATGACTCACGTGTGTGTTGCTGGTAGTTTCCGAGTTCAGGTCCTGGGTACTGGGAGGAGACAGCTGCTTGCAGGGTGGTGAGAAATTCTTCCCATCTTTTCAGATGCTTTCCCTTTTCTGAAGTAAAGCCTGAATATGCCCTTAAGAGAAGCCGTGGCAGGTTTTCCTCCCACCTAGTTCTATCTGCCATGTAGTTAATGAAACATCTTTCCATAGTTTCCATGTGGTTATTCATTAAGCCTCGTTTTGGGGATGGTGTGAGTTTTGTTTTGTTTTGTTTCCTTCTGGGGGGTGAGAAACATTGCATTTTAGGGTTGCTGATAAGATCTAATTAAAACCCAATTTAAAAAATATTAGACACTGAGAGAATTTTCCTCAGAGTAGCATAATAATGGCCATTAAATATGTGCTTCGCCCTTGCCTTAGTCAGCTCTATACTAGGATTTAGCACTAAGAATATTAGAAGAGAGATGTTATATTTACATGTTTGGTTGTGACTAAAGAATTTCTTCCTCTTAGCTGCAATAGACTCTCTTATTTTACTCTGGCTTTCTCTCCTAATTAAGCTAGAAACAACAGCTACTGTCTGTTTCCCTTCCATTTTAATCCACTGTTTCTTTTTTATTTTCAGCTATATGTGAACAGATATGGGCTAGTGAAACATAAAAATTAAATCACTCGAGTGGATCAATAAAAAGGTTATTCTGTTTCTTTCAGGGTTTTGGGGATTATAATGAGAAGTTACGAAGCATGTGTTTCTCACTCAGCAACAGAGAATTTTAAATAAGTACTTTAAATCATTATCATATATAAAAATACATTTAGTATATTACTGTACATATACATATAATAAATAATATATTTAATGGGTGTTTTAAATATAATTTGAGTTTTCAAGCATGGATTTATCACTCAAGAGAAAGAATTTTAAACATATAATATAAACAATTATATATAAATACAATAAATATATATTTTATATACTTAAAAATATTTATATATGTACTATATATAATTTTATATTAAAACATTAAAATGTTTTATATTCTATTTCATGGTATATATTAAATATATACTGTATATGTTTAAAATATATTTAAAATTCTGTTGCTGATAATACACATTTTTTAACTTGTGTTTTTGTTTTAAGTTACATATATACACATTATGTATTATCATATGTGTATACGTGTCACACATGTATGTATTTCTCCATTGTACCATATTTACTTTTAAAACAATAATCTAGGGACAAAAATTGAAAGCTTTAGCTCCTAGTGACTACAAGCTGTAGACTGTAGGTTGGCACAAAATCTGAATGGGAGTCAGTGGATTTGGTGAGCAAATCTTTGCAACAAGCCCTTTGATGTTCTAAAGCTAAAGCCGTTTCAGCTGAAAGCCGGTTGGGGCGCCGGGATTAGGACTGTGGTTTCTATGTTTTGAAAATAGCGCTCCCCCTTGTGGCCATTCGCATGCTGACTTCTAAAATTGAGTTCTGAGAGCTCTTCTGGCTTGGGGAGCATCTCTCCCAGTTTGTTTTCTTTCTGCTTTTATATTGTAGCCCTGTCTTCGAGGTAGATTTCAGTCTCCGCTCGCCCCCTCGGTCAAGAAGCCTTGTTTATTGTTATTAGATATCGATGATGCTGACGGGCCCTACGTGGAGGGTCTGTGATCAGACAGAAGGGTGATGGGTCAGGACTCGCTTCTGCTGCGTTTGACGTCTCCCAGGTTGGAGGCCAGTAGTGGGGAAGTCGCCGGGCTTAGACTCCCAGGACACCAGGTTTGGATCCCGGCTGTATCATTAACTGATAGAGTTTTTTCTGGTCCAGGGCTCAAAGCCGTTATGTATGCAGCCAAAGGCCTCAAAGAACGATTGTTCTCCAGGACACCTTCCCGTTCTGAGAGGCTAGCTCTAGAGTATTTGGGAAGGGGGTATGTTAGACCCTGGCTTCTGCCATTTTTCCTGGGGGCTTATTCCACAGCCTGGGCTGCTGTGAGTTCAATCATGTGGTTGCCTGGGAGCCTAGTGAGAAGAAAACCCAAGCACAAGTCCACTTGGAGAACTCCAGCATCATTTTAGTGGGGAGGTGCCATGTCCTCTACCTAGGGGCTGGAGGGATGGCAGCTTGTACTGGCCGAAGGGTTCTTGGAAGAGATCCCCAAGGGGCACACATTCCTTAAAATGTGACAGGCACAACGAGGGACTCCATTTTAAATCTATCAAATTAAAGATTGTTTGAAATGATGCTCAATGCATGCAAGGTTTGGTTAGATGGGCAAGTCGATGGGGTGTAAACAGGTTGATTTTTGTGTGGGCAGTTTGAAAATATCAAGAGCTTCGAAAATGATGGTTACTTTTTTCTTGAAATTTCAATCACAGAGGCAGAATGTGAGCAAAGATGACTACACAAAGACATTCACTCTGGCTTCCAGTCTGTGGTTAGGAAAACTGGAAGCAAGCTAAATGTTTAGCTTTAGGGAAGAGGCTTAAGATGTGGTAACCAAGGTTGCTTTTATTAGTTTTGCCATGGATGGAGCCTTTCTTCAGGTGAGTTGTTACGTGAAACTCTAATTATGTACAAGGGGATTGATTCAAGTTGGTTGGTGATGGGGGGACAGTTTCTTTTGTGGCATCTCACCCAGACTGCATGACCCAGCCAGTCCTCAGCCTCCCTGGTGGCAGCTCATGAGGCACTTTCATGGCAAACATACCCCATGGCGTAGCTAGAAAGCCCTGACTCAGACAACTGTGGGATGTTAATATCAGACTTTCCTTCTGACTGGTGGAAATTTGCACAGCTCTCTCCCTGATTCTTTTGACTTTTCTGTACTTGCCAAATTTTTCATTATGAACATATTACTTATTGCACTAAAATATCTAAGATGTTAAAAATGATGTCAGTTTATTATTTTAGAATTAGAAGTATAATTGTCATAGAAACCACAAAACTTGGGTCAGCCTGGCCAACATATTCTTTCCTTTTTGGCAGATCTTCAGGCTCATGTGGAAAAACTGATAAAACGGAAAGCAAATGGAAGAATATAAAAACCCCAGTAATCCCACCACCTAGAGAAAACTACTGTTAGTATTTCGAGTGTATTTCCTTCCAGCTTTTTTTCTATATATGTGTATGTATTTATAATATATATTAATAATATGCTATATATTAATAAAATACTATATGTAATAAATACATTATATGTATCTTGCATAGAACACTATTTATTGTATTATAAACACAGTTTTGTATCCTGTTTATTTTTGTAAACATTATGTTGTAGAATCCCTAGATATTACCATTTGAAAATATGACATTTAATGGCTTCCTAATATTTAAATCTATTGACAAACATAATTTTATAACCAATATTTCTTCTCTAATGGATAGCACTGATGTGAACATACCTGTACATAAATCTTGTCTATATTCGTACTTTTGAAAGTCGCCGTTTCCAAGAACCTATTCATGATGTTAGGTGAGGATTTACCGTCCTTGAAAAAAAACCTCCCCAAAAGTAGGTGAGTAAGAGACTTTCTTGTAGTCGTCTGATTGATGAGAAATATATCTGAAATATGGCTTGTTCATCTACTTAGACAATAATTATAAACATACCAAATTAATTTACATTTAAATGTTTTTCATTTGTTTCAAATTGAGCTATGATCTGTGGAATGTCAAGGCGTCTTTTTGCTTTTATCGGCTTGTTATGGACCATCAATATTATGTTGTTAATTAAAGAAAGTAACTGGGCCGGGCGCGGTGGCTCACGCCTGGAATCCCAGCACTTTGGGAGGTTGAGGCAGGCAGATCACTTGTGGACAGGAGTTCCAGACCAGCCTGGCCAAAATAGTGAAACCCCATCTCTACTAAAAATACAAAAATTAGCGAGGTGTGGTGGCGCACGCCTGTAATCCCAGCTACTTGGGAGGCGGAGGCACGAGAATCACTTGAACCCGGGAAGCAGAGGCTGCAATGAGCTGAGATGGTGCCACTATACTCCAGCCCTGGTAACAGAGCAAGACTCCATCTCAAAAAAAAAAAAGTAACTGGTCCTAAGTTTTCTGTTAGCAGCTGTAGTCAAGCGAAGTCTGAAAACATTCAATTTTGGAAGGAGAATTAAGATAAAAGCAAGCAAGCAAACGCCACCTTCCCACCATCCACCCAAATGTATGCAATCTTTTGCTTCACATTTTTGTGTAATGCACTGTGTTTTCAGAATCCTCCTCAGAATCTCGCCTCTCCTGTTGCTTTGTGTTATTGAACGCAGACTCGTGCAAGCGGAAGCCCTGCGCAGGCGGGGCTGGGCCCTTTCCTCTCACACACTGGGACACTTCCTTATTGCCTCACCAGCCAGTTCGTTTTACAGCTTGCCGGACAGCATTATTACATCTGAGCACCCGGAAATTAGATGCTGATACTGAGTACTGATTTACATAAAAATCTACATATTCACAGTTTTTCAAGAGCTACTTACTTGGAACTTTACAAGGTCAGGCATCCCCTGAGTCTAGGACCATGCCTGTTGAGGACGCAAAGGGCGTGCTCAACAAAAATTTGTTGAATTAAAAATCATCTTGGAATCTAAAGGTGACTAGCATTATGGAAATAGTTTATATTGACATTATTAGTAGTATTTACTTTATTTATTTATTTTTTTATTTAGGGTCTCACTCTGTCACCCAGGCTGGAGTGCAGTGGCTTGATCTCGGCTCATTGCAACCCCCTCCTTCCGGGTTCAAGTGATTATCTCCCTCAGCCTCCCAAGTAGTTGGGATTACAGACATGTGCCACCATGCCTGGCTAATTTTTGTATTTTTAGTAGTTTTACCATGTTGGCCAAACTGGTCTCGAACTGCTGACTTCAAGTGAACTGCCTGCCTTGGCCTCCCAAAGTGCTGGCATGAGCCACTGTGCCTGGCGTGTGTTGACACTACTCATCCTCCTAAAATAATAATAAAATAACTGGAAAAATTAGCTTGGAAAAAATTAAGCTTTTTGTCTGAAATTTTGGAGAATTTTTTTTAACCTCCTCAAGTGTTTGCATCTTTTCTTTGTCTTAATCCCGAACAGGAAATTTCAAAGCATAACAAAGACCCAATTCTTGCTGCTCTGGTGTTGCTTCGGTGGGAATTTCAGCAGCAGTTCTGTGGATTGTCCTGACAGATGCCACCACTTTTGAACACTGGTAAATTTAAACAGTGTAAATTGCATTTGTTCTTTTCAAGGATTCTCTCATGCATATTTTCTCATTCAATTTTTAATGAGCTAAAACTTGATTGATACTTAATGCATAATTGCATGCTTTAAGTATATGTGTCCTTGTTATTTCCATTTTATAGCCAAAATTTGGGCATGGAAATTTAGAGATTGAATAGCTTACTCACTCAAATGTTCAAGTTAGCAGTCAAACCCCTGTTCTCTGATTATTTTCCCTGCACCATGAGGTTTCTAAAAATGTGAAATAAACTTGGTTTTATAAGTAGAGCCAGACTCTTCAGATTCTTCCCAAGTACAGGAAGTTGTAAGAACGTCTTCTCCCTGGCTTCCAGAAGGTGAGAGGCTGCAGCCATTAGAGAGTCCACGTGGCTCCCGGGGCAGCCCCTCCTACGCTGTCCTTCAGTGGCCCTGTCTGTTCACCCATGAGGAGCAGTTTAGAGGTCTGCAAGCACAGGTTACACAGAGCCCAGGTCACAGACAGGATGCCAGGCTCCCACCCCATAGACCCTGTTCCCCACCTCACCCCTCGACTGGTGCCTGAAGAATACGATGTCACGGTCACCAACACTGCAGTTACTGGGAATGGATTCGAGCTTCTAAAAGTAGGGTGAGCCAATGGTTTACTGGCAGAACTAGGACCCTCTTACAGCAGTATGGTTGTCCTGGCTGCTCATGGTGATGCACAATGAACCGATCACTACATTTTCTCAGGCCAGTTATTAAATGCATCCATTAGTAAATAATACACACTGAAATTATGCTCTGATTCCTGCAACTCCGTGCAGGTAGCATGATTGTAGTGAGTAGTGCTGGAGCTGAAAGAGGTTTCTGTTTAATGAATATGATTTTCACGAGGATGAGCAATTGTTTAACGTTAGTGCACATATCAGAGTTAGCAACAATAGACTTACTGGGAAAATAATTAGCAGATTGGAGTGCATCTCCATTTGACAAATCACAGTTGAATTACAACCACAGGTTGACTAAGAATACAAGGTTTTAGCAAAAATCAACCAAAAATTTTCACAGAATTTTATTCTATGAGAATCAATGGCTATGTGAAATTTACATTAAAGAATAACACAGATTTTGTTATGGATTGTAAATTTTGTATTACACAGCCTTGATCTCAAATAGATGTGTGTATATATTGTCATAGTCCCTTTAGGCTGCTATTACGAAATACCATAAACTGCACGGCCTAGAAACAACAGAAACGTGTTTCTCACGGTTCTAGAGGACGGCAATCAAGCCCAGGATCAGGGCACCAGCAGAGTCTCTGTCTCATGAGGGCCTGCTTCCTGGTGCACACACGGTGTCTTTTCTGTGTCCTCATGTGGCGGAAAGGGCAAGGGAGTCTCTAGGATTTCCCTTATAAGGGCATTAATCCCATTCGTGAAGGCCCCACCTTCATTGACCTAATCACCTCCCCAAGGCCTCATCTCCTAACTTTGGGGGTTAGGATTTCAACATGTGAATTTTGGGAGACAGAAACATTCAGTTCATTGCATATACATACACCACACACACATACTGTGTGTGTAGATATAGTGTATATATAGTATATACATACTATATGTATATGCACATATGCATAATACAATAATACATATTGCATATATGTATACATATACATATATTCACACACACTGTATGTATAGATACAGTATATACATACTACATGTATATGCATATATGCATAATACAATAATATATACTGCATATTGTATATGTATGTGCAATAAGTGTTATTGTATTATGCGTGTGTGTGTGTGTATATATATTTGAGACCCTATTTTATACATTTACCAGCACACCACTGTTTTTGTGAATGAAAGGGGTGCCATCATTACATATGTTGAAATACCAGGTGAAATCACGACAGTCCCAGGCAATCCAAGAACCTGTGGTCCTCACCAAACTTTCCAGGTCCAGTCCAGCACACAGTCTCCCTCTGGGCTGTTGTTTTCTTACAGCTCCCTCCCCCAGCAGAGACCCTGTACAATCCCTCCAAAAAAGGCAATTTCTCGCTGAGTCCCTTTGCCACAGGGAGTTGCAGGAGCATTAAGTGACCTCCTGAGCAACTGTCTTCATCCTGCTTCATCCCTTTCCCAGGTCCCTCATGGAAGCACCATTTCTGGCATCTATTAGCTCTGAGGCTATAGAAGCGTCTCATAAAGTTTGTAGGTTTAATTTTCTTACTGCAAAATGGGACTGATAGCACCCACCATGCAGGGCTGCTGCAAGGATTGGAAATAGCACGTGTAAAGTGCTTTCTATGTGCTTGGCACAAGATGCATGCTCAATGAATGGCACTGTTTTTGCTATCATTACTGCTCCTGCTGCTACTTTGTTTGAGTCTCCCTGCCTTAGGCTCCGAGTTTTGGACACACCCCCGTTACTTGGGCCACTGGGACTTTGATGGTTTTGACTCCTTTCACCCACTCTAAAGCTGAGGGTTTCTCCACCCCTTCCCATGCCCAGTCCAGACTTGTGGGGTGGTGGTCACCGTGAGGGGTAACCAGTGGTCACTCTGCTCTTTTCCTAGAGGGCCTTATACTTAGGGGTGGGCCTCCAGAAGCAGCTCCGGGTCCTCAAACCTGCCCCTTGCCCTAGCTATGTGATCCAGCTGTATGCACTAAACCCAAGTCAGGACAACCAGGCCGCTTCAGCGCTGGCCATGGCGGTCAGTCCAGAGGCCTTCCTTGCCCAAGACGGGCCAATGAGAACCCCTCCCTGGACTTTTCTGAGTTGGAATGAAGGGAAGGAGTCAGTGCCCCTGATTGGGAGCTGGAGATTCAGGAGCTGATGGAGACATGTTGGCTATCTAGAAGAGCCAATGACAGAGTGTCTGAAGCCAATGACAGAGCGAACTAGACTCCAGATGGTGGAAGAGTCCTGCCAGAACGGAGGTCACTGAGGCCTGACTGCATCCTGACCCTCTCTTGAGGCACATTGAGATCTCCGCTCCCATCACGAGGCAACATCACAACTCCTCTCCCCATTCCCACTCCTTCCTTCCTTCCTTCCTTCCTTCCTTCCTTCCTTCCTTCCTTCCTTCCTTCCTTCCTTCCTTCCCTCCCTCCCTCCCTCCCTCCCTCCCTCCCTCCTTCCTTCCTTCCTCCTTCCCTCCCTTCCCTCCCTCCCTCCTTCCTTCCTTCCTTCCTTCCCTCCCTCCCTCCTTCCTTCCTTCTTCCCTCCCTCCCTCCCTCTTTCCTTCCTTCCTTCTTTCTTTCCTTCCTTCCCTCCCTCCCTCTTTCCTTCCTTCCTTCCTTCTTTCCTTCCTTCCTTCCTTCTTTCCTTCCTTCCTTCCTCCCTCCCTTCCTTCCTTCCCTCCTTCCTCCCTTCCTTCCTTCCCTCCCTCCCTCCCTTCCCTCCCTCTCTCCCTCCTTTCTCCCTCCCTTCCTTCCTTCCTTCCTTCCTTCCTTCCTTCCTTCCTTCCTTCCTTCCTTCCTTCCTTCCTTCTTTCTTCCTCTTTCTTGAGTCTCACTATGTTGCCCAGGCTGGGTTCAAACTCCTGGGCTCAAGAGGGCCTCCCGCCCCAGCCTCCTGAGTAGCTGGGTCTACAGGCACCCACCATGCCAGGTTCTCTGTTTTTCTTCATTGAGTCTCCAATGAATGGGAGGTTTTGAGCCGGAAAAGTGTGACACTATTTCTTTAAGCTCCAAAGACTCCAAATTACTACCCCTGTGCTTTTGAAGGGTTTCTTAAGGGTGACGTATGTCCAGAATGATTTACAATATCTTTTGTGCCAGGCGAGGCGACTTTGCATTTGTGCTTGTTGGTCCAGCCCCTGAGGCTGTAGCAGGGGATTCCACAGGATTTTTTTGGTGGGGCATCACTGCCATTTACTCTCAACCTTTGCCTAAACTAATTCAAGTCACCGTTCCTTCATTTGCAGTAACAACGAAAACATTCCTAATGAGTCCTCCCAGCGTCCTCAGTTTCAGGGAAGGGAAATCAGACCCGCTCTGCCCCTGCTCTAGGCAGAATAGCCCCCATTTCCTATCAGGGCTGACTCTTCGTGGTCTGTGTCAAATGCTCAAGAGAAGCACATTTCTTGACCCAAATAAAAGGAATGAGACACCAGCGCCCAAGCCCCGAGGAACCTGATTCTAGAAGGGTCCTGCGCTCTAGGAGGGTCAGAAGTGACTTCTGCTACCATCTTGCTTTAGGAGTCCGTGTAAATAACAGACTGAATACACTGCTTTGCTCTGAAGTAGACATATGGGGTCTAACTCGGGGGAACCTATGCCTCTGCAGCCTCCGCCCCCAAGTCTGTGGCAGGCATTGCCCATGGATCACGACACGGTCCTTGCAGCTTGAGTGTGCCAGCAGAGTGCTTCTCACCACAGGGCTGCTGGCCGGCCCTTCTCTGGTGCTCTTGGTCCTCCTTGGAGAAGGACTCAACCGAGCTTGTCTTCTTGGCTGAGTGGGCCTCCGTGTGGAGAGACCACAGTGTATGAAAGGGCTGTGTTGGATGTGGTTTTATGAGTTCTTGCATACAGGTATTCTACAATCCACAAAGCCACACTAGTGTCTGCAAGTCAAAGGCTAATACCCAGGGAAGGCGAAAATCTCCCTTAAAATCGCTAGTGAAAGGTGGGTTAGGCCAGGGGAATATAGAATTAGGTTTATGTAGCAGCCTGGGTTTCCACAGAAACGAGATGCAGTTGCATCAAACACATAACTAAACTTTTCCACACTGGTTTTAAGCCTGGAAGGAGGCTAGAGGAGGGTGTTTACTGACCGTGCAGGCACAGTGAGAATTTTGACAGCAAAGCCCTCCAAAAAGTCTCAATCAAAGCAAATGGCAATGACTCCCCACAAAAATATCGTGTGTGAGCCCCTGCTACAGCCTCGAGGGCCGAACCAGAGTGGCACATATGCAAAGTAGTTTTGCTTGGGGGACAAAAGGTATTGTAACTCATCCTAGAAACACACCACCCTTAAGAAACCCCTCAGAGGCTGGGCGTGGTGGCTCACGCCCGTAATCCCAACACTTTGGGAGGCTGAGGCGGGCGAATCACGAGGTCAGGAGATCGAAACCATCCTGGCTAACACGGTGAAACCCTGTCTCTACTAAAAATACAAAAAAGTAGCTGGGCGTGGTGGTGGGTGCCTGTAGTCCCAGCTACTCGGGAGGCTGAGGCAGGAGAATGGCATGAACCCGGGAGGCAGCGGAGCTTGCAGTGAGCCGAGATCGTGCCACTGCACTCCAGCCTGGGCGACAGAGCGAGACTCCGTCTCAAAAAAAAAAAAAAAAAAAAAAAAAGACTCCCTTCAGAAGCACGGGGGAGGTCATTTGGGGTCTTTGGGGTTCAGTGAAATACAGCATCACATTTTGCAGCTCGAAGCCTCCTATTTATTGGAGACTCAGGGAAGAAAGCCAGAAGTGTGATGTTGCCTGGGTAGGATAGCCCGGCCTGCAGTCTTCTGCAAGCAGCAGCAGGAAGCTGCAGCCGTGAATCAGGGCCTTTGTTCTGGAGCCCGCAGGGAGTAGGCCCTTCTGCTCACATTGCCCTCGGGCAGCACCGGTGTGTACCCGGGAGCCTGCGGTGGCAGACCCCTAGGTGCAGCAGGAGTTGGGCCTGGAGGCCGGGCTGGGGGCAGCTGGAAACAGCATTCATTGTTTCTGCCCCTGCTCCTCCTCGCAGCAGTGAGGACTGGGCTCCCATCCAGCGAAAGGGCTGAAAGCTTTCCGGGTAAAGCACCCAGGCTTGGTTAGTTGGTTGGTTTGAAATGTATCCATTATTGGCCGGGCGCGGTGGCTCACGCCTGTAATCCCAGCACTTTGGGAGGCCGAGGCGGGCGGATCACGAGGTCAGGAGAGCGAGACCATCCTGGCTAACACGGTGAAATCCTGTCTCTACTGAAAATACAAAAAAATTAGCCGGGCGTGGTGGCGGGCGCCTGTTGTCCCAGCTACTCGGGAGGCTGAGGCAGGAGAATGGCGTGAACCCGGGAGGCCGCGGAGCTTGCAGTGAGCTGAGATCGTGCCACTGCACTCCAGCCTGGGCGACAGAGCAAGACGCCGTCTCAAATAAATAAATAAATAAATAAAAATAAAAATAAAAATAAAAGAAATGTATCCATTATTTAATTAGGTTCTTTGCAAGAAATTGAGAACTGCGGTTGGTCAGGATACATTGCATCCGTGAGTGAGAACACAGAACGAAGGCAGCCCTGGCGCTGAGGGATAACTGTGGTTCGGAGCGGAATGTGCGAGTCCACAGCTTTCTGATCTGTCTTGCGCTGCTGTGTAAGCTGCATTTCTTTCTCTGTGTGAAGTGTTCACCTTGCTGGTGTCTGTGCGTGTGCAGCAGTGAGACATGAGGGGTTTTCACAATGCTGATAGCAACTTTGATGGAGGTGGTGATGGCACATTTCCGGTGCGTTCTACGCGGAGAAACTCAGTTGAGGACCAGAGGTCTAGTTAACTGCTTAGCTCAGGAAAACTACCCTCTGGACTCCGTGGCGCCCAGTGAGGATGACTGGAGCTGACTCCGGACTGAGGCCGCCTGCAGCGTTCCACCTGCTGACTGAAGAGATTTTTTTTTCTTTGCCAGGGCTCCACACTTCCAAGGCGCATCTTGAGTAGGCGCATAGGTAGGCATTTCGGGAAGTTTAACCACCCAGGCACCTCCATTCTTACCATCCCCAGCTGGTTTTGTGACAGTAGCAAGAAACTTCTCTTTTTTCAGCTCTGGATTTAGCGGCTGAATGTTTCCTCTTGTCCATGGCTTTTCTGGACTCCAAGCAGGTCAGAAATATCTGCCTATTCCCCTGATGGGACAGGGTGTCTGCTGCAGAGGGGCTTCCCCTTCCTGGGCTCTTTGGGTTTGAGATTACCCTTCTTAATCTTGTCACCGGCATCAGCCTCCTTGGCTACAGGTTTCTTTCCTTAGCTTCTAGCTTCTCAATTTTTCACTCACCATCTTGCAACATGGGAAAGAGCTGGGTCTTGTTTTGATGCAACTCATTATGGAATAGATGCAGAGGCAGAGGCAAAAGTATCAGTGTTTTATCAATTGCTTGAAAGGCTACAAAGACATAGATTCATAGAATGTGTAGCGCTGGAGGAGACCAACACACTGCAAGAGAAGGAAGATATTCAACCTACAAATGTACTTAATGCCTGGCCAGTCTTAGGGAGAACGGCAGGGCCGGCTCCTCTCAATGTGAGAGGGAGCACTGAGGAACAAGATCCTGGGGTGTTTATGCTGTATTTAAAATGGGCATAAAATTGGCATAAATGGTGTTTATGCTGTATTTAAAATTGCTGTTCTTAAAAATGTGTCAGAAATTGAGTGGCTCAAAACAACACAAATGTATTATCTTATGCTCTAGATGTCACAAGCCTGAAACGGGTCTCCCGGGGCTAAAGCCAAAGTATCGGCAGGGCTAGGTTTCTTTCTGGGGGCTCTAGGGAAGAATCCTTTTCCTTGACCCCTCCAGCTGCCCACGTGCCTTGGCTTGTGATCCTCTCCCTCACTCCGGACAGCAGCAGCCGTGCAAGCTCTTCCAGTTCTTTGCATGACACATCACTCTGACGTGCTCTTCTCCTTCCCTTTTCCACATTAAGGGCCCCTGTGATTCCCCTGGATGGACCCCAGTGATCTAGGATAATCCTCTGGCAACTTTAATTCCATCTACTACTTTAATTCCCCCTTTCCATGGAACCTACTTCATCTACAGGCTCTAGGGATAGGACGTGAACACTTTTGAGGGGCCATAATTGTTATAGGAGTTATTAAGAAATTATTTTAGGCACATAGAGAGGAAAAGGGGTCCTTGGGAAGTTTTTTTCTTTTAAAGCAGCTCCAGAAACGTTTCTTTTGTCTAGCAGGAAAGTCCCGACTGTTAGTACAGGAGTGGGGCGGGGGGAGTGCAAGCTTTGATACACAAATGCCAGCTGTTAGAAACTGGGTCCACCCAAACATGGCAATTCCCACCGTCTTCTTGTCCCCACATGTGCCCGGCAACATGGCCGCTCCCACATATCCCCACGTGCGCAGAACATCATGGCGCCCTGTGTTTGCATATTAAAGGACTAGGGTGGCAAGGCCAGTTTTTTTATGGGCCACGTGAATGTCTTGCCTGGTGAAACCAATCGCGGAGCCCTATGCAAATGAGACACCGCCTCCTCCAGCCTCCTCATATAACTGGCTGTTTTCCGCAGAGCTCGGGGTTCCCTCTTTTGGCTTGCAGACCCCTCCCTCTGTCTCTGTACAAGGGGAGCCTCTTCCTTCTTTCTTGCCTATTAAATTCTCCTTAAAATCACTTAAAACTCTTTAAAACCACTCCACATGTGTCCGCGTCGTTTTATTCAAACTGGTGCGAGACCAAGGACCCTGGTGTTCCTCCAGTCATGGGAGCCGTATCGTTATGTCTACCACGCGGCAGCTCCAGCTTGTCAGGATACCTTTGACATTCATGGTCTCAACTGCTGAAGTCCTTGTCTTCAACTATTTGGGAGTGACACTGAGGGTGCATGATTTGTCATTGCTCGCCGTTTTACTTCTAGACGCTTGTGCCAAAGCCAGTGACGTCCTAGCGAGTACGCCTCCCAGTTGGGACGTCTCAACACCTCCTCGCCAACCTCCCAGTTGTAAGGTCTGAACACCTCCTTGCTGATCTCATTTAGTGATACTCAGATTAGTTCTCACAGTAACCCTTTGAGATGGACAAAATCCTTCCCAGATTCATAGTGAGGAGACTTATAAAATTATATGCTGCAGTAATACTTCCAAATTCAAGGACTGTTTCTATATTCCCTACACAAGTGTAAAGGTTTTATGTCCTTAATGACTACAGTCCCTTGCAGGATTCTTTTTTAATCTTTGGCCACTAGAGGGAGACAGCTCTTTGAGAACTGAGGCCATTTTGCATGTTCGTGGGTATAGATGGAGGAAAACACCGTGTTTAAAAATGGTATCCAGGGCCGGGCGCGGTGGCTCAAGCCTGTAATCCCAGCACTTTGGGAGGCCGAGACGGGCGGATCACGAGGTCAGGAGATGGAGACCATCCTGGCTAACACGGTGAAACCCCGTCTCTACTAAAAATACAAAAAACTAGCCGGGCGAGGTGGCGGGCGCCTGTAGTCCCAGCTACTCTGGAGGCTGAGGCAGGAGAATTCCTGGGAGGCGGAGCTTGCAGTGAGCTGAGATCCGGCCACTGCACTCCAGCCTGGGCGGCAGAGCGAGACTCCGTCTCAAAAAAAAAAAAAAAAAAAAAAAAAAAAAAGGTATCCAGGCCGGGCACCGGGGCTCACGCCTGTAATCCCAGTACTTTGGGAGGCCCAGGCGGGCGGATCACCTGAGGTCGGGAGTTCGAGACCAGCCTGACCAACATGGAGAAACCCCGTCTCTACTAAAAATACAAAAAAATTAGCTGGGCGTGATGGCGAATGACTGTAATCCCAGCTACTCGGGAAGCTGAGGCAGGAGATTTGCTTGAACCCAGGAGAGGGAGGCAGAGGTGGCGGTGAGCCAAGGTCGCGTCCATGATCGCACTGCAGCCTGGGCAACAAGAGTGAAACTCCGTCTCAAAAAAAAAAAAAAAAAAAAAGGGTATTCAGGGCTGACCTAACAGGTCGACAACGAAGGGGACCATGCCTGCCCTTGTGCCCCGTGCAGGCCTCGTTGGACAATTTTCCCCAGCATCTTCAGGGCTCACACTGCCATAGTAGCACGTGCCATTCAGACCAAGGTCTTTTTTTAGCCTAGCCATCGACGCTGTAACATTTTAAACAATCTTCTCTATCTTTGAAGCCTACTTTATAGAAAGAAAGTCTAAGTTATCAGAACTGACACTATATAAAAACATAGAATCCCAAAAATTCGAAGTCTCTTAAGTGGTGCATGTAGGATCTAAAACCGTGGCCACTGCTTACCTAGACAAGGCGTGTTCCAACCACATGTCATCTGAGATCGCTCTGAACTGGGAATGAGGATTCATTTTCTCTGTTAGAGTTCTGGGTTCCCCGTCACAAGATTTGCTCCTGACACCTCAGAGTGTACAATATGCGATTTCTGTACTAAAGAGGTTGCTTCCAATGAGGTAAAATGTCTAATATGGTAATCATGTGCTTCTAATTAAGGCTGCATGCAGAAAAATCAGCCACAGATGCCAAATAGCCAACTTAGTAACACAGACCACAGAGAGAACTCAGTAAGGATGACGTGGAATGACTTTAGTTTAATGCTGTGTATGACAGATCTTTATGTTATTATTTAAAAAGTAATTAGAAACTCACCTTTTAATGTCGGTTTAAAACTTAATTAGCTATGGCCAGAGAATACCGGTTTTATGATACCAATTGTGAAATTTGTTCTTTTATGGTCCGTTTTTCATAGCTATTCCACATATACTTGGAAAAAATATGAACTCTCTGTTCATTTGGTGCAATGTTCAGTATCTATCCATAAGATTATTCATGTTGATTATGCTGTTAAAATACGCATCTTTAATGATTTTGAACTATCAATTACTTGGAGAGATGTTCTGAAATCTCCTACTGAGATGGGAGAATTTTCAATTCCTTCTTATAGGTGTGTTTTTGCTTCATCTCTTTTAAGACTTTGTTTCTAAGTTACTAGAAGTTTGGAGTTGATCCATTTTCTTAGTAAAGTGAGTCTTTTCATTGCGGCTTCT
Source organism: Macaca fascicularis (assembly GCF_037993035.2). Lineage (NCBI taxonomy): Eukaryota > Metazoa > Chordata > Mammalia > Primates > Cercopithecidae > Macaca > Macaca fascicularis. The sequence continues at coordinate 189,043,865 of NC_088379.1, read as the reverse complement.
CTTCATCTCTAGTTATGATTTTTCCTTAAACTCTATTTTGCCAGATGTTAATATAGCCACGCCTATTGACTTTTGTTTAAAATCTATATGCTATGGCTTTTCCTACCTTTTTATTTTCAATGCTACCATAGCCTTACGTTTTAAACAATTCTTATAAGTGACAGATAGTTGCATTAAAAATTTTTTAAATTTGGGGGTACATAGTAGTTACATATGTTTATGAGGTATTCATCACATCGGGGTAACTGAGGTATCCATTGTCTCAAGTATTTGTCATTTCTTGTGTTAAAAACAATCAAATTATACTTTTTAAGTTATTTATAAGACTGTAGTCACCCCTTGTGCTATCAAATACTAGATCTTACTCATTCAATCTAACTACGTATAGTTGCATTTAAAAAAATCCAATTCAGTAATGTTTGTCTTCCAACGGGTGGATTTAGTCCTGGTGTTGGTTAGAAGTGATAACACATCTGCATTTATTTCTCTCATCAACTTTGCCCTTACTCTTGTTCAATCTTTTCTTTTTTTCTTTCCTTTTTGTCTTATTTTGGATTGATTATTTTTGCTCACTTTCTTCTCTTTCCTACTATCTTTAAAGTTATACATTTACTTACAAAATTTAATGTAAAGTTTTCAATTGAGAAAACAATGACTAGGTCTTTTTCAATTTATATGCAATTATTGTAGTGTATTTTATTTCTACTTTTGATTCCATGGAACTTTATTATTAATATTGTTTTAACTGATATTTCTTTTGATTTGGCAGCATATTTACCATTTTTTTATTCCTTCTTGCATCTTAAACTTTCTAACTGGGCTAACTTGCCTTGTGCCTAAAGTACATCCTTTAGAATTTCTTTTGATGAGGATCTATGAGGCAAACTCTTTCAGTCTGTTTAAAAATACTTTTTCCAGGGCCTACTTGAGGGTGGAGGGTGGGTGAAGGGAGAGAATTGGAAAGCTACCTATTGGGTACTATGCTTATTACTTAGGTGATGAAATAATCTGTACACCAAAGCCCTGTAGCATGTGATTTACCTTTAGATCAAACCTACACATTTACCCCTGAAACGAAAGGTTAAAAAAAGAAACTTTTATTTTGTTCTAATCTTCAAAGTTATTTTCCCTGAACACACAATTCTAGGTTCATAATTATTTTTTATTTAGCACCTTGAAGATACTGTTCCATTGCCTTCTGGCTTCTCTAGTTGCTATTGAGTAATAATTTGCTATTCTAACTTTTGGTGCTGCTGAGTAATCTCTTGTTTCACTATGTCTGCTTTTACAATTTTTCTTTTTGTCTTTGGTGTTCTGCAATTTCACTATGATCTGCCCAGATGAGTGTTACTTTTAATTTCTCCTGTTTGGCATGTATTGAGCTTCCTGAATTAGATAGTTGTCTTTCATTCCTTCTGGGGAATTCTCAGCTGCCATCTCTTCATATATCACTTTACCACTTTCTCCTCTACATATGCTTAAATGTTTGTTAGATGTTATCAGTCTATCCTCCAAGTTTCCCAACCTTTCTTTCATATTTTCTTTCTCTTTGTCTGTCTGTACTATATTCTACATAATTTTCTCAGATCTATTTTCCAGTTTACTAATGCCTTATTTAGCTTTGTCTAATTTTCTATTATTGTGTTTATTTTACTTTTCAGTTTTGGAATTTTTATTTTTTAAATATATGCTTCAGTTCTAAACAGTTTTTTTTTTTTTTTTACCACTTACTCATATTTTTACCCCCTCTTTTGTTTCTTAAGCATATCAAATACAGGTATTTTATATTGTAGGAGAGCAAAAATGGCTTCCCTCTAGCTTTGTAGGCTCTTTAGCTGAGCCATAAATTAAACTGACATAAGACAGATTAACAAGAGAAAAGTCACATTTTATTATGTACATACACACGGGAGTCCCAGAAAATATGAGACTCCAGGAAAGGTCAGATGATTAAAGCTTATACAGCATCCTGAGCTACAGAAAGGAATAGGAGCTTGGGGCTTCTGAGGGGACGTGGTGATACAAGTTGTGGGAGGGTAAGGGGAGGAAATGTATGATGAATAAAGATTATCTTGTTAGGCAGATAAAAAGTCTCTCAGGTGATAGGCTGGGTGAGGTGGCTTATGCTTGTAATCTCAGCACTTTGGGAGGCCAAGGCAAGAGGATCGCCTGAGGTCAGGAGTCCGAGACCAGCCTTGCCAACATAGTGAAACTCCATCTCTACTAAAAATACAAAAATTAGTTGGGTATGGTGGCACACACCTATAGTCCCAGCTACTTGGGAGGCTGAGGTAAGAGAATCGTTTGAACCCAGGAGATGGAGGTTGCAGTGAGCCAAGATCACACCACTGCACTCCAGCCTGGTCATCAGAGTTGAGACTTCCTCCGTCTAAAAAAAAAAAAGTGTCTCAGGTAATAAAAGTTGTCCAGAGCAGCTGTCTTCCTGATACATATGCTTTTACTGACATAGATTTCCTTTACAAAGGTAAATTTATTTTACTAAAGGACAAGAGCCACTCCTGTGTCTGCAGTTTCTCAAAATCATCAGCTCAAAAAATGCCAAAGAAGTATATTTTGGGGTGGCATATTCTGGTCTCTATAGTGATATTTTGGGGTGGTGTGTCCTGAGCCCTAACGGTATTGAGTGGCTGATAATTCCGACTTTTAATAATTCTATTTTATTTATTTATTTATTTGAGACCAAGTCTCACTCTGTCGCCCAGGCTGGAGTGCAATGGCATGATCTTGGCTCGCTGCAAACTCTGCCTTCTGGGTTCAAGTGATTCTTCTGCCTCAGCCTCCCAAGTAGCTGGGATTATGGGCACCCGTCATCATGCTTGGCTAATTTTTGTAATTTTGTGGAGACGGGATTTCACCACGTTGGCCAGGCTGATCTTGAACTCCTGACCTCAGGTAATCCACCCGTCTCGGCCTCACAAAGTGCTGGGATTACAGGGGTGAGCCACTGTGCCCAGCCTGATATTTCTATTTATTATGCCTTTCACTCTTCAGTGAAGTTCCTCATTTTGTGTGTGTGTGTGTGTGTGTGTTTAGGCTTCTATTCCTTGGAATTTTATGTGTCGGAATTCTTTGGGTCTCAATTTCAAGGTGAATTTCTTCAGGAAGAATTAGCATCTGCTAATTACAGGCACCTGTGGGACCATCAACTAAGGGTAATCTAAAGCAGCGGTGCCCAATCCCTGGGCCGTGGACCAGTACCCATCTATGGCCTATTAGGAAGGAGGCCACACAGGGGAGGTAAGTGGTGGGCAGGTGAGCATTACTGCCTGACTGCCGCCTCCTGTCCGGTCAGCAGCAGCATTAGATTCTCATAAGAGTGCAAACCCTATTGTGAACTGCACATGTGAAGGATCTAAGTCGTGTGCTCCTTATGAGAATCTAACTAATGCCTGATGATCTGAGGTGGAACAGTCAGTCTATCCCAAGCCATCCCCACCCTCACCCTGGGCCAGGGAAAAATTGTCTTCCCTGAAACCGGTCTCTGCTGCCAAAAAGGTTGGAGACCGCTGATCTAAGGCCATGTTCTCCTCCTGGGGTTTATTCTACAACATGGTAATGTGAATTGAGGTTCAAACTCACCTGAGAGCTGGCTTGTGATTTGGAATTCTCAGGGGACTTTTCATCTCTCAGGCATCCCATCATTCCACGCTAAGGCAGGCGGTTTTCCTTTCTTGTCTTCTCATGGTGACTGCTGTTGATGATGGGGTGAGGGGTGTGTGCATGTGTGTGTGTTCCTTTTTGGTGGTGATGGTTTTTGCATGCTGCCTGTATGATTTTGTAAGACTCCCCATCTTTAGCTGGCCTAGGGTTTGTCTCTTGTTCCTTGCTAGGAGTGAAACTTTTAAAAGCAAACTCTAGGTCATCAGCTTGACAAGTGTGTTCCTGTTGATAACTGATGTTAGTGTTCCGATCACTCTGATTTCTTGTGTTCACTTGATTTTGGCCTCCAGTGATTCTTTTCTTTATTGACAGCTTATTAATACATTTAACAAATATCTTAAAGAAATCACTCAGCATTTTAGTTGTTTTAGCCAGCAGGTCAGTCTTGGTATTTAATTCATTACATTCCTGGAAATGATATCCCCATTAGACTTTTAAAAAGTTTTATTTACTATACTGGATTTTTCTATAACCCAATTTAAAATTAAACTTCAGTTACTAGTAGTATACATTGAGTTGGAATATATATTCTCTGTGATGTATGTATCTAGCTCTTTTATAACTTAAGATCTGAGAGTGTTGCACAAATTTTACATAATGACAGCATTTGGTGTTTAAAAACAGTCACTATTTTCAATACAATAAACTGTCTCTGTAATATATTTGTATTTGCAAATTGCTTCAATCTGTGTATCTCTTCAGAGGATGGGCTCTCAATAACTAGATGTATGGTCCAGCCTCTTGCAATCAGGGGACAACTTGGGTCAAACCAAGAACAAACTCTTTCGGCTGAATAAACACGGGCCTAGAGAGTGTATTTGTAGGTGATTTGGGCCACTTCCGGCTCCACTTGAACTAATTCAAGCAGTTGTCTAATTGACATCCTTAAAGTTTCTTAAGGAAGGAAACCAGAGCCCGCTTTCTGGAATCCACTGGTGAAACCCTGGAGAGAAAAGAGGTACTTTGTGTGGCTTGGCAGCTACTAGCCTTAGTATTTGGTGGTGGTAGAAAGATCAGAGTCTCACTCAGAGCCCCTCATGAAAAACGAGATTTACTGAAAAAATGACATTGGCTAGAAATGAAGCCAGCAAAGATCCAAGGCAAAAGTAGTCCTGGCCGTACCCTTCTTGTCTAGGTTATGGACAGTCTCTCCACATACATCTGTTTCTCTTTCTTCATTTGCTCCTCTCTGCCATCTTAATTCCTCTGCTTATTTGTGGTTTCTACTTCTTTGCAGCTTTGGCTCATATATGTCTCTATGTCTAACATGGATCCAAGTTCCAGTTCCCAGAGGAGAGAATTTGATGGTGATGGCTCATGGGATCCCGCGAGGCCTTCTCCTTACACTGTTGGACTGGCTGCTCTTGCGTCACCCATCCTTGCCCAATCAGCTGTGGTTAAGCCTCTGGAAGACAGCCAAGTAACACAAACCAATCAGCTGTGGTTAAGCCTCCGGAAGATAGCCAAGTAACACAAAAATGGCTACCAGAATGTCTTCTCTGCAGTAGGGGTTCAAGGCTGAGCATGCCTGTGTGGAAGAGAATACTTAGAAGGGGCTTGGCCTTCTTAAGAGTGGCCAAATGCTTATCACTGAGATTTAAATGAATATCCTACAAAACAAAGACAGTTGGTAATTTTGTCCTAACTGACAGCCACGTACATGTTTATTGTTTTCCAGATTAGCAGCTCCTTCCTTTCTTGTACTTGTTTCTAGGCATTCTTACCTTCTTAGTTTCCCATGCCATAGCATATCATTGGGATATAGGCAGGACCTTCCCTTTCTAACAATGCTTTACATAGACAAGGCCTGACCAAGCCCTATGGACTAATAGCAAAGTATATATCCTTACCTGATCCATTTAGAGTCCTCTAAGCACAAAGTTTATGCTCCTATCCACCATTATTCTGGAATTCAAAAAGCTCTGAAGGTACTTCTGGTTTCTAGTTCTGCATGTACAAAACTTAGAAATCACCGCTCTGGCCAGGTGCAGTGGCTCATGCCTATAATCCCAACACTTTGTGAGACCGAGGTGGGAGAATTGCTTGAGCTCAGGGGTTTGAGACCAGCCTGGGCAACATAGTGAGACCTCATCTCTACAAAAAATTGAAAAGAAGTTAGCTTGGCATGATGGTTTGTGCCTACAGTCCCAGCTACTAGGGGGGCTGAGGTGAGAAGAGTTCTGGAGACTGGAAGTCGGAGGCTGCAGTGAGCTATGATCATGCACTACACTCCAGCCTGGGTGACAGAGTGAGACCCTGTCTCAAAACAAACAAACAAACAAAAAAACCAGGAAGAAGAAAGAAAAGAAATCATGACTGTATCCACTCTATCCTAACAACAACTGAAAATCTGAACAGACTAAAAAATCAGCAACTCTTCTTGGATCCATAAGCTAGCTGAGGACACAGGGCAAACGGCTGCCCCCAAGATTGGAGAGACAGATAGGAAATACGGGGAGTTACAGCTTATGAGAGTAGACTCATGAGCAGATACCACCTTGGGAACTGGTTTTGTGGTAGGGAAATATGAACTGTAATTGACAAACACTGGAGACTCAGTGTGGACAAGCTAGGAGTTAAAAGCTGCAAGCAGACCCAGTCATTGGGTGACCACACCCCCAACCACTTTCATGAATTTTACCTCCAAGAGCCCTACCAAGTTCTCACAGTAGATAATGGAGAAAAATCCCCTTGTTCTCTGGCAGAAGGAAGGGAAAAGGAACCATTTTGAAATATGCCAGAGCACTCTGTTCTTCTTCACAAGGCCCAGTTCAGGGGAAACTAATTAACCAGACCCTCACCTGCTGGGGTATGACCAGAGCCTAACTGACCTGGAGGAAGGGAAACAACCAACTTCAGTTGACTCCAGCCTTCCACATGGGAGAAAACAATACCAAACTCCAGTCCACTCTAACCATCCTGTCCCACCTACGGGAGAAGAAAAAAATGGAGAAGCACAGTCCAAAGCATAGGCTCACTAAAGGACTGAGACCTAATCTTAGGTCTATAGAACGCTTCCTCCACACATACACACCTCACCACCACATTACTAAAGGCCTGTTTACAGCAGTTCCTTTTACCTGCTACATCATGTCTGGCTATTAAGGAAAAATTACAAGGCATACTAAAAGGCAAAATACACAACTTGAAAAGATAGAGTAAGCATGAGAACCAGGCATGGCAGGGATGTTGGAATTTTCAGATTGAAAATTTAGAACAATATGATGAATTTGTTAAGGACTGTAATGAATAAAGTAGACAGCGTGCAAGAACAGATGGGTGATGTAAGCAGAGAGATGGAAGTCCTAAGAAAGATTAAAAAAAAAACCCTAGAGATCCAAAGCACTCTAACAGAAATGAAGAATCCCTTTGATGGGCTTATTAGTAGACTGAACATGGCTGAGAAAAGAATTTCTGAGCTTGAGGATAACTCGATAGAAACCTCCAAAACTGAAAAACAAAGAAAATCAAGACTGAAAAAAGCAGAACAGAGTATCCAAGAACCGTGGAACAACTACCAGAGGTTTAACATGTGTGTAATGAGCATTTCAGAAAGATAAGAAAGAAGGAACAGAAGAAATATTTGAAATAGGCCGGGCACGGTGGCTCAAGCCTGTAATCCCAGCACTTTGGGAGGCCGAGGCGGGTGGATCACGAGGTCAGGAGATCGAGACTATCCTGGCTAACATGGTGAAACCCCGTCTCTACCAAAAATACAAAAAACTAGCCGGGGGTGGTGGCGGGCGCCTGTAGTCTCAGCTACTTGGGAGGCTGAGGCGGGAGAATGGCGTGAACCCAGGAGGTGGAGCTTGCAGTGAGCCGAGATCACGCCACTGCACTCCAGCCTGGGAGACACAGCGAGACTCCGTCTCAAAAAAAAAAAAAAAAAAAAAAACAACGAAATATTTGAAATAGTAATGATGGAAATTTCCCCCCAAATGAATATTGGATGCCAAACAACAAATCCTAGTAATCCCAGAGAATACCAAACAGTAAAAATGCAAAAAAAAACAAAAAAAAACAAAAAAAAACCCTACATATAGGCATGTCATTTTCAAACCACAAAAATTAAACATAAAGAAAAAATTCTGAAAGAAACCAGAGGAAAAATACAACTTACCTATAGAAAAACAAAGATAAGAATGACCTTGGACTTCTCCTCAGAAATCATGCAAGCAAAAAGAGTGGAGTGAAATATTTAGCATTAAGGGAGAGAGAAAAAAAGCTAGAATTCTGTACCCTGTGAAATTATGCTTCAAAAGTGAGAGAGTAATAAAGACTTTCTCAGACAAACAAAAATTGAGAAATTTTTTTTGCCAGTAGACTTGCTTTGCAAAACTGTTAAAAGAAGTTCTTTAGAGGGAAAGAAAATATGTCAGAAACTTGGAGCCACATAAAGAAAGGAAGAGCATCAAAGATAAAGTAAGTGGAGATAAAATAAAAACTTGTGGCCAAGTGCAGTGGCTCATGCCTATAATCCCAGCACTTTGGGAAGCCGAGACTGGTGGATCACTTGAGGTCAAGAGTTTGAGACCAGCCTGAACAACAACATGGTAAAACCCCGTCTCTACTAAAAATACAAAAAACTTAGCCAGGTGTGGTGGCATCTGTCTGTAATCCCAGCTACTTAGGAGGCTGAGACAGGAGAATCACATGAACCCAGGAGGTGGAGGTTACAGTGAGCTGAGATTGTGCCATTGCACTCCAGCCGGGGCAACAGAGTGAGACTTCGTCTCAAAACAAGCAAACAAAAACAAACAAACAAAAACCCTCCCAAATTTTTATTTTTATTTATTTTTAATTGATGTACCAGAAAATTGTTCCAAATAACAATAATGTATTTGATTATGTATGTTTATGAATATCATATATGTACACACACATATATATTATTATGCATGTTTATATATAAGTAGAACTAATAAAAGCAATGAAACCAGAAACAGGAATGAAGAATTTGGATTATTTTTTTGAAAGTGGACTTGGATTCAGTATAAATGTATATTGTAGAGTCTAGGGCAACCATTAAAAGAAGTAAAAAAAGAAGTACAGATGATATGCTAAGAAAGGAGAGTAAATAGAGTCATATGAAATGTTCAACTAAAACTACAAAAGGCAGAAAAAGAGTGAACAACAAAAATAGGAACAGTGAACAAGGGCAACAAATATTAACAGAAAACAGTAACCAATATGGTGGACATTAATCCAACTATATAAAAATATCATTTTAAACATCAATGATCCAAATCCACCAAATAAAAGACAGAGACAGAGTGGTATTAGTAAACAAGACCATCTCTATATCGTCCACAAGAAACCCACTTTAAAGATAAAGACATATATAAATGAAAATTAAGTGAATGGAGAAAAGTGTATCATGCTAATAAATCAAAAGAAACCAGGGTAGCTATATCAAAGACAAAGAAGGCATTGTACAGGGTCAATTCTATAAAAATACATAACAATCCTTAGCATACATACAATCTAACAACAGGGTACCAAACTACGCAAGACAAAAGCTGATAGAACCGCAAGGAGAAATAGATAAATTCACTTTCATGGGTGGAGACTTTAACACCCCCTCTATCATAAATGGACAGATCCAACAGGCAAAAAATCAATAAAGATGACATACTTGAACTCAACAATATCATCAATCAATTGAATATATGTATAGGCTACTCCATCCAACACCAGCAGAATGTCCATTCTTCTCAAGGTTACATAGAACATTCAGCAAAATAAATCATATTCTGGGCCCTAAAACAAAGCTTAACAAATTTAAACAAATAGAAATCATACAATGTCTGCTCTCAGACCACAATGAAATTAAACTAAAACTCAGTAACATTTAATAATTGGAAAATTTCCAAATATGTGGACATTAACACACTTCTAAATAACACATGAGTCAATGAAGATATCTCAAGAGAAATTTCAAAATGTTTTGAACTAAATGAAGAGGAGAACATGACTTATCAAAATTTGTGGGATGCAATGAAACAGTCCTTAGAGGGAAATTTGTAGCATTAAATGAATATACCAGGAAAGAAGAAAGATCTAAAACCAATCATATAAGTTTTCACTTTAGGAAACTGGGGAAGAAAAAGAGCAAATGAAATTCAAAGTAAGCAGAAGTAAAGAAATCATAAAAAGTAAAGGCAGAAATCAATGAAATGAAAAATAAGAAATTTATAATAGAGAAGACCAATAAAGCAAAAAACTGGTTCTTTGGAAAGATCAACAAAACTAATAAGCCTCTAGCCAGGTTAACTATGAAAAAAAGAAAGAGGGCACAAATTATTACTATCAGAAATGAAATAAGGGACTTCACTACAGATCCCATGGACATTAAAATGATAATAAAGAAATGCTATGCCTACATTTTGATAACCTAGATGAAATGGACCAATTATTTGAATGATATAATCTGCTAAAACTCACACAAGAAGATATAGACAATCTGAATAAGCCAACATCTATTTTAAAAATAAAATAAAAAAAATTAATAACCTTTCAAAACAGAAAGCCCCAGGCACAGATAGATTCACTGGTGAATTCTGACATTTAAGAAAGAAATCATACCAATTCTCTACACTCTCTCATAAACATAGATGCAAAAATACTCAATAAAATATTAACAGATCAAATCCAACAATGTACAAAAATAATTATAAACCATGACCAAGTGGGATTTACCCCAAGTAGGCAAAACTGGTTTAACTTTTGCAAATCAATTAATGTAACCTATCACATCAACAGGCTAAATAAGAAAAAAATCACACAAGCATATCAATAGATGCAGAAAAAGCATTTGACAGAATCCAACACCTATTCACACTAAAAACTCTCAGTAAACTAGGAAGAGTGAAATTTCCTCAAACTGACGAACAATATCTAAAAAACCCTATAGCTAACATTCTTAATGGTGAGAAACTTGAAGATTTTCTACCGATATTAGGAACAAGGCAAGTGTGTCCTCACTCACTACTCCTTTGCAACATTGTACTGAGAGTCCTAGCTAATGCAATAAGAGAAGAAAAGAATGTAGATTAGGAAGGAAGAAATTAAACTGCCTTTGTTCACAGATGACACAATCATCTATGTAGAAAATCTAACAGGATCAACAACAACGAAAAAACCCTTCTGGAACTATTAAGCAATTATAGGAAGGTGGTTAAATTCAAGGTTTACGTACAAAAGTCAATTGCTTTCCTATATGCCAGCAATGAACAAGTAGGATTTGAAATTAAAAATACAATATTATTTATATTAGCATCCCCAAAGATGACATATTTAATTGCACATCTGACAAAATATGTATAAGATCTTTAAGAAGAAAATTAGAAAACACTGATGAATGAAATCAAGGAAGTACTAAATGAACACTGCAGGTGCTCTACAGGCACCATGTTACCTCTCTTGCATCAGAAAAACACCTCAATTCCAAAACATAACTGACCCCAAGAGTTTTAAATAAGAAATTACGGAACTGAACTATTAAAAGCAAGTAATCAATGTATTACTGGCAAATAAACAATAAAATGTGGTGAGGTGGGAGGAGAATCAGAATAAATAATCTGAGAAAGCATTACTATGGAGGATGATATCTACTGCAGACTCAACCATCCTTCATGTTCCCCCAGGCAAGTTCCTTCACCTATATGACGCTCAACTTTCTCCAAAGTGAGGAAGTCAGGTTGATTATCTCTACAATCTGTTCACAATGACATAATTCTGAGCTCCCAGTTCCTTTCTTCAAAGCAATTCTTCCCCATCCAGGAGCAACCAGGATGCGGCAATTCTTTGTCAAGGCATTTTCAGTTACACGCTACTATGTTTTTCCTTCATATTGCACATTTTAAATGTAAACTCAAACATATTCCTTTGACTAACCATTTTTTTCCAGTTTTCTTTACAAATCACTAAGCAGTTTTTATCGGTTTTAAATGAGTTTTTACATTTCAGCTCTCTTATAATTATTAAATAATCCATCTTACTTCCCTCTACATACATGATCATTTTTATTTATCTGGCAAAGACATAAAGAAAGAACATTAGGTCATTTGTACCAGAGAATTTGAGCCAGGACTCAGAATTGCTCGTTCTTGACGGCTGTGCTGAGATCACTTCCCTAGTTCTAGTTTGAAGATAAAGTTCTTTTGTTACCTTGGATTATGGTTTGAATTAGGTTAACATCCCTCCTTTTTCTGATTTATATGATGAAGTGATTGCTTAAAGATGGCAGGTCTGCTAGAGTCCTGATCTTGACAAATGGTACCACTCCATCATTTAAGGCAGACCTTGGGAGTCACCCAAGACCATTTCCTCTCCCTTACCACCCACATGTTCAATTAATCTCCAAGGCCTGCTGATTTTTAAAAAAATGAAATTATAATATGTTTCTACCCTATAGAAAATCAGAGCACATAATATAAACAACATCAATGAACCAACCCTCACATTTGTTAAATGGTCACATTTTAATATATATATGTGTTTTATATATATATATAAAAACACACATTTAGTTGTTTTTTTAAGTAAATAGAATATTATAGAGAAAGTCGAAGCCCCCAATTGTAATTTTGGTATTTATAATTTTCATGTTTGTACAATTATTATAGAGAAGCTCCCAATTCTAATTTTGCTATTTATAATTTTCATGGTGTTTGTACTATTATTATAGAACACATTGGGCTGCGTATTTACATGTTAACATTTTATAGTGCATGCATCCATCTGTAGCTTGTTTTTCACCTCACTTAACATTGGTCTTGAGATTATTCAAGAACTAGACACTTAAGTCTAGTTCATTCTCTTAAACAGATGTATAGTGTTCTATTATATAACTACTGATGCCATTTATTGATACCCTTGTTAATTGACATTTGGATTATTTCTAGTTTTTTGTTATTCAAACACTGCTGCAATAAATCTCCAAGTGCCTGTCTCCTTGTGCAAACGAATATATGAGACTTCTCTCGGGCACAGTGGACTGTGGTGTGCCAAGATTTTTATCTCCTCCACTGATGGGGACCGTGGGTGGGGCCAGAGATACAGAGTGGAGTCTACCATTTTTATAGTGTCTACTATGGGGTCCGACACCATATGTAAAGGACCTTGCTTTACATAAAGTAACTCATTCAATATCCATGATAACCCGTGGAGATAACACGAATGTTATCTCCATTTTACAGACAAGGAAGCTGAAGCACAGGAAGCAATGAAATAACTTGACCAGAGTAAGCCATTTGTAAGTGTCAGAAGCAGTGATCGATTTCTCATTGAAGACTGCGGTGTTCTCTATGTAAGTACCCGGGAATGAAATTGCTAGGTGCAGGAGTAAGTGTGGCTTCAACTTTACTAGATAATGCCACATTGCTCTTCAAAACGGCGTTATTAATTTACAGTCCCAGCAGCACTATGTGAGAGCTTCTTGTGCTAATCTGATGGAGGAGAAAATGGTGTCTTTGTTGTTTGCATTTGATTTTCCTTGATTTACTATGAGGTTGAACATCTTTTTGGAAGGTCTTTGGCTGCTCATATTTTCTGATTCTGTTGCTTGACTGTTCATATTTGTTGCCTTTTCTCTTACGTTTTTCCTTATTGATTTTGGTGAGTTTATTACATATTCTGGTTACTAAGCCTCTGTGTTCTATTTTTTTTGCATATATCTCCTCTCAGGTGTCAAGAAAAACTGATGTACTGAGCTATAGTTCAAGTAATATATGAGACAGTATTTTAATTTTAAATTTACTTTTTAAATAAGAAGAAATGCCTATAAGCTGTGTTCTATTTCTGAGAAAATTTTTACCGTCTTTTTATACTGTCTGAGCACATTAGACTGACATCAGTGTCAGACATCAGAAGAGGTTAATGACTCATCTTCCCAAGGAGGGTGAGTGTGACCAAACTTCTCTGAAAATTATAGCTTGTATCTTCAAGTGAACGGCTTTCTACAGCACTCATGGTTTCCATTAACAAGATTGTTTTGTTTTTGGTCACAAGACTATAAACTGTTTGTCATGGGAACAAATAGATTGATACTACGGAAAATCTTTTAACCTGTTTTAGTAAAGAGACGTAGAAACTTTCCTATGGCAAGATGCTGAGTGAGCGTAGATTTAATTCTTATGAGAAACAACCTTTTCTCCTAGCTTCTAAACAAAGGGCAATTGTTACTCAATTGTTTTGTATTCTCAAGGTTTCTGTTACTGGTGACTAGGCTTCTGGTTTCAATTTAATTTTTTTTAGCTTTTAATTTTGGACATATTTTAGGTGTACTGAAAATTTGCAAAAGTAATGCAGAGTCTCCCATAAAACTTTTACCCACCTAACCCCAATGTTAACATCTTATATAACCATAGTACCAAAACTAAGAAATTAACATTGGTACAGTACTATTAACTAAACCACAGACTTTATTTGAATTTGCTGATGTTTTCCTTACTGCCCCTTTCCGTTCTAGCACCCTCTCCAGGATCCCACATTACATTTAGTTGCCATTTCTCCCTAGTTGCCTCTGGCTTCTTGGTCTACCCTTGTTTTTTACGACCTTGACAATCTTAAGGAATACTTGCCAGCCTGGGGTTATCTGGCATTTCCCCTTGATTACATGGGAGTTAGGAAGTTTTGGAAAGAACATCACAGAACAAAGTGCCCCTCCCACCTCACTATATGTGACATCTACATGACACCACAGGTGATAGTAACCTTTGTCACCTGGTTAATGTCGTGTTTGCCAGGTTTTTCCACTGCACAGTTGCTATTTTTCCCTTTCCCCACTCTATTCTTTGGAAATGAGTCTGTAGCTCTGTCCCACCCTCAGTGGAGAGGAGTGGGGACTGAGCTCCTTCTCCTGGCTGGGGAGCATCTACATATATTGTCTGAAGTTCTTTTTTAAGGAAGATCTATCACTTCTCATCTGTGTGCATATTTATTTATTTATTCCATGGTTTATTGTGCCAGTGTAGACTCGTATATTTATTTCATACTTCGGGTCATGGTCCAATGTTCCATTGTCTACGTGGTGGTTCCAGTGATTTCAGCTTTGGTTAGTGAGTGCTCTCCTAGCTTGGCTCCTGGGTCCCTTTGACACACCCCACCCTTTGGAGTTTCGAATACTTCCTGACTTTCTGGTTCTCCCAATAATTTTAGCATCCACCCGTAGGTGCTGTCTGCACAGTTATTTCTGTAGAGTTCTAGTGGCGATTTTTCTATTTCTCCCTCTCAATTTAATCAAGATAACTAAAGATACTTAACATATAGGCTATCTGAGGGATTTGGGTTTGGATTTCAGTTCCAGCACTTCAAGCTATCTGCTGTTAGAGTTCTCTGAACCCTGACTTCATTTGTATCAGAAGGCAAAGTGTAAAACTGCTTCTATACTCACAATATTTCTGATACTAAGTGTGTGGGGCTTTTATCCATTCCCCACCACCAAGCAAATTTCCAGTTCTCTGTGGACACCAAAATTGGGTGTCCTATAATTTAATGAGTTTGATACTTGCTCCCAGGAGTTAGTGGAGACCCCACAGGTTCAGTCCCAGAAGACTTCCCTGTACTTCAGACACCAACCAAAAGTCTCAGGTTACTTCTTGCACTTATGGCTGACTGGCTGGAAATTGAGGATTCCCATGACCCCCTCCTCACATTTAATAATTTAGTATAACAGCTCACAGAACTCAGGGAAACACTCCACTGACTATTACTGATTTATTATAACGGATGCAGTTCGGAAACAGCCAAATGTAAGAGATGCACAGGGCAAGGAGAGGGGTGCAGAGCTTCATGCCCCCTTTGTGGGCACCGTTCTCCCAGCAACTCCAAGTGTTTACCCACCCAGAAGCTCTCTGAACTCCATTGTTAAGAGGTTTGATGGGAGTTCCATTACATAGGCACGGTTGATGAAGTCATTGGCCACTGGTGATTAACTCAGTCTCCAGGGCCTCTCCCTACCTGACAGTCCAGAAGGTGAGGCTGAAAGTTCCAACCCTCCAATCACAGGGTTGGCTCCCCTGGCAAACAGCCCCACCCTCAAAGTGTCACCTCATTAGCATAAATTCAGGTATGATTGAAAAGAGCTTATTAAGGGTAACAAAAGTAGCTCCTCTCACCCAGGAAATTCCAAGAGTTTTTAGGAGCTCTGTGCCAGGAACTAGGGACAAAATCTTGCACTGTCCCACTCCACCAGCCTGGGAAGGGAATTATCCCTTTGGCACTGATACACTCTCTGTCCTGTAGTCACTTAGCAGGTATCTGAGTTATCAGATCAAAAAACATGGCATATATAGGGTTCCGTACTATCTGTGGTTTTAGGCACCCACTGGGGGTCTTGGAACATATCCCCTGAGGATGAGGGGGAGAGCTGTATTATTATTATCATTGCTTCCACCAGCACTGTTGTCACCTCCATACTTCTTTCAGAGCCTGCTTTGTAAAATGCAAATCTGATGATGTCACCGTATTGTTCAGGGTAACTCATTGCTGTCTGTTATTGTCAGCAATGGTTCCTAAGCCTGACTTTTGATCAAAATCATATGAGGAGCTTAGATAGATAGATAGATAATAGATAGATGATAGATAGATAGATAGATAGATAGATAGATAGATAGATAGATAGATGCCCAGTCTTAACCCAGACCTTATTGACTTGAATTTTGGTGGGGTGGATCTCAGCCTTTATCTGTTCCTGGAGAGAGGTGAGAGCAGGGGTCTGCGCAGCAGGAATGAGCCTGGGATCCCTGTAAAGGCTGATAGCTGGTCCCACCCAGTGATGACTCACAGCAATAAAGAGAAGACCTTGGTTCCCACCATGAAGTAGCCAATATGATGCCC
Source organism: Macaca fascicularis (assembly GCF_037993035.2). Classification (NCBI taxonomy): domain Eukaryota; kingdom Metazoa; phylum Chordata; class Mammalia; order Primates; family Cercopithecidae; genus Macaca; species Macaca fascicularis. The sequence goes on along the minus strand of NC_088379.1, from coordinate 189,027,344 downwards.
AGATGTGAGATGAGGAGTCCAATGAACTGTTTCTAGCTCTTCCACTTAGTTCCCATGTGTTCCTATCTAGTCAGTTGGAAGGTAGCTGTCCTTTATTTAAGGACTGTGTTCTTAGAGGACTTGTTCAATTTAAAACATGCACAAATAAAGACCATTATCCTAATAAGAATAAATATAAACTGTGTATTCATAAACCTAGTGTTAAATCAAGTTAAGCCTAAAGTGGCCTCCTTACATATCTTAAATTCAGCCTAAATTTCTCTGTATACAGTGAGCCATAACCTAAATGGAGGTGTAAACAGATTGTAACCTACAGTTAAAAGAAAAACCTTAGCCAAATTAAGTTTAAAAGCGTTTAATTGAGCAAAGAACAATTCATGAATCTGGCAGCCTCCTGAGCCGCAGTAGGCTTAGAGAGAATCCAACACCACCACATGGCGGAAGAAGATTTGTGGACAGAAAAAGGAAAGTGACTCACAGAAAACAAGTGAGGTGCAGAAACTGCTGATTGATTACAGATCGGTGTTTGCCTTATTTGAACATGTCATATTTGATTGGCCATATTTGTTGGCCATATTTGATTGGCCAAAACTGGGTGATTGGCAAAGAGTAGGTTACAATCTGTTTACAATTCTATTTAGGTTATAATTCATGATGTACAGAGAAATCTTTAGGCCAAATTTAAAGCAGGTGAGGAGGCAGCTTTAGGCTAAACCTGATTTAACACTTCTTTTGTGCCAATCACTGAATTTTGGCCAAAAGAGGTCAACTGTTTGAAATGTGTTCAAGTAAATCAATTGCTGACCTGTAACCAATTTGGCTGTTTGTGTACCTCACTTCTGTTTTCTGTATATCACTCTCCTTTTTCTGCCCATAAGTCTTCTACCATCTAGCTGCCCTGGAGTCTCTCTGAGCCTACTCTGGCACAGGAGGCTGCCCGATTGGCAAGTCATTCTTTGTTCAACTAAACTCTGTTAAACTTAAATTGGCTAAAGTTTTTCTTTTGACACTAGAATGATTGTTGTGAACACTTTCTTTACTACTTCTTTTCACCTTGAGCTCTGATACTTTGCAGGGTGCTCTCGTCTTAATTAACAGTCTGGGACAACATGGTATTTATGTGTGCCCAGCTTCTTAGCACTTTAACACACAGAATTTCTATTTCAAAGTTGATTTTACGAGGACATTTTCTTTTCAGCTAGAATGAGCCCCACTAATAAACACATAGATGGCATTATTAATAAAAATTATAATGTCACTGTGTATTAAAATATTAGTACAAGAGTGTTCCATTGTCTATGATGTAAACTACTTAACCTACTTCAGAATAGGAAGTGTAACTTATATGTTTTATTAGTCAGGGTTCTCTTGAGTGACAGAACTAATAGGATAAATGTATATGTAAGGGGGAGTTTATTAAGGAGTATTGACTCACATGATCACAAGGTGAAGGCCCACAATCATCCGTCTGCAACCTGAGGAACAAGGAAGCCAGTCCGAGTCCCAAAACCTCAAAAGTAGGAAAGCTGACGGTTCTGTCTTCAATCTGTGGCCGAAGGCCCAAGAGCCCCTGGCAAACCACTGGTGTAAGTCCAAGAATCCAAAAGCTGAAGAACTTGGACTCTGATGTTCTAGGGCAGGAATCATCCAGCACAGGAGAACGATGAAGGCTGGAAGACTCAGCAAGTCAAGTCCTTCCATGTTCTTCTGCCTGCTTTATTCTAGCCATGCTGGCAGCTAATTAGATGGTGCCCACCCAGATTGAGGGTGGGTCTGCCTCTCCCAGTCCACTGACTCAAATGTTAATCTCCTTGGCAACACCCTCACTGACACACCCAGGATCAATACTTTGCATCCTTCAGTGCAGTCAAGCCAACACTCAATATTAACCGTCACATATGGGTACATGAATTACTTTTCATCTATACTCCAGGGGTAATCACTCAGCATTTGAACAGAAATTTGTAATCAGAGGTGGTTAAAGAAAATATTTTCTATTTTATTATAATAGATACAAAGTCTTCATTAGCTAGCATAAGGCATTTTAGAAATAATTTTCCATAGATAAAATAAGTGGTGTTCAAAAAATACAGTCACCTAAAAAGACTGAATGGATCCCAGCACCTTGCTTGGTTGAAGGATCAGAATCAGGCCATATTCTATGGGGGTGGGGCCCACATCCAAAACTCATGCCCTCTGGGCACCCCATGTAGCAGAGGACTCCGTCATGAGTTCTATCCCAAGGTTGGCTGATCTCAGAGTTCATGCAGGGAACTTGATTGTTACCTGAGGACAGAAAGAGGAGCTCTCACCAAGCTAAGGAGAACAGATATGCCACTGCTTGTGTAATAAAGCACTGGACTGGCCTTTGTCCCTCGTTCCTGGGAGAGAGACTCTGAGTCCTTGGAATTTCCTGAATAATAGGGGCATCTTTATTATTCATGAGGTTTTTGGGATTGCATCTGATTTATGCTAATGAAACCACTCAGAATGGGAACTGGTCACCAGAAACACCAACCATGTGATCTCAGGAGGTTAGGACTTTGAGTCAGTCTGATCTCCAGGGAGGGGAGAGCAGCTGGTGACTGAGTTTAATCCTTTGTCAATGGTCTGGCTAATCATGCCTATGTCAGGAAACCATAATACAACTCTGGACACTGAAGCTCAGAGGAACTTTCTGTTTGATAAACACATTGATGTGTCAGGAGGGTGATGCGCTCTGATTTTATGGGAAGAGAGTGTGGAATCTCTGCGTTTCGGACCCTCTCAGATCTTGTCCTATGTGTTTCTTCATTATGCTGGTCCTGATTTGCAGCCTTTATAATAAAACTGTAATTATAAGTCTAGCACCTTCCTACGTTCCAGGAATTGTTCTGGAGAATTGTGAAGCCTGAGAGGGGTTGTGGGATTTATAGCTAGTTAGTTGGTCAGGGCATAGGTGGTCTGGAGACCTGAAATTACAGCTGGCATCTGAAATGGGGAGCACTTCCCCATTAGGGGCAGTGCTCCTAACATAAGGAATCTGATATTAACTCCAGATGGTTAGTGTCAGAATTGTACTGCAGGACACCCAAACTATTTTTAGCCTGCTTACTAATAAATAGTTGTCCACTTGGAAGAATATAGCCTTACCTTCATTTTGACAGACCAACTAGTAGTCTGAGGCTGGGCTTGTATAGCCCATACCTAGCTCTAACCTGGGAGGCTGCTGGTGTCTACCGTAACAACCTGACAGTTGCCAAAGGGACAAATTGGCTTAGACCGGCCTGACAACCACACACAGAAATCCCTCCTGGAAGTTCCAACACCTGTGAATAGCAGCATGATTTCTAGGACACTGAAAGCAGAGGCTGGTATTTCTGTTTTCCTGTTCATATGGTGGTAGCTTGTGGGAATAGTATAAAAACATTTTACACGCGGTGGCTCACGCCTGTAATCCCAGCACTTTGGGAGGCCGAGGCGGGCGGATCACAAGGTCAGGAGATGGAGACCACGGTGAAACCCCGTCTCTACTAAAAATACAAAAAATTAGCCGGGCGCGGTGGCGGGTGCCTGTAGTCCCAGCTACTCTGAGGCAGGGAGTCCCGGCTGAGGGAGGAGAATGGCGTGAACCCGGGAGGCGGAGCTTGCAGTGAGCCGAGATCGTGCCACTCACTCCAGCCTGGGGGACAGAGCGAGACTCCGTCTCAAAAAAAAAAAAAAAAATTTTACAATTCACTGGCTTTCAGCTTTGTAATTATGTAGTGTTTTATTTTTTCTGGGGTATTTGAATTCAAAATTTGCTTATATAGTGATTTTATTAAAGTTTTCGTGACACTATTTTAAGGAAATAACAGTGCATAAATACAACCACATTTAATTCTGGATATCAATGTTTTCATCTATAAACAGAGAGAAAAGTGAGAATGGCCCTACCTATTTGTATTGAGATTCAAAAAAAATGAAAGAGCTTTGAAAACTATATACATGATTTCTCTAATGGAAAGATTTCCCTAATGGAAAGATTTCCTTATTTTTGCATATTGGAAACAATGCTTAGAATACAAAAGACCATAAGCAATAACCACAATAAAGAAGAATAAAGAAGTAATCTATATAGTATATTAAAAGGTGATAAACCTATTAAATATTACAAACCATAAAAAAAGCATTATAAAGCTTTTCAGAATGCATGGTTGCCATTTTAGATGGGATTAGACCTCTTCGAGAAGATGAGATGTAAACAGGGACTTGAAGAAAATTAGGGAGTGATGTGGATACGGAGGGAAGAGCATTCCCAGGTAGAGGAAATAGCCAATGCAAAGGCCCAGAGTTAGAGAATATCTGCCATGAGCTACTCTCAACAAGGAGGTTACTACAAGTGGGACACATGCATAATTGAGGCTAGTAGGAAAGGAGGTCAGTATAACGGAAGGCAAGGTAGTGTAGGGCCTGGTTGACCAAAATGAACTCCCTGGTTTCTTTTTATTATTATTATTATTATTATTACTAGACAGAGGCTCTCTCTGTCACCAGGCTGGAGTGCAGTGGTGCAATCTCGGTGCACTGCAACCTCTGCCTCCCAGGTTAAAGCGATTCTCCTGCCTCAGCCTCCCGAGTAGCTAGGATTATAGGCGCACACCACCAAGCCCAGCTGAAACACCCTGGTTTCTACCCTGAGTGGAATGTGAAGTTATTGGAAGGCTTTGAGCAGGGGAGTGACATGCAGTGAGCCGAATGGTGTTTCGTGCCCCCACCTCCAAAAAGATATATCCACACCCTAATTCCTGGAACCTGTAAATGTTACCTTCTTTGAGAAAAGGGTCTTTGCAGATGAAATGAACTTAAAGATCTTGAGATGAAGACATCATCTTAGATCATCTGGCAGGCAAAGTCCAGTGACAAGTGTCCTTATAAGAAGAGAAGGGCAGAGGGAGATTTGAGACAGACAGAGAGGAGACACCACACACAGAGGAGAAGGCAGGGTAAAGATGGAGGCAGAGACTGGAGCAATGGGGCCATGAGCCGAGGGGTGCCAAGGATTGCCGGAAGTCACCATGAGGCAGAAGGGAGGCGTGGAAGGGGTTCGCCCTTAGAGCCTCCGGAAGTAATCAACCCTGCCAGCACTTTGCTTTTGGACTTCTAGCCTCCAGAACTCTGAGAGAATAACTTTCTATTGTTTTAAGACACTCTATTTGTGGTAATTCGTTAAGGAAACAACAGGAAACAAATATAGGAAGCCAGATAGTAAGGGACCGGATCAGCCAAACTGAGAAGACTCAGGGTTCTACTCTGAGGGGAACTGGGAGCTACTGGAAGGTTTTGAGCAGAGCAGTGACATGAACCTGATTCTTGTTTTAAATAGAGTCAGTTAACTTAGCCAGCATATATCCCTCCTCCCTCACACATTTTTCTGCCTGGTGATTGGATAAATAATTGGCTAGACACGACCAGAGGCCATCTCAACTTTCAGTTCAATTTCACTCCTTCATGGATGCACTCCTTTGGATATTGAGCCTCTAAACTGGCTGTGTCCATTAGAACTGGATTTGGCTGGATTTAAGAGAAAACCTGGCCAGGCACCGTGGCTCCCACCTGTAATCCAAGCACTGTGGGAGGCCGAGGAGGGCAGATGATCTGAGGTCAGGAGTTCAAGATCATCCCGGCCAACATGGTGAAATCATGTCTCTACTAAAACTGCAAAAAATTAGCTGGGCGTGGTGGCGGGCACCTGTAGTTCCAGCTACTCGGGAGGCTGATGCAAGAAAATTGCTTGAACCCGGGAGGTGGAGGTTGCAGTGAGCTGAGATTGTGCCACTGCACTCCAGCCTGGGCAACAGAGCGAGACTGTCTCAAGAAGGAAAAAAAATAAAAGAGAAAACCTAATAGTAGTTTAACTAAGAGAGAAGTTTATGTCTCTCTCAAGCAATAGAAACCTTGAGCTGGGCAGTCCAGGGCTAGAAATGTGGCTCCATCGGCATCATGGAATTAGGGTTTTTCTGGTTTCTCATCCTATTGTCTTTAGCATATAGTTTTTAGCTTCAAGGTTGCCTTATGGTCCAAGAAGACAGCTGGAGTTCCAGCCATTGTTTGAAAATTGCACAGTCAAGGAGAGCAGAGGAGCAGAGCATACTGGTTATACCTCGAGGAAGAATAAAACCTTTTGAAACAGATTTCCTGGAAGCCACAGTCCGTTACTTCTGCTCACATCTATTGGCCCCCCTGTTTCAAAGGAAGAAGGGATATCACATGCCATCAAGAAAAGGTCATGGGAACCACCACTCAAGTCAACAGATAGAAACAACGTTTCCAGCATTCCAGAGGCCGCTTCCTTCCCTTTCCTGGTCACCACCTATCCCCACCTCCACCAAGGTAACTATCAACTTAATTCTTACTGGAATTACACCTTTACTTTTCTTTAGAGTTTTATTACCTGAATAAGTATATGTTTTTAAATATTAAGATTTAGGTTTGCTTATTTGTTTGGGCTTTATATAAATGGAATTTTTTTTTTTTTTTTTTTTTTTTTTTTTTTTTTTGAGATGGAGTCTCGCTCTGTAGCCCAGGCTGGAGTGCAGTGGCCGGAACTCAGCTCACTGCAAGCTCCGCCTCCCGGGTTTACGCCATTCTCCTGTCTCGGCCTCCTGAGTAGCTGGGACTACAGGCGCCCGCCACCTCGCCCAGCTAGTTTTTTGTATTTTTTTTTTTTAGTAGAGATGAGGTTTCACCATGTTAGCCAGGATGGTCTCGATCTCCTGACCTAGTGATCCGCCCATCTCGGCCTCCCAAAGTGCTGGGATTACAGGCTTGAGCCACCGCGCCCGGCCATAAATGGAATTATTTAATAATAATTTTTAAACATTGTGTAGTGCAGAAAGGGGAGAGAAAGGATATTAAGTGGGCAACTAGTAATCTCCGCTACATCAGCAGAACCCAGAGTTAAGGTTCTTTCAACCATTGGTTTCATTAATGTATCTTCATAATTTACCTGGATTCTGAGCAAAGCCAGTCTATCCTATGACATAAGCCTTCCTTAGTATTCTGGGACAAAGTATTACAATTGCTTATCACCATCTTCCTGTCAATCTAGGAAGACCAAGTGTTTTTGGCAGTACTTCCTTGCTCATTGAAATTTTTAGTACGCTACATCTAATAATTGTTAATATGTTTTGGTTGAAGTCCACCATCTTGTTATTTGTTTCCTATCAGTCCTATCTGTTTTTATTCTTTTGTTTAATCTTTTCCTACCTTCTTTGAGGTTAACTGAGTGTTTTTAGTATATTTTCTATTAGCTTTTATTGCTTTTTGTTATAATAAACAACATGTAACATGAAATTTACTATCATAACCATGTTTAAATGTATAGTTCAATAATGTTAGGTATATTCACATTGTTGTAAAACAGAAAATCTCCAGAAATTTTTCATCTTGAAAATCTGAAACTCTATACCCATTAAGCAAATCTCTTCTGCTCCCTCCTCCAACCCCTGGTGACTACCATTCTACTTTGTGTTTATATACATTTGGCTACTTTAGATAATGAATGTATGTGTAATTATACATTATTTGGCTTTTTGTGACTAGAGTATTTCACTTAACATAATGTCTTCAAGGTTCGTCCATGTTGAAATCTTATGATTTATTTCTTTTTAAGGATAAATAATATTTCATGTATGTATATATCACATTTTCTTTATCCATTTGTCAATGGAAATTTTAGTTGTTTCTGTAGTTTGGCATTGCAATAATCTGCAATACTGCAATGCTCCCAAAATACCTGGGGGTGCAGATACCTCTTTGAGATTCTAATTTCAATTCTTCTGGATATACACCCAGGAGTAGGATCATTGTATCACATGGCAGTTCTATTCTCAATTTCTGAGGAACCTCTATACTCTTTTCCATAGTGATTGTAGCATTCTATATTTACACCAACAATAAATAAGAGATACAATTTCTCCACATACTCATCAACATTTTTACTTTTTTGGGTTTTTTAAAGTAATAATCATCCTAATAAATGCAAGGTGTTACCTCATTGTGCTTTTATTTGCATCCCTGATAATCTGTAATGTTGAGCACCTTATAACATACCTGTTGACCATTTGTGTGTCTTCTTTGGAGAAATATCCATTCAAGATCTTTGCCCATTTTCTAATTATTTGTTTATTTGCTGTCAGATTGTAGGAGTTCCATATATATTTTGGAAATTAACCCATTATCAGACATATAATTGGTAAATATTTTATTTATGTCACAAATTTTCTCTTCATTCTGTTGATTGCTTCCTTTGCTGTGCAGATTTTCACTTCAATATCCCATTTAGCTATTTTTGCTTTTGCTACTGGCACTTTTGATATTATATCCATAAAATCATTGTTGGGAGCAATGTCATGAAGCTTTTCCTTCATGTTTACTTCTAAGCATTTTAAAGTTTCGGGTCTTACATTTAAATCTTTGCTCCATGTTCATGTGATCTTGGTATTATGGTATAAGATAGGGGTCCAGTTTATTCCTTTTGAATGTGAATTTCCAGTTTTGCCAGCATCACTTGTGCAAGAGACTATCCTTTCCCCATTGTGTATTCTTTTTTTGTTTGTTTGAGATGGAATTTCACTCTTGTTGCCCAGGCTGGAGTGCAATGGCGTGATCTTGGCTCACCGCAAACTCCGCTTCCTGGGTTCAAGTGATTCTCCTGCCTCAGCCTCCCAAGTAGCTGGGATTACAGGCATGCACTACCATGCCCCACTAATTTTGTATTTTTAGTAGAGATGGGGTTTCTCCATGTTGGTCAGATTGGTCTTGAACTCCTGACTTCAGGTGATCTGCCCACTTCAGCCTCCCAAAGTGCTGGGATTATAAGTGTGAGCCACCGTGCCCAGCTGCCCATTATGTAGTCTTGATGCCTTTGTTGAAGATCAATTGACTGTGCGTGTGTGGGTTTATTTCTGGGCTCTCTATTCTGTTCTGTTGTTCTTTATGTCTGTCTTTATGCCAGTACCAAACTGTGCTGATTATTGTAGCTTGCTAATGTATTTTGAAATCAGAAAGCGTGATGTCTCCAGCTTTGTTCTTCTTTCTCAGGATTGCTTTGACTATTTTGGGTCTTTTATTGTTCCATATGAATTCTAGAATTTTTTCTCTTTCTTTAAGAAATGCCACTGGGATTTTAATGGGAATAATGTTGAATCTACAGATTGCTTTGTTTAGTATGGACATCTTAATAATATTAATTCTTTCAATCCATGAACACAGAATATTTTTCCATTTATTTGTCTCTTCTTTAATTTCTTTCATCAGTGTATTGTAGTTTTTAGTGTACGAGTTTTTCACTGCCTTGGTTAAGCTTATTCCTAAGTAATTTATTTTTTGATGCTATCATAAATAGGATTTTTCTTCTTAATTTTCTTTACAGATAGTTCATTGTTACTGTATAGAAAAACAATTGTTTCTTTGTATATTGATTTTGTATTCTATAACTTTACTGAATTTGTTTATTAGTTGCAGCAGTTTTTTGGCAGAGTCTTAAGGGACATATATAATTATGTTACTAGCAAACAGAGATGATTTAACTTCTTCCTTTACCATTTAGGTGCCTTTTGTTTCTTTTTTTGCCTTTATCTGACTAGAAGTTCCAATACTATTTTGAATAGAAATGGTGAGAGTGGGTGTCTTTTTCTTGTTCCTGATCTGCCCGCTTCAGCCTCCCAAAGTGCTGGGATTACAAGTGTGAGCTAGTAATCTAGCTAGGAGGAAAAACTTTCAGTTTTTCACTGTTGAATATTGTATCAGTTTTGGCTTGCCACATATGGCCTTCATGTGTTGAGGTAGACTCTTTCTATACCTAACTTGCTTAGATTTTTTTTTTTTTAATCATGAAAAGAAGGATGAATTTTGTCAAATGCTTTTTCTGCATCACTTGGGGTGATCATGTGATTTTTATCCTTCTTTTTGTTAATGTGGTGTATTGCATTTATAGATTAGTGCACGTTGAACCATCCTTGCGTTTCTGGAATAAATCCCACTTGATTATGGTGTATAATCCTTTTAATGTTCTGTTGAATACAGTTTGCTAGTATTTTGTTGAGGATTTTTGCATCTATAGTCATCAGGGATATTGGCCTGTAGTTTTCTTTTTTTGTAGTGTTTTTATCGGACATTGGTATCAGGGTAACATTGGCTTCATGAAATGAGTCTGGAAGTGTTCCTTCCTCTTCAACTTTTTGGAAGAATTTGAAAAAAGATGGCATTCATTCCTTAAATATTTGGTAGAATTCGCTAGTGAAGCTATCTGTTCTTTGCTTTTCTTTTTGGGAGATTTTTGATTACCAATTCAATGTCCTTACTTGTTATTGGTGCCTTCAGATTTTCTGTTTCTTCATGATTTAGTTTTAGTAGCTTGTATGTTTCTAAGAATTTCTCCATTTATTCTAGGTTGTCCAGCTTATTGGCATACAATTATTTGTAGTAGTCTCTTATGCTCCTTTTTATTTGTACAGTATCAGTTGTAATGTTTCCTCTTTCATTTCTGATTTTATTTAATTGAGTCTTCTCTTTTTCTTAGTTTAGCTGAGGGTTAGTCAATTTGGTTTTTCTTTTCAAAATAACTAGCTCTTAGTTTTGTTGGTTTTTTTCTTTTTTGGTCTTTATTTTGTTTTTTCTACTCTAATCTTCATTATTTCTACTACTACTTTCTTGTACTAACTTTGGACTTATTTTGTTCTTGCTTTTCTTTTTTTTCTCTTCCTTTTTTTAGCATAGCTATTTATCACTTAAACTTCCCTCTTCATACTTTACTGCCATAAGTTTTGATGTATTGTGTTTTCCTTTTGTCTTAAGACATATCTTATATTTTGATTTCTTTTTTTTTTAGCCCATGAATTGTTCAGGAGAAGGTTAATTTCCACATATTTGTAAATTTTCCAATTCTCCCTCTGTTAGTGATTTCGTTTCATAACATGTGGTCAGAAATGATACTTGATATAATTTTAATCTTCTTAAAATTGTTAAGACTTGCTTTGTGGCCTAATATGTGATATATCCTGGGGAATATTCTGTGTGCACTTGAGAAGAATGTATATTCTGTTGCTGTTGGGTGGTATGTTTTGTATATGTCTTTTAGGTGCATTTGGTCTACAGTGTTGTTCAAGTCTGCTGTTCCCTTATAGATTTCCTGTCTGGATATTCTATCCATTGTTGAAAGGCAGGTGCAAAGTCTCCTACCATTATTGTACTGCTATCTATTTCTCCCTTCAGTTCTGTTATATTTGCTTTGTATCTTTAGGTGTTGTGATGTTGAGTGCATATATAATTGTAATATTTTCCTGAATTAGCCCTTGCATCATTTTATAATGTTCTTGTCTCTTGCAAACACTTTTAATTTAAAGTCTATTTTCCTAATATAAGTATGGCCACCTCTGCTCTTTTTTTGTTGACCATTTGCATAAAAATATTTTTTCATTCTCTCACTTTCAACCTCAATGTCTCCTTAAATATAAGTCTCCTGTAAACAGCATATAGTTAGGTCTTTTCAAAAAAATCCATTTATCTACTTTACATCTTTTGAATGGGGAATTTAATCTCTTTGTGTTTAATTATTATTGATTAATTTACATTAATTTCATTAACTTAATTAATTTAATTAATTTAATTATTATTAATATAATTAAACACAAAGAGATTAAACTCCCCAATAAAAAGATGTAAAGTAGATAAATGGATTTTTTAAAAAGAGCTAATTATATGCTGGCTACAGAAGATTAATATTTAATTATATTTTATTAATTATTAATTAAACACAAAGTAATTATTGATAGAGAAGGACTTACTATTGATATTTTGTTAATTTTCTGTGTGTCTTGTAGTTCTTTTGTTTCTCTTTTCCTGTGGTGCAGTCTTCCTTTGTGTTTTGTTTATTTTTCTAGTGTATTTGATTCTTTTCTCTTTTGTATCTTCTGTAGGTATTTTTATGTGCATGTGGTTACCATAATGCTTGCATAAAACATCATTATAATAGTCTATTTTAAGTTGATAACATTTTAACTTCAATCACATCCACATTTTTACTTCTCCTCCCATTAAACATACTTTATGTCATGGATGTTACAATTTACAATTATTTTTATTGTGTACCTATTGGCCAATTTGTGTGTGGTAGCTATTCCTAATATCTTTCAATATTTTTAAGGTTTAAAGTTTCAAAAGTCTTTTAACTTTTACACTAAAATTAAAAGTGATTTACATAACACCATTACAGTGGTACAGTATTGTTTTTTTCTTTATATTTACCTTTGTAAGGTGAGTTCTATAATTTCATGTTTTGTGTTTTTATTTACTAGTACTTAGCTTCAACTTGAAGATGGCTGTTCTGCATTCTTGTAAGGCAAATCTGGTGGTGATGGACTCCCTCAGTTTTTGTTTGTCTAGGAACATCTTTATCTCTCCTTTATTTTTAAAAGACAGTTTTGCCAGGTATACAGTTCTTGGTTGACAATTTTTTTTCAGCACTTTGAATATGTCATCCCACTCCTTGCTAGCAAGCAAAGTTTCTCCTGAGAAATTTTCTGGTAGCCTTAATGGAGTGTCCTTATACATGACACATCAGTTTTCTCCTGATGCTTTCAAAATTTTGTTTTTCACTTTTGACAGTTTGATTATAGTGTATTTTGGAGCAAACTTAATTGGATTCATTCTCTTTGAGGTTCTTTGGAATTCGTGAATCTGGAGGCCTATTTCCTTCCCCAAAATTGGGAAGTTTGGGCCTATTGTTTCCTTAAATAAGGCTTTTCTTTCTGGAGAGACAGGGTCTCAATGTGTTGCCCAAGCTGGTCTTGAACCTTTGGCTACAAGCAATCCTGTCACCTTGGCTTCCTAAAGAGCTGGGATTACAGGCACAAGCCATTGTGCCCAGCCTATTTACATAAATAAGTTCTTTACTCATCTTTTTCTCTGATCTCCTTTGCAACTTTCATAATGTTTATATTGGTTCACTTGATGATGTTCCGTAAGTTTCTGAGGCTTTCCTTACTCTTTTTAATTCTTTTTTTGTTGTTGTTCTTCTGACTGGATAATTCATTTTCTAATTAGTTAATTTAGTTTTTAAATGGACATATAAAAATTGTATATATTCGTTTTGTACAATATGTTTTGAAATATGTTTATGTATTAAAATAGCTTGATTGAGCTAATTAACATATGCATTACCTCACATGCTTATCATTTTTGTGGTGAGGGCATTTAAAATCTACTCTCTTAGAAATTTTCAAGAATGCAATACATTTTTATTGACGACAGTGACCGTGTTTTATAATAGAACTCTTGAACTTATTCCTCATATCTAACTGAAATTTTGTACCCTTTGATGAACATCTCCCCATATTCCCCACCCCAGGCCTTGGGAACCACTATTCTACTCTCTACTTCTATGAGATTGACTTTCTTAGATTCCACATAGAAGTGATGGCAATATTGTCTTTTTGTTCCTAGCTATTTCACTTAACATAGTGTCCTCCAAGTTCACATATGTCGGTGCAAATGACAGATTTCTCTTCTTTATTAAGGCTGAATAGTATTTCATTGTGTTTATACACCATATTTTCTTCATTCATTCATTGATGAATACTTAGGTTGATTCTGTATCTTGGCTATTGTAAATAATGCCGTTGCAGTGAACATGGGTCTTCGATTACTTGAAAAGAAGGTTTTTCCCACAAGCATATAGTTTTCTGTATTTGTCTTTGAAGCCTTTTAATTATTGTTCTGATTAAATAAATGAGATAATGGCTTGTGATCCTATTTAGTTATGTGTTTTAAGTCTTTTTTACATTTTTGACAATTTCCCCAAGTTGAATTCCAAATTAATCTCTTAGACCTTGAGTTAACCTGGGGATTTTTCAGTTGGGAAAGATCAAATGATGTGTTTTTCACCTTGTATAAGAGGGATATTAAGCTAATTAGGCTTATTTGATAAATTTTTTGGAATGCATGGTCAAATAAAAGTGAAGCTAAACATTCTTTAAGTTATACTTATGGATAGGTTATTGATATGAGTGTTCTAAGAGCTGTAGGAGATTCCCAGATTCCTATTACATTATCGATCATAATTTTGATATTATTTTTAAACGTTGTATGCCACAGAAATGACCAAATTTCCTCATAAATTGCTTGCTATAATGTACTCTCATTGGATTTTAAACCGTGTTTCTTCTATGTCTTTGTCATCCACTGTTATTGTTTTTATTCTTCTCTGAAAGCCTTTGCAATCAGCTGCAGTTCAAAATTGCTTCTTCAGGGGGATTTAGGAAAAAGACCGACAAGTACTCTAAAATACAGGTTTCTGATAACTTTAAGATCATACCATTGGACTGGGTAAGAATTTTTAGAACTCTAATGAAGAAACTGATGCGTTCATGAAATTGCCAATGCAACATCAAGCAGAGTAAGAATTAATTTTCTGGGACCAGGCACGGTGACTCACACCTGTAATCCTAGCACTTTGAGAGGCTGAGGTGGGCAAATCGCCTGAGATCAGGAGTTTGAGACCAGCCTGGCCGACATGGTGAAACCCTGTCTCAACTAAAAATACAAAAATCAGCCAGGTGTGATGGGGCGTGTCTGTAATCCCAGCTACTTGGGAGGCCGAGGCAGGACAATCGCTTGAACCCTGGAGGTGGAGGTTGCAGTGAGCCGAGATTGTGCCACTGTACTCCAGCCTGGGCAGTAGATTGAAACTCTGTCTCAAAAAAAAAAAAAAAAAAAAAAAAAGAACTAATTACCTAGAATGGAACTAATAATGGATTATTATAGTTTTTAATGAAACATTGCTGATTCTTTTTTATGTTTTGTTTTCCAGATTTAAGGGAACTTTTTGTAAAGCTATACATAGTTTACAACAATTTGGTAAATTATACTTTTGTAAATAAAATATTTACGTTTTTTCTCCTGACCTGATCCCTCTAGAATTTGGAAACTAATATTGAGTATTCCTATTTTTTATGGCAATATAATTATTTGCATAAGTTCAATAAGAATCTGTTCTTCTTGCAACAGTGCACAATCAGAAATACTGGTTATACTGTCAAGGCTATGACTGGAACGTCATGTTTTCTGACATGAGCAGCCATCTTTAAAGAACTAGGGTTGACTTTCTGCAGCCAATACATCCTTTAGGGGGAAAAAACTGGCCTGGTACCTTGAATAAGCAGTTCACATGGTTGCCTCACACATGAGACAGGAATCTCACTTCCTGCAGGCCCAAGATCATCAGAACATTTTGGGGACCTTGAGGAAAAAGGTCTTCACGTATATATCTGCAAGTATGTCAGGCAAAGTTTGAGGGTGAGTTTTTTTGTTTTGTTTTGTTTTTTTGAGACGGAGTCTCGCTCTGTCGCCCAGGCTGGAGTGAGTGGCCGGATCTCGGCTCACTGCAAGCTCCGCCTCCCGGGTTCACGCCATTCTCCTGCCTCAGCCTCCCGAGTAGCTGGGACTACAGGCGCCGCCACCTCGCCCAGATAATTTTTTGTATTTTTAATAGAGATGCGGTTTCACCGTGTTAGCCAGGACGGTCTCAATCTCCTGACCTCGTGATCCGCCCACCTCAGCCTGCGGAAGTGCCGGGATTACAGGCGTGAGCCACCGCGCCCGGCCGATGGTGAGTTCTTAGCTTGGCTTCTCAGCCTTCAGAGGCTTTTAAAAGTTCAATCTGAGATTCCTTATTAAAAGTTCCAGCAAAACCGACTTAAAAGCACCAATTTATCACTATTCTTGCTGCACTTATATAAATAAGCAGGCCAACTTTAATGAAACAATTTTTCTTACAAATAAACTGATCTTACTGTGATTATTTCTTTGTAGAAATGGGGGTGACCAAAGAGAAATTTATGTTTCAGAAGAAAACTATAGTGCACCCGTTATTAAATTCTAGCTCATCGTTTCTGAGCATCTGTAAACTGGATCCTGAATTCTTCTAGGTTTCTGCAATATCTGCCGCTGGTTTTCCAAGCTAACATTTTCAAGTTTCCTCCCGCTCTTCTGACATGGAATTACTGAAATTAAAACTGCCCTTTCCTGAAGCCCTGAAAGCTGAAGCTGGATGACTTACTATAGAATTCAGAGAAGTCAGCTTAATAACTTATGTATAAACAACCTTCATGTCTGTTGGTGTATGCATTACTCAGAACATTCACTGAAACACATGATGCAAACTGCAGACCTGGACAACCTTTCAGATTGCCTTTGTCAGTCTCCACTGGCAATGTCAGTCACAACAACTTAATTCCAACTGAAGATGCTTCAAACCCAGCATCTAGAAATCTCAATTGGCTGCCCTCCAGACTCAGAAACTAGTTTATGGACTCCTTCAAACATTAATCTTTATTTTTTTTTTTTGTTTCCCTAGAAATGTATTAACACCTATTTCCATGCACCATATAGAGGCCTAACTTTGATGGGAACTCATCTGCAACACCACCTCCTAAAATGAGGCCACAGCTTTTTCATTGGACTGACCTATTCCCAGGTCCCTTACCAGTCACTAACTCCATTTTTCTCTCAGCACCCACCAACTCAGCTTTTAGTGTGTGAAACTTCTAGGGAAGTTTCAGACAAGGGAAATGAAGGAGTTTGCGAAATACCAACCCAAAATACGACTCTTTGGTTTGCTGATTACTTTGAACTATGGACATGAGGAAGGGTGGATGCAGGGAGAGGCTTTCTTGAGCTCCCCTTATCTGCCTAAAGATGAATCCTCCAAGAGGAACTCAGTTGTCATAAATCTCCTCCCCCAAAATCTTACCACCAGGGAAAATTAACTTGCACCAAAGGAGAGGAGGCTGGAGATTGACACCATGTCCAGAGATACTATAACCTATTTTTCTGAGGGCTGCTCAGAGGCAACCTTTATTACTTGAGAGACTTTTTATCTGCTTAACAAGTTAATCTTTATTCACCATACATTTCCTCCATTCATTCTTCCGTAACTTGTGTCACCCACCACCTTCCCCAGAAGCCCTAAGCCCCATTTCTTTCTGTAGCTCAGGGTGCTATATAAGCTTCAATCATCTGACCCTTCTTCAGGTCTCATATTTTTAAGATTCCTGTGTGTCATATGTAATTAAATATGATTTTTCTCTCATTAATCTGTCTCATGTCAATTTAATTATTAGCTCAGCCAAAGAATCAAAAAGTGTGAATGCAAGCCCTTTTTCACTCCCCTACACCACCTTTGTTGAATATCCATCGAGTGTAAATGTGTTGGTTTATTTCTGGCCTCTCTATTACGTTCCTTGGGTCTATGTGTCTGTTTTTATACCAGTACCATGCTGTTTTGATTGCTATAGCTTTGTGGTATGCTACAAAGTCAGATAGTATGATGCCTCCAGCTTCATTATTTTTATTCAAGATTTCTTTAGTTATTCACAATTCTTTCTGGTTCCATACACATTTTAGGATTTTTTTTCTATTTCTGTGAAAAATATCGTTTCAGTTTTGATAGAGATTGCATTGAATCTGTAGATTGCTTTGGGTAATATGAACATCTTAACAATATTAATTATTCCAATCCATGAACATAGAATATCTTTCCATTTATTTGTGTATTCTTCAATTTCTCTCATCAGTATATTGTCATTTCAGCATGCAGATCTTCTACCTCTGTGGTTAGATTTATTTTCAAGTTTTTTTGAGATGGAGTTTCGCTTTTGTTGCCCAGGCTGGAATGCAGTGGTGCAATCTCAGCTCACTGCAACCTCCACCTCCCAGGTTCAAATGATTCTCCTGCCTCAGCCTCCTGAGTAGCTGGAATTGCAGGCACCTGCCACCACACCCAGCTAATTTTTGTACTTTTAATAGAGACGGGTTTCACCATGTTGGCCAGGGTGGTCTCAAACTCATGATCTCAAGTGATTTGCCCGCCTAGGCCTCCCAAAGTGCTGAGATTACAGGTGTGAGCCACCACGCCGAGCCTATTTTCAAGTATTTTGTTCCTTTTGATGCTATTGTAAATGAGACTGTTCTCTTATTTTTATTTTTGGACTGTTTGTTGTTACTGTATAGAAACACAACTGATTTTTGGATGATTTTATATCTTACAACTTTGCTCTGTGTGTGTGTGTGTGTGTGTGTGTGTGTGTGTGTATGTGTGATCTTTAGGAGTTTGTACATGTAAGATCATGTCATTGGCAAACAGAGATGGTTTTATTTTTTCCTTTATAATTCTCTTGCCTAATTGTCTGGCTGGGACTTCCAGTATGTTGAATAGAAGTGTTTAGATCGAGCATTCTTGTCTTATTACTGCTCTTAGAGGAAAAGCTTTCAGCTTTCCACCACTGGGCGTGAAGTCAGCTGTGGGCTTTTCAAATATAGCCTTTATTATGTTGAGGTAGTTTCCTCTTTCACTACTGACCTTTTAGTCAAACCTCTTTGTATTTTTTTGTTGTTGTTTAGTAGTGACTCTGAGGATTACAATATGCATGCTTATTACAGTCTAGTTAGAATTAATATTCAATCACTTTACATTTTACTCTTGACATCTGACTTTTCCCATTTCATAAATTTCAAAAAAATTCACAACAACTTAATTCCATTCAAACATTCTACCCCTTTTATTTAGGCTGTTGTTTCTATATCTTTTAATTCTTCATAAGTCATCTCTCTCAGCATAGTGGTTATTCTTTTAACTTGAAGCAGTTATTTTTAAGGATATTTATAAAAGAAAAAATAGTCTTTTATATTTATTCACATTGATCATTTATGAAATTTTTTCCCTTCCTGTATATATTAATTTTCGTCTGGTGTTATTCCCTTTCAACCTAAAGGACATTCTTTAGTATTTTTTTGTAGTACAAGCCTGTTGGTAACTAATTCTCTCATCTTTTGTTTATCTAAACATGTCCTTATGTCATCTTAAATTTTAAAGAATAGTTTTCCAGATATAAGGAGGGTTGACATGGACCAACAAAAGACCAGCAGGGCTGCAAAAGCTGGGATAAATTAATAGGACCAACAAGGGTGGATGTCGGCTGACGTGGGCTGACTTGGGATCTCATTCTCAAATTGCATTGATTCTACAGCTAGAAACGACCTTGAAGCCTTTGTCACTTTTCAGAGGTGAAAACTGAAGCCCAGAAAGGCAATTTCCTCAGAATCACATAATTGCATCATACCAGGATCTTGACTCTGGAATCACAATTTTTTTTTTTTGTTTTTGTTTGTTTGTTTTGTTTTGTTTTGTTTTTCTAAGACTCTTTCCCTTCCATCTCACCTGTCTCTCCATGAAGGCGAGGCACCCGGGTGCTGACTAATCTGGACAGCACATTCCTGAGAGCTCATGCATGTCCCTAGAGAGACGTGCAGCAGCTTTAGGACAAAGGTTGCTTCAACTTCTGGAGTAAATTTTTCATATTTTGCATTATCTAAATGCAACCCCTGTGGACAATGACTTTACAGTATTGCCAACCCTTGAAAACAAGTTGTAATAAGCACTTATAAGCATTAGGTGCTGATAACCACCCCTGAGTGAAGACATCCAGATCACAGACACATAGGTTTTGGATCACAAGACTTTGGGCACTTAATATTAACCACCTGCATGACATATGGCCTTTACCTATTGCTTTTTAGCTTTCATTTCCAGCCTTTCCTAGGTTAGATGGTTCAAGACCTGGAGTCTGGCTTTGAGCAACCCTAGGATTTACTTGGTTTGAATTCTATCCCATATGTCTCTTTCTTCATATATTGGTATGTATATTAAAGATTCATATTGGCAATCATTTATTGATCCAAAGCTTTAGAGACATTGTCTAAACATGGTCATAAAACAATATAACCATAAACATTATCACAAAACAATGATGCCGCCACCCCAGATACATCACAACAATCTTTGTGGAGCCTTGGGAGCCTCTGGTGACCTGTGGACATGCTAATCTGAAGCAAGTTACTTGAGTTGACACCCACAATAGCTCAATGAGGCACTCAGGGAGCCATATTTTGTGTGTACCTTTGTTAGTAGTGGAGAAAAGTGGAAATCCCTCTTATATTCATCTTTAACATTTGGAATGCTTAACCTCTCCCAAAGTGAACTCAGAAGCCATCCCAGAGTAAACCACCTGGACTTGCACTGTTACCTCCAGCCTCACAGTCCAGACAATCCCTGAGCCTCTCAGGAACTCACAGAGCACAGCTATCCAGGCCTCTTACCTCTGTGGGCCCTCACCAGGGGAAGACGTTCTCCTTCTAGCACATGTCATGCTCAGTGTCCAGGATGCCTATCAACCCATCAGCATGCACCTGCCTTTTCCCCTCCCCTCCCCTCCCTTCACGTCCCCTTCCCTCTCCTTCCCTTCCTTCTCTCCTTCCCTTCCCTTCCTGTCCCATCTCTTCACTTCCCTTCTCATCTCTTTCTTTCTCTTCCCTTCCCTTCCCTTCTTCCCTTCCCTTCTTCACTTCCCTCCCTTTCCCTTCTTCCCTTCCCTCCCTTTCCCTTCTTCCCATCTCTTTTCTTCCCTTTTTCTCTTTTCTTCCCTTCTTCCCTTCCCTCCTTCCCTTCCCTCCCCTCCCCTTCCCTCCCCTACTCTCCCCTTCCCTCCCCTACTCTCCCCTTCCCTTCCCTTCTTCCCTTTTCTTCCCTTCTTCCCCTCCCTTCTTCCCTTCTCTTCTTCCCTTCTTCCCTTCCCTTCCTTTCACTTCCCTCTGCTCCATTCCCTTCCCCTTTCCTTCCATTCCCTTCCCTTCTTCCCTTTTCTTCCTTTCTTCTCTTCCCTTCTGTCCCCTTTCCTTCTTCCCTTTTCTTCCCTTCCCTTTCTTTCTCTTTCTCCCTCCCTCAATTTCTTTCTTTCTTTCTCTCTTTCTTTCTTTTTCTTTCTCTTTTCTTTCTTTCTTTTTCTTTCTCTCTCTCTTTTCTTTCTTTCCTCCTCCTCCTCCTTCTTCTTCTTCCTCCTTCCTTCCTTCCTTCCCTCTTTCTTTCTTCTCTCTTTTTTTCTGTTTATAGCAACAATAATAGCACACAACTCAAGGAAAAAAGAGTAACATTGTTTTCAAAGTAACAACCATTTAGAATAAACTCCCCTTTTCCTTATTTTTTCATAAGAGAAAAAATTTAAATTTAATTATAGAAAGCATTAACTCTTATTGGAAAAAAGAATTCTGTTCCTTGGCCAAGTCCCTTGGGATGGGAGTGGTAATTTGGCCAACGTGTTTCTCTTTTGCAGCATAATTTAAAAAGTGACATCGTGATCCTGTGTATGGGCTTGACTCAAATACAACAGAAAAAGAGAAGGAGAACAGACACAAGCAGAGGGCAGAGGTGGAAGAGGGATTTGGGGTTTGATTGAGAGTGGCTGGTGTGGCTGGTGTCTAGCTTCCTTCCCTGGAAAGTTTGCCCAGAGCCTGCAAGTTTCCTTGGGAGCCAAGTGATGTTATAATGCGAATAACATCTAACATCTAAGCACTTGCTATGGGGCATGCATGTTTTATGTCTTTTTTTTTTTTTTTCTGAGGCTGGGCCTCACTCTGTTGCCCCGCCTGGAGTGCAGTGATACAATCACAGCTTACTGCAGATTTGAACGCCTGTGCTCACACAGTCCTCCCACCTCAGCCTCCTGCGTAGCTGGGACCAGGCACATGCCACCATGCCCAGCTAATTTTGAAATTTTTTTATAGAGGTGGGGTCTTGCTATGTCGCCCAGGCTGGTCTCAACCTCCTGGCCTCAAGCAATCCTTCCACCTTGGTCTCCCAAAGTGGGCCACTGCACTCAGCCGTGTTGTATAAGCCTTCACATGAATTGTGTCGTTCAAATTTATGTAGCATGACAGAGCCACTCTAGGGAACCTCCGGACTCTGGGTACTTTGTGCTAACTCTGTCTGCTCCCCAGCTCACATCTGCCTCCCTGTCACTTACCTCCTCCTATTTTCTGCTCTGCCTAGTCCTTCCTGTCCCAAAGCCTGCATGGTAATTTCTAGCTCTGCTTTTCCATCTCAAGCTCTCAATCTCCAGCTCTCGATTTCATTTCCATCCTATGGGGGCAATGCTGCTTCAGACCATTCTGCCAGTAATGATTTCCCATTGTCCAACTCTGGAAGCTTCTCCTTGGCTCTGGGGCTCTTCTACGAACCACCTCCTCCTATGGGCACCAGCAGCTAAATCATATTTGAAAAATAAAGTAATAACACTGCATTTTTAAAAACGTAAGTGGCCAAGACATAGACAAATAATTATTTTTAAGTGCTGTGACTACAGAGACACAGCTGGAAAGTTTACAAGTGGGTCCACCGAAGCGTATTGTTTCCTGTTTATGCACTGAGTCCAGAGGTTTGCGTTACTAACTTCTAAGTGAAAAAGAGTTTAAATGAGGCCATGATGTGGGAAAACATCAAATTAAAATCTTGCCCTTTTCCTTGGTTCCTCCCTTTGGTTAGCTCAACTGCAAAGTTAGTGTTGACTTTGTCATCTTCTAAAATTCCACCTCTGTGGGTGCTTGTATTTCTGGAACGTTCACCAAAAATAATAAGGTTGAACTCTCTCCCCTGGTGTTAATTCTGGGTTGTTTGGAACCCGGCTTATCTGAAGGAGTCGGTCTCTGGACTTTCTAGTAAAGGGTGAGCATAGATGTGTGGAAAAGGGGGTGCTGTTCCTTTAAATTCTGAAAGTGAACTTGGCTCAGGAAGGCCAGCGGCTCAAGGTCCAGCCCCTGGAAGAGAGAATAGCTACAGATTCTCCATCCTCAGTCTTTGCAAGGAGACAGCTGTGCCAGCCGGGCTCTGGCAGGCTCCTGGCAGCATGGCAATGAAGCTTGGGACCCTCCTGCTGGCCCTTGTCCTGGGCCTGGCCCAGACGGCCTCTGACCGCCGGAAGCTGCTGGTGTTTCTGCTGGATGGTTTTCGCTCAGACTACATCAGTGATGAGGCGCTGGAGTCATTGCCTGGCTTCAAAGAGATTGTGAGCAGGGGAGTAAAAGTGGATTATTTGACTCCAGACTTCCCTAGTCTCTCGTATCCCAATTACTATACTCTAATGACTGGTGAGTACCGTGTCCTCTTCTGGGCAGGGAGGGGAGGGCTGGAGTCCAGCAGGGAACAGTGAGCTCCTGGCATCGGAGTCTTATTTAAATGCTCTGTATTCTCTAGTCCTTTGGGACATCAAAGGTAGATAAGAAATCTGTGTCCTTGGCTGAGCAGACTTTTGTTTTTGCGGTGGTGTTGTTTCCCAAAAGTTATCCCAAGGACCTGTTCTGGATTCTCAGTGTGGAGGACAGAGAACTACAGCAGTAGATGATATTTGATGATATTGAAAGTGGTTGTTTATTTTAGAAAGAGAAATTCTAATGAGCCTCATATTTTCTAAGTTCAAATTTGCACAATCAACAGGTGTCCGTGCATGCGTCCCAAACTCCTTCTGTCCCTTTGCTCTGCGGTCATGTCATCCTGGCGTCCTGTGGGCTTGTTTCTCAGTGTGTTAGACTGTGAAGGTACCTGTGGGGTCCTCAGAGGGGAGTAGTGCTCCTGGACTACTTGGGGAAGGGGGAATTTTTAGGTCTTATCCTTTTCTGTTATTTAGCAATGCCACCTTCCCCTTCCTCTGCCTTTTTTGGCCAGGTAAAATGATACAGAGAAGAAAAAGCTTATATAGTTCAGGTTCCCCGTTTGTGATTTGCAGCATCTGCAAAAGACCAACCAACAAAAACTCAACAAAACAAATCAAACCTCTGCTAACCCAGACTGCCTGGGCTTGGGATCGCTGAGTTTCCTAAGGACGGCCTTCATCTGGAATTGCCAGGAGTCCAAACGCACCTGCACGAACCTGAGCCTCTACCTGTGCAATAATAGAATGTGCGGCCTTCTCTTTGCTCACAGAGCTGGATTCCCAGTTCCTGGTTTGTTTTTCAGCTATAACCTTTGTAAAGGCAGTGAGAGGCTCTCAGAAAGAATTTAGCAAACTATCCAGGGAGGCCGTTAAGAATGCACTGTTATTGCTGGTTATGCGGGACTCAGCCATGTGCTCTGAGCACAGAGAGAACTCTACTAATTATGTTAACAGAAAGAGAATGAGATCGCTGATATCTCATGGATCTCCACAGAACACTAAAGCCGAAGGGGTCTAAAACACACATTTTTATCTCTGACTTTGTGCACAGACAGTATATACACGTGTATGTAAAAATGCCATAAGCTGATGCCCCAAATTGAAGGGAAGAGATACTCATTTGCATGAAAATGAGGGCATGAGAGAGAGAGAAAAATTCAGACCGCACACAAGCAAGGAAGTTATGTATTTGTTTTTTATTTCCCACAGCAGACAAAAAAACAGTCTGTAAGATAAACAGAATTAACAAAAGTCTCTGGCCGTCCCCTGGCCTGCGTCTCCCTTTGCAGGGAAGCGGTTTGCAGGCTGCCGGGTCACACACAGATGTCATTGTGTGCACGGCTGACTCCAGCTCTGCACAGCGGCTTCACACACACGGCCCACCCCACTCCAGCTGTCTTTCAGAGCCTTGCTGGGGGACCCAATTCATAAACTGCCACGCCACGTGCAGCTTCTGCCATCTCAGTGGAAAACGAACAAAATCCATTTTAGAAAGGACTCAAGTAAGTAACAGGACCATTACAGACTCCACAGAGACACTCAGCCAGTGACATGGCCTTTTGTTTGTCAGACTCACACTCCTGATATCGGCACAAGGAATGATTTGCACATAGCCTCCGTCACGCTGAGACACGCCTTCTTTTCAGGCTGTGTGTGTTTCCCTTGTGTCGTCCTCAGAGAAGAGCCTCTTCCATTACGGGCAGCACAGGTCCCATGAGTGCCTGGCAAAGATCTCACCCTGGCTTTGAAACTGAGGCTGGCCCAAGGAAGCCACAGGTCTCCATATGTGTTAGTCTCTGTGTTTTCAGATGGCCAAATGTATTCACTGATGTGGAAGTCTGCTTGGTCTATATGTTTCTTAGAAGCTGCCCCGCACAAGGGAGGTATCTAGCAAGGCTCATGTTTATGTCCAAATGTCCTTGGGTATGATTTGTCTTGTACCTACTGGGCAGACTTGCAGACTTGAAGCAGGATTCGCAGGCTGGGAGATGCCGGGCCATGAAGCCGGTATCACCTCCACTGTCTTGGAACTGACTCAGGGTTAAATTTAGACTATTTTCCCCAATATCCGTACTTATTTTTCCACCTGATGCTGAAAACCTCCTCTTTTATTCATATAAGGAAGGATATAGCCATTGGGAATTGTACCTAAACATATGGTTTGAGTATTTGAGCATTTTATGAACCAACAAAATCGCTATGTTAGATCTTTTTGGAACGAAAAGATACGCTGTTTTAGGGTTCCCCAGCATTCATAAGAGAGGCTAAGCTCTCACTTCATTACCCGAATTATTGCTCAGAAGACAGAAAGCCCCTGGTGTTCTTCCCTTTGCATAACGAGGAGTGATGAGTTGTTGGAAAGAATGCTGACCTTCGAGCTGGGAGAACTCGCTTGGAGACTTCAGGCAAAATAAAATGAGATGAACTGCCAGGGCTGCATCAGGCTGGGATTTCAGATGCTGCTGGATGCAGACATAGAACTAGGGAATGCATGGGGAATTTTATTTTATTTTATTTCACTTTAAGTTCTGGGATACATGTGCAGAACGTGCAGGTTTGTTACATAGGCATACATGTACCATGGTGGTTTGCTGCACCTGTCAAGTCGTCATCTAGGTTTTAAGCCCTGCATGCATTAGGTATTTGTCCTAATGCTCTCCCTCCACGTGCCCCTGATCCTCCAACAAGCCCCAGTGTGTGATGCTCCCCTCCCTGTGTCCATGTGTTCTCATTGTTTGACTCCCACTTAAGAGTGAGAACATGCGGTGTTTGATTTTCTGTCCCTGTGTTAGTTTGCTGAGAATGATGGCTTCTAGCTTCATCCATGTCCCTGCAAAGGACATGAACACATTCTTTTTTATGGTTGCATAGTATTCCATGGTGTATATGTGCCACGTTTTCTTTATCCATTCTATCATTGATGGGCATTTGGGTTGGTCCCAAGTCTTTGCTATTTGCACAGGGAATTTTAAAGTTAGGGCTGGCCCCTCCTAGGATGCCTTCATGTGGAAATTATGCAAATGGCTGAAACTCCCTTGAGAGGGAGAATTTCACAGTGAATGGGGATGGGAAGTCAACAGGCCTATTTGTGAGCAACCTTGAAACCATCTAGCCCAGTTGCTGCCATGAAACCACCATGGCTGATTATTTATTTGCCTCAAAACATGTTCACATCAGGACAAACGTAACCAAAATGCCAATCATGATCATGAAGATGAATCAAACAATTGATTGCTGGGAACACTGAATCTTAAAAATGGCCTTTCACCAGGGAGATTACATTCAAATAGGGGAGGAAGAACACTCGCGAATGGGCGCCCGCTAATATTCTAAAGTGTGTAGCAAGGTGTTGTGAGCCCAAATGTGTCCTCGCCCTCCTGTCTCCCAGTTCAAGTTGGGGTTCCAGCCCCCAGTACCTCAGAATGTAACTGCATTTGGAGATAAGATCTTTAAAGGTGACCAAGTTAAAATAAGGCCATTAAAGTGGGGCCCTATTCCAATATGACGGTATAGGAAGGCGAAAAGACACAGGCATGTGCACGTGCAGAGAAAAGGCCATCTGAGGACACACCAAGGCGGCCCTCACAGGCAGTGGAGAGGGGCCCAGGGGACACCAACCCTGCTAACACCTCGTTCATGAACTGTGAACAAATAAATTGCTGTTGTGGGAGCCACTCCATCTGTGGTACTTTATAATGGCAGCCCAAGAGAATGAATACACAAAGAATAGGGAGTAGGGTCCCAGCGTGCTGCAGAGGACCAGGGAGAGGAGGCGTTCCTTCCAGCTGGAGTAGCGTGAAAAAGGCATTTTAAAGAGGAGAGATCTGAGCTGGAAGAAACAGCCACTGGCGTGGTGTGTGTCTTTACATCTTACTTTAGGCATAAGCTCTCTTTCTGAAGAGTGGTGTGTGGATCACCTTCATTCTAGTGCAAACACAACCACAGTTTCAATGCCCTTGGAATGCTTTCTGTTTTAGTCTATCTTACCGGGGATCTTTTTGTAACGTTATTCTCTCTTTGGGGTAAATTCACATTTGACTGAAGTGGAGTTTAACAAAAAGTCAAGGAAAGACAGCAGTGATTTGTTCAATCCAGGTCATGGGTAAGAGGGAAATGCCGCATCTGTTTTGAGGCAGCGTAACTTAGCATCGTTTTGTTAAGGCTAATGGTAACATTTGTTTGCAATTCTCAAACACTTCTGGTTAAGCAGTTGGGGAAAGTGGCCCAGAAACGTTCTGAGTAGCGGGGAAGCCAGTCTAGAACTTCGTCTTTACTGCCAGTAACCCACCCAGAGATCAACAGATGCTGAAATAAGTTTGTCCCACAGTATATTACTAGTATTTCAACATTTAGACACTAGGAAATAAAGTGCAGGGAAATTTAGTGTTTTGTTTCAGAATGTCATGGCAGAGCTGAGATGGGAGAGTAGGCATCAGAGACCCCGTTCTCACACAGCAACTGGCTGGGGCCTAGGCCTGCATCTTGTAGTGGCCAGAAGGTTGTGCGAGTGACCTGAGACCCGAGGATAGAGATCTCCTCAAGACAGTCCAGGGAGCAGCGAGACACTGAATCATCGTGCTCCTCTGTGGAAATCAAGGCAACAACAGGGATGCTAACTACTCAGAATTACTATTTGTGCCACGGTATTTTGTCTCGCACTCCTAGAAATTACCTGTGACACAAATTCTTACCTGATATCAAGGATCCATTGTTCTGGAGTAAAACAGCAGAGTAAGGTATACTTCCTACCATCCCACCTTTTAAGAAAATATCTGATTTAAGTTAAAACTGGACCAAAGGCAATCAAGGCAGAAAGTACTTGAACAATCATGTTTTGAGAAAGCCGGCATCCTCAGCCTACTGCAGAATTCAGGCTTCCTTTGAGGGGCTGTTCAGAGACTCTGCATTCACACAGCTCCAGGTAGGGTGGAGAGAGCCTCCCTGGTCCCCTCCCCTCTCCTTTCCCCAGGATCAGCATTTACATGGGGACATTGCCCCAGCTTGTGAGCCTCCTTCAATGTAGGTACCTCCTGAAATAAATCTCTCTTTGGCGGGCCCTCTTCCTGTCTTCCTACTCTCGCTTGCACCAAATCCAGCCAAGCTTCTGTTTGGAACAGTGTCCTCCCGGGGGTCCTGGTCAATCCCAGCCTTGGTTCCCTGGCTGGGAGCTGCATCTGCCCCTCCTTTCTGACAGCTCACTGATCCCAGGATTCTGTCCTCCTTGGTTTCCTTTTACTTCACTCACTCCTCCGTGGTCCCTTCCCTTGGTTCCTCCTGATCTCCCTGACCTTCCTTTGTCTCACAGTGAAATCAGCTGTCCCTTCAAGGTCGATCCTCAGCCTCTCCTCACCCAACCTCCTCCACTGCTGACCACTGGCTGAAGCCGCAACCCCAACTGCCCGGAACCTCCTGTGCTCCAGCTCCCTCTCGCTGCTTGCCCTACAACCAAAGCGGCCCTGGGAAAGCAGTCCCGATCACGCCACTCCTCTGTCCACACCCTCCGGCAAGTTCTGTTGTACCAAGTGGAATCTAACGCTCTTGCAGACCTGGCCCCATAGGTCACCCAGCCCCTTCGGGGCCTTGCTCCCACCACCCTTCCCTTCGATTGCCTGTGTCCCGCTGGGCATGCTTGAGTGCGCTGCTTCTCCTGGCTGCTTCCCTTCTGCTTGTTCCCCAGAAAGGCCCAAGCTGGGCATCGCTGCGTTCTTCGGATCTGCCTCCCAAGGTCACCGTGGCGGATGCATTCCCCGGCCACCCCATCAGCGCTCTCTATCCCTCTTACTCTCTTTATTTTCCATCACGGCACCAGTTTATTTATTTCTATCTTCTCCAAATAAAATTTATTATAGTGGGCTGGGTGCGGTGGCTGACGCCTATAATCCCAGTAGTTTGGGAGGCCGAAGCAGGTGGGTCATTTAAGGTCAGGAGTTCGAGAGCAGCCTGTCTAACATGGTAAAACCCTGTCTCTACTAATAACACGAAAAAAATTTCACGGGGTGTGGTGGCGTGTGCCTGTAATCCCAGCTACTCGGGAGGCTGAGGCAGGAGAATCGTTTGAACCTGGGAGGCGGAGGTTGCAGTGAGCCGAGATCATGCCACTGCACTCCAGCCTGGGTGACAAGAGTGAAACGTCATCTCAAAAAAAAATTATTTTAGGGAAAAAGCATTATAATGGTGATTAAGACATTCAGAGTTTCAGGGAAATGAATGATTACTTTGATGTTCGACACTTCTAAACTAATAAGGAGGAGAAAACACTACAGTCATGCTTTGCTCATATGAAAGCAATTCGCATTTAGAGAACCGATTACCCTTTATGTCTAGTAATCTTACATATCCCAAAATGTGTCTTTCAGTTTTGTTTTAAATTTTGATTATAAGGTTGGAGTCAGAAAGAGGCCTGGGGGAGAGTCACCTCCAAGGAGAGCTGTGTCAAAGTAGGAGATGAAAGAGGCTGGGGATGGTGGCAGAAAGTTTAACCAGGACACCAGCGGTCCGCACAGCCCAAAGGAGATCCTCCTTGTAGTGAAGATCACTGAAGTCGAGAAAGTGGAGCCAACAGCCACGCGTGGAACCAGGCACATGATTCAACAGCCACGCATGGAACCAGGCACGTGACTCAACAGCCACGCGTGGAACCAGGCACGTGGCTCAACAGCCATGCGTGGAACCAGGCACGTGATTCAGAACCAGCGTGGAACACTGTGAGGACAGTTCAGGCCTAGGTGCCAGTGGTCTGGCTGTTGGACCTAGGGACGCATGTGGCAGCTTAAAGGGACTTGCATGGCCATCCTTGTGTTTTCAGCCTCTGTCCCAAGCTGCTTAGGTGGCCAGGCTGTTTATGCCAGCATCACAAGGAGCTACTTAGATGTTTAAAAATATCGGGGCATGTTATGGGCTATTTGTACACCCCCAAAACCCACGTGTTGATGCCCTACCCCCCAATATCGCAGAATGTGACTGTTTTTGGAGATAAGATCTTTAAAAAAGTAATGAAGGTAAAATGAGGTGACTAAGGTGGGTACTAATCCAGTATCGCTGGTATCTTTATAAGGAGAGGAGATTAGGACCCAGACGGGCACAGAGGGAAGACCACATATAGACACGGGGGAAGGCGGCTGTCTGCAAACCAAGAAGAGAGGCCTCAGAGGAAATCAACCCTGATGACATCTTGATCTGAAACTCCCAGCCTCCAGAACTATAAGAAACTGGATTTCTTTTGTTTACCCACCCAACCTGTGTTACTTTGTCATGACAGCCATTGGAAAGCAATATAAACAGGATTGTGACACTAGGCTGCTAATGGAAGAATGCAGGGTTTTTTTTTACACAGCCCACTTCTATGACCAAACCTACTCACTGAGAGTTTCTGGTGACTTCTGCCCTGAAATTGAGGCAATCATGGTGTGTTAGCTTCCTAGAGCTGCTCTAGCAAATTTGGATGCCCAAAGTCTGAAATCCAGGTGCAGGCAGGGCCATGCCCTCTTTGAAATCTCGAGGGGAGAATGTGTTCTGCGCCTTCCCCCGCCTTCTGGTGTTGCCGACAATCCTGGGTATTCCTTGGCTGGTAGATACATCACTCCAACCTCTGCTTCCGTTGTCACAGGGCATTCTCTGTCCCTCTCTGTGCCTCTCCTTACAAGGACACCAGCCATATTGAATTAGGGCCCACCTTCATGACATCATCTTAACTTGATTACATCTGCAAAGGGCTTATTTCTAATAAGGTCACATTCACAGGTCCTGAGGGTTGGAACTTCAATATATCTTCTTGGGGGCCACAAGTCAACTCCCTACGAAAGGTCCAGTGGAGAAAGCTATGGATTTGCTGTCAGAGATCGAATTTAATCTATTCTGTCATTCTTTGACTTTCAGAACTTGAACAGCTTCTTTTGAGTGTTAATCTTTTGTTTTGTTTTGTTTTGTTGTTGAGACGTAGTCTCACTCTGTCACCCAGGCTGGAGTTCGGTGGCATGATCTCAGGTCATTGCAACCTCCGCCTCCCTGGTTCAAGTGATTCTCCTGCCTCAGCCTCCTGAGTAGCTGGGATTACAGGTGCCCGACACCATGCCTGGCTAATTTTTTTTCTTATTTTTAGTAGAGATGGGGTTTCACCACATTGGCCAAGCTGGTCTCGAACTCCTGACCTCAGGTGATCCACCTGCTTCAGCCTCCCAAAGTGCTGGGATTACAGGTGTGAGCCATTGCGTCCAGTGAGTGTTAATATTTTATCAGTAGAATGTAGAAAGTAAATGCTACCCAATAGGCTTGCTGTGAGAACAGAATGAGCAAATATACGTGTAAACTCACCATTAGTAACAGCGTACATATTACGGCCTTTATCAGTAAGGTGAGGCTGAGTTATGTTGTTGCAACAAGCAATTCCACACCATGTCTGAGTCTTAGAATAGCTAACGTTTATTCCTCAATCATGTACGTGGCCTTGAGGAATGACCTCCACCCCATTTCCTTTTCATTCTGGGACCCAGGCTGAAAAAAGCAACTTCTAAATGAGACATGCTGCTCTCATGGCAGAGGTAAAAGAGAAAACAGAACATTGTCATCATGGGTAGTTCGGGCAAAGGAAAAGTGAGTGTGTTCAGGTCCGAAGGAGGGGGTGCTGAGCCCATTCACCATCTGGGTGTGGGTTGGGGGTTACAGAGAATTGAGTGTGTAAAAAACATGTGCAATTGATGAAAGTCTATGAAAGCCACACCAAACAGTAATCCAACAGGCTCCTCCTTCCCTCCTTTTCCACTCCAGACATCACCGCATCTGCTCTTTGTGATGGACTGTAAGTGAGGGGGAGAGTTGAATTTGAAGAGCATCCATGAGGCAGAACTTGCTGATTGGCTGACAAATGAATATGAAAGAAGAGCCCAAACCGATGCCACAGCTACAAGATCGTCTGAAGTCTGAGTAAAGGGGCTCCTATTAGCATAGATGGGAAAGTTCGAAGGGCTGTTTATCTCAGTGAGATTTATTTGGAAAAGTAACTTTTCACCAAATTATATTTCAAGTGGAGTAAGATATTCACTTGACGTTATCCCTTTAGGGGATCAGAGACAATGTCTTAAAGGAGAGTTCAAGAAGCATGCAGAATACCACCGAGGCAAAGGAGAGAAATTGATCCTGTGGGTCCTAGTGGACCCCAGGAAATGGACTTCCTATCTCACTGCTTGCTACCCAGCTGGTGCAGAATATTTCTCACAGATGCACAGTTAAAATCTGCCTTCCCATCTGAATTAACTTTTGTCAACATTTTGTCATATACTTCCCAGAGACACCTAACAACATTTTTCTACTTCAAACTACACTCTGTGTAATGAGCCTCGATTAAGCTGCCTAAAGATGCAGGCATGGCAGGCGAGGTGTCCAGCAATAGAAGCTAGAAGTGGGTAAGAGCACTAGTAACCAGCCATGCCCCGAGGAAAAAAAAATGTGTTCTAAGAATTTACTAAAATAATGTCTCCCAGCACGTCATTATTTAAGCTCCTATCAACAAACCTCTCTGCACTGAAGTGTCACTTTTCAAAAAATATGTTTCTTTCGGCTTCCGTGGTGATGAGAGGGTGTTCTGATTATACGGCATTCAGCTGCTGGAAACTCACTCCATGAAGAAGGGAGTGGTTAGAGTAGTGGGCCAAGCTGTAAAAGGTGGTGAAAGCTTTTGATTGTAATAACAGCAAAGGCGTTTCTAGAAGGCTTGTCCACGTGGAGCCACTGCGGTCTACACGCCATGGCGATCTCACAACCCCCACCCCTGCCTCCCTCACCCCAGCGTTGATGGATAGGATCATGTGCCTCCTGTCCAGGCTTTCGGGGTGGCTTGACCCCTGCGGCTCCAGTTCCTGCTCAGCATGGGCGCTGTGCCAAAAGTGGATTAAAGGGCATTTCAAATTAATTCAGAGGGAGCCTGACTCAGCAGGCTAACATTCGTTTCAAAGACACCTTCAGCAACACCTGCTCGAGTTTCAGAGCCCCTCAGAGCCCCACAATAGGCCCATTGTGTCCACACAATAACCAGGCAGAGACCTGGGGCAGGCCTGGGGGTCCTGGGAGCCCACGTGCAGCGTTTGGCTCTTGTTGGATACTCTGAACCAACTGCCATCATCAGCCCTTTCCATAGCAAGGAGAGAAGATCGAGAAGGCAGATCATGGGAGGATGTGTGGGCCACCCTATTTAGACAAAGGGCTGTCGGGGCTGACACCAGTGGAACTTTGGTCCAGGATACTGAAGATGCTTTAGTTCTTGATGAAGGAACTCCCCCGGGCACCTTCAAAAGCACGTGCATGGGAGAATGTGTGTAAATGTCTGCAGCAGAACACCCCGGGCTGAGTGCTAGGGGCCAGGAGTGGGCTCCAGGTGTGCCGGGAGGCCAAGTCCCCCGGGTGTCACCTTTGGTGGTGAGCAGTCTCCTCCACTTAACCTGGGTTGCTCCGCCGACTATCTGCACGGGGCAGGCTGGGAAGCAGCGTGGTCCACAGGGCAGGGAAAGTGGGCAGAGGCGCCAGCTTCTCCTGACTGCCACAGTCCGCAGGGACTTGGATACATTACATCATCTTCCTAGTCCTGCATTCTTGCTGTTTAGCGTGAGAAGATCGGACAGATGGAGTGCATGATTGATATTAATTAGGTCCTGGCCACCTAGATGTGCTGACCCCAACCGAAGCCAGAAAGGTTCACAGTGACTCGATAGCCAACTACACATGCTTGAATCCACCTTTTATTGAGAGGCCTCCATGCACCACGGATCCACGGATCATGTAATGAACCAACACACAAGCAGTAATAACAGTGCAGTAAGGAAACGCAGTGATGGCTCGGGAGACCAGCACACCTACAACTGAGCCGAGTGGGTCCGGATGTCCTTGGGACACTGGTCGACAGGGGCCTCACTGCTTCTGGCACCAGATGCCAGAACTGGGAGAAGGAGAAGGCTTCGGGCTCTCATGGGCAGAGGCTCTAAAGGTGTCTTGAACGAGGCCAATTCTTGGCTGCTCTTGTTGTCCTCCCAGATGAGTCTGCTCTCACCATCTAAGCTGCCTTTCACTTTCTATCGGTCTGTTTCAGGGTTGGGGTGGCACCGGGCAGCAGCAGGTGTCATCACTTCAGTCCATTGCATATGTGGCTATCACTTTGAGGAGGGAGACAGCTTCACAGTGGGCTTACTGATACTTGGCATGAGTGACTCCATCTTGAGACATTAGGAGCACAAATTATTATATCAGGGGTGTGTGCTGGGAATGTTCTAGGTGCTGAAAATACCATAGAGAGGTTCTTAGAGCCCACTGAGTGGGAGCAGGTGGAAAGGGGGACTGGATGGGGGTCCCAGTGAGATGTTGTGTCCCTTGCCCTGTTTTATGATCACAATAGCTCCAATTTGACCTGTTTTGTACATATGAAGAAAGTGGTCTATAGTTAATCCCACTGGACACCAATGGCCCCTAACAAGGACTGGCCTGAGGGAAGGGTGGACGGTAGCAGACAGAAGTCCTGTATCTGTGGATGTCACGGTGGAGACACCCACGGAGTTTGCCTAAGTGGCCCCCAAGCCTTGGGCTCTCCTTCCAGGTTCTGCACACCAACCATCACAGTCGCCCAGGTTCTGCACACGGACCACCACAGTCGCCCGGGTTCTGCACACGGACCACCACAGTCGCCCGGGTTCTGCACACGGACCACCACAGTCGCCCGGGTTCTGCACACGGACCGTCACAGTCGCCCGGGTTCTGCACACGGACCGCCACAGTCGCCCGGGTTCTGCACACGGACCGCCACAGTCGCCCGGGTTCTGCACACGGAACCGTCACAGTCGCCCGGGTTCTGCACACGGACTGTCACGGTCGCCCATCAGTTCTGCAGCGTGTCTAGCTTTCCCTGAAAGATCCCCTGTGTGTCAGGATTTGGCTTTCACAGGTGGACTTGAGAAAACATTCTGCTTTAAAGGTTGAAAGCAGCCACTGTACAGAAATATGAATGTTTGGGAGAAAACCTCAAATATTGTGTTCTTCAGCCACTCACTAGCAGACCATGGGCCTAGCCTGGAACCTGCCCTCCAGCCCTCTTCAACCTCTGCCTGGCAGCCCAGACTCCTGACAACAGCCCCCTGGCCTATGAAATATCCTGTCACAGAGTCCACCAAAGAGGAAAGATGGGTGACTTTGAGGCTGGGGCACGTCAAGGCACGGGGAGCCTGAGAGAAGACGCCTTGGCTCCAGCAGCCCCTGGAAAATGCTGCCATGTCACTCAGCCTGAAATTTTCCAAGCAGCGTGATCTGTGTGTTAAGTGCCAGTTATGTTAAAACCATTCATGCATGTTCCCCTGGTCTCTGGTCACATATGCTCTGTGGCGTGGAGGCAGCCTCTCTCCTTCTCTGTTCAGCCAGACTCTTCCCAGAGCCCCTAGAAGGAGACACTGCCATTCAGGTCATCGGGGCCCCAGCACAGGGTACCCGCCAGCTGGAGGGAAAACATACCTTTGAAGATGCCTGAGAAACCAGGAATCGTGGCACCTATCTGGATGGCAGCTGGACAGACGAGAGAGCAAGATGGGACAGAGACATCTGCTGCCTGTTTTTGAACAATGTGGATTACTCACCTATTTGCAATATTAAATGAAAAATTTCTATCAGATCCAATGAGACGCTTAACTCTAGTAGAACAAGCAGACATTTTGTTCAACATTGATTAAACCCCCACTTGTGATTTAGGGAAATACATTCACATTCAAAGAGTTTTTGAAAACATGTTCCTCAACCTAGTGGATCTAAAGCAATGTTCTGTGGTTTGGTTTGGTTTTCTCAGTCTGCGCTGCAGATTTGCAAACAGTGACCAGCCAGGGCTCAGGACACCCCAGCTCGAGGTTTTTGTCACTATTCTTCTCTTAACGCCCACCTCTGGGAGCTGCCACTGCCCCTCTGAGAAGCAGGACTAAAGGCCATCTAGGAGACCTCCCCTAGTGTGCAGCCTCAGAAGGGCTCCCGTTTCGCAGGTGGGTCCTTGCAGGCAAGACCTGTCCGTGCAGTAATCCCCGCCACTGTTGGTGTACACTCCCTCGGGGGCAGTGGAGTGTGGACCGTCTCCACATCGGGGCCCAGTGCTTGCACAGAGGAGACATTGGTTCGTGTTTGTGGGACTGCACTGGCTCAGAGCCAGGGGCTGGGCTTTTCCCAACTCTGTGGCAGAAGCCTTGGGTTGCCCATCTTCTACAAGGCTCTGGAGTTTTCCTGCCAAGCCCTGTCTGTTGGCTGAGGTTGTATTCTTTTCTAACAAACTACCCAATGCATCATACGCCTGTTTTGATCTCACTGGATTCTGGATTCTTCTGACCAAGCTCCACGGGCCTCTAAGTCCCCTCCCCTCATCTTCATACTGGATGCCTCTCTTGCCCTTAAGGCTGACAGCAGCACCACTGCCATGTTCATCCTGTTGTCCTGGACTTCCCAGCACCCAGAGCTATCCCTGGTGTTCACTGGTCTCTGTGGGAGGATCTATTTCCAGGTTCCAGTTACTCCCAGTCTGGCCCACTCCCCTGCAGCTTAGCTGGCTGGCCTCGTCCCAAACCATGACATCCCTCCCTGCACATGTCTATGAATGACTTTCATAGTCCGTTTTAGCATGCATTGGTCTGTGTAAGACATAACACTAAAACTATATGAATGACCCTGGGAATATGTAACAAAATCCACTACACCCCAATCCAAATTTCCCCCAAAGGCATTCAGAATTACAAAATGCCAAAAGCAGAGGACGACTTAGAGATGCTAGCGCATTTGTCTTATTGTGCAGGACACAGAGGCCAAAGATTCAGATCCGGCAACCAGATAAAGGGAGAAGAACCACACCAAATGCAGGTTTCTGAGCCGGGGCCAGAATCTGATGCCCCTTAGATGATCAGGGATGGAAGCCCAGGTGTTTGTTCCCTTCCAGCCCCTCTCGCCATGTGCCCAAGTTGCCCTCTGCCTGAGCTCTCGGCCTTACGCTGAGTACTCTACTCTTTCCATTCTGAACTTCTCTGGGTTGTTTTTGCTTCTTTCTTCACCCTCATTAACATCTCCCAGGATGTACAATCTGAGATGGAGATGAGATTCAAAGCAGTGAGTGAGTGTGTGTGTGTGTGTGTGTGTGTGTGTGAGATGCATGTGTAGATTTCATCAACAATTTGGCCCAGGAGGAGGTGGAGCCACCTAGAAGACTGTGACTGGTTTCAGGACACAGCTTGGCCATCCTCTCTATTTTCTGGTGCCATGAATAGTAACTGAAGACTGTCTGCTATTCCTTAAACCTTTTACATAATCCCATCAAGCTCTGATGGAACAGATAAGAAAAGCACATTCCAAGGAATTCACTCTCAGCCTGTGTCAACATGTATTATAACGTCCAGCTAAAAGCTAAAGGAATCTAATAAAAACAAAGCAACTTTACCCAGACCCCACCCACCTATTTTCCTGTTCTTTCAAACTGACTGGCCAGCTGCGGGGGGGTCTTGAAAGTTGACCTCATGAGATTCCCTCAGGGGACATCAGACTGATCCCTAACCTTCAAACCGGGGGACCATCAGGGTTCTTGCAGCCAGTTGTGAGACGCCTGTTGGGATGGAATTTAAACCGTGATCTCTTCACCTCTCCCTTTTCACCTCCCGGTTTTTGTTGGAGGCCTCTCTGGGAACTCTCAGTCCTTCTCTTTGTTGATACCATCTCTTCTTTCTGTAAGAGCTTTACTTCCATCTTCCCGCACACCTACAGCCCAAGCTGCGGTTTTCCTCCACCTGTCTTTCTCTTTCAAGCCAAAATAAGATGCCCTCCTTCCAAAAGGCTTTGACGTGTAGATAGCAACATTTCAGAGGTGGATGGTGCCTTGAGATCTTGTTCTTTTCATCCACTTGCTATCTCCTTTTCCACTTACTGTCTGAACCACAGATTTTGGTAATTACACCAACATATAGTATTGACATACATAATCATACAGTGCCTTCATACATGAATATTATCCATTCAAGGACACCCTGAATATCTACTTTGTAAGAGTTCTAAAGATGCCAGGACGTGGCCTCTGTCCTCAACAAGATTGAATTAAGTTGAAGCAATTAAATATGTGTCAAAATGAATGTAATCATCGGACAGGATAGAACAGGCACCGGGGAAGCACAGCTCATTTCTGAGAGTGTGTGTGAAGAGGGAAGGTTCGCTGAGGTGACAGTTATTTGAGTAAAGCCTGAAGGATCTGGACAGCTTGAAACCTGGAGGAAGGGCCTTGTGGGTGAACAGCACGGCACAAGCCAAGGGGCAGAGATGAGGTGACAAGGAGTGTTTGAAGACGAGAGCTGGGCTTTGGGATGATGGTTCTGACGTCTCTGGGCAGGGCAGGTTTCAGGGCCAAGGGAGGCCACTCAAGTCTATGTTGAAAATGATGGAGCCTGGGGGTCACGTCCCCAGTGCCAGAATGAACCTCGGGTCAAGAAGTTGATCAGCTCTGTGGAGAGGGACCTGCAGGAGCAGCTGGGCGTGGAGGATTAGAGAGAAGGAAGTCTTGGGTCAGATGAGAGTCTGAGCTAGCCTTAGGGGAAGATTAATAAATGACTCTGTGTGTACAGTGAATTGAAGTTCACAGACTTGGGTATGTAAGAAATACTGCATTTCTCAGTTTTTCTTTAAAAAACCTAAATCTATCCATGACCCTTGAACACATTCGTCTAAGTGAAATCTGCCAGAAACAAAAGGACAAATATTGTATGTTTCCACTTATCTCAGGTTACCCAGAGTGGTCAAATTCACAGAGACACAGCACAGAAGGGGAGTTGCCAGAGGCTGTGGCGATGGGGAATTGGAGTTAGTTTTAAGGGGTACAGAGTTTCCAGTTTAGGATGATAAGACATTCTGGAGCTAGAAGTGGTTGATTACACAATGGTGTGAATGTACTTAATGCCACTGAAGTATACATTTAAAAATGATTAATCATGTCCTTTGCAGGGACATGGATGAAGCTGGAGACCATTATTCTTAGCAAACAAATGCAAGAAGAGAAAACCAAATACCACATGTTGTCACTTATAAGTGGGAGCTGAATGATGAGAACACATGGACCCATAGAGGGAAACAACACGCACTGGGGCCTATTGGACGGCGGAGGGTGGGAGGAGGGAGAGGATCAGGAAAAATAACTAGTGGGTACTAGACTTAATATCGGGGCAATGAAATAATCCATACAACAAACCCTCGTGACACAAGTTGACTTAGGTAACAAACCTGCGCTTGTACCCTTGAACTTAAAATAAAAGTTACGAAAAATCAACATACAAAAATAAATAAAAAATTAGAAATTAGAAATTTTTCAAAATGTTCAAATGGTACATTTTTGTGTTATGTATATTTTACCATGATAAAAAAAAATCTGACTCTGACTTCCAAGCCACTGGGCTTATCGGCATTTCAGTTTCGATTACTGCTGGGTAGCTGGGGGGCGTCTTTTTCCTGCTGAGGTCTAGGAAAGGCCCTTAGGTCATATGCAGTCCCACGGAGTCAGGTCAGCAGCCCTGGTCATTGGTCCACACTAGGCCCCACCAAATGCCCATGTGCCAGCTCCAGAGACCAGGCTCTGCAGCATTGGGCAGGACACCCTTGTGCCATGATGCCAGCCTTCCCCACTGTATCTCACAGACATCAGTCCTCCCCTGTGGGTTCTGCCACCAAGCAGGGCATTGTCTCCCACACTCCCCAGACAGGCTGGCTCCTTCCTTTTCCTCCCTGGTCTGCGAAGAAGACTTCTCACCAGGGCCACCGTTGCGGGTGTGGCCTGTGCAGTCCCACAGGGCTCTGTGCTTATTAGGACCTGTGCTTGGTTTAATGCACTGTTGTCACTGTTTTGAAATTCTTAATAATTTGTGGATGAAGGATCTCACATATTCATTCTTCACTAGGCCCTGCAAATTATGTAGCCTGTCTTGCCTTCTTGTCTTCCTGTCTTCTCTGAAAGGCATGTGACCTTCTTCCCTTCCTGCCAGAAACATTGTCACGATGTGCTCAAATGCACACAGGAGAGGTGCACCCAGCAGTCATCTTGGCTGTTTGTTGCTCCAGAAACACAGGACAATGAGGGGAGCACACAGGGAGAAAACATGCTAATTAATGTGCAGTGAAACATCTCACTAGAGCATCTAAATGAATCGTTTCTATCCTTGCACTGTGACACCTGCAAGACGTTCAGGTGGTGACTTCCTAGCAGCCATGAAGGCCTGGAGATACTGACTGAGGAGTGGGAAATCATCTGAGTAGATGAGGGAAGATGATGGTAAGAAAGAGGAACCTCAGGGACCATGCTCACATTCAGTGGGCACAGTGTGGAGGAAGAGGTATCAAAGGAGACAAAGGAAGAGGCAAAGAGCTGTCAGGGACCGTGGCAACAAAAGCCAAAAATAGCCTTAGGATCCCAGCAGGGCCAAACCAATCAAGGAAAGACAAAGCTTCTAATAGAAGAAAGTCAGTATTATCAAACTGAACAATTAAAGAAAATAAGAAATAGAAGCGTCCTTAGGTTAGGGGATTTGTACTTAGAAGCAGAGTTTGCGGACCCCTAGGGAGCTGGAAAGGAGGAAAAATGCTTTGTAGGTAAATTCTGCATTTGGAGCTTTGGTGGTTGGTATTTGCCTGTGTAGCTGGGAATCTGGAGGATGTAACCTAATTTCCATATGCTAATTAGGTCCCATATATGGATCTATAGTGGTGATCTCAATTGATCTTTTAAAATGATGACTAATAGCTTTATTGAGGTATAATTTACATGTTACAAAATCCAGCCATTTTAAGAGTACAACTCAGTTGTTTTTAGTATATTTATAGAGATGTGCAACCGTTGCCACAGTACACTTTTATTTAGAATATTTTTATCACCCCAAAAGGAAACTTTATGCCCTACAGTTGTTTCCCATCCTCACCTGCAACTCTAAGTAACCTCCAACTCTGCCTTTATAGATTTGTCTTTTCTGGACATTTCGTACACATGGAATCATACAATATGTGTTCTGTTGGGTCTGGCTTCTCTCATTCACTAACTCTAATGATTCTGAGGATCTTTCATGTTGTATTAGTATGTTTCTCCTTTTTATTGCCATCTACTGAACTGTGCGGATAGGCCACATTTTGCTTCTTCATTTATTAATGGATGAACATTTAGGTTGTTTCCACTTTGTGGCTATTGTGAATAATACTTCTGTGAATATTTGTGCACAAGCCTTTGTGTGAATGTATGTTGTCATTTCTCCTGAATAGATACATAAGAGTGAACTTGCTGTATCGTAGGATAATTCTGTGTTTAACATTTTGAGAAATTGCCAAACCGTTTTTCAAAATGGCTGCACCATTTTACATTTTCACCAGCAGTGTGTGAAGCTCTGACATCCCCACAACCTCACCAACACTTGTCATCGTCTTTTTAAAATTAGAGCCACGCTGATAAAAGAGCCATTATTGTCTTTTTTTATCAAAGCCATTCCAGTGGGTATGAAGTGGCATTTCATGGTCGTTTTATTTGCATTTCCCTAAAACCTAATGATGTTGAGCATCTTTTCTTTTCATGTGCTTGTGGGCTATGTGATAATTTATTTGGAGAAATGTTTATACAAATCTTTTTACTCATTTTAAAAATTAGATTGTCATTTTATTTTTAGTTGTAGGAGTTCTTTCTATATTCTAGATATAAATTCCTTATGGGATATATGATTGGCATATATTTTTCTTCCAGGCTGTGGATTGTCTTTTCACTTTCCTGATGGGATGTCTTGGTGTATAAAAGCATTTAGTGTTGATGAAGTCCTATTTATCAACTTTTCCTTTTACGACTTGTACTTTTTGTGTCATAACTATGAAATAATCCCCTAACCCAACATCATGATAATTTACTCCTACATTTTCTTAAAAGAAAAATAAAGTTTCTAGCTCTTACATTTAGGTTTGTGACCCCTTTTGAATTACTGTTTATATGAAATGTGAGGTAGTTGTCCCAGCACTATTTGTTAAAAAGACTTCCTTTTCCATTGACTTATTTCTGACACTTTTGTCAAAAATCAATTGACCATAAATATTAGAGATTATTCTTGGGCTTTCAATTTTATTCCAATAATCTATTGATCTTTAGGTGTATCCTTATGGTGAGATCAGACTATCACGATTGCCACAGCTTTATAGAAAATTTTGAAATCAGTATGTGTAAATCCTTTAATTTTGTTCTTTTAAAGATTGTTTTGGCTATTCCAAGTCACTTGTACTTTCATATTAAATTTGGGAAGAGCATGCCAACTTTTGCAAAAGCCGGTTGGAATTTGGATAAGGATTGTGTCGAATCTGTAGTCCAACTTAGGTAGTATTGCCATCTTAACAATATTAAGCCTTCTGATCCATGAACATGGGATGTCTTTCCATTTATTTTGGTTTTTGCAGTTTCCTTCAGCAATGCTTTGTAGCTTTCAGTGTACATTTGGTACTTCTTTTGCTAAGCATTGCTAAATGTTTTATTCTTTTTGACGTTATTGTGAATGGAATTATCTTCAGAATTTTATTTTTGCGGAATAAAAACTGGAATTATCTTCCTACTTTACTGAATTTGTTTATTAGTTAAAAGTTTTTTGTGTATTCCTGAGGATTTTCTGCATACAAGAATATACAAGATTCTATTTTCTGCAAATAAAGGCAGTTACTTCTTCCTTTCTAATCTTGATGCCTTCAATTGATCTTTATAGTCACCTTAGGATTTATGTACAGGCATTTTACAGATGAGAGAACTTTCATCTAGAGAGGTTAAGCGCCTTGCCTGAGGTCGGTTAGCCAGGAAGTGAGTGGATCAGGCCCAGAACAGAGGGCTTCTGCTCCCCCCGCCATCACTCTGCGTTTTCAACACACTGCCTCCAGTTGGCAGAGTCAGGATCTGAGAAGACAAAGGATGGCCTATCTCTGTAGCATTCCCATTGTCTTCCTTTATTACAAGCAGCCAGATTCAGTCAAGCAGGGAGCAGAACGTACATTTCCCAAATGTCTACCGTGTTTTGTACTATGCTCAGTGCTAGGCACATTCAAACACTATTCCAGTTAATCCTCATAAAACCCTGTGAAGTAGTCACAATTGTTGGCATTTTACAAATGAGGAAATCAAGGCTCTGAGATATAAAATTACTTGTTCAAGATCACAGAGCCCCTAAATGGAAGAACTATGAGTGCAAAATCCTGTACTCCCCACAACATCATGCCGCCTCTTCCTTCCTGCTTCTGAGGAAGCAACTCTCAGGGCAGTGCCATCCTGCATAGCCATCTACGTGTCTCTCCCTTAGACAGTGATTTTGTAGCGGCATTATACACATGGCATACATCTGCACACATAGACACCCATAGTACATGAGCCACTGCCTTTCCAGGCTTCCTTCAGACTAAGCAACCTCATGGGTAACTATTTTTTAAACCCTCCTTTGTGTGTCTCAATGGACAATGTGAACAATAAGCGCTTCTGGGGTTGAGTATAAAAGAGAGGATTCAACATCAGACACTTAGCTACTTATCTCAAATGGTCAAGGCTGCACAGTTGTGAAAAATGGCTTAAACAGGCTTCTTTTGATAAGTCACATCTGGGATACTGCCCCAGACCACCAAGAGGCAGCTCTGGACAAGTTGTTTCTGATTATACTTGGTTATGGGGACCTGGGAAGGCATGGTGGTCCCAATGAGGGCAGGGTCTGACTCACCCTACATCCCATTCAACCTGTCTCATGCTCCCTGACAGTAAGCACTCTATAAATGCCTCCTTGTATACGTTTTAAAGTTTCTTGAAGCTGCTGTATCCTAAATAGTTAGCCAGGTTTCCTTTTTAGCTGTTCTCTTCCCCATCTCATTTCCACTCCAAAAAGAAAAGAAATTCCTGCTGCCAATCTATCAAGGGTGATACTTTTAGTCTTAGAGCAGACGAAACATCCAAATGAAAGTGAAGGAGATCAGCTCAGACATAGCTCCCCGATTCTCTTTGCTCTCTTCTCCCCAGTGACAGTCAACACACAAACCAGGATACGTTCTAGAAGCACAAAGCAGGCATGGAAGGAATTAAGTATTTTGCAAACTCTGTCAAATATTGTGAGGGGCAAGAAGGCACCAAACTTAAACTCTATGGTTTACCTTTTCACTAAATTCCAGATTGATGAGTAATCCAGCACTCTGGTGGTTTAAACAACTTCTTTTGTATTACCCAAGAGACATTAGGTTTGGGAGTTCAAGCCATTTATAACAGAGAGTCTGGAAAAGTTCTCAGAGACGGCGGTTCCCTGAGGTGACACAGTGTGTGGTAGAGGGTTTTCTACTTTAGCACCGCTGCTTCCAGGTGGTTTCATGGTCAGCAAGAGAATATGATTTTTAATAACATGAAATAAAAAGGCAATGCTTCTGCCAAAATAAGATTAC
Source organism: Macaca fascicularis (assembly GCF_037993035.2). NCBI lineage: Eukaryota > Metazoa > Chordata > Mammalia > Primates > Cercopithecidae > Macaca > Macaca fascicularis. Next base: position 188,982,855 of record NC_088379.1, on the reverse strand, counting down.
CTTGTATTTTACTCAGCCATATTTCATATTTTCTCAGTTCTTTGCCAAATCCAACCACTTGTCTCCTCACACGAGTTCCCTTCCTTTTCACGCTCACATGCTGATCCTGGGCTCGGCTGGCTCGCCCCTCCCTGTCTCTTGGAGGTATTCACGGGAGGAGAGCCAGGATGGACCAGAAGTGAGAGACACGGGTTCTACTCTGGGCTGTGGTGAGATCTCAACCTTGTGGCTTCAGACAAAGTCTCTTTGGGTTCAAGTTGCTTTTCCTTAAAAATGAGGACATTGAGGACTCCACAGAGTTTATTTGAACATTCCTGCAGGGTCCTCTCTATCTTCTGCCCTTCTGGCCTCCTCTGGTCTGTGTCCTCCTGAGGCTTCCTGACCTTTGTCCGTGGGAAGGCAGGACTGTCATTGGTCACGAGCCCGCTTCGCTGCCAGAGCTGCTGACTCAAACCGGAGCTTCAGCGTTGCTTAGCACAGAAAGCCTGTACACGCTTATCTTTACTTTTTAAAGCATAAATTTAGTCTTTATATACCCCTTCCCCTGGATAAGACTCAAAGTTATGATTTAAAAAGAGGGGAGATGGCCTGACTTGAGGTAGGATTTGGGGGGTTAGAAACCTAGGCCAGGAATTTCTGTTTAAAATCACATCTTTCACTGCCAATTTCCCTGAGGGACAAAGTCTAATTCTTTTTGGGAACTATCTACTGGACACCATCCCCTCTGGTTTCAACGCAGCACCCCCGACTCAGAGCCATGGCAAGGAAAGGAAGGCGGCTGAGAGGAGAAATCCCCTGGTATAAACATGAGGAACTATTTATTATATCAACTCCAATCCACTTTCCCAGCACAGCCCGGCTCTCTTAGCGTGCAGAGCCACTCGGCTCCAAGCCACAGCCCCAAAGCACTTGACAGACTGGTGAGTCACATGTGGAATGGTCACCCTGGGGGGTCACATGTGGAAAGTCCAGGAAATTACATTTTCAAAGAATGGCAAATGCATCCACTTGCTTAATCACCACATCTGCCATTTTGCTTCCTAGGAATCTTTCTAGATCTATTCAGGTTCAAGTCTAAGTGTTAATACGGCCAGGGTTTGACTTCTTCGTGGAAATCAGTACCTCCTCCATCACACGAAATGCAAAGCTGGTCCTACCAGTGGGCCCAGGGGATTAACAATCCGTCTGTCATGTGTGAGGGTGAGATGTCTTTATCTTGAATGAAACCTCCCGCATTTAATTGGCAATACATTTTCCTGAATCTTTTCTCAGAAGAATTGCTTCTCTCTCCAACTAAACTGTTTCTAAATCTGTAGCCCTCTGGAGCAATGTGGCATCATTTTCCCATGTGGCTTCTGAACTGGCTTCCCCTCTCACGTGAGATGCCTGTGTGTGGTCTCACGGAGCTGGTTCCTAGCAGCCATATGCAAACACAGCGTGGCAAGACTGTGACACAGCTTCAGGATGGAAGCTTTGAGTCGTGTGCTGACCCTTGACTCAAGCAGAGCATGGGACCCCAGATTGTCAGACAATTTAGGGGTGTGGGGGTGAAAATAGCAGTTGGCGAAGAAATTACCTTTTTTGTTTGGAACAAAAACCTAAGACAATATTTTCTTTGGTTGAAAGAATTGGGTTAACAACGTACATTGTAGGTCTTGGAATATACCCCACGGAAGCCAACCTCCGTTGATGTTTTCATAAAGAGACACCACTGGGAAAGGCTTCGGGCACAATGGAAAATGACAGGACTTCTAGATTTGAAACATAAACATAAGGATGGAAACAAAACACCCCTGGGTTTCTTCAACCCATGGGCCGTGTTACACTCTGTTCTGGAATGATCTTCTGTAAGAGCACGCTACCATAAAGGTAACACACAGAGGCTGACGCCAAGAGGCCTGTGCTTCTAGACATCATCTATCGTGACTCCAGCATCCAGTCATAAACCTTATTTTAATTAAAGAACGTACGCTCCGAGAGAGCAGGACTTGGTCTTGTTCTGTGCTGTATCCCCAGCTCCTGGACAGTCCTGGTTCATTCTTCACCTATTCATTCTTCATTCAACAAAATATTTTCAGAGCTTGCTATGTGTAAATAATAGGTGTCTATTCAGTCATCTATTCAAAAAGTATCTCTTACCTTCCAGGGAGCCAGAGATACTCTTCTAGGCCCTGGATATACAAATGAACAAAACAGGGCAAAGTTTCTACTCTCCTGAAATTTACATTCTTGTGAAATGTTACAGACAAATAACACATAAATATAAACAATGTCAGATGGAAATAAATTCTATGGAAAAGGTTAGACAAGGCACCAAGAATGACCACAGTACCATTTTACAGAGTGGTCTGCAAATGTCTTTCTGATAAGATAAAATTTGAGTGGAGACCTGAGCAAGGCCCTGGAGCTGGCCTGTAGATATCTGAGAGCAAAGCATTCCAGGCGGGGAACAGCAACAGCTCTGAGGCAGGTGCATGCTTGGGATATTGGAGGAAGCCAAGAGCCAGTGTAGCGAGAGCACAAAGGAGCGATGAGAGTGGCAGTGAGGTCTGAGCGGTATGCAGTGGTGTGACGGCCTTCACACAATGCTGCCCAGATCTGCTGCAGGGAACAGGGTTAACTGATGGTCCCAGCTGCTGCTCCTCTGAGTCCATCATCTTGGTGCCAAAGTTTCACTTCTCCCAAGCTGATCCTGACAAATGACCAAGCAAGGTCGGGCCCCTGGTGCAGGCCTATTCCTCTAACAGGTGACCTTGGCTCATCTTGAGGACTCCCGGCAATCTGCTCAAACCTCCTTAGATTTGCAGACATCCTTTCTACCCAATCCTTTCCTTCCGCATCTCCTCTCACAGATGCCAGACCTTCACAAATGGGAGATTTTACGGCCTACTTCTGCTTCCTCCCCTCTGTGTGGAACAAGTGCTTCCTTAACACATTTCTCATATGTTTAACCTTGTCTTAGTGTCTGCTTCTTAAAGAACCTGAATGGACAAGAGGCCATGGCAGGTCCTACAGGTTGTGGTGCAGACTTTGGACCTTATTCTGAGTGTGGGGCTTGCCTTTGGAGGGCTCTGTGTAGGGGAGTAGTATGATAAGACTTTCATTTTAGAAAGATCACTCAAGCCCTGGGGTATGGAGAGCAACAGACAGTGAGGCTGAGGGTGGAAGCAGAGAGGCCTGTAGGAGGCTTCAGCCCAGGCCATGGCGGGGCAAATGCATGAACTGGAATTCCACTACTGATGTCATCCTCTACCCTTCCTGCTCTTCCAAAATTCACTCAAAACCTCCTAATGGCCAGACCCAATGGCATCTCTCAAGATCTCTCTGTGTATTTAACCTTGTGGCCATTCCTGCCTCCTAGAAACCATCTCTTTATTGGGGTCCAAGTTTTCTCCTTCCTCTCAACCTCTCCTTCTAGATCCTCCCACTGACTTCTCTTTTGCTGGCCCCTTTATATTGGAGCTCCTCAGAGCCTGGTCCTTATTTCTCCTTCTTTCTTGTTCTCTCTTCTCACCTTGTCGGTCTCATGCACATTTATTGTTAATTCCCATCTGCCATCACCCCTAACCCCAGAAAACTGCTCATCTACTTTGTGTCTTTTTAGCTTTGCCCTTTGTGGATATTTTATCAAAACAGAATCATTCAACATGTGGTCTCTTGGGTCTTGATTCTTTTACTGAACATGCTGTTTTTGAGTTTCATTTTCATTCACATTGTAACGTGTATCCATAGTTTGTTTCCTTTTTATAGCTGAATAGTATCCCATTGTATGGCTATTCCTCAAGTTTTTATAATAGAAAATTTCAAAGTACAAAAACATTGAAATAGTATCATGAATATGTACCCTTTATCAAGTTTCTCAAATTGTTAAGGTTTGGCGCATTTGCTTTATTTAATCATTTGAGAAATACAGGTTTCTCTTTTGTTTTTGCTGGACCAGCTGAGGGTAAATTGCTAACACCTGACACTCCACCTCTAAATCCTTCAGCATAGGTGAGATATTCTCTATACAGCCACAATACTACCCAAGACATTGAACAATGATTCAACAAATCAACTCATTATACTATTTGCCATTATTTTCAGGTTTTCTCAATGTCCAAAAAAGAATCCCTTAGGACATTTTTTGAAATCTAAAATCTAATCAAGTTTCAAGCAGTACATTTGGTTGCCATATTCCTTTGCTCTGCGTTAAGAGAAATTGTTTTGTCTTTTTGTTTTGTATTTTGGTCTTTCATGATGTTGGCAGTCATAAAGAGCCCAGCCAGTTGTCTTGTACAATATACCACATTTTGGATTTGTCTGATTTTTTTTTTATTCATGAATGGATTCAAGTTAAACCTTTTTTGGCAAGAATACTACAACTTTTTTAAAATCTAAATAAGGACAAGGTGTTCTGCAGGCTAAAGGAGGTAATGAGAGTGAAAGGACCTTGGGGTCTGGGCATGATTCTCCCAAAAGGACACGGCTCCTCTTCCCTGCTGCCCCACACAGAGGCTGAGACCATGTGGCTCTGGAGCACTGGCTGGGGTGTCCCCACAGGCTTGTGTTTTGAGGTTCACAGGGATGTTGTTTCTGGTGTTTGTCTTTATGGGAGGGTGAATTTAGTGACATTCAAAACCTATGCAAATCAGGACCTTTTTGAGAAAGAAAGAGGAGGTAAGAATCATGACAGGAGCAACAGGTGTAAACCAGGACTGTCCTGGGCAAACTCCACCCATGACCCTGTAGTTCTACTCCCAGCTACTCTGAAGACAGGGACGTTCTGTGCTCTCAATCCAGTTTAGTACACATTTAATACATTTTCACCTGCATTTGTAAAATATGCTGTATTTACTTATCTCAGGATTCATATGGTTCATCGGTTCGGAAAATTCCGTGATTATCTCTCATGATATTGTCCTACCATTGTTGTCTCCACTCTTCCTCCCAGCTGTCTCTTTAGATGTGACACAGCAGCTCCTCTACCCCCATTCTTCCTGTCTCGCAGCCTTTGTGTCGGCTCCCTAGGGCTGCCGTCACACACTCCACACACTGGATGACTCAGATGACAGGAATTGACTCTTATAGTTCTAGAGACAGGAAGTCCAAAATCAGGGGTTTTGCCTTCTCAGTGCTCCAAGGAAGAATCTGTTCTATGACTGTCCTGCAGCTGCTGGTGCTGCCAGAATTCCTTGGCTTTCTTGGGCCCGTGGACCCGTCACTTCCACCTCTGCCTCCATTGACATATGACTGTCTCCCTTTCTTATAAGACCTCTTGCCATTGGATGCAGAACCATTGGATCATCCAGGACGACCTCATCCTGAAACCCTTAACTTAATGGCATCTGCTAAGACCCTTCATCCAAATGAGGTAACTTCCACAGGTTCCGGGTAGGCATAGGTTGAGGAGCCACGATTTGCTTTCCCTTATATTTTAATCTCTTTCCCATATATACTGAATTCTGCATTATTTTTTCCAATTACATCTTCCAGTTCATTATTTTTTCAGCTGCATTGGTTCTGCTATTTTGCTTACTACCAAATTTTTAACATTGTTATATTCTTAATGTCAAAAAATCTATTTGATTCTTAATTCTACATGGTTATTTCTTATAGTCTCTTGTTCCTTGCTAATTTTGATTCAATCTTTTGTTTCTTTAAACATGTAATAAAGCTTGTTTTTTATTCTAAATATAATTATTCCAAACTTAAAGCCCTTGGTGCTAAATCTGTGGTTGTCATTTCTGCTGACTCTCACAGTGACTGCAGTAGTTAAGATAAAACTCACCGCTGTTCACTTACACTCTAAAATCTCAGCGGCTTAACAGGCTAGAACCTTTTTCTCCCTCACTTGATGTCCAGTTGGTGCATGGAGGTGGGGCTGGCTCCATGCAGTCATTCACAGACGCTGACTGATGAAGGCTGCACCATGTCCAACTTCCAGGATCACCCTGAACACCAACATCCTGCTGGTAGACAAGGAAAGGAAGACTCTGGTGAATCGCAGGGGAAGCATCCACGGGCCAGGGCTAGAAATGGTGCATTTCACTTCTGCCTTCTTCCCATTGGCCTGAGTGCAGTTCAGGGCTCCACCTAGATGGAAATGTGGCTAGAAAATGCCTCTGCTGGTGAGGCAGTTGCTGAGTGTTTCCCAGCAACATCTGTTCCCAGAGGAAGGACAATAGAAGACATTGGTTGAGAGCTAGCCACCTCTGCCATGTGGCTTATTGATGTGCATGTTCGGTAAAACTTTTAGCTCATACATGATTGAACTTAGTCTGTGGGAAACTTGGGGACTTAAATTGAAACTGTCCTGAAAAGAAGACACTCATTTCTCTTTCCAAGAAAGAAGGAACACCGTTGACCTGGTGGGATCACTTGTGAGCTTGGCAATATTTTTTAAACTCTTGCGTGTGTGTGTACATACATGTGCATGTGTGTTTTATCCAGGATCTAGTTAAATTGGAAAAGGAGAATCCTACAGAATACCTAATCTGTCCGGCTGTACATCCATGTTCTTAACATGCCTGTCAATGGTGGGAAGTGTCTATGCTTACAATATTCAAGTTTAACCTATTCCATCAGTGGTGCAAAGGCTGGCAATCTAAAATTAAAAGCTATTAACATATTTCTACATACTCAGTATCTGCCTAATAGAATCAGATATCTGGTTATGTTCTATTCATCTGACTATCCGGCTTAGAACTAATAGGAAACATGAATCCTTCAGTGCGATAGCATATACAAATACGGCATGCACATCATGCAGGCAAACATTGTACTACGTTTCCATAGCACCTTTCTTCCAAAGAGCTCTCAAATATTTTCATACTTATAAACTCGTTTATCCTTCACATTTCATAATCTGTTGGAAAGAGATGAGATTCTATTTTATTTTATTAAATTCTGGGGTACATGTGCAGGATGTGCAGGTTTGTTACACAGGTAAACGTGTGCCACGGTGGTTTGCTGCACCTATCAACCCATCACCTAGGTATTAAGCCTAGGATGCATTAGCTATTTTTCCTGATACTCTCCCTCCCTCCACATGCCCCAACAGACTCCAGTGTGTGTTGTTCCCCTCCCTGTGTCCATGTGTCCTCATTGTTCAGCTCCCACTTATAAGTGAGAACATGTGGTATTTGGTTTTCTGTTCTTGTATTAGTTTGCTGATACAAATAATGGCTTCCAGCTTCATCCATGTCCCTGCAAAACACAAAATCTCATTCTTTTTTTATGGCTGCATAGTATTCCATGGTGTATATGTACCATGTTTTCTTTATCCAGTCTATCATTCATGGGCATTTGGGTTGATTCTATGTCTTTGCTATTGTGAATAATGCGATGAACATCTGTATGCATGTACCTTTATAATAGAATGATTTATATGATTTATATGACCCAGTAATAGGAATGCTGGGTCAAATGGTATTTCTGGTTCTAGGTCTTTGGGGAATTGCTACACTATCTTCCATGGTGGTTGAACTAATTTACACTACCACCAATAGTGTGAAAGTGTTTCTATTTCTCCACAGCCTCACCAGCATGTATTGTTTCTTGACTTCTAGTAATCTCCATTCTGACTGGCATGAGATGGTATCTCATTGTGGTTTTGATTTGCATTTCTCTAATGATCAGTGATGTTGAGCTATTTCCCTTATCTTTGTTGGTTGCATGTATGTATTCTTTCAAGAAGTGTCTGTTTATGTCTTTTGCCCACTTTTTTTTTTTTTTTTTGAGACGAAGTCTCGCTCTGTCACCCAGGCTGGACTGCAGTGGCACAATCTCGGCTCACTGCAAGCTCCGCCTCCTGGGTTTACGCCATTCTCCTGCCTCAGCCTCCCGAGTAGCTGGGACTACAGGCGCTCGCCACCTCGCCCGGCTAGTTTTTTGTATTTTTTTTAGTAGAGACGGGGTTTCACCGTGTTAGCCAGGATGGTCTCGATCTCCTGACCTCGTGATCCGCCCGTCTCGGCCTCCCAAAGTGCTGGGATTACAGGCTTGAGCCACCGCGCCCGGCCGTCTTTTGCCCACTTTTTAATGCGTTTTTTTTTTTCTTGTAGATTTGTTTAAGCTCCTTGTAGATTCTGGATATTAGATCTTTGTCTGATGGATAGATTGCAAAAATTTTCTCCTGTTCTGTAGTTTGTCTGTTCCCTCTGATGACAAATTATTTTGCTGTGTAAAAGCTCTTTAGTTATATTAGATCTCATTTATCAATTTTTGCATTTGTTGCAATTGCTTTTGACGTTTTCGTCATGAAATCTTTGCCCATGCCTATGTCCTGGGTGGTATTGCCTAGATTTTCTTCTAGGGTTTTTATGGTTTTAGGTTTTACATTTACGTCTTTAATCCATCTTGAGTTAATTTTTGTATGAGGTGTAAGGAAGGCGTCCAGTTTTAATTTCCTGCTTACAGCTAGCTAGTCTCCCAGCACAATTTATAAAACCAAGAATCCTTTCCCCATTGCTTGTTTTTGTCAGGTTTGTCAAAGATCACATGGTTGTAAATGTGCAGTCTCATTTCTGAGTTCTCTATTCTGTTCCATTGGTCTATGTGTCTGTTTTGTATCAATATCATGCTGTTTGGGTTACTGTAGGCTTGTAGTATAGTTTGAAGTCAGATAGCATGATGCCTCCAGCTTTGTTCTTTTTGCTTAGGATTGTCTTGGCTGCACAGGCTCTTTTTGGTTCCATATGAATTTTAAAGTAGTTTTTTTCTAATTCTGTGAAGAATGTCAATGGTAGCTTAATGGGAATAGCATTGAATCTATAAATTACTTTGGGCAGTATGGCCATTTTCGCAATATTGATTCTTCCTATCCATGAGCATGGAAGGTTTTTCCATTTGTTTGTGTCCTCTCTGATTTCCTTGAGCAGTGGTTTGTAGTTCTCCTTGAAGAAGTCCTTTACTTCCCTTGTTAGCTGTATTCCTAAGTATTTCATTCTCTTTCTAACAATTGTGAATGGGAGTTCAGTCATGATTTGGCTCTTTGCTTGTCTATTGTTGATGTATAAGAATACTTGTGATTTTTCCACATTGATTTTGTATCCTGAGACTTTGCTGAAGTTGCTTAACAGCTTGAGAAGCTTTTGGCCTCAGATGATGGGGTTTTCTAGATATAGGATCATGTCATCTGCAAGCAGAGATGGCTTGACTTCCTCTCTTCCTATTTGAATACACTTTATTTCTTTCTCTTGCCTGATTGCCCAGGCCAGAACTTCCAACGCTATGTTGACTAGGAATGGTGAGAGAGAACATCCTTGTCTTGTGCCAGTTTTCAAGGGGAATGCTTCCAGCTTTTGCCCATTCAGTATGATATTGGCTGTGCATTTGTCATAAATGGCTCTTATTATTCTGAGGTATTTTCCATCAATACCTAGTTTATTGAGAGTTTTTAACATGAAGGGATGTTGAATTTTATTGAAGGCTTTTTCTGTGTCTATTGAGATAATCATGTGGTTTTTGTCGTTAGTTCTGTTTATGTGATGAATTACCCTTATTGTTTTGTGTATGTTGAATCAGGCTTGCATCCCAGGGATGAAGCCGACTTGACTGTGGTGGATAAGCTTTTTGATGTGCTACTGAATTCAGTTTGCCAGTATTTTATTGAGAATTTTTGCATCAATGTTCATCAGAGGTATTGGCCTGAAGTTTTCTTTATTTGTTGTATCTCTGCCAGATTTTGGTATCAGGATGATGCCGGCCTCAAAAAACGAGTTAGGGAGGAGTGAATCCTTTTCAATTGTTTGGAATAGTTTCATAAGAAATGGTATCAGCTCCTCTTTGTTCCTCTGGTAGAATTCAGCTATAAATCTGGTTCTGGGCTTTTTTTGGTTGGTGGGCTATTTATTACTGTCTCAATTTCAGAACTTTTTAATGGTCTCTTCAGGGATTCACCTTCTTTCTGGTTCAGTCTTGGGAGGATGTATGTGTCCAGGAATTTATCCATTTCTTCTAGGCTTTCTAGTTTATTTGCATAGAGGTATTTAGAGTATTCTCTGAAGGTTGTTATGTATTTCTGTGAGGTCAGTGGTGATATCCCCTTTATAATTTTGTATTGTGTCTATTTGATTCTTCTTTCTTTTCTTCTTTATTAGTCTAGCTAGTGGTCTATTTTACTAATTTTGTCAAAAAACCAGTTCCTGGATTCACTGATTTTTTGAAGGGTTTTCATGTCTCTGTCTCCTTCATTTCTGCTCTGATCTTGGTTATTTCTTGTCTTCTGCTAGCTTTGGGGTTTGTTTGCTCTTGGTTCTCTAATCCTTCTAGTTGTGATGTTAGGCTGTCAACTTGAGATCTTTCTAGCTTTTCAATTGGTCATTTAATGCTATAAATTTCCCTCTTAACACTGCTTTAGCTGCATCCCAGAGATTCTGGTACATTGTCTCTTTGTTCTCATTGGGTTTCAAAGAACTTCTTGATTTCTGCCTTAATCTCATGAGTTACCCAGAAGTCATTCAGGAGCAGGTTGCTCAATTTCCATATAGTTGTATGGTTTTGAGTGAGTTTCTTAATGTTGAGTTCTAATTTGATTGTGCTGTTGTCCCAGAGACTATTTTTTTGTGGTTTTATTTCTTTTTCATTTGCTGAAAAGTGATTTACTTCCAATTGCATGATTGATTTTCCAGTTAGTGACACATATGGTGTTGAGAAGAATGTATATCCTGTTGTTTTTGAGCAGAAAGTTCTGTAGATATCTGTCAGGTCCACTCGATCCAGAGCTGAGTTCAAGTCCTGAATATCTTTGTTAATCTTCTATCTCAATATCAACAGTGGGGTGTTAAAGTCTTCCACTATTACTGTGTGGGAGTCTAAGTCTCTTTATAGGTCTCTAAAAGCATGTTTTATGAATCTGGCTACTGATGTATTGGGTGCATATATATTTAGGATAGTTAGCTCTTCTTGTTGAATTGAGACCTTTACCATATGTAATGCCCCTGTTTGTCTTTTTTGAGCTTTGTTGGTTTAAAGCCTGTTTTGTTCAGAAACTAGGAATGCAACCCCTGCTTTTTTCTGCTTTTCATTTGGTTGGTAAATTTTCCTCCATTTCTTTATTTTGAGCTTATGTGTGTCTTTGCATGTGAGATTGGTCTCTTGAGTACAGCACACAAATGGGTCTTGATTCTTTATTCAGCTTGCCATTCTATACCTTTTAATTGGGACGTTTACCCCATTTACTTTTGAGGTTAATATTGTTATGTGTGAATTTGATCCTGTCATCATTATGCTAGCTGGTTATTTTGCAGACTTGTTGATGTAGTTGTTTCATAGTGTCACTGGTCTTTGTACTTCAGTCTGTTTTTGTGGTGGCTGGTAATGGTTTTTCCTTTCCATGTTTAGTGCTTCCTTCAGGAGCTCTTGCAGCACAGACCTGGTGGTGATGAATTCCCTCAGCATTTGTTTGTCCAAACAGGATTTTATTTCTTCTTTGCTTATGAAGCTTGGTTTGGCCAGACATGAAATTCTGGGTTTGAAATTCTTTTCTTTAAGAATGTTGGCTGGGTGTGGTGGCTCAAGCCTGTAATCCCAGCACTTTGGGAGGCTGAAGCAGGAAGATCATGAGGTCAGGAGATTGAGACCTTCCTGGCTAACACGGTGAAATGCCATCTCTACTAAAAAATACAAAAAAGTAGCCGGGCGAGGTGGCAGGCCCCTGTAGTCCCAGTTACTCGGGAGGCTGAGGCAGGAGAATGGCATAAACCCGGGAGGCGGAGCTTGCAGTGAGCTGAGATCCGGCCACTGCACTCCAGCCTGGGCAACAGAGCGAGACTCCATCTCAAAAAAAAAAAAAAAAAAAAAAAAAAAAAAAAAAAAAAGAATGTTGAATATTGGCTCCCAGTCTCTTCTGGCTTGTAGGGTTTCTGCTGAGAGGTCTGCTGTTAGTCTGATGGGCTTCCCTTTGTAGGTGACCTGGGCTTTCTCTCTGGCTGCCCTGAACACTTTTTCCTTCATTTTGACCTTGAAGAATCTGATGACTATGTGTCTTAGGGCTGGTTGATCTTGTCATGGAGTATCTTACTGGGGTTCTCTGGATTTCCTGAATTTGAATGCTGGCCTGACTTGCTAGGTTGGGGAAGTTCTCCTGGATGATATACTGAAGTATGTTTTCCAGCTTGGTTCCATTCTCCTCGTCTCTTTCAGGTATCCCAATCAGTCACAGGTTTGGTCTTTTTACCTAATCCCATAGTTCTCAGTAGTTTTGTTCATTCCTTTTTATTCTTTTTTTCTCTAATCTTGTCTTCCTGTCTTATTTCAGCAAGATAGTCTTCAAGCTCTGAAATTCTTTCTTCTGCTTGGTCTATTTGGCTATTGATACTTGTGGCTGCATTGTAAAGTTCTCTTGTTGTGTTTTCTATCTCCATCAGGTCATTTATGTTTCTCTGTAAAGTGGTTATTCTGGTTAACAGCTCCTGTAGTGTTTTATTATGATTCTTAGCTTCTTTGTATTGAGTTAGAACATGCTCCTTTAGCTCAGCAAAATTTGTTATCATCCACCTTCTGAAACCTACTTCTATCAGTTCGTCCATCTCAGTCTCAGCCCAGTTCTGTGCCCTTGTTGGAGACATGTTGTGATCATTTGGAGAAGAAACACTCTGGCTTTTTGAGTCTTCAATGTTTTTTCACTGATTCTTTCTCATCTTCATGACTTTATCTGCCTTCAGTCTTCGAGGCTGCTGACCTTTGGATGGGGTTTTTGTGGGGACTTTTTTGTTGATGCTGTTGTTTTCGCTTTCTGCTTATCTGTTTTTCTTTTAACAGTCAAGCTCCTCTTCTGTAGGGTTGCTAAGGTTTGCTAGGCATTCACTCCAGACTCCATTCGCTTGGGTTCCTCCCACATCCGGAAGTGTCACCAGTGGAGGCTGCAGAACAGCAAAGATGACTGCCTGCTCCTTCCTCTGGGATCTCCATCCCAGAGAGGCACTGACCTGATGCCAGTGGGAATGCTCCTATATAAGGAGTCTGGTGACCCCTGTTGGGAGGTCTCAATCCCTCAGGAGTCACAGGATCAGAGACCTGCTTAACAAAGCATTCTGGCTGCCCCTTGGTGGAGGGGATGCACTGTGCTGGAAGGAATCCCACTCGTCTGGACTACCCAGATTCCTCAGAGCCAGCAGGGAGAAAGATCAAGTCTGCTGATCCATGAAGACTGCAGCTGCCCCATGCCCTAGGGGCTCCATCCCAAGGAAACCAGAGTTCTATCCCTAACTCCTTGCCTGGAGTTGCTGAAATTCCTGCAGGGAGGTCCCATCTGGTGAGGAGGGATGGGTCCAAGTTTGGCCTAAAGAGGTAGCCTGGCCATGATCTGCCATAGCCACTGTGCTGCACTGTGGGGAATTTTTCCTGAGTCCAAACCCACCAGTTTCCCTGGCATCAGCAGGGGAAAATGGCAGACTGGAGCTACAGTGATGGTGGCAACCCTTCTCCCTGAGAACTCAGTAGTCTTAGACAGTCTCCAGCCAAGTGGCCACTGAGAATCTGCACAGCTCTGTGCTTGGGACCCAAGGCCCTGGTGGCGTGGGTTCACAAGGGGATCTCCTGAACTGTAGCTTGCACAGATCCAGGGAAAACGAGTGGTTTTCCGGGCAGGGTAGCTCAATCACGAGGTGAGATTCTTTCAGCCCATTTCAGAGATTAAAAAACTGAGCTTCAGAAGGTTGTAGTTAGAGACAGAGTCTCAGGAGGCCAAGACCCAGGTTTCCACCTCCTGTCCACATTTCTTCTGTATGAGTGCCTTCAGGGCCTGGGCAGCAAGCTGTCTTGCTGATAGTTTTCTCTTATGCTTTGATGTTTTCATGGTCCTGTGCTGATTCTCATGATTAAAATTCTTGTACTGTCACTTTAATAAAGATTCAATCAACTGTAACAGGTTCTTCTACAGACCCCACCAGCATGAGAGTACCCAAGGAGCCAACGTAGCTCAGTGGCCCCATTCAGTTGGTGTTTAGGACTCTGATCCTTAGCAATGTCTTTTTCCTCCTGCAGTTCAGTGCCTCAGGAGGTGTGCTCACTGTGGTCCACTGGAGATGCAAAATGGCACACTGCTCAAAAGCCTTACCCCAAGTTGAATGGCCCCCACTCACACCTCATCGCCCTCCCCAAGTCCCTGTGAGCAAGCCACTTAACACTGAACTTCTCCATCTGCTTTCCTATTCAAAAAGAGGGTAATGATAGTGCCAACCTCACAGGGATGGTGTGAGGATTCAGCAAATAGTGTTGGCAATGCACCTTGTATCCTATTTGGTATAGACTTAGTATTTGGTACCTGTTAGCTGTAATGATGAAGATGATGCTTGGAGAGGCCTTGATCTGTTGGCCAAAGGTGCTGCTTCTGAAGTCGGATTCCTAACTCTACCACTTACCAACTACATGACCTTGGGATATTGACTCAACCACTCCAACTCTCTGTTCAGTGTCAATAATAATGACACACAGCTTTTAAGATTATTTTGAGCCAGGTGTGGTAGCTCACACCTGTAATCCCAGCATTTTGGGAGGTTGAGGCAGGAGGATTGCTTGAGGCCAGGAGTTTGAGATCAGCCTGGGCAACATAGTGAGACCTCCATCTGTACAAAGAAAAAAGATTATTTTGTACCATTTTTTACACAACACCTTTCCTCTCCTCCAACCTCCTTCTCCCTTCATAAACACCTGCCACTTTTGTGGACATCTGACCCAGTGCACCTAGCAGGCCAAGACGTTACGTGGGGTGATGGTTCATAGCAGATCTGGCCAGGTCCTCTAATGGCCAGGCTGTGTTCTCATACGCCACACTGCTGTTTCCCTCTACGTCTGGGGTGGAATAAAGACCACGGCTTGATGTAAGTGGGACTCCTGTTTCTCAATACTCCAGAACAAGATCTCATCACAAACTTTCCAGTTGTTGATGGTATTTCCATTTGGGGAGACTGCCTAGTTTTTGGCCCACAGGTTAACAACATATAGATTTCTGTGCTAGTGATGGCTATGCTTCTTCCCAACGGTGATAAAATGCCCCCCTCTGTGGTGGTAGCCCCAGATGAAGGGCTTTTCTGCCATAGAATCAGCCATGACATCAACTCAGTGGTGTAGAAGAAAGCAGGGAAGGTATGATCTCTCCATTAATGAAGCTAATGGCTGCCTTTCATTCCGTGATTATTATGTGATTCAGTTACATGAATTATCTCTCTAATCATCCCTCTGAGAGGGAAAAAATAACGTGATTTATGGCCCTGCACTGATTTTTAAGGAGAGTGGATCTCGGCTTGCTGAAGCAGGGAGATGTATACGGGCTTGTCGGTTTGGAAACTGGGACTGGAGATGAACTGAGGCCTCTGCCAGAGAAGAGAGAGAAACCGAGAGTTCCGGGGGCCATTGGAGGGGAGATGGACCTGGAGGCGAGGGAGTGAGGACGCAAGGTGGGGCAGTGGGCAAGGAGGGAGAGTGGGGTCAGGTCCTGGGAGCTGAGAGGAGAGACTTGGACACTACATCAGGCGGGGTTTTCCTATCAGTGCTGAGCCCAGAGCCTTGTTGGGAACCTCACTGATGCTTTTGTGTGAGTCAATTATTTCCAGTCAGTAAATAGAAGTGACAATTTCTGCTTCAAAGTTGTTGCAGAGTGAAAACAAGAGACAGTAAGTAGGGTTAGCAGATGCGTGAATTACATCTCCTACATTTTAAGATAAAGAAACTGGGAGTCCCCAGGGTGGCCATCGGGTCATCGAAGTTTGGTGTGGGCTTACACTGACTTCAAGGCCTGTACATTTACATACTTTGCTAAATTGTGCAACGTCCCTGAACATGGGCCGTCAAACCCAAGTACATAGACCATATTTAGAAGTAATATTGTAACATACTTTGGAGGTACAAATTAGATGTAGATTACTTCCAATCCTGGTTCTGACACATACCGGCAGGGTAAATTTGGAGAGTTTACTTCACCTGTCTGAGTCTCGGTTTTCCCTTAAGTAAAATACCTGCTTCAGAAGGTCAACGGGAGGATACCATGAGGTCATTCTGGAAATCTCACAGCACAGTGATGGCGGAGAGTAAATGTTTCCCTTACAAGGCTGTCATTAGTTATTGTTACATATGTTGCAGGTAATAGAATCTTGTCTGTTTCACTAGCCTGGCATGGGATTAAAGCACCAAGATCTCATCTCTACTTTTGTAATTGATTGGTTGGTTCATTGATGCCCCCACTTATTTCAAAAAAAAAAAAAAAAAACTATACTACTAAAAACACAAAAATTAGCCAGGCGTGGTGGTGGGCACCTGTAATCCCAGCTACTTGGAAGGCTAAGGCAGGAGAATCACTTGAACCCGGGAGGCAGAGGTTACAGTGAGCCAAGATCGCGCCACCGCACTCCTCCAGCCTGGGTGACAGAGCAAGATTCCGTCTCAAAAATAAATAAATAAATAAATAAATAAATAAATAAGTATTTGGGGCCTCTTCTAAGAGCTTGCTTTTTCACTGTTTAGTAAAGCTATGGCTTTAGATCTTGCCTCTTCCGGCCTCATTTCTAACCCAGCATTTCTCTAGAGTCTGAGACCTTCTCATCTCTTTTCTTCAGAGTTTTGGGAATTACGATCCGCAGTGTTCCCAGACGTGACCCACCAGGTGTCCCCTGAGGCTGGATCTCCCGTCTGCCTCCTCACTCACTGTTGGTCTGACCTGGCATTCCACATTCAGCCTGTGGTGACGTGTTTCATCTTCTCTTACGCCCAGCGCTACACTGTCAGGGCCTTATGCACTAGAATCGTGCCCTCCTATTCGCTGTACCTAACCAGTGCCTGGAAAACAACAGATACTCCAGAAATGGGTGGGCGTTTTAACCAGAATGTCCCTAAGACCCTTTCAGTTTGGACTCTGTAATTTGAAAGTCAGATTCCCAAAGTGACCCTGCCAATACCTAAATGGAAAAACTATTTTCTCTTTCCTCAGACACTTGCAGACTCTTCAAACTGAGCCACTTGGCTCTTTTGGGAGAATAGTAAATCCCAGAGTAAAATTCTGGGCACGAACTACATGCAGGCAAAAAAATTATTTCACAAAAACATTTGCCCTTACACCTTCTTGGTCGTCAAATTCAATTTTCTACCTCAAGTAATTGTACCTGAACTACCTTAGAAAGATTGGAAAATGGAAACTCACACCATTTATAATAGGTCAGGAATGAAGGGGCAGAATGTAATACATCATTTGTGTTTGGTTTTATGCTCAGATTGTTTCTGATATTGTGTTGAACATCCATATTCATGAATCCCACCTTTGATTTCTTCCTTTTGTTAGACTTCTCGAAGTGGAGTTACTGGGTCCCAGGCTCCAATGAACACTTTTAAAACCCTTGATAGGCTGGGCGCAGTGGCCCATGCCTGTAATCCCAGCACTTTGGGAGGCCGAGGCAGGCAGATCATTTGAGGTCAGGAGTTTGAGACCAGCCGGGCCAACATGGCCAAACCCCGTCTCTACTAAAAATACAAAAAAATTAGCTGGATGTGGTGATGGGCGCCTGTAAACCCAACTACTCAGGAGGCTGAGGCAGAGAATTGCTTGAACACTGGTGGCGGAGGTTGTAGTGAGCCGAGTTCGTGCCATTGCACTCCAGTATGGGCGACAGAGAGAGTCTCCGTTTCAATTAAAAAAATAAACAACAACAAAAAAATCCTTGATAAATATAATTCTGTTGCTCCTCCCACAAACGGTGAACCAACGTACATTTCCTCTGGCTGGTACACATACCACTCAGGAACTGTTTATTTTTGTACGTTACAATGTAAAAAGCCAACAAAAGTGAGATTGCATTACTTTCCACTTTCATAATTTTGACTACATCAAACCCTTTAAAGTCATATTACTTTTTATAAGGCTTCTGTGGACCTTAAACTGAAATGGAGAAGATGGAGGAAAAAACCCACATAAGTCATTACAAATCAGAACCCAGCCACCATTCACTGTGCCCACTGCTCACCCCAGTCCAGCGTGCCTGACGTCCTCCCAAGTCGCCCTGCTTCCATCCTGACCTGCTCCGGTCATCCCCCTTGGCTGCCAGTGTTACCCTTCAGACAGCGTGGGAGGGGCTGGAGCTGTTTTCTGCCTGAGTCACCTCAACCTGAAGTCCCTGGGAGAGAGGAGTGTAGCTGGGGTCTGGGGATGATGGAGGCGTGACTGCTGGCCAGAGGATGGAGGCTCTTCAGGAGGCAGATGTTGGCTGAATTTCTCTCCTGTGTGGAAAGCTAAGGGTGAGAAATAAGATTTCCCCTCCAAACACCTCCCATCCTGAGAAGTCCCTAGAGGCACCTTTCTAAAAGGAGGACCTGCCAGCATTTTCCATTATGCCTAGAGTAAAATCTAAATCCTCCCGACAGTGTGCCACATCACTGGGCTCTACCTTTCTCTGCGACACCAGCTCCCCCACTTCCCACACTTCTTCCTTCCCACCCTCTCACCCTGGACGCTCTCATTACACCAGGTTTCCCATGGCTGTGTCATCGTCATTATTCACCCGCCACTCAAGCGTCATCTCACTGCCCGCTCCAAACCCTCCCGGCCCCCCAGCCAACGCTGCACCTCCCTCGCACGCTCTCCACTGTTCCTTCCACTGCCCACTGCACCTCGCTTCCTGAAACCGTCCGGTCTTTTAGCTTACGCGTTCAAGATCTGTCTTTTCCTGCCCGCAAGCAAGATTCCTGAGGACAGGGATTCTGTCCATCTTTTTCACTGCTCTATCTCAGCATCTCGAATCGTGCCTGATACATTGGGGTTTAAAAAAAAGTCAGCGTTTTTGTAACTAACAAATTACGTGAACACACAAGTTTTAAAATAACTAACTATATCAATATGTCTATTTATTCTATCAAGGCAAGAAGTCGAGCTAAACTACAGCCATGGTCTTGGAATAGTTTCCTCTTTAAATGGCTTAGATAAAGCTGTGACAAATGTATGTCTGGCTTGTGACACTTACCCCTTAATTACTTGAATTTGTTTTCTCATGGTGGCAAATCGTATTTTCCAAAGAAAACTGCCGTAACAAATTTCATTCTACTTGTTCTTTATATGGTGACACTTCCCCATCAAGTGGTGTCCCCTCTGTTTGAACCTGAGTAGACCTTTGTGACAGCTTTGACCAACAGATGCAGTAGAAGTGATGCTATGTGACTTCTGGATCTAGGTCACAAACGATGCCAAGCCTGTTCTCTTTGCTTTCTTGGGGTGCTCATGCCTGGAGCCTGGTCACCATGCTGTAAGGATGCCAGGTGGCCATATGGAGAGGCCACGGGTGGATGCAGCTGCTGACAACCCAGCTAAGGTCTCAGTGAGCAGCCAGCATCAACTGCCTGCAGATTCTTCCAGCCCTCTGGTGTCAGGTTACCCCAGCCTCTGAGCTGCCCTTGCAGGTGCTGCGTCCAGCGGAGAGGAGTTTTCCCTTCCGTGGTCCATCCAGATGGCAGATTTGTGAGCTGAATACGTGACTATTGTTTAAGCCACTTGAGGTCTGAGGTTGTCAGTTACACCGAAACAGATAACCGATCCACTGCCTCACTTCAATGTAAGGGGTATACAGGCCAAACAGACGTTCCTAAAGGAACCTGCCTGTTTCAGAGAACAGTTCCACTGGGAAGGGCTTTTGTGACTAAAAGGAACAGATGTAGGTGATGATTATCGGTGGTTGCTAAAACCATTACATGCAGGTTGATAGGAACCTTGACAGTGGATAGATTAGGCTGACACCATCTGAACCCACCAATCCACTTTAACAGACACCACGAGCCACATGGCCTGATGCAAGAGCAAGTACCTGGCACCACGTGCAATCTTGCTTAAGACACATGGAACCTGAATCTAAGACCTGTAGATCAAAGTAGGAGTCTGCAAGAAATACAGGAGACTAAGGAACAAGCTAATGGCACCACGAGGATACAATTAGCCTAATCCAGAATATGGGACATTTTCAGACAAATGACCCAGTTCCCTCCATAAATAAATGGACAAGAATTAACAAAATGGAGGAGAACCATTATTAGTTAAAAGACACTCAAGAAACATAACCAAATAAAATGCATGGGTTTTGTTTGAATGCTGATTCTTTTTTTTTTTTTTCCTTCTTTTCTTTTTTGAGACAGAGTCTCACTCTGTCACTCAGGCTGGAGTGCAGTGGTGTGATCTTGGCTCATCACAACCTTCAACTCCCTGGCTCAAGCGATTCTCCTGCCTCAGCCTCCTGAGCAGCTAGGACTACAGGTGCACACCACCACACATGGCTAATTTTGTATTTCTTGTAGAGACAGGGTTTCACCATGTTACCCAGGCTGGTCTCAAACTCCTGGGCTGCAGAGATCCGCCAGCCTTGGCCTCACAAAGTGCTGGGATTAAGGCATGAGCCACCTTGCCCGGCCTGAATGCTGATTCAGAGAAATGAACTTCACAGAGGCATTTTAAAGATAACTAGGGAAAACGCAACATGGACTGGGTATTGAATGATATTAAATTGTTATATTTATTGATATTAAATAGTTATATTCATTGATATTAGTTAGATTCATTGATATTAAATAATAGTTATATTCATGATATTATATTCACTGATATTAGTTAGATTCATTGATATTAAATAATAGTTACATTCATTGATATTAAATAGTTATATTCATTGATATTAAATAGTTATATTCATTTTGTTGGGTGTGATAACAAGAGTATGTTTTTTAAAAAGTCCTTCAGTACTAGAGACAAGCACAGAAGTATTTGTGACTTCAGATGGGATGTCTGGCATTTGCTTTAACAATATTCCAGTGTGGGGAGGAAGACACAGGGAACCAGAGCGGAGCACTGTCCTGTGTTATCACACTGTTTTGTACATTCGAATATTTTCACAATAGATTATTTTTAAACTAAATGTAAGCTCTTCGGGAGAGGTAGATGTAGGTAGTCATTACTTTTAACACAAAGGCGCTTGTGAGATTTGCCACCGGTGATTGGCCTTGGAGAAAGTGGCGAAGCCAGGTGGCGAAGGCCCAGTGCTCAGAAGCCTCGACTGCGGCCTGGAGCCTTCATCTACAGTGGCTCTAAACTGGTGCCCTCCACGGCCAGGACCCTGCCCAGCCGCTGTGAACTCAGAGGAGGAGGGCAAGGTGGCCAGAAATGTGATGACGGCAGAGAAAGGAGCCAGGGACAGGCAAAGGAAGCAAGTGACAGAAATCCCAGGCCTGCTACTCCAGGCTGAGAGAGGGCTGGTGGCTCCCACAAAAAGAAGTAGGGGTGAGGCAGGAGCCAGGCCAGCGGAACTCACCCTCCCTCCTCTTGCCCCTGCTGCCCTCCCCTTGGCCCTGGCTGTAGCCCCGCCATCTCTTCCTGGGGCCACGTCTTTACATGGGGACATTTCTTCCCAGCTTGGCCACCGAGAGGAATGGATTCTTCCAGCAGGAAGAATCCTCCCGTCCAGCCAGGATCCTGGAGCCACGGTCACTGTGGCAGGAATGCGGCTCCTGGCTGGCCTGGCTAGGGCTAGATGCCACACTTTGCCCTCTCCCCAGAGCCAGAGAGGTTGGGTCACAGACGCTCCTGAATGGGCCCATGCAGGGTGCAGGAGGAATTTCGCCTTTGGAGGAACAAAGGGGTGTTTGAAATTAAACGTCCACTGCAGGGACCATTACAAATTGTGGTTTAAAAAAATCATAACCTTAACCAAAAGAGGAACTAAGAGAAGGAGGGAAAGAAAGGGCTGGGGTCAAGAATAATACAATCCCAAATAAGAAGCATACATCCTAAAAGGGAAAATGAAACACAAGGGTGAGGAGGGTGGGGTGGGGGGGTGAGGAGGGTGGGGTGGGGGGGTGAGGAGGGTGGGGTGGGGGAATGAGGAAGCGAGGGGCACAGCACGAGACTCCCAGCCTGGACAGCCCAGGCAAGGCCCCGGCACCAGGTTCAAGGCCCCCGAGGCTCGCGTTTGCTTCTGCGCGTGGCCGCCCGTCCGCCGGCCCGGCCCGGACTCTGCCTGCATTCTCGGCATCTTCAGCATAGTCACAAGCAGCTCTCAGATTCCTGCGAATCCTGGGGGGCCCTTCAAACCGGGAGATGCAAACACAGAATTCAAGGCTGACCCAGCCTGGCGCCTCTCGGCAGGACCTCGGGGACGGCTGCGGGCGGTGGCGATGGCCGCAGCCGCCAGCAGAGGGCAGTGGCGGGCCAGCGTGGCCGGGCTCAGAGGGCGCGCTCCCAGCCGTCCGGGACCCCGCGGGCAGTTTCTGCCTGTGACTTTCACCCCCGTGCAAACCTTCCAGCTTCCTGTGCAAGGCGGGTGCAACGTGGTGCTGCTTTTCTTTTCGTCAAGGGGATTTGAGACTTTTCCTCTGCAAATGGTCTGTAGATACCAAGTAAGAAATGGACTGCCCGGCCCCATCCCTCCCTAGAAGAGGATTTTTCAAAGTGCCGTTTTTAAAAGTGGCCTTTTTAAAAGGCCCATTTGATAGGCTTGGCCTTTTCCGCGCCAGACATCGTGCGGAAGCCATCGTGACAAAAGCTTTCCCTACCAGAAACCACTTAACTCTGAAAAGAGCTATGATTATCTCCATGTTTAAGAGGAGGAAACTGAGGCTCAATAAAGTGAAATGAGTCGTGTGAGGTGGCTGGGATAGGATTTGAACTCTGGTTTCCTGGGCTCCAAAATTCCTTCCACTTAGGCCACACGGTTCTCACAGGTCCTCAGCTCCTGCCAGTTCTCATCCTACCTGTTCCTTCTGTTTTTAACTCAAATCTCGCCTATTCCCGTGGAGTCTACCGCTTGGACTGGGAAACTATCAATACATCACAAGGATGCAGCTCGCTTGAGTTGCTCTTTGATCCCTAAGGCAGATTATCTTTCAACAGCTTTTATGAAAAGAGCACCCAAGGAGGATTATAGACATGAATCATTAAATGAGACCCAGTGTCTGCTCCCAACACCATCTGTTGATATGCAGATCACCGGTGATCATTGATCAGGACGAACCAGCTGTGACTGCGTGAAGTTAACTCCTGAGACTTGAGAGGCTGGTCTCACTTCTCTATGGGCGCACCTGGCCCGAGGCCGTGAACTTGGGCAGGCCAGCATCATACCTACCTCACATATTCTGGCAATGACAAACAAAACTAACCATGCTAACAAAAATGAGCTTGCTTCCACTTGTTTCTTTCCCCCCAAAAAGGGGGCGGGGAATGGTTGATTGATGGGTTCGTACTTGATTGAGCTGTTAAAGTCCCTGATTAGTTCACACTCCTAAAGAGCTGGGTTCCATCATTCTCTATCAATTCCTGGCATTAAAAGTTGATTCAGTAATATTTTGGTAACTAGTCTCTTCTGTTGGAAATCATCACTCATTGGCCATTCTAAGTTCTATTCCAACTGAAAAGCTTGATCCCACTTTGGGAGGCTGATGGGGGAGGATCACCCGAAGTCGGGAGTGTGAGACCAGCCTGGCCAACATGGTGAAACCCTGTCTCTACTAAAACTACAAAAATTAGCCAGGCATGGTGGTGGGTGCCTGTAATCCCAGCTATTTGGGAGACTGAGGCAGGAGAATTGCTTGAACCCGGGAGGCAGAGGTTGCAGTGAGCCAAGATTACACCACTGCACTCCAGCCTGGGCGACAGAGCGAGACTCTGTCTCAAAAAAAAAGAAAGAAAAGCTTGAACCTAAATGTGCTTTTTTTTTTTACTGAGTTAAATTTCCTCTCCTTACCTCCCAACCCCTGCCCCAGGCACAGGTGGGGCAGCTGTGGGATGAGTGCAATCTCTCTGCCCGGCATGAGGAGAATTTCTGTCCTGAGTGAGGACACAGGAAGAGAACATAGAAGGGGTTACTCCCGCCACCTGCAGGGGGAGCCTGGTTTTTGCCAAAGTCACCACCTACTAGTGTGAGGAACGCAGCCAGCCTGGTCACTGGCGAGAGGAGGGAGTCCGGTGGGTGGGAAGAGGAAGCTTTATCACGAGCCAGAAGACGGAGGTGCTTCAGGATGGAGATGTTGGCTGACTTTCCTGTACGGAGGTAGACATGCCCCGAGTAAGAAGCTCCTCCCTCCAAACATCCGCCATCTTTTGAGAAGCCTCTATAAGATCTCAGTAAAATGGGAGTGTGCCTCAAAAGAGGTTTCATTTTCAATGTGGTAATTAACTGATGCTCTTTTCCAGCTTTGCACAGCGGTGAAGACGGATTGAATTGTCAGGAAATTTCTTTGAGCTTTGTTAAAAATTAGTTTTCTAAAAGTAAAAAGTGTTTAAGTCAAAACTTAAGGGCTCACATTTTTGTCCTTATGCAGGAAAATTATTTTTTGTTTCCTTTTCTGTATTCTAGTTGTTAAATAATTGCACCAAGCTGGTGGGCGCTGCAGAGACAGAAAGCAATGCATTTATTTTTAAGTCCAGTGACCTCAAAACAATGAGTGTGAATGTTCCTAATCAAACATGTCTCCTCTTTTGGGGTTATTTTTGTTGCAGTCCCTACACTTCACACTATAATCAAAGCCTGTTATCTCAGTCTTACAGTATTTGTGTCTCGGGATGTAACGATGACTGTGTCTGGCACATACTTCAGTAGTTGCTTTTAAAGATGTGCAAATTGTGAGCTTTTCTTTCACCTCAATCTTGCATATTTCATTGGAAACCACTTCTTTAACATCCAAAGTCTGTCTTTGAACAAGTTAAAAAAATAAAATGGATTTCCCAACAGAGGTTATCTGCAAGGCAAATTTCAATTTTTAAATTAGGTACTTTGAGCAATGCATTGTTAATTCTTTCAAGTCTCTTGGGTATAAAGTAGTTATTTGAAAGTTCACTAATCTAAACAGGGTCTAAACTAATCTTTACACCTCCAAATGCTCAAGGAAAAGTACTAAGAGGAACCTACTAGTGGGAATGTCTGACTTATTTAACATTCTCTGGCTGCTTGGCTCTGAATCGAGTATATAAGGTTACTTCTTGGAACCATGTCAATTTGAGATAATATATGTACGTTGTCTCTAAAATGTATCCATTAACTTAAGACCCCCGATTTCAGAATTTGGGAGCCTCTCTTTCCACAGCTGGCCTCTTTCCAGAGGAAGAGGAAGCTTAACGTTACCATCTCCATTGTTGATATCTATAGTCTGAGAGTATTCCCTCCTTAGAGGTATTTACGGTAAACCCTGGTGCATGATAGTTGATTGCAAGAGATAGGAGAATGTCTGGCATTCCACAGATCTGTGCATCTCCATGTGGTTACTTTGCTGAGAGTCTCAGAATCAGGCCTGACGTATGAGGTCATTTGTATTAAAATGGCCAGCCCTGGTGAACTGATGAGGCAACAGTGTGGCTGGAGGGGAGCAGATGTTGGTGCGGGGGAGGGCAGATGCTGAGTCAGAGACCTGGTTGGGACTGGGGTTCTGCCCTCTTCCTAGCGGTGTGGCTCCAGCCTCCTCACTCAGCCACTGTGAATCTTAGTTCTTCCATCTGTAAAATGGAGATAATATTCTCCATCTCCTACAGTTATGTTGAAGACTATCTAAACAGGGTCTAAACTAATCTTTACACCTCCTTATAAATGTAAAATGCTTTTTTACATTTATAAGATGCAAATGTAAAGCATTTAGTTCCAGATACAAAGGAGGTGGCCAAGGACTGGGAACTATTATAATTAAACTGATTGGCAAGTGTCCAGAAAATCGATTTCTGTCTGTGGTCCAGGTTAGGAGGTTCACCCCTCCAGAGTCCCAGGTAAAGTGCTTCCTCAGTGGGCTCAGCCCCAAGACCTTCCACCCGGACTGAGGTGTTCCCCTGAATGCATCCTGTCCTTTACGGTGGAGGCTTCACATATGGCATCATAGCAAGCATAACACCAGCAGCTTCCTTCTCCTGTGGGCTTCCTGAGTGCTGGGAATCGCGTAGAGTGCTGGTTCATTCTGGTTGCACAAGTGTTAGTAGATCGCAGTGGTGAAGAGCTGAGCCTCGGGATCCAGGCTGCCTGAGTTGAAATCCTGGCTCCAGTATACCTGGTGGTGTAAGACTTCAGGCAACTCACCTTCTCTGTGCCTCAGTTACTTTACCTGGAAAGCGGGGCTAACAATCATACTTATCCCTTAGGGTCACAGTGAAGATGAAATGTGGAATTCCTTTCCTAGGCCTGCTGTAACAAAGTACCACAAGTCTGGGTGGCTTAGAGTAACAGAAATGTATTGTCTTTTAGTTCCGGAGGTCAGAAGTCAGAAATTAAGGTGTGGGTGGGGTGTGCTCCCTCTGAAAATTCCTTGATTCTTTAGCTTCTCATAGCCCCAATGTTGTCTGGTTTACAGAGCCATCTCTCCCTTTCCAAATATCGTCTTCCCTGGGTGCAGGTCAGGTTCTCTGTCCACATTTCCCCTTTTTATAAGGACATCAGAAATGTGGGATTAGGGCCCACCCTAAGAACTTCATTTTAACTTGATGCCATCTATAAGACCCAATTTCCAAACAGAGTCACATGCTGAGGTACCAGAGGTGAGGATCTCAACGCATCTTTTTGGGGAAACACGATTCAATCCATAAGAGAGGCCCTTAGAGCAATACCTGCAATGTAGCAAGCGTCACCTGTGCGTCAACCCCTTTTATCTTTAATGCTCATTGCAATCTAGCCAGGTAAGTATTATGAATCCCGTTTTAGAGAGAGAAAAAGTGAGGCTTTGAGAAGCTGAGGATTAGACTCAATTCCCACAGCTAGAAAGTGAGAAGACCCAGACCCAAACTGCTCTGTCGTCTCTCCACCATAGCCACCATCTCCCGGAGGCGGACAGAATGCCCACAGCCCAGGTCCCTGTGCCCGCCACATGTCGTTATAACCCAGGCTTCCAGTGGGTGGCCCCAGAGGCCTGCCTGCAACTCTGGACTCAGGGCTCCGTCGAATGCTGCCTCTGGGCAAAATCCTGCAGGTTATAAAAGAACGATTTCCATGAGCCTTCTTAGTGTATGGTAAGCCCCGCTTATATCCCCACGTTTTGACTAAATTGATGTGCCTCGAATGTAACCCCATTTCTCCCTTTTCTGCCAGCTGTTTTGATTTCTAGTAGACACAACCACGTCGCCTAATAGAAACACACATAGGCCTCAGAGAAACAAAACGAATGGCTTAAAAATTAAAGATTACTATCACTTGCTAAAGGTGGTTATACACCGGATTTAAGAAAGCATTCGTGGAATTGAGGAATTCCTCACTGGCTGCAAACCTGATTGTTCAGCGACATAACCAGCTATGCAGTTGTTTTTCTGTATATGTTTGGAGACGTGAATAAAATGTAGTTTTTTTTTTTTAAACCGAGAGCTTTCACCTTGAACTGAGCATATGTTTCATATTCCAGAGTCCAACTGTAACCATAAATCTGTTATTGTCATGGAAAGTGAAGTGTGAAGAGCATGATATGAGAAGCCAGGAGGTCCAGGTTCAAGTCGCTCTCGTTCCCTTTGCTTCTCCACCCCACCCACCACTTACTGGAATTGTGGCTTTGGGCGCACACTCGAGCCTTTTACACCTAATATACACAAAGCGCAGGGAGTTATTCCTCACCTCTGAAATTGCAGGGAGAGGATTAGATTAGGAGGCCGCCTGAGGTCCCTTCCATTCCTGAGAGTGTGTGATACCATCGCAGCTCACGAGTACTTGTTCAGAGGACGCTCAACTTGCGTGGTCTCTGATATTCAGTGAAAGACCCTCGCCCAACTGATCAACGTGATTTTCTTGAAAAATCCACGTCTTACGATTTTCCCTGGCCCTTGTGCTGGAGAGCCGCTGTTTGCCTGTCTGCCCTCTTCTGCTTTCTCCAGCCTGCCTTGAGCCTCAGCAGGTGACCTTGAGGGACGGCCTCTAGGACAGTGGCAGGAGAGGCAAGTCTGGGGTCCCCGTGGCCACATCTCCTCCCCTTGCTATTCACCCCTTGGGGTGCGGAGTGGGTGGGTGATGGTGGCTCGCTGCCACCACCCCTCCTGGGTTGCTTCGCCATGCCCTCGGCTTCCCTCAGCCCAGCCCACCCCTTTGTAAAAGCCCCTGAATTAAACTCTGTGCAGCCTGTTTATTGCCAGGACCTTGAGTGAGTCCAGCTGTGACCATCTCGAATTGTGTTAGTACCACGTCTAGCACATCAGTAAGAGCATCTCACCTTTCAAAGAAAGTGAACTCTGAGTGTGGTGAATAGCAACATGCCACATTTTACTGGTATGAGGACTATCCTAATTCCTTCTTCAGTAGGAAGCCCTCTGTCTTGGCTCATTCCCCTCCAATCATTCTTTCCTTCCCTCCCTCCCTCCCTCCCTCCTTCCTTCCTTTCTTGTTTCCTTCCTTCCTTCCTCCTTTTCCTTCCTTTCTTCCTTCTTTCCTTCTTTCAAAAGTTGAAATAACTTAGGTTTCAAAATATCCAAAGTTGAAGTAATTTACTCTCCCATTTAATAGATTATTGAAGTTGTCTTTGTAGGAAAAGCAAACTTTCACATATTCATTCAAGTACTCAGGAAGATGAGGGTGATGAGAGCATTATCCAGCAATAGTCATGCATTTGAAGTTTCTTCCTTCCTTCCTTGCTTCCTTCCTTCCCCCACTTTTTCCAGCACCCTATGAGCCTGCAAATATAAGTTGAACAAGAACACTGGAAGGCTGAACTGTTTTTGAGAAAACCAAGTTTGGAGAGAAATTTTGGAGGGGGTTGCTGTGGAGCAGAAAATAGAGAAGCAATGAGACAATGTGATGTGCTAGCTGGGTTCTTGAGAGCAGCGGCCAGGAGAAAACCATGGGGGGAGGGGCAAGTGGTTGCTGGAAAGACTGGGGATACCTCGGATGCCTTTTTTCTTATTATTTCCATAGATTTTGGGGAACCGGTGGTGTTTGGTTACATGAGTAAGTTTTTTAGCAGTGATTTCTGAGATTTTGCTACATCTATCACCCAAGCAGTGTACCCTGTACCCAATGTGTAGTCTTTTGTCCCTCACCCCCTCCCGCCCTTTCCCCTAAGTCCCCAAAGTCCATTACATCTTTCTTATGCCTTTGCATCCTCATAGCTTAGTTCCCTCTTATGAGTGAGAATATACAATGTTTGGTTTTCCATTCCTGAGTTACTTCACTTAGAAGAATGGTCTCTAATTCTATCCAGGTTGCTGCGAATGCCATTATTTCATTCCTTGTCATGGCTGAGTAGTATTCCATGGTATATATATACCACACTTTCTTTATCCACTTGTTGATTGATGAACATTTTGGCTGATTCCATATTTTTGCAATTATGAATTATGCTGCTATAAACATGCATATGCAAGTATCCTTTTCATATATAATGATCTCTTTTCCTCTGGGTAGATACACAGGATTGGGATGGCTGGATTGAATGGTAGTGCTACTTTTATTTCTTTAAGGAACCTCCACACGTTTCCATAGTGGCCATAATAGTTTACATTCCCACCAACAGTGTAAAAGTGTTCCACTTTCACCACATCCATGCCAACATCTTTTATTTTTTTATTATAGCCATTCTTGCAGGAGTAAGGTGATATTGCATTGTGGTTTTGATTTATATTTCCCTGGTCATTAGTGAATGTTGAGCATTTTTTCATATGTTTGTTGACCATTTGTGTATCTTCTTTTGAGAATTGTCCATTCATGTCCTTAGCCCACTTTTTCATGGGATTGTTTTTTTCTTGCTGATTTGTTTGATTTCTTTGTAGATTCTGGTTATCAGTCCTTTGTTGGATGTATAGATTGAGAAGATTTTCTCCCAGTCTGTGGGTTGTCTGTTTACTCTGCTATTTCCTTTGCTATGCAGAAACTTTTTAGTTTAATTGAGTCCCATCTATTTATTTTTGTTTTTGGTGTGTTTGCTTTTGTGTTCTCTGTCATGAAGAGACGTTGGATGTCTAATGTTCTGTTGGAAGTTCTTTGCATTGCCCTCAATCTTCCCCTCCTCTCCAGACTGAATCCCCAATAAAGTTCACCCCACTCAGGAATATTTCATGTGAGGAGGTTCCTTTTTGTCATACAGGAAAGAGCTGACCTACATTTCTAGACACCATATGTCCTGGAAGCAGGAGTATGGAGGTAGAGATGCCTGCAGTTATGTGCATCTCCTGTGGACTTGTGAGAATCTTGATGGAAGTAGGATTGGAGCCAATCACATGAAGAGCTCATGAGAGAGAAAGCTCCAGCTGGCCTCTAGATGGCATTTGTTTGTGTGACTCTCCCCAAATACTCATAAGTTAATATTAACAGTGCTTACTGTGTGCTATGTATGTTTATGTGTATGTACACATATGTGCATGCACACACACTCTTTGCTTTGCACATTTCAGATATGCAGAAAACTCAATTACCACAGGTTAAATAATGTCTTTTCTCCAAATAATCCCATAAAAAAAATGGGCAAAATTCGCGAGTAGACAATTCTCAAAAGACGACATACAAACAGCCAACAAACATATGAAAAAATGCTCAACGTGACTATTAGGGAAATGCAAATGAAAACCACAATGCAATACCACCTTATTCCTGCAAGAATGGTTATAATTAAAAAGTAAAAAAATGATATATGTTGGTGTGGATGTGGTGAAAAGAGAACATTTTTACACTGCTGGTGAGAATGTAAACCAGTACAACCACTATTGAAAACAGTATGGAGATTCCTTAAAGAACTAAAAGTACAACTACCATTTGATCCAGCAATATCACTACTAGGTACCTACCCAAAGGAAGAGAAGTCATTATATAAAAAAGACACTTGCACATGCATGTCTATAACAGCACAATTCACAATTGCAAAAATATGGAACCAACCTAAGTGCCCATCAATCAATGAGTGGATAAAGAAAACCACCATGGACACCATGGAATACTGTTCAACCATAAAAATGAATGAAATAACGTCATTAGCAGCAACTTGGATGGAACTGGAGGCCATTATTCTAAGTGAAATAACTCAGGAATGGAAAACCAAATATTGTAGGTTCTCACTTATAAGTGGGAGCTAAGCTATGAGAATGTAAAGGCATAATAACTATGTAATGGACTTTGGGGACTCATGGGAAAAGGGTGGGATGGGTGTGAGGGATAAAAGACTGCACATTGGGTACAGTGTACACTGCTCGATGACAGGTGCACCAAAATCTCAGAAATCACCACGAAAGAATTTATCCACACAACGAAAAACCACCTGTACCCCAAAATCTATTTAAATAAGATATTTTAAAAATAAAAAATAATAATGTCGGTTCTCCAATAACATGATTCAAATTTCAGTTACCACAGTATATTGACTAAAATAAATCTGGCAACCCCAATTGTAGCTACTGTAGCATAAACTATAAACTTCCTTGCTAGTCCTCAATCCACTAGGACTATTTATCACTATGTAAATAACAAATATGCGTCATGATTATCGGTCAATTACATCATTTCTTTCATAGTCTGCTGGCGATCGCCTGCTGCTCATCTATTATTAGCTCATGCACAGACAGCAAAGCATGTAGTTGTGTTGCTTCCCTGTGTCCCACTGATAAACCCATATAATTTAACTTCTAATGCATTGCTATCATTGGATAATGCTCTGGGTCATTCTGACCCTCCTGAATACCTGAAAGATTATGAGAAAATTTGATTTGCTTTTTCTATAAAAACAACTTTAATCATCTATTAAATGGGACAATAAGTTATTTCAACTTTTGAAACCTATTATTTTAGATGTAAGTAACCTGTATTTCAGACAGGTTATTGATGATACAATGGGATATAATGCAGTTTATTTAGCTAAACTTTGGAAGAACTGTGATATAAAACATGCAACCAGAAACATTCGAGCACCATGACAGACAGGAACAGCAAGTAATATGCATGGAGGATGGCAGAAACTCTTACTCCACTGGAAAATAACTTTGCAGGATTTGAATCAAATGTAAGTGGAATTATAGAAGAGATCATTGACCACATGAATATTGACACTGAAATCATTTACAAAGCTCTAGGTATGCACCCCAAGGACCTTAGTGATCGTGAATTTATTGACATAAATGAAGAAAAAAGTTGTGAAAAAAGGATGAAGATGTCCCAGACGAAGTGACACCAGCAAAAACTTCATATTAAAGAACGCCTGGAGCTATTTTATGACATTGAAAGCACAAAGGATAAGATGTTGAAAGCCAATCTGTACTTAGAAAGAAGATAACAATTCCCTAAGGCATGGAAAAGATGTTCGCTCATATTTTGTTATACCTCTGGAAGAAGCCAAGTACTGTTCAAAGCATTCTTCGTAAATTTCTTACAAAGAAATAGTGCCCTTTAATTCTCAACCTTTCTAATATTGTAAATTATAAAATACTAATAAATTATAATTGTATAATTCTTCCTTCATTTTCTTGTATAACTGATAGTAGGAGAATTTTCAATATTTTGACAAACATTTTTAAATGTCACAGAACAATCCTATTCCCCCCACCCCACCCCACTGATTATTAAGATAGCTTTTCATGGTTTTGGCTTGCACAGCCATTTTTATGGTTCCACATGGCCACACAAAGGGATGACTGTTCACAATAATTGTTACGCTGCCCATTACTCAGATGAGGAAATTGAGGCTTCAGAGAGTCTAAGCTACTTGTCCAAGGTCATGCAGACAGTAAAAAGTAGAGTTTATACTTGAACCTATACAATCTGACTCCAAGATTCGTTCCCTTAACCACTGTGCCTACTACTATTGTCCATGGCAGACTGTAAGCCAAAGACAGCAACCATTTCTTTTTTATCTTTATATACTTAGCATGCAAACATTATCTGATAAATACATGTTGAGTGAAAGCAAAAAGAATAAAAGAGGTAAGGAACTATAAAAGGAATTAGCATTGACTGTTTGAAAACAGTGAGAAAAAATTAAGACTGATTGAAATCTAAGCAGTAGCAACCTTATAGATATCCACTGTTAAAGAGAAACTTGGCTGGGCACAGTGGCTCATGCTTGTAATTCCAGCACTTTGGGATACTCAGGCGGGTGGATCACTTGAACCCAGGAGTTTGAGACCAACCTTGGCAACATGGCAAAACCCTGCCTCTACAAAAAATACAAAAAAAAAAAAAAAAAAAATTAGCCAAGCTTGGTGGCTCATTCCTGTGGTCCCAGCTATTTGGGAGGCTGAGGAGGAGGTTGAACCTGGAGAGGCTGAGGTTGCAGTGAACAATGATTGCCCCACTGCACTCCAGCCTGGGTGACAAAGTGAGATTGGGAAGAAAGAAAGAAAGAAAGAAAGAAAGAGAGAGACAGAGAGAGAGAGAAAGAAAGAAAGAAAGAGAAAAAAGAAAGAAATGAAGAAAGAAAGGAAAGAAGGAAGGAAGGAGAGAGAGAAAGAAAAAAGAAAGAAGAAATAGAAAGAGAGAGAAAGAGAAAAAGAAGGAAAGACAGAAGAAAAAGAAAGAAAGAGAAAGACAGAAAGACAGAAGAAAGAAAGACAAGAAATACTTATTTATGATGCTTGTTAAAGACGGTAAGGCAAACTTCCTTTAAGGAGGAACTACTGTGATAGATGGAAGGACGCTGCAATGGGATCCAACAGTGCG
Source organism: Macaca fascicularis (assembly GCF_037993035.2). Taxonomy (NCBI): domain Eukaryota; kingdom Metazoa; phylum Chordata; class Mammalia; order Primates; family Cercopithecidae; genus Macaca; species Macaca fascicularis. The sequence goes on along the minus strand of NC_088379.1, from coordinate 188,949,340 downwards.
AGAGAGATTGGGCTCCACTCCAAGTACAACAGGCAAATAGAGATTGACAGACAAGGAACATGGTGGGGTCAGTAGATGGAAAACTACTAAGAAGAAACATCAGGAGAAATGGAATTCTGGCTAGATCTACTCAACAGAACTCTTGCTGAAGGCAGGCATGGTGGTGAGATATTGAGGGTGGTCAGATACCAAGCGTGGAGGATTATCACTAAACTGACTTAGCAGGATTCTTGCTCAACCTGGACTCTACAAGAAAAAGGAGGGAAGCCCAAGGTTGGGTCTAGTCTAGCAGAGGACTCAGAGGTCAAAGAGAAAGTCTCCGTGACCATGAGCTGTAGATAAGATGGACATATCCTCTACCTTCTCTGGCCAGAAAAGGCCAGCCATTTCTGAGATGAAACATATAACATGGTTCAGAGGTTTCTGGGAGCTTGCTAAGAAACTTCTTGTGATGGTCATTACATCTGAACACACTTGAGTAAGACACTGGGGAATGAACACTGAAGGTGTCATATCCCACCCCCTTCATACAGCAGTTCTAGCTGTGGGAACAATTCCAGGAGCTCTCTCTGAGAAAGGCAAACACAGATTTCAAAGCCTCCAGAGTCGTTATTTGCAGGAGGAAGAGCAGTAGACGTTCCTTACATCATACCTGAAAACCACCTGCAACTGTGGTGTTGGAGAATGTCAGGAAAGTTTCTACTCAAGCCTTGAGCAAAGAGACCAAAAAACCAAACCACATCCAAGCTCTGTTTGGAAAGCACAACCAGAGAAAAACCCAGAGCTGCAGATGTATAAAAATAGATATGGGTCAGGCAGGAATATGGAGATGAGAGCTCGTGGGCTGCAGAAACCAGTACATTGTGTTCTGTTCTGTTCTTTCAGCCACCACTTTTACCGAGGCAATACAAATGAAACAGCAAGAGAGAGAGAGAGGGTTGGCAGGGAAATCAGCTTGAGTCTGAGTCGACTTCGACTGTTGCAAGCACAGACTGCAGCCTTACTGTATTCATGGAAGGGAGGAGAAAATCTGAAGCAGCCTCCTCCTGCTGGCTTCCAGGAAAGGCCGCTCTTTGCAGAGCAAAGGAAGCCCTGCGGACAGCACACCCTCCCATTTCATCTCAGGACCCAATCCACCAAAAGAACAAACCCAACCCGACTTCTCCACAGGAGTCTGAGGTGACCTTCTTGGAAGCACCCCACCTTGCAGGAATTCTCTGGGGAGAATGTTCTCTCCATCTCTCTCTCTGTCTTTCTCTGTCTCCCTCTGTGTCTCTGTCTCTCTCACACCTGTGCATGCATGCACACACACAATCCAGCCATACAACAGCTCTGCAACCCACAAGAAGCTCCTCATAACTTTCTACCCAGAGAGCAGAGAACAAAGAAGAATGAGCGAGTTTGGACAATTTAGAGTCCAGAGTGCTAAATATGTGTGTTGAAGAGAAGAGAGAAATTTTCACCAAATGATATGGGGTTTCTGAGATATACAAGTATAGATTATACGTACTTTAAAAATTGTTGTTTGGTTGTTTCATGCTTCCTTGTATGCAGCCTTGTGAAAAGCACATCATGTGAAGCCTCCATTTATCTTTGGGTTTCATGCCCTTGTTCTAAAATGGTCCAAACAATTCAAGCTTGGAAGCAGAGATCCCTCCACCCCACTCACTCAGCATCTGTCCCTATTATTCCCATGTCTGATATCCTTGGTCCTTTCCTGGTGATTCATTCAGAGGCTTTGGTTCTTGACCTCAGGAATGATGCTTCCCACACCCACTTCTGATTCTGCACATTTGCTCAGCTTCTTTGCACACCAGCTGCAGTTGAGTCCTCCTGGACTTGGGAGGGCATCAGAGGATCTATAGGGAAAGACTGTCCATGAAGGAGGCCTTTTCCTATGGATATGATCATGATTATCTTGCCTTGTGAAAGGATGAGTAAGCATCATTAGGATGATACAATTTGTGAAACAATGCAAAATTTTGAATAAAGGGACTAGATAAGTACTTTTACTTGTAAGAGGGGCTCTCTTAATATGATTCAACTTTCATATACTAAAAACGATAATATAGTTAAACCAATAAAATTAGGACCCTACTTTTAATGAGTTGGTGAGAACATACTAGGAATTATCCCCTGCAACAGGGTGAGCGAGGGTCATCATAATTCTGAAGTTATGGCTGCAACCTGTCCTCCTTCTCAGACCCAGCCCCGGGAAGCCTGGCTCTTTTACACAGAGGACCCTCTGTTGAGTATTAAATTACAAGCCACTTGAGGATGGGCATGGCATTTACTCAGATTGGAATCTCTACACCTATCACAGCCTACAATTCATGGAACTATATATATAAGAGCACTGAATACATGTTAGTTGAGACAATAAATAAAATAACTTCCTTAACCATTGCAGAAATTGCTCAACATCTTAATTTTATTTTTAATTTTATTAATCTTTTTAATGTGAAAGTTTTGGTCAAGATCAAAACACTAATTCTATAGCTTTGGGTAAAAAACATTTTTTGGGGGGATCTCTGGGAGCATAGTAGCACAGTTTGTGGCATGCCTTGCTTTCTGGGATGAAATGAAAGTTTTTTCCATTTGATATTTTTAGTGTCTATTTTCCAAATAGTATTTTATAATTTTTCTTTGTTTTTGTTTAAAAATAAAATTTGGGGAGGGGGTGGGGAGAAGAAACAACAACAGTAAAACAAAGAAGAAAAGCCACTTGATTAAGCATAGTTAGGCAGCTCAGTGAAGCATGTTTCATCCCGGTGCCAAATGACGCTCACTAAAATTGCAGCAATTTTTGATGCACTTGCCAATGTTTGTGTTATTTTTACTTTAAAGATGTAACAGATTGCTCCAAAATAAATAATTTAAGCCTAATGTTTCAAAAGAGTCCAAGCATTTGCGTCTCTCACTTCTGGCTTGTCTTCTGGGACTAAGCTGTGCTCAACAGAACCAGCCCTCGTTTCTATATAACACTGCATTTGGAGGGTTGTTTTCTTGCTTTGTTTTTCAAAGTTGAATCTATTTTTCGCCATTCTGTTCCAAACGTCATAGGTTTTATCACTGTTCAGCACTGAAGCAACAGCTCCTCTTATCTAAGAAAGGAAAGAACAAACGCTGTAACAGCTAGATTCCTGATCTCACGGGAGGAGGTTTGGCGGGTGCAGAGAGGGCTCTGGAGTGAGAACCGGAGACCAAGTCTCAGAGGAATCCACGGATGTCCATGCTAATTCATATTTAGACTTTAAGCTCTGCACACAGTGTCCTCAGTGTAACTTAAAACAGCTGACTTGACAGGGTGACGTCACTCAAAATGACCCCACCCTCCGTCAGTTAGTGGACATCTTACTGGATTGTCTATCTTCATGGCACGCTTAAGAAAAAAAATCTAATTTTTTTTTAAAATCAAAAGCAAATCTTTATGCTGTTCTGTACTTCCTAAACGATCATGAATGGCTTCTATGATCAAGGAACAAAGATGAAAATAGAAACCACCAGAACTGTAAACTGACAACTGTGTTCTCATTGACATAGGCCGCCACTGTGAAGTCCATCAGATGATCGGGAACTACATGTGGGACCCCAACACCAACAAGTCCTTTGACATTGGCGTCAACAAAGACAGCCTGATGCCTCTCTGGTGGAATGGGTCAGAACCTCTGTGGGTCACTCTGACCAAGGCCAAAAGGAAGGTCTACATGTACTACTGGCCAGGTGAGTGTGGACATCCATTCCAAATCTCAAATCATCGTAGAGTCTCCAAGAACAGTCAGTGTCAAGTTACTGTTTGAAGACCAAGCCGTGGTTTGGAAAATGAGATCTTTATTTAAGAAATATGCCTTGGCCAGGCACGCTGGCTTACGCCCGTAATCCCAGCACTTTGGGAGGCTGAGGCGGGTGGATCACCTGAGGTTGGGAGTTCGAGACCAGCCTGTCTAACATGGAGAAACCCCGTCTCTATTAAAAATACAAAATTAGCCGAAGTGGTGGTGCATGCCTGTAATCCAAGCTACTCGGGAGGCTGAGACAGGAGAATTGCTTGAACCCGGGAGGAGGAGTTTGCGGTGAGCTGAGATGGTGCCATTGCACTCCAGTCTGGGCAACAAGAGCAAAACTCCATCTCAAAAAAAAAAAAAAAAAAAAGAAAAAAGAAAGAAAGAAAGAAAAAAGAAAAGAAAAGAAATATATCTTATGGGCACATTTTTCTAAAATGTATTTTTAACTCTCTAACATCATACTGGACATAATGCTATTTCCTGATTCTCTTGACTTAGCAAACACCACAGGATAGCTTGCTTTTTTCATGTGCAAAATGTTGGATATACAGGAGAGAGAAATTATAGGGTGCTTATTGGCTTAAAAAAATAGTGTACCATTTCTATATGTGTTTGAACTCCTCTACAATATTGAAAAGATAATTGGAAGCACTCACTATTTCTTGGTAGTCCATGAAATGCAGTCCCTTTGTGTTAAGACTCCTGAGCTACACCCTAGCTCAACGAGGTAAGTAGTCATGTAAACTGCCTCGGCTGCTGTGAGAAGTCCTCGGGATACCCTCATCTTGGTCACTGAATATCTTTCATTAAGGATGAGAGGATTCAGTGATAACAATATAACCGGCTTCCCATTGTCTTTCCATTGGTGGGATTCATTATTTAGGTAAGTGGGCAGTTTACCTTTCCCACACACATGGCAATAGACACTTTTTTCCTAATTTTCAATGGTGTCATACTGATGATGGCCATTATGGAGGAAGATACCAGGGGAGGCCTAGAAAGTTGAAGGCATTATGAAGAGCAGCCTGTAGGAGATGGGGTCAAGTGGCTGAGGGGGTAACACTGGTCTGGATTGAGGACAGCCTGAAGGGTCTGTGAGAGGGCAGTGGGTTGCGAGATGTGTGGTCTGTAGGGAGGGGGCAGTGGAGAGTGGGGTGAAGGCCCACAAGGAGTGCGTAGGCCTTCGGCAGGAGTTTGGAGGATGCTGGATGGAAGTGGGTGTGTGGGGAGCTGTTGGGGCACTCCAGGCTATCCAGCTGTCAGAGGTGCACGGAACACAGACACATGGAGACATCGGAGGGCAGCCCACCACCCAGCTGCGGCGCAGCGCGTGCCCCAGAAGCTGCTGCAGAGCAGTGGCCATACCCGCAGGTGAGCTTCTGAAGGCCAGGGCAGGCTGCATGAATTCACAGCTGGGCCGAGCAACAAAGACATAGCTGGCATAGGCTCTCCCAGCAGACACAGTTTCAGGGGGATTGATCACAGTTTCTTCAGAAGACACCTAAGATTCCCTCCATAGCAGCCATCTCGGCGACGCAAGACACTTTTGAGCAAAGGAAGAGTTTAGGAAGATCCCATTATCTTACAAGGAGACAACTTTTCATGGAGGTGGACTAGATTTAAGGAAGCAAGTCAGTGCATGGACCAGGCCCATCAGGCTTGCTAGAGGAGTCAAACCTAGGGGTGAGTTTGGCTCTTCTAGCAAGTATAATGAGGTCAAGGCACAAGGATTTTGTTGCACTTTGAGGTCATTCTCAGAGGCATTATTATCAACAAGTTCATACATAGGGAGGGAATGGATTAGGCACACTGCATTAGGGACCACCTGGAAACAAATCTAAGGACCATCAAGATAAATATGGCCAATACCATGGGGGTCATCTTCCATGATATCTGGTTAGTTTGACTTTCTCTGTCTTGGGACTTAAGTTTTTCCTGCTTTGAAGAGCACACCCTCACACACAAAACCTTCCTGCCAACACCCCTTGAGCTCCCTCCACATAATATCTCCTAGAGAGGGGCTTTCAGCAGCCAGGATGCCAGTGCTATGGCCAAGTGGGAGGAGATCCTACTGAGGGGCAGCTGCCGTGTTGCACTCACTTCTCTCTGCAGCAGTACAGGGTATTATTATTATGCTATATTTCCTTTTGTTTTTGACAGAGTTTCACTCTTGTTGTCCAGGCTGGAGTGCAGTGGTGTGACCTCGGCTCACTGCAACCTCTGCCTCCCCGGGTCAAGTGATTCTCCTGCCTCAGCCTCCGGAGTAGCTGGGATTACAGGCGTGCACAACCACACCTAGCTGATTTTTGTATTTTTAGTAGAGACAGGGTTTTACCATGTTGGCCAGGCTGGTCTTGATCTGCTGACCTCAGGTGATCCACCCGCTTTGACCTCCTAAAGTGCTGGGATTACAAGCCTGAGCCACTGCTCTAGGCCTTTATCTCCTCTTATATATCACTGAGTGTCTAAAGAAATCTGAAAGCTAATTTGCATGAAAAATATCTTGTTGCTCCTCCAAAACAGCTCCTTCAGGACAAGAAGGGACCAATCTCTTCCTCTGATCCATAGTCTAACAGCTAATGGGATGTGACAGAAATGCTTTAAGATCAGTTATACTGTTAACTGTCAGGAGGAAAGAAGCTATAAAGATAGCCTCCTAGAGCTTCCTCAGTGACCTAAATGGAGGTTCACTGAAGATCTGGCTGTGTTGAAGTCGTCATAGATATAGAATAAAGTCTCTAGTCTCTCAGACGCTGTCTAGTCCTTCTAAACTGGATACTCAAACGAAGCACTCAGAGAGCCAGCTGTCTCTGCTGCCAGCCCAGCAGGGCGTGCCTGGCACCCTCTCATCTTCCTAGGGGGCAGCTGCAGTATTTCTGGTCACTGCTGTCATTTTTGTGTCCACCCTGGTTCCCTCCAGCCTTAGCCAATAGCCCAGTAAGCACTCATGTGTCTCTGTAAGATTAAGCGAGTTGCAGAGGCATTTCTTCAAAACATGACTTGATTGTATTTTTCTTCTTAAATCCTCCTTTTCCTTCTCCACTCCCCACAGGATATTGTACAGACCTCTTGGTGAGGTCTGGAAAATCTTCGTTGCTCTAGTGAACTGGGTTATGACACGCTGAGTCTCGCCATTAAGTCAATATTTAGAAGTGCAATTTAGAAATGGCACTAGTTCAAGTCTTCCTGTCAGGTAGATAAAGCAGCAGGCTGAAAAATTGATCCACAGTGAAGAGTCCAACATACTCCACCTCAAGTCTTGAGGCGTTTAATATCGTTCACCAGGCCCTTTAGCACCCCGCCCAATGTTGCCATTGGAGTTCAGGGAGAAATATGCCTCTGGAAAAGATCCCAGGCCCTAAGTCAGGGTAGGCCCCAAAATCAGCCAGAAACTGTATATAGGACCCCGTTGTGTTCTGCAAGGAGTGAGAGCTGAGTGTGTGTTGTTCACTCACTTAATCCCTCCACCCTATCCTTCTAGTCTAATGTTAAAGGAATTGGTGGGAGTGGAGGGCGGTGAGGAAGAGACTCCAACATTCAATTCATACTGGAAAGCAACCCAAAGCAGAGAAGAATTATGGGAGGAAGGAGGAAAAATAGGGAATATGGGAGAATAGTAAGATATGGTGTAGAAATGCAGCTTGATGTCTTTGGATAAGCAGGGCTACCTTACATGGTAGCAGCAGTTTTTAAGTTTATTCTTATGACTATTATAAAATACAAAAAAGGAATAAAAAAAGCAGCTTTTTAAGAGTCTGTGCTTAATACTTTTTGGAGTTCTAAGTTCACATCTCCCACCACGCATTTGGCAATGTTAACTCCCTACAGCCAAGCAGTAAGGAGGACTTGGATGCAACCACTCATATGCTCCTGGAATGGGGCTGGGTGTGGGTCTGGGCTCTTCTCCTGGCCTCTTCCTGTCCAGGGCAGGCCTTCAGACCAATAAGTCACCTTCTACGTAGAGAAAGATACATTTGCACCTGGCTTCCACTCCCACACTTTCCAGCAGTGGGCTGGGTGGGGAGTTAGTGGGTGGGCATTTGACTCAGCTTCTATCAAATTTTGCTTGTTATAATCAAGGTGATGTCATCTGGATAATAAGAGGAATGCATTGGCTACTGGTCAAGAATTACAGGTCAGCTCCAGCCTCTTTCTCATTCTTGCCATGGTAGGTCCTTGACAACCTTCAGTCAGGCTGATCTTAGAAGCAGAGGCTCAGGCACAGGGAAAATAAGGAGCTCAGCATTGCTCATACAGAGGTGTGAGTAAACCTGACAGCTAAGTCACGGCCTCTATGCATGTGACACCAATCCTCTGGATAAAAACTGGATTTTTTTTCAGGCAGATGTCAAAACATTGCAAACACAAGTGGTCTGGATATCCACTAGTTTTTAAATAACATTACCAGTTTGGCATTAGACTTTGTGATTTATGTAATTTTAGGACTGAAAGAGGCCTGAGTCAAGGCATAATCTGCTGGTTCCTGCCCTCATTAGTCAAGAACCTCTTTAGGAAACTGATAAAAACTGTAGACGTCTTTCCAGAAGAATGCATCCACATCCACTACACTCACACTTTTGTTGTCATGTAGGATAAGAGATTACAATGCTGAGGATTGCCAAGTAGTCCTTGATGTGATAACACACACATACTTATGATAGTTAATTGATTTGATTTTTTTAATGCAATAGAAATGTGTTAAAAACTCATCGAAGTATCAAATGAAACCTAAGCTTCTGCAATTAATGTTGTCTGGCAAGGGTAGGCTTGGGTCAAAATTCTGTAAGCCTCTTTGGGTTGAATTCACATTGCATCATTTCCTTTGTCAGTAACTTCAGCAAGATCTGCATTGCTGATGTTGTCTTTGACAGCAAGAAAAGGATTGCAAATTCACATCTCAAGAGTGAGATTGTCTCCACAAAATGATCCTCAAAAGCATCCTGCAGGGTTTCTGGGCATCGACCGTTTCTGCTGCAGAGAAATGGAAGAGATGCTGCCTCTCTGGACTGCTGTCTGCCGAAGTGATTCCTCCAGTGTTCAAAAGTTTTTATAGCTGTCTAACCACATCCAATCTCCCTTTGCAGGATGGTATCTTGGCCAAAAGAGTGCATAGTTTTTTAGCAGCATCCCTTATGTTGATTAGAAAGTCTTAAAGAGAAATCCAGGGACGAGCATCCATCCTTCAAAAATCATGGCAAATCCATTTCTTCACAAAACATCTTTAAAGGGTGTGACTCAAGGCCTTGGGATGAACTCTCTGGAGACAGCCATGAGCAAAAGCAGATACAGACCCTCCTCACCTGCACTCCCTCCTGAGAACTTACCATCCAGTGAAGGAGGTAGACAATCTAATACTTATCCAAATAAATGTATAAGTACAGTTATCAAAAGTACAATCATGAAAAGCAAGCATGATGACATCATCTAATAAGGAGTCTAGCTCCATCTGAGAGGGTTAACAAAGGTGTCCTTAGAAAGTGACAATGAGGGCATGGGTAAGGTGGGAAGGAGACCCCAAACCCAAGGAGCAGCAGGTGCTAAGATCCTGGATAGGGTGGGAAGCATGAAAGTTTCAAGACACTGAAAGAAGGGAGGAGAGGTGTGGTGTGGATAAGGGGGAGAGAGGCTGAGGCCAGGCCAGGCTCTAACAACCAAGCTGAACACTTTTTTTTTTCTTTGAAACAGGGTCTTTCTCTGTTGCCCAGGTTAGAGTGCAGTGGTGCAATCGTAGCTCACTGCAGCCTCGACCTCCTGGGCTCAAAGAGTACTCACACCTCAGCTTCCTAAGTAGGTGGGTTGATAGGTGCACCCCTCCGCACCCCGCTAAGTTTTTTACGTTTTGTAGAGATGTGCATGGAGTTGGGGGTGGCAAGGGTCCACTATGTTGCCCAGGCTGGTCTCGAATCCTGGACTCAAGCAATCCTCTTACCTCAACCTCCCAAAGAGCTGGGATTACAGGCATGAGCATCTGGCCCACGCTGAAGCATTTATTCTGATCCCGAAATGAATGAGAAGTCACTGGAAGGTTTTAAGGAAGAATGTGACGGCATCATACTTGCATTTTGAAAGCACTACTCTGGCTGCAACCTGAATGGAATGGCGGCATCCAGGGTGGGTGAATGAGGGCGACGGACGCATCAGGAAGTCATTGTGGAAACCTGGGGAGCAGGTGAGCATGGCTCAGACTGGGTAACAGAAGTGGTGAGAAATGGCTGGGTGGGAGGCACCCTTAGAAATTGGAACTGCCAGGACCTGCTGATGGATTGGATTTGGGAGTGAGGGATTGGACGATGACAGGAATGGCCCTGGGCTTCTTGCTCACAGAACTGCATAGATGGTGGTTCTTCACTGAATCAGGCGTGGCTGAAAGAGGAGCAGTCTGGAGGCAGAGGGACATCAACTCGGAGTTGGCTCTGGGACGTCGAGCTGCCAGGTCTGAAGCTCAGAGAAGAGAGCTGGAGATACAAAGACGTGACTCAATGGCGCATCAGAGGTCAGCGCAGCTGTGGGAATGGAGAAGTTTACCCGGGGAGAGTACAGAACTGGAAAGAAAAAGGATCCTGGACACAGCCTTGAGGAAATCTAATTTTTAGTAACCAGATGGAGGAGGGTGAGCCTGCAAAGGACACCAAGGAAAAAAGTCTTCAGAAGCAGGAGAAGCCCCAGCAGAGCTGTGAAAAGCAAGGGAAGGTAGCATCACTCTGCGTAGCCATCTGATGAGGGGCCCGTCCCATCTGAGAGGCAGGGAAAGGCTTCCCTGAGACAGTGACACTACTTGACAACTGTTGACACACACTCGTTACAGAGGCCAAAAGGATGCAAGACGGAGTGGGCATCGTGAGCATTTAATGTTGCTGAGCATCACGGGGACTGCAAAGGAGCATCTGCATTTATTAACAGCACAACCCTGGCCAGCTCTGGACTTTGCGGCTGTTTCATTTCTTTAACATTATGATTTCTGACCTTGTGTAACAAGGATGCATTGTTTTTATAGCAAGAAAAACAATTCAGGTTGTTTCAACTAATTTCTTTTTTTTTTTTTTTTTGAAACGGAGTCTCTCTCTGTTGCCCAGGCTGGAGTGCAGTGGCACAATCTCAGCTCACTGCAACCTCCGCCTCCCAGGTTGAAGCAATTCTCTGCCTCAGCCTCCCGAGTAGCTAGGATTACAAGCACCCGCCACCATGCCCAGCTAATTTTTCTATTTTTAGTAAAGACAGGGCTTCACCATCTTGGCCAGGCTGGTCTTCAACTCCTGACCTCATGATCCACTTGTCTCAGCCTCTCAAAGTGCTGGGATTACAGGCGTGAGCCACTGCGCCCAGCCGTTTCAACTAATTTCTAAACATCATTAGTCAACCCTTGAAAATTGGCTGAAAATTAACTGGGATATACACAAAAAAGAGAGGACAGGTGAGTAACAGCAGACAAACTAAACCAAAAAAAAAAAAAAAAAAGCTTAAAATCAGAGAGTCATGAATATTCCTTTTAAACCAAATTATTGTGTTGACCAAATTGATGTGCTAACCAAATTCTTTCCAGCCAGATTGCTTTGTTCCAAATTCGTTTCAACACAATTGCATAATACTCCATTCATTCTTGGGCAGTCACCGGCCCCTGTGGGTTTACAGTAAGGAATTCCCTGACATGCATCGCATATCTACCGGAGGTTTTCAAACTGCATTCACTTACCCTCAGCTTCCCAGTCAAGTTTCAGGGGCTCAGGGGCTGGAGAGGCAGGAGATATCTGGGATTCCTTTGGGAAAAGGTTTCTCTGAAAAAGAAATTTGGAAATCAATTGCCTATGCTGTTCACTGATGTGTTCATTCCATGGTGGTTTTCTTGTGTGGCCTGTGTACCTGACACATGGGACACAGGCGAAATGTGCCACAGCCCTGCCACCAAGAAGCTCAGAGCCTAATCACGCAGCCAGGTGTGTCAAAAATAATTGCATCACAGCACAACACGTGCAGCGGGCAAAGGAGACCAACCACAGGCTTCATCTCATCTGCCTGGAGCTGTGTTGTGACGACTTCTTAAAATCAATTGAGTGCTGCCTCAGGAATGGAAAACAATATGTGTCATTTGATGCTTTCAGGTTGAAGGAAAAAAGAAAGAAGAAAAAGGGGAGAGGATAGAAAGGAAAGGAAGGAAGAAAGAAAAGGAGGCAGGGAGGTGAAAGGGGAGAAACAGCAAGGCAAAGGAAGGAGGAAGGGTGGAAGACAGAAGATAAGGCAGAAGGGACTCGGGAAGGACAGGCGTTCCTTAGGCTGAGCGAGTCGCTCCACGTGCAACCCTGCACTCAGGCGCCTGCAGATTAGAACAAGTGAACTGTGTTTCGGGGGCTCTCCTTGAGGCAGTGGCTAGGCCAGCGCATGAATGCGGGAAGGCCCTTCTCAGGCTGCTCACCTCTTCCTCCTCCTGGCGCTCCACCTGGTCTGCCCTGCTCGGCCCAATCCTTCCCAGGGCCTGCCCTTCCTTCCTCAGTGCCCTCTGTCCTCCGCTGAATTTCAACCAGGGCCAGGACCATGGGCTCTCAGGCCACACACTGTTTCATCCTGACACTCCTCGGTGCCTTACATAAAGGAACCATGAATGCAGGATTGTACCCCAGGGTGGGACCCAGTGAGGAAGACCTTGTTCTCAAGGTCAAGTGCCAGCTACGGCTCCTGGGGCCTCTCTGTGTCCTGCCTGCTCGGAGCTTGTTTAGGGTGAAGAAGCTTCCTTCCCATGGAGCGTGCCGTCTGACCTGGAGCAGGCGCTGGGAGTGGGGCTCAGGAGCTGGGTGAGGCGGTCCTGCCACCTCCTTTTGCCTCCTACCTTAGTTAGGCCATTGGACTTGACCTCGGGCTCCCTGGACAGCCTTGGCTGCTCCAGACACCTGCAGAAAGAGGGGCCTCTCCAGAGAATCCCAGGGGAAAGGCTGCCCCCAATCCCCTCCACAGGACTGGGGAAGTAGAGGCTGAGGGAACATGCAGGGGGAAGTGGGTGGCAGGGCTGCCGTTTGGGGCTGTCTGACCCTAGTCCCACGAGAGGTCCTTGTACCAGGACCTGGTTTCTGGCCAGGTCTGGAGAGGGGCTGGCACTGCTGGGGCTCCCACTGGCCTTCCCAGCTGTGCCAACCCAACTCCCCAGAGCACAGTCCGGGGTGGCAGACTGGTGGGGAAAGAGTCCTTCCCTCCGGTTCAGCTGTAGTATTTCCAGCACTTCACTGGGGCACTTGGGGAACTTCAGGGCAGAAGATTTTCTTTTCAAAAGCCAGAACATGGATTCCAGATCCGTGCAGTCACTCATTCACTGCGAGGCGTGCAGAAGTCCCTTAGCCTGTCTCTGCTCTTCCCTCCCTGTCTCCGCAGATCCTGCACGAGGTTGCAGAGGTGCAGAGGGCAGCAGGAGCCCTGTTCCAGATTGCCCAGAGAATTCTGGGATAGGCCATGAGGGCCAACGCATGACAGGAAGCGGGGCTCCCAGGAAAGGGACGCATAGCGGGAGAGGCCACCAGGTCCATGCAGAAGGGGAGGAGGACAGAGCCTCACCGTGTCACGTCTCAGGGCTCACCCACAGGACTGAGGCAGAGGCAGAGTTCATCGAAAAGGCCACAGGACTGGCTAGGCCATGAGAGCCGGCGCCGGGCTGCTGCCCAAAAACCGCAGAGAAGAGGCTTTGCAGGGCCCACAGGCACTGCTCCCTCCTCGCCTCAGCTCTTCCTGTGAGCGGCTCAGAACCACCTGAGAAGCCTGGGAGACCATGAGACTCTAGTAGACATGGGGAATAAGGTCATTTGTAAGACGTGGGAATCACAGACTCAAATTGGAGGGGTGAGGGAGGAATTCCTAGACAGGGGCAAGAGGTTCAGCAACCCTGATGAGCTCTGCATTAAAGCACCTCTTGGCATCCTGCATCCCAGGTAGGTCGAGGCTGCTGTGATCCAAGTGCGAGGAAACCAGCTCCTCGGAGAAGGAGGCTTTGGTCAGGAAAACCGTGTGGTGCAGAAAGTCAAGAGGGCTTCCTTTGTGGGAGGCGTGGAGTCACTGTAATCCTTTCAAGATTGAGAAGGTCATGAGGCACATGCCTCAGACACAAAGACCCTGTGGATCACGTATGTCAAGTGTGTCAAGTAGCCTGCAGGGGCCGTAATTCCAGTCATGGTCATTCATTCCTCTCACCTGGTCCCACTCGGAAGAAGTGCAGTCCCTGACCGTGAGCCAGGGATTTTTCCTGATCTAAAGCTAACCAGCAGATAGAGAGATGAAAGCGTGGCCTTTGACCTCATTATGCCTGGCTGTAGTTTCACCACCTGCCTCCCTGAAGCTGAGACTCAGCCTGGGTACGGCACACATTCCCTCTCATCTTGGTTTCCTATTAGTCACTTTCTGTGCCCAGTGGGTCATTTTCAGTTGAGTTTTCAGAGTCAGCGCTAATGGATGAGTTGGTTCTCATCTAATTTGTCTTCCCCAGCTTGCTCTCACCCCTGCACACAAGGCCAGTCTGCAGGGTCGCCCTGCGCTCAGGCTAGCCCACTCCCTTCCTCCCCGCATCAGAAGGGAGTCACTGCCAAAGGTCCCCCAGCCCCGTGGGCAAGGCCGACCCCAGGAAAAGGCTGACCTCTGAGATCAAAGGCCATGCTTTCCCCCAAGGACTTGTTCCCACAAGCTTCTGTGCCTCAGATGTATTTTCCTGGAAAAGGTTACGTGCTTTTAAGAGAGTTAATTGGCTTAGCTGTTTTAATAAGCTCTCTTGAGACATGTATTCAACAGTTGCACACCTGTCTCACATCACATAAAATGCAGTGCACAGGGGTTATTGTTACAAGATGTGTCAAAGTTGGCAGGCAGCAGGAGCTACACTTGGAAGGGGAAACCTAGGCTCTAGGAAGTTTGGAGAAATGTAATTTTTATGGGCTCAACTCGGTGGTCCTTGGAGAGAGTTGCCAGAAGCGAGTCTCCTTCAGGACGGCAGTGTGCACGGTGGAAAGTATCAGAGCTAGACCCGATGGCTGGCAGACCGGGAGACCATGGGACGTTCACTTCTCCTATAGGAGGCTTTTGCTTTCTCAGCTGTAGATGAAGGGGTTTGAGGTACAATGGCAGGTACAGCTGTGAAAGCTGCTAATTGCACAGGATGCCACATCTATGGGGGGCATCGTCCATATTGTAGACGTTACAGATTTGCATATTTGTGTTGACAATTTTTGGTCCAAGCCAGTAAAGTGTTATGAAAAAAAAAAATGAAAATAATTTTCTAATGGGTGGAAGTTATATGTTTTGAAGAAGAAATGCCTTATTATTATTATTATTATTATTTTGAACGAAAGCCCACGGGCTTAGCGATGGCTGTCATTGGTTGTCCTTTAAGTTCTCACTAATGCTTTTTTTCCAATCAGGATGTACTTATTAGGTTGTAGGAGAAGACTGCCCGAGGTGGGAATACCCAGCAAAAAGGCAGACTCTAGACAGAGATAACAGTAGGTCCTAAAAAATGAGCCCTAATTAAGGGCATTTCCCTGTAATGCTCCCTGGGAATGATGAGGAAACAAGACAGAGTAAAGCTAAAACATGCCCTCAAAGTTGTCATGAAATCAAAATCTTGCCCCAAGTCCCTGATTAATGTTTGAAATTGCACAAGGCAGCCCATCGCCCTTGTTGCCGCCTTCTCCACAGATCCCTGAGGCAGAGATTCAGAAAGCCCTGCTTTCTTCAGTTGTGTTGGGATGACTTGCAAGCTCTCAGCTGACCAGATTCCATGCTCCCTGTGGAGCCATGAAAATGGCCTGGAGGCAGCAGCCTGCGAGGTTGAGCAATGCTCGCCCACTTCACAGATTGAGCCTGTGGGAGATACAGGAGAGGGGCCCGCAGACTCCTGATTAGACAGCTACCTCCTGGGATTCACACAACACTCCCCCTCCAGTCTGATTTCCATCAGATAAAGACTAGAGAAAACAAAACAGAGCTCCCACGCAAATTCACCTCGGAATAATTAACTTTGCTCCCTCTAAAACTTTGCCGAATCTGAAACTGCTCTCTCTTCCACGCTCCGTTTTGCTGCCATTGTCATTTATTGCTGGCCGTTGCCTTTGCCAGTCATTTATTCACTCTGGGTTTTAACATTAGAGGTAAGGGCAGATGTTTTCCCCTTGGGGATTTCACCACGGAGAGACCATTCTACAGAGACACAGCAGAAGGATTGCACCTGTCCAGTCTCCATCCACTTGGGTGGTAGTCCCATCCCTTCTCAGAGACACATGACTTCCACTCAAATGAACGGTGTCTGCAGCACTTGCATTCAAAGCACCTCTGATGGGTGGTGCTTCTCACCCCATTATCTGAGTCTGTAATCATCCCAGTAGATCGTAATTAGGATGTCCTATGTGCCCTGGCTTCGAAGTTTCTTCCTCTCTCTGCTCTGCACATAGAGCTTTAGTTGGGGGATAACCTTGAAGAGAATAACTTACGCCACTGTCAGACAGATTTCACCTCTTACCTCCAACTGTCAACATCACTTCTGGCCCAGCTGCTTCCAGGACATTACAGTTCCCATAGAGTGGAGCTACTGCTGCCTCGTTTCTTAGTTCAGGAGGCTTCAGACTTAATTCCCAGGGATTTCCAAGAGCAAAATTAGTTTTAAAGAAACCAATTCTAAGACCCTCAAAGTCCATGTGTATTGCTAAAGTCATCCTGACTAAAACATGTTCTTTACTGTTTTATGTAAGAAAAAGATACCTCTCACCCATCAAGAATATTACTAAGGTGCATTGCCACAGTATGTAAATGCCTTTAGCACCAGACAGATGGTTCAAAATATTGATGCAAATGTTGGAAAGTGAGTGAATCTAGTAACAAAATAACAAACCTTAAAAGAGAAGATATTTCCAGTGCTTGCTTTAACATTATTTAAGAAAAACTTAATTGAGCTGTCAGCTGAAATATTGTTTTCAAATGTATGATGATAGATCACTGTGCAATTTTGGCATTCAAAGAAACAGTTCAAAGAATTAAATGACATTCGTACAAAAAACTCCTTCTATTTCTATATATTTATTTATGTGAACAACTTTCTCAGCACTTACATTTAATGACTAGAAATAGCATTGATTCTGAACTTGTCTCATTCTAGAAATCAGTCATATTTATCCATGAATATACAAATTAGTTTTTTAAAGCACACCTATTTCTTTCATTAAGACATACATTTCTAATAAAATGTAAAGATAATTTCTAAAATTACAACCTTTTATGTTTAAAAATTATTTGTTGAAATGTGGGATTCTAGTTGGTACAATGCCCAGCTAAGTTGTTTTGAAACAACGCATCTCTCCAGGAACAACTAGAAGAGCTGCTGGCCTGCATGCATGTGTGCATGCATTTATGTGTGTGATGGACCAGAGATAAGCCAAGATGTGGAGAAAGAGCTGCGTCCGGCGGCAATGGTACCCTGTCTCTCCTTCAGCCAATGCTGATCACAAAAGCAGCAGCTGAGAGGTCAAGAGACATGGCAGCACTACTGGATAGGGGAAAGGACAAAAATTGGAGTTCAGGGCCCACCAAGGAAAAGAAATCTAGTAAAAATCCCAGACTTTCAGTTGGAACAATAAAAAGCAACACCCTAGCACTAAGAATAAGCTAGAAATAGACAAGGGGGAAGCTGTCATAAAGACACAACTAAGCTTCAAATCATCTTAATCCTTGACTGAATCCACTCTGGATTAAGGTAGTCTGCTGATAGCCTAAATCCTCACCATGAGCAAAACTGTGTGCTTACTAGAAGATAACTATATATCCTGTTAAGCAGTATTTACAGTTTTATGTATACAATATGTAGTATTCAATTTAAAGAAAAAAAAAACAAAAACGGAATATAAGAAAACAAGGCCTGACTGAAAAACCAAGAGAGAGAAACAAAGCAGAATAGACCCAAAACCACTATAAGCCGGGCACAGTGGCTCACACCTGTAATCCCAGCACTCTGGGAGGCTGAGGCAGGTGGATTGCTTGAGGTAAGGTGTTTGAGACCAGCCTGGCCAACATGGCAAAGCTCCATCTCTATTAAAAATACAAAAATTAACCAAGTGTGGTGGTGGGTGCCTGTAGTCCCAGCTACTCAGGAGGCTGATGCAGGAGAATCACTTGAACCTGGGAGGCAGAGGTTGCAGTGAGCTGAGATGAGATTGTGCCCCTGCACTCCAGCCTGGGTGACAGAACGAGACTCCATCTCAAAAATAAAAGAACTATGATAAAAGACGAAATCACAAAATGGAGACCTGCAGTAGTAAGTTAAAATCTTTTTTACAAAGGGAACTCTAGAAATAAAGAGAGAGCTATCCAGCTTCAATGTGAAGATGCAAAAGGATGAACAAGGCAGAAAAGCATGTAAGAGACATGCGGTATGTAGTGAAGGGGTCACAGCAGGAGAGGGAAAATGGGGCAGAAGTAATATTTGAGTAATAATAATTGAGAATTTCCCCAAACTGACAAGAAATACCAAACCATACATTCACGAAGTGCTGTGAAACACAGGAAAGAGCATCATGGATTTCAGAACTGGTGAAAACCAGAGACAATGAGAAAATCTTAAAAGAAGCCAGAGAAAATTGTTCAGTGGGGCAATAATAAGACTGACAGCTGACTCTCCAACAAAATATTGGAATTCAAGGAGACAATGGAATGAGATGCTCCGAATGATACGAGAAAACAATGATCAACCTAAAATTCTATATCAAGTGAAAATATCCTTCAAAAATGATAGCACAGTAAACTGAGATAGCAACCATAGTAAACATAGAGATAGCAAACTGAGAGAACTTATTGCCAGCAGGCCTAGAGTAAAGGAAATACTAACTTCTTTAGACAGAAGGAAAATGATCACAGATGGAAGCACAGAGATGGAGGAGGAAATGAAGAGTAATAGAAAGGGTGAGTGTGTAGGTAAACTTAAATAAATAATAATACTAAAAGTCCCTTTTTTGGATTAAAATCCAAAATTTAATTCTCATGTAGAGAATTAAAATACATGACAATAGAAGCACAGAAGATGGGAGAAATGTAAATTTCAGAGTTAAAGTGTCTGAATGTTCTTGCATTTTCTGGGAAGTTGTGGAATGAAAATTTATATTTTAATATTTTAATAATTTTAATTTTTAAAAAAATTTATTTTAAAAAAATTAATAAAAATTTTAATAAATATAAAATTTAATAGACTTTAATAGACTAATAGACTTTAATAGACTAATATTTTCATTTTTATCATCTCTGGGGCCCTTTGCAAGGAAGAGGTTAGTCAAAATGTATAAATAGCAAACTAATAGAGGAAGGAAAATGGCACAATAATAATAATATATACTTTATTCAAAAGAAATTAAAGAAGGAGAGAAAAACTATCAAATGTGTGATGGATACAAAATGTAGTTAACTGGCTGATTTAAACACAAAAATATCAGAAAATACATTAAATGTAAATTTTTATTTTTTTCACTAATATTTTGTTAAATATTTTAATGAATCAGAATATATGTAGTGTTCCATTTACAAAAAATTCAAAACAGCAGAAGCTAATGTACAGTGTTAGAACAGTATTCACCCTTGGGTGAACAGTGATGAGAAAGGAGCATGAAAAGGCACCCATAAGTGATGACTGTGTTCTGTTTCCTGACATGGATACTCAGTATACAGCTGCCTTCACCTTTTAAGGATTCACTGAACAGTATCCTTATGAATTATTCACTTTTTTGCATCTATGTTAAACTTTGATAGAAATTTACTTTAAAAACGACTATCATTGGAATGGATAAAACCAAAAACTAATATAGGCTGCTGATGAAGACATACATTAAATATTAAGTATGCAGAAAGTTGAAAGTAATCGCATTTTTTTTTTTTTTTTTTGAGACGGAGTCTCGCTCTGTCACCCAGGCTGGAGTGCAGTGGCGCGATCTCGGCTCACTGCAAGCTCCGCCTCCCGGGTTCACGCCATTCTCCTGCCTCAGCCTCCCGAGTAGCTGGGACTACAGGCGCCGTCACCTCGCCCGGCTAGTTTTTTGTATTTTTAGTAGAGACGGGGTTTCACCATGTTAGCCAGGATAGTCTCGATCTCCTGACCTCGTGATCCACCCGCCTCGGCCTCCCAAAGTGCTGGGATTACAGGCTTGAGCCACCGCGCCCGGCCCAGTAATCGCATTTTTAAAAGACACACTGCACAAAACACTAAGAGAGCTGGTGCAGCTATAATAACACTAGGCAATGTAGACTCTAAGCCGAGAATGTTTTTAAGTTAACGACTATTCATGTTGATATAAATTTTTATCTTCTAAGAAGATGTAACAGTGTAAATAGTAATGTTCCTAATTACACACTCTCAACATAAATAAGTCAAAAATTGGAAGCACTAAAAGGAGAAACAGGTAAATTCACAACAATAGTGGACTTAAATACATCTTTCTCAATAACTGATAGAATAAGAGAGCAAGAAGTTAGAAAGATACAGAAAATTTACATAATTAACATTCTTACCTAATTGAATTTACTAGAACTCTGCACCTAGCTGCTGCATAAACGTTATTTTCAAGTACACACGAAACATTTATCAAAAATGGCCATATGTTAGCCACAAAATCTTTCTCAACAAATTGAAAAGGTCTGAAATCATGAGAATGTGTCCTATGACTGTCATGTAATTAAACAGTAATCAATAATAAAAATAAAACTTTAAATCTCATACATTTGGAAAATAACCAGACTTCTAAATAACTTTTGATTCAAAAGTTATTTTGATTCAAGTAATTGTGAAAACTTAGAAAAATCTTGAACTGAGGGATAGTAAAAATGCTACTTATGATGTAGTGGCTTAAGAATAATGCAGTTAAAGTCATCCTTATAAGGAAATTAACAGGCATACAAGATGCATTAGCTAAGAAGGCAAAAAGTAGTGATTTGCCTCCAACTCAAGGCAACTTAAATTATCCCCAAATATAAAGAAGAAAATCATGAAAAGCAGAAATGAATAAAATAGAAAATAAACATACAACAAAGAAAATTGACAAAGCCCCATTTGTTTTTGGGGAAAAAAACCTATTAAAATGGATGCAAACTTGACAAGGCTTATACAGAAATAAAGAGAGAAGACACAAATAGCCAATAATGAAATGAAAAAAGGGACATCAACAGAGAACCTGTAAACCTTAAAAAGCCAGTAATAGAGTATGAAAATGTTACACCAATGTATCTGAAAGCACAGATGAAACAGACAGATTTCTAGGGAAAACATCACCAAATCACAAAAAAAGAAATAGAAAATTGGAATACTTCTATATCTGTTTTTAAATTAAATCTTTAAAAACCATTCCTAAAATAATAACCTAGTATTAGACACCTCCACTAGTGAAGTTTTCAAACATTTAAGAAAAAAATAATAGCAATCTTACAGAAATTCTTTCAGAGAATGCATAAAGATAAATCGAGTCAGGCATGGTGGCACACACTTGTAATCTCAGCTACTTGGGAGGCTGAGGCAAGAAGATCCCCAGAGTTCAGGAATTCAAGACTGGCCTGGCCAACACAGTGAGATACCAGCTCTTAAAAAAAAAAAAAAAAAAAAAAAAAAAAGATAAATCACTACCATAATGAGGTTAGCATAATCTTGATACAAAAATGTGACAAACATTAAAAGAAAGTAAAATTACAAGACAACCTTTTTCATGAACATAGATAGAAAAATTAGAAACAAAGTATTTGCATCCTGAATCTATCAATATATAAATAGAATAATATATGCCAAACAATTGGGTTTATAAAAGGAAAACCTACGTTTAACATTTAAAAATCACTACAGCCTGGGTGACAGAGTGAGACTCCATCTGAAAGAAAAAAAATCAATCAATATCATTTACAACAGTATTAGAATGAAAGAGAAAATCATTTAATCATTTCAGTAGATCATGAAAAGCAATTGATACAATCCTAAACTAAGATTTATTAAAATAAAGTTGGGTAATTAGTACACTGCACCCTTAGCATGATAAAGGATATCTACCAAAAAACAAAAAGCGACAGCAAACATCATAGTTTATGGAGAAATGCATTCAGGACTATGTAAGGGTGCCTTCTAGCATGACTTCTATTCAGCTGTGTACTGGAGGTCCTTCGGGGGAGCAGGGGAAGATGACAGGGATAAAAGTAAAACAATTAAAAAGGCAACAAACTGTCACTATTCGCAGATGACTGTTTTGGAAAAACCCCAAAGAATTCACTTTTAGAATTAATAAGAGATATTTTGATACAAATTCAACATTTAAAAATTATTGTATTGATATCAACTAAAAACTGAGAAAAAATTAAAAGGTCAGTACCATTTATAGTAAATTCAAATACATGAAAGATGGAAGAATAAATCTAACAAAAATGGCTCAAGAACTTAATATCAAAAAGCATTTAAAGAAATGTAAAAAGGCCTAAATAATTGGAAAAATATATTATATTTATAAATTGGTAATCTTAATATTTTATCAGTTTTCTCAGAATGGATCTACAGATTCACTGTAATCCCAATCAAATCCCAACTCTGTGTGTGTGTGTGTGTGTGCGTGTGTGTGTGTGTGAATTGAAAGACTGATTCTAAAATTTATATGAAATGCAGAGACTCGAGAATAGCTGAAACTATTTGGAGACAGATGAACAAAACAGGAAGATTTACTCCATTAATAGATACAGACCTATTTTAAACTACAAAAAGTAAGACAAATTGTATTTCCGCAAGAATAGTTAAATAGACTGAGGGTAAAGGTCAGAAATTCCTGAAATAAACCCACAAACATATGATCCAATATGTGACACTGCCACAAAGTGATAAAGGATAGTCTCCAAAAAATTATGATCGATCAATTGGAGATTATATATATATATATATATGTATGTGTGTATATATGTGTATATATACATCTTCTGACTCCTATATATGTGTGTGTGTATATATATACATCTTCTGACTCCTATCTAATACCATAAATGAAAATTAATTCTAGGTAATTCCTGATGGATTGTAGATCTAAATGTAAAATGGAAAACATAAAGCTTCTATGTTTAGAAAAATTTGGAACTGAAGAAAGAAAACATAGGTGAATATCATCATGACTTTGGATAAGAAAAATATTTCTTAAGCAGGAAAAAATAGCACTAACAATATAGAAAAAGGACTGATGAAGTAGTCATTAAAATTAGAAGCTTCTCTTTATTTTGATATGGAGTTTTGCTCTTGTTGCCCAGGCTGCAGTGCAATGGCACAATCTCAGCTCACTGCAACCTCCACTCCCTGGGTTCAAGGGATTCTCCTGCCTCAGCCTCACAAGTAGCTGGGAATACAGGCACACATTACTACACCTGGCTAATATTATATTTTTAATAGAGGCAGGGTTTCACCTCATTGGCCAGGCCAGTCTCAAACTCATGACCTCGGGTCTTGCTTTTTTATTCAGTCTGACCCACCTCTACCTTTTAAATAACAAATTTAGTCCATTTATTTATTTATTTATTTATTTATTTATTTTATTTTATTTTTTTTTTTTTTTGAGACGGAATCTCGCTCTGTCGCCCAGGCTGGAGTGCAGTGGCGCGATCTCGGCTCACTGCAAGCTCCGCCTCCCGGGTTCACGCCATTCTCCTGCCTCAGCCTCCCGAGTAGCTGGGACTACAGGCGCCCACAACCGCGCCCGGCTAATTTTTTTTGTATTTTTTTTTTTAGTAGAGACGGGGTTTCACCGTGGTCTCGATCTCCTGACCTTGTGATCCGCCCGCCTCGGCCTCCCAAAGTGCTGGGATTACAGGCGTGAGCCACCGCGCCCGGCCAATTTAGTCCATTTATATTTGATGTAATTATTGATATTGTAGAGTTTAAAACTCTCATCTTCATACTGTTTTTTTACTTGTCTTAACTGTTTTTGTTCCTTTGTTTCTCCTTTCCTGTCTTTTTCTCACTGATTGAGTACTTTTAGAATTCTATCATATCTTCTTTTTTTTTTTTTTTTTTTTTTTTGAGACGGAGTCTCGCTCTGTCGCCCGGCGCGATCTCGGCTCACTGCAAGCTCCGCCTCCCGGGTTCCCGCCATTCTCCTGCCTCAGCCTCCCGAGTAGCTGGGACTACAGGCGCCGCCACCTCGCCCGGCTAGTTTTTTGTATTTTTTAGTAGAGACGGGGTTTCAGCGGGTTAGCCAGGATGGTCTCGATCTCCTGACCTCGTGATCCGCCCGTCTCGGCCTCCCAAAGTGCTGGGATTACAGGCTTGAGCCACCGCGCCCGGCCCATATCTTCTTTATTAATCTTAGATTTTATTGTGTTTTTTCCTAATGGTTATTCTAGACATTTCAACACACATCTATAACTTATTTATGTCTACTTTAAAATAATGTTACTTCACAAATGACATGAGAGTTTTAAAATTTTATTATATAATGCCATTTGTCCACATATGCACTTTTTATATTCTTATTGTCATATGTTTTACTTTTACATATGCTGTAAAGTCCATAATATATTGTTACCAATTTTGCTTTAGTCAATAATCTTTTTTAAAAATGTATTTTATGTTTAAACTTTCTCGCTGATAATTGTGCCATCTATGGATCTGCTTCTGTTGATTATTTTTTCTCTTAATTATGGGGCACGTTTTACTGTTTTTAACATGTTTCATGATTTTTTATTGTATGTTGGACATTGTGCAAGAAAGAACAATAGAGATAATATGGTAAATAATATTTTCCCCAGAAAGACCCTATTTCTTCCTATTTCATTCCTCTAGGGTGGCATCCAAATCAATCTAATTTGTAGTTGAGCAGGCCTGGGCTTTCTTGAAGGTTTAGTTAGATTCATTTTTCCACCAGTGTCACAGGTGAGAAATGATAGGGATGATCACTTTAGCAAGTCTTGCCATTTGTCCAGTGCTTTACATAGAGAATTCATGCTGCCAACTTCCTGGGTCACTGAGGAATTCTTTTTCTTTCCAGCATTATCTACAGCTTTCTGCAAGTTGGAAGATCCCTTTCCACTCTGATGTATGTCCTTAGTCTTTGATGAACTGTTGCTTTCCACTCAGTGAAGAGTTTGTGTACTTTGGGGAAATTTATCTCGATTTTCCTATCCTACCTTTAGCCTAGGTAGCCACTGTAGGCTGCTGCCATGATGTTTGGTTAAATTAAAATTAATTATAGTTTTTGAAAATAAAGAATTCCATAGCACTGTAACAACAGCTCTACAGCTCTACATTGACACATACTGCCTCTACCTGTACTATAGAATTTTACATGTAATTAATCAATAAAAATAGTTTGTATTCTACTTTAACCTGAGGCAAGGGTAAATTTCTCAAGTGAACTGTATTACTATGCCAGTGTTAAGTCCAGATTCATTTTATTTATATAGAAGTATTAAGAGAACGTCTGTTTGATAACATTAACAGACGTATATATTGTTGCTCATACCAAAAGCATTTATAGTTTTATATTACGTGCAAACACCAAAAAAGAATGCCATTTCTTTTATCTTCAAAACCATGATCATACCTGCATTACTTACAATTTACATACAGATGTGTCAAAGATGCTAGAAGCAGACACCTGGTCACATTGTACATGGCTGTTAAACTTTTAAAGGGTAGGTGATATCTTATTTGCCTTGGGGTTTCTGGCACTGAGCACAAGGTGGATACAGAAAAAATAGCTTGGAAAGAGCAATAACATTTCACAAATCACCTTCAACAATAAAACACTGGTATGTAAAGTGATATAGTCATTCAAAATTCCACTGACATTTCTTACTCTAATGAATATTTTCCTGGAAGTCATGAGCAGTATTTATTTCTGGGTCACCTAGCCTATTTTTTCCTCTCAAAAAACATGTTTTGGAAAAGGAAGCTTCGTGCCTTCTAGTTCTGTCCCAGTTATTGTAAGGGCCCTTGCTCACCCTGAACCCAACATATCAAGCAGAAAGCACTAGGGTCTCCCATGACACACCCAGGTCTTGCTATAGTATGCCAGATGAAGGGATGCTTTCTGGAGGCTGCCCTATCGTCTTTTAAATTGGCTGTAACCAGCTGGCAGGTGTTCCCAGGGGTGGGGTTGATGTGCTTCCTGACAGAGACTCCTTCCTCCTTTCCTCCTGCACTCCCTCTTTGTCCCACTTTTACTTACCTCACCTTGGAAATCATTTTCCCTGGGCTACAAGAAATAGCAGCATCTGGTCTCCTGGCATCATTGTCTGGCATTTTATGGTACTTACAGTTCTCTACACATACAGTATTGCTCCGAAGTTCTCTGAAGGTTTGGTCAAGCTGCTGCCTTTGCCTGGAACGCCCTCCCAGCCCACCTGCATCCCATTGCCATGGCTACATCTACAAAACTGAGCCCAACATTGGGACCTGAGGAAGGCTTTCAGGAGGAAGTGATGCCTGAAGTCAGGGCCCTTCATCTGATTCCCACAACACCCAGGAATTATGCACCTCACTTCACATACTATGCTGCTTTCCTGTGTCCCCTCCCACTAGACTAAACTCTGGGATGCTCCCGGAAGGAGACCCTACCTGATCCATTTCTGTTTCCACTATGACTGAACATAGTGACTAGGTCACAGTAAGTGCCCAATAAATATTTACCCAAGTAGCGGAAACCGAGATGGGCACATCCCTCTCCTGTTCTATGTTCTCTTAATATGGATGGGTGTCTCCTCTGCAGAGCAACTACTTCTACTTGTCCAGGAGTCTGGGGCAGAAAAGCTGAGTCTGTTCACATCAGAATGAGTTTGATTCTTTCACTCTATTTTGGGCGAGGCAAGGATGTGGCTCAGACCTCTTGCTTGAACTCACTGATTTTTAGCTTGCCAATTTGGTAGAGTACCTCTAAGTCCAGTTAGCTTTTGTATAATGCCACAGGATAGTGAAATATTTATTTTATAATCTTCTGACTAATCAGATACTACCTAATACTTGATTCTAAAAGAGGCAAAGGTACACTAGAAGACTTCCATGAAAGACTTAGATTCATGAAAAATCTATTGAAGAAACTTTCAATTGAGGTATTTGTATATATTGATTAATTGTGTTTTGTTTCAAATTGGGAAAGACAGTTGTCTAATTTTTGCCAATCTCTGACATGGGGCACCAGTGTTGCATAGGAGTGACATTTGAGAACCTCTGCTCCAGTTATGCAAAATTGCAGTTGAATACACCACCTATTAGCAATAAGTTATTTTAGTTCATAAAAATACACATTTTTATTTTTTATTTTGACTAATGGTGTTTGCTTCCTGAAATAGGCTCATAACTTGACTTTGCTTATTGAAGAGAGTAACTATTTGCCATCTTTTTCCTTCTCAGGCTGTGAGGTTGAGATTCTGGGTGTCAGACCCACCTATTGCCTAGAATATAAAAATGTCCCAACGGATATCAATTTTGCCAATGCAGTCAGCGATGCTCTTGACTCCTTCAAGTAAGTGTCCCAAACACACCATTTTCTTCCTTGTTTCCAGGACTGATCATGGATCCTAAAGTGAATTAAGAGGGCTTGGTGGCGGAGAAATCATGTCTCAGGGAGTTGGTGAGCCTCTTGTGTGGTGACTGCTAGCTGCTAGTAGGGAGTAACTGCGAGCAAGTGATTTTGGGCAGGGGCAGTCTCTGGAAATGTTGAATTGAGAGCAGGAAAATCCCTAAGGTTTTGAACCTCCTTTTTGATGTTGTTAAACAATGGAGAAACAATATAAATGGCATCATTTCCCTAAGCACAATTCAGTGACCAATTGTGTCTCTGAAGGTACTAATAAGTATTTGGCAAAAAGGAAGGATATGTGGTCAAATAAGTGTGGGAAAATTGCCTACCCTACTCCTTTCTTGGAAATGTACAAAACTCATGGGTATATTAGAACACAGAATCTGTTTTTTCCCTCCCACATGGAACCATGACACACAATTGCAAAAATGTAGGAATTAGTAATGCTGTGTCTTGTAGAGCACACACAAGACTATTAAGGAAACTGATCCAGACAGTTCAGGACAAAGCCTCATCAGTCTCAGAAATCTCTGGAAGCAGAAAGCAAGGTGGGAGCCCAAGTGGGAGTCAGCATTAAGTAGAGATCGGCTACCGAGAGGCTGTGGATGTTAGGGGCTCTTGAGTTTCCAGGAGCGGACTTGAGGTCACTGTGGCCACTGAATGGGTTTCCTGGGTGCCTCAGGCAGAAGACCTGCCATAATCAGAGCAAAGAGACTGGGGACAGGACCTTCATTCCCGCCAAGAAAAGGAGCCTGGTTCCGAACTGGGCATATCCGAGAACCAACTTACCCAGGGCACAGTGTACAGAGCACTAGCACGAGCCACATGAAATGGCCTGTCACCAAGACCGCCCCAGATCCAGAGCTGACCTATCATGGATTTTCTTCTTGCCACGCCCCTCCCACACCATGGCGAACAGCAGCCACCCCACAGAGCAGTGAAAGCAGAAAACGACACCCTGCCTTCACTGCTTCTTAGAATGATTCCACTTCCATGAAACCTATCAAGAGGGTCCAGGGAGGTGGGGGCACATAAAGGTTCATGCTCTCATTGACGGGTCGGAGAGAAAACAGGTTTAAAATACATCGAAATGGAGAAGTACTTGCCTGTGAGTGCTGGAGAACCACACAAGGATGAGCTGGATATTGCGCTGCAGTCTAGTTTTGTGCGAGTGAAGCAGAATAGCACAGCATGTGCAGCAGATGAGTGGGGCTGGCACTTGGACATTGCTCTATGTCTAACCAATGCTGTTTCCAACATATCCAGAACGCCAGCCGTCCCTACAGCCCATGGCTGTGCCAAATATGAAAATTTGGATTAGAGTTGCCATACAAATACCTCCAAATAACCCAACAGTCTGGCAATGTCATCGTTTTTGCATTCATTTTATCTTAACGGCCAATGGATTGTCACTTTGTACCACCCGGTGATTCACAGGGGGGTGAGCACAGATAGCACAGCCATGAGAATCCCAGGTTGGCACTGGCCTACTAGCTGGCCAGTCTAAGCAGACTTCCCTGTCCTGAGAGACACCAGCATGTGGCGGGGAATAAGTACTGGGCTCTGTTTCCTCTAGAGAAGCTATGGAAATGCATCCTTACCTTGGAGAACATTTAGGAATGGCGAAGGTTTTGGTTGTGGTGGCAGTGGTGGCGATGGTGGGGTATGAGTGTGTGTCTACCATAGGTATTAGGTTCTACTAGGAAGAAAAGGCTACGAAGAACTGGAAGCCCAGGAAAGAGTCCCCAGCTAGACCTCCACTTAATGTGCCCTGGCATTACCATACTGCCCAGCTCCACATATTTATATTGTGTTCTATGTAGATGGTCTTGAGCTCCATGGGTTGGCATTCACATGGTTTGCAATAAGAATGATACCCCTGAAGCAGTGAAGGCCTGGTTTGGATGGAAACCAGGCCAGTGCACTTGTCTCATGGGGTCTTCATGTTGCCAAAGTTAACAGGGCCACCAGGAACAGCCCCTTTGGGTAGTAGGTGGAAAGACGGAGACCCACTGTCTCTAAAGCTAGGCAGCTCTTGACATGACAGAAAGAAAAGAATAATAATAGGCTGGATGATACTACCTGTGGAAGACAGTGAGATGACTTGGGTCTCCCCTGAAGACACAGGAAGCCCCTCCTTCAGTCAACCTGAGTGTTATTATTAGAACATGTCTCGTTATCTTCTTACAAAGAATAACAAAGGTCTGAAAGTTGTGGGCCAACATTTTTCTTTTAAAGAAATCTAACCTTTGTCCCCTTCAGGAATGAGGTGAGTGAGGAAGATGTCCAGTCTAGAACCATCTAGACCAGTCAAGAGCACTTTGCCCGCAGTAGCTTGTCCATGCAATCATGTGGCTCAAAGGAATCATTAAGTCTCTTGGTATGTGTGTCTAGCAAAGATGTAGGATTATTGATCTGTCCATCAGAGACCCCTAAAAGAGGAGCGTGTCTAGAATGCCGCAGCTCACCTCTTGACTTCTCTTCAGCTCTACTGCAAATTCCTAACTATAATTTGAGGAGCACTTGGAGTTTTCATACATGAGTGTCCAAACATGCACTCACATTTCTCCAAGTCACTACAAGACTCACAGAGCGTCTTTTTTTAATCCACTTTGCTATTAGCTTGAGAGACAGAGAGAATGGAACCCAGGATAGATGGGCTTTGACAGAAAGCTGGAGAGGCTATTAAGATCTTGAACATAGAGGTCTGCCCAGGGACATTTCAGCAGAGGATCCAGGTCAGCCTGTGGTAGGAAGGATAATCCCTCATCCAAGTTTGACCCAGGCCCTGCCTTCCAGTGTTCATAATGCATTACTGACCCCAGAAATAGGCTTGTGTAATGCTACCTTTGAACTTGGACAATTTCTAGAATAGGGAAAAGGAGGAGGGAAGGGAATTAGTGCTTTAACAGCAATCGGCTAGTATTGTGTCAATGGGCTTTATTTCCAGTAACCCACTTGGTTCTCATGTCTACGGTATCGTAGGCATTTCTCTCCCCGCCTTACAAAAGAGGCCACTGGCTCTCTGAAGGTTAAATACTTCTCCTTGGACCTCACTAGCCAGCCAGTGGTGGAGCCAGAGCCCAGCTCTTTCTACAGCAGCTTAGGGCCTAGTCTCTGGAGGCCCGCTTTGGGGACGCAGTGACTGAGAACTGCTCTAGGGTCAACTCCTCAGTCCTTCACCCTGGTCTCTGCCAGCTCACACTTCTAAGACACCCTGAAATTGAGACAGTGACAGGGAGTCCAGATGCGCCCCTTTGCAAGTCTTCTCTTTGGGGCCATCCTAAAGCCTGGGGTTCTGCAGCCTGCTCAGGCGTCATGTGTCTACAGCCTGCAGCCCAGGCACTAGAGCCATGTGCCTCCCATCACACATGGCGCTCTGCAGGCAGCGCCCCACACACATGGCCCTTTACCCTGGCTGAAAAGGAAACAGGGTTTGTGATCTGCATGACTTACTCGCATCCTCCAGGAAGTCCTATTTGCAGGATATTCATGGTTCAGTGGGCAGGAAAAGGTGCATGGTGCTAAAGCTGAAATAAGCCTTGAATGGCTCATAGGGTGGGTGGAGGAAGGCAGGGGGCAGTCACAGTGGGCTGGGCAACTGCTTCCAGGCTTGTATAGCAGACTCACTGTGCAGCCTCACAAAAGTGTCAGTCAGGAAACAACTGGGCTGCAGGACCAGTGGGCACAGCCATAGACTGTGTATAGATATAATCCTTTGTCAAGCTCCAGGATATTGAAGACAGCTCAAAAGGATTGCCTTCAGGATCCCAGAGCCTCAGTGGTGCCTGTACTAATGAAGGATTGGATGACACAACTCTTTCCATGGGCCACCAGGAAGCCAGCTCCCCTGTCCTGGCCTGGTCCCTCCTCCCTGTGGAGTACAGGGAAGAAGGAGCAGGAATAAGGCTGGGGCTAGGAGACTGGCTCCTCCTCCCTGCTCAGCCACATACTCAGGAAAAGCGATCTAGGGCCACCTGGAGGGAAGAGAGAAATAGGAGGCATTTCTTTCCCCTCCCCTCCCTTTCACTATGTGCCAAGTGCTTTATACCCATCAGCTTGTTTAATACACCATGTTACCCTTTGAGTAGTGTATCAGTTCGTTCTCATGTTGCTAATAAAGACATACCTAAGACTGGGTAATTTATAAAGAAAAGAGATTTAATTGATTCGCAGTTCTACAGGGCTGAGGAGGCCTCAGGAAACTTACAATCATGGCAGAAGGGAAAGCAGACATGTCCTTCTTCACATGGCAGCAGGAAGGAGAAGTGCCAAGCAAAAGGGGGGAAAGCCCTTTATAAAACCATCAGATCTCATGAGAACTCATTCACGATCATGAGAATAGCAGCATGGGGGCAACCACCCCCATGCTCCAATCACCTCCCACTGGATCCCTCCCACTACACATGGGGACTATGGGAGCTACAATTCAAGATGAGATTTGGGTGGGGACACAGCCACACCACATCAAGTAGGTTTTTCAGATGGGGAAATGGAGGCTTGGAGATAATCTTGCCATTCATCTGAGGCCTCGAGGTTAGTTCGAAGAGAAGCCAGAGTTTGATCCCAGATTTGTCTGGTTCCAATGACCCTGTCAAAAGAGAATTTTCAAAATTAAGACTTGTTATGGGCTCAGTACATCTGGGTATGAGGAATATGCCAAGGTTCAATGTAGTTTCTTGCTGAGGGGAATCAGGAGCATGACAAAGCTGCTTATAAGGAGAAAATGAGACACACACACACATCAAGAAACAGAAGGATGGAGAATGATGAGGGATAATTGTTGTTTGATGCAGATATGCTTAATAATATGGAGGATAATCAAACCATAATGTTAGAGCTGCTTCCTCCATCAGACAAAAATAATTTTCATCTTATCAGTTTCCTACAAGTTAACAGCTAGGTTTCTAGAGTCTGAACTCCAATCAGTAGTTCAGTCTGGTGACTCAAGCAAGCTTATTAGACAGTGCTCACCACGGCACTGAAAAGACAGGAAATCATACTGTAGGCTTTATTTCTAAGTTTTGGATCATTTTTCTCAACAGTCACCCACTTTAGTAAGAAAAATGGAAAGAATATTAAGAACTTTTTACATGGCAAAGAAATCGGGACAGGTGATGGGAGACTCAGGTGTCCCAGAAACACCAGGGCTAGGAACCCCTTGCAGCTCTCAGGTAACAGTGCTGGGGCCACATGTCCTTCTGGAATGGTTCCTGGACCTTAGAGCTGTCAATGGGCAGTAGTAGATGGGCAGGCATGGCTACTCGTCACTCCTCACCGAACCAGTTCATTGCAAATGAGCTGACCTGGGATGGAAACAAGATCCACGTGGAAAACAGCTGGCAGGCAAGCATCTGTCAGCTAAACTAGATAGGCAAGAGGTCTCAGCCCTTGAAGACATAGGGTCCTAATGAGTCAATGAAATGTCAACGTGTAATCCTTTCACAAAAGACAAGTAATCCCTGAATCACGAGCATCCCAAATCCAGGATTCCCAGCATCTGGGGTTGACAGCTTCCTGACCAAAAGCCATCAGGTAAAGTGTCATACATAATGGCTGATGCGGAGGTTTGTGAATATGGTAATAGCCTTAAAGAAACCAGGACAGTGAGTGCTGCACTAAGATGTGGTATCTAACACGAAGAGACCTAGAATTAGTTCATTCATTAAACTTTAATGCAATGGTAAACTGTATTCATGAAAACTCTTCACTGTAGTAAGTCACCACTGAGTTTAATCGGGTTTTTCCCTACATGGAAGCCCACTCTGGAAGTGTGGACACCTAAACAGATGTCATACTGTGTGAACAGGCACATCTGAAATGCTAAACGTGCACGTACCTAAAGCAATGAAATGCTGAGGCTTATCCAAAGGACAGAGTTTATGGAAGTTTCCCTGTGTTCAAAGATTGCAATGGCAGAAGTGCCATCAGCCTATCAGTCTAATGAACCTGGGCCTTGAAAGAGTGTTGGCACATGTGTGACAATGCTGCTGTCTGTTTTACCAACCACCTACACATTTGTGGGACCCTACAGTGACTTTGTATTCTCTGCTATCTATAGAGGCAGAAGGAGTTTGGATTAGTCATGCACACATTAGTGAGTATGAATAAGGATAATGCCATTTGTGAGAAACACCTAAATAATAACCTAATCCAATCCACAACGTGGAGGAGGGTGGTAAAGGGTCTTTTTAACCAGGGGGCAGTTTGTTTTATTCTAAAAAGAGAAAAGAACATTTGACTAGCAATTTCATTTAACTTGAAACCCATGTGTCCTCAAAACTGTGAGTGAAGTTCACCTCAGGGCACCCGGGAGGGCATGTAAAGAATGTACCTCTTGCGGGTTTGACTGTGATGAAGGAAGATGAAGGAAGATGCCAGGTGAACATTCTTGGGACTTGCTCCCAGTTGAGTGGATGGAGTGCGTGTGGATGCTCAAAGGCCCAGTTTGCTAGAGTTAAAAGTATCCTGACTTTGGAGATTTGAAGGCTTGCATTTCTGGTTCTAGCTGTGTCTCAGAGGTCTGTGAGGCCTTAAGTGACATCTCGAACCCTCTTAGGCCTATTTCCTCATCTATGAAACCTGTAAGTGCTTTTCTATGAGGATACTTTTCACTGCAGTGACAGACGTGGGAGGCCTATTCAACCCACAGACAGAGCACTGAGCGTGCAGAAAGGAAAGAGACTTGATGTCACTGTCACCCTCTCGCCTCTCTCACACCTAGCCTTCTAGGGGTTGGTAGGATTCTCGTGAGAGAATAAGATCCTTTTCGAAAAGATCGTGAAGACTAAGCAGAATGTTTCTCGGTTGGCCTGGGCAGGTTACTGAGTTCAGAGTCTGCAGTGGTTGTGCTCTGGGGCTGGGAGTGAGCTGCACCAGGGTTTGAATCCTGGTCCACCTCTTACTAGCTGTGTGATGCCAGGAACTGTCTTGCATTCTCTGTTCAGGACATTCCTACCTTTCATGGCTGTTTGAGGATTAAATAAGATAATGTGGGTAAAAGCTCTCAGCGTAGTGCCTGACCCATAGGAGCTGTCACGTATTGAGCACTGACTGTGATTATACAGTTACAGGGCAGTTAACAGTGCTCTTGCTGTGCACCAAATGCCAGGCTAGAGCTCAGATACGATGGACAATGCGTCCTGGCTCCTACAGTGAACGAATCTCACAATTTAGACAGGGAAAAGGACACATAAGTGGGCAATTACCGCACAGTATGAAAAGTCATGGCCCGGAAGCGAACCCAGGGTGCTATGGGAACACACACAGGGCTGCTCAGTCTAGCCGCAGGGCACCAGAGGAAGCTTCCTGGAAGGTGCAGTGTCTCTCCAGGGACCTGAAGGGTGAGCAGGAGTGGTTTAATGACGGACGGGCAGACCGAGCTCTCAGAGCTACCGTGGTACTCTTTTCCATCCCCTGTGGACCACAAGGGCCGAGGCCCTGTGGGCTCCAGGACACATTCTTTAATTCCTCATGTTTTAAGTATTGGGGAGGCCATATCAGAGGAGGCCGTGTGCTTCATCTGGGTGCGCACAAGTGTATGTTTAAAATCCGCCAAGAGTATTAGTTATTAACCCATGTAGACTCCCAGCAGGGAAATGAGCTTTAATTCCTTTTCCATTGCTGCATCTTTTGTTAGTCACTGCTAACATCATCATCACCACCATCACCATCGTCATCATCACCCTGATCCATTTCAGGTGCTTTGTGTGGAAGTTGTGGAAAAGCCAGCACTGGGGAGGGAGTCACAGTGGAAATACTGTGGGAAGGGAGGAGAGAACATTCCACATTATTCCTCCCCTCTCATGGACTCTGCAAGCTTCCTGCTCCAATTTAGATCACTCGCTCCCAGTCCTTCTTAACCCAAGAATGAGGGTGAAACAGCTTGGATTTTTACCATCAATACTCTAGCCAAGAAGGGGAGTTTTGTCAGAACTGGGTCTTCCTGGGCCCCTAGAGGTGTGGTCACTGCTGGAATTCACTCGATATCCACATTGGAGCTGACCCCTCACATGCCCCCATAGAACAAGTGTCCGAGGGAGGGCCACAGATGCCAGGCCCTGAACACTCATCTGTTTGCCTCCTGCAGAGTTGCTGTGGAAATGCCGTTCTTATCCTGGCCAACCAATTAGGCCCACGATGTAGTGCTTGATTTAGAGTCCAGCAATGACTGAAGAGTAGTTATTTAAATAACAGCTTCCAGTGTTTCTGACCTGGTGACAGCAGGCGGCGACGATGCAGCAATAACTATCCTTGGCCTGTTATCACATCTTCCCCCTCTCCAAGGCATGATGAGAAATCTTTAATCACCAAGGTGCTCAGGACCAGCAATTCTTGGTTCAGTGTGTGTGTTTCCCTTGGAGATCTGACCTCATTTATTTTAGGGTATTGGCTTTGCCTGGCCCAGGGACAAGGTTTCGGGGAGTGTGAACACCTTCACAGAGTGCTATGGGGGTGATAAGGGAGCAAGCTGGCAGGGGCCTCCCTCACCTATGGCTCTCTCCTCTGTCCCTCCAGGAGTGGCCGGGCTGACCTGGCAGCCATATACCATGAGCGCATCGACGTGGAAGGCCACCACTATGGGCCTGCATCTCCGCAGAGGAAAGATGCTCTCAAGGCTGTAGACACTGTCCTGAAGTACATGACCAAGTGGATCCAGGTGACCTGAAGCTAAGACACCTGGCCTGGCCTTCTCTCTGTTTGTCTCCCCCACAGTCATGCCTGTCAACATCTTCCCTTTTACTGCTAAAGGTTGACGGGGCCGGCACAGGCTTGACGAGTCCCTCTGCTTCACACAGTGCCTCCTGCGGTACCAAGCGATCCCTTGTTCCATAGCCAGGCCAGTGGACCTAGGTGTGCCTTCTTGCCTGGCTCGGCTGGAGAGATACCCAGCTCTGTGGAATCCTAATAAGTTTGGTAGCAGCTGGGCGTGTAGACAGGTTCCAGTGCTGATTCTACCTCATGCTTTTGCTGAATGACTACAAGTGTTTGGTTTTGTTTTTGCCTTTGCTTTACCTTCCTGTGCTTTATCCTGTACATCTGCAACATGGGCACGTGATAGTTCTCAAACAAGCACACAAGTTTGTTGAAAGAGCCAAAGAAGATGCAAACAGAGGGTCGACCTTAAAAAGCTGAAAGTGCTGTGTAAGGTGTCAGCACGAATTGAATGGGACTGAGCTTCACAGTCCCCTCTGCAAAGGGCTTCTGTTGTGGGTTTTGAACTGGGTCTCACCAGGGCAAAATAGTAGATGATTAAACACAGAACTGAGAAGATAGCCTTTCTCCTATCGTTTGCAGTTGACAAAGTTTTCTGAGTGTATGAGCCTCTCTGTTGTGCCATAATGACTGCCTTTTCCCACCGCACAGGAGCGGGGCCTGCAGGACCGCCTGAACGTCATCATTTTCTCGGATCACGGAATGACCGACATTTTCTGGATGGACAAAGTGATTGAGCTGAATAAGTACATCAGCCTGAACGACCTGCAGCAAGTGAAGGACCGTGGACCTGTTGTGAGCCTTTGGCCGGCCCCTGGAAAGCACTCTGAGGCAAGACAGGCCCGTAGCGGGTGCAGGGGGGCCATGCGGGCCCTTGTGTATCGCCACTTTGTACTGTGTCCTTTCCTTGTAGTTTTTTTTGTTTGGTTGGTTTTTTTTTTTTTTTTTTTTGAGGTGGAGTTTCACTCTTGTTGCCCAGGCTGGAGTGCAATGGTGCGATCTCAGCTCACTGCAACCCTCTGCCTCCCAGGTTCAAGTGGTTCTCCTGCCTCAGCCTCCCGAGTAGCTGGGATTACAGGCATGCACCACCACACCCGGCTAATTTTGTATCTTTAGTAGAGACAGGGTTTCTCCATGTTGGTCAGTCTGGTCTCGAACTCCTGACCCCAGGTGATCAGCTCGCCTCAGCCTCCCAAAGTGCTGGGATTACAGGCGTGAGCCACCACGCCCGGACTTTTCTTGTAGTTTTAATACTGACATACGGAGCAGTGTCAGGAGCTCAGATGCTGGGGACAGACTATCTAGTTTGCCTCTCACTCCCTGAGTGACCTCGATCAAGTCTCTGTTTTTTCTTCTCTGAAATTGGCATGATGATACCTACTCCACTGAATGTCATGAGAATTAAACGAGATCAAGGAAGCACCGTACAGGACCTCACCAGGGCTGTTTTTGTTTGTTTGTTTGTTTTTGTTGTTGTTGTTGTTGAGACGGAGTCTTGCTCTGTTGCCCAGGCTGGAGTGCTGTGGCTGAATCTCAGCTCACTGCAAGCTCCGCCTCCCGGGTTTACGCCATTCTCCTGCCTCAGCCTCCCAAGTAGCTGGGACTACAGGCGCCCGCCACCTCACCCAGCTAGTTTTTTATATTTTTTTTAGTAGAGACGGGGTTTCACCGTGTTCGCCAGGATGGTCTCGATCCCCTGACCTCGTGATCCACCCGTCTCGGCCACCCAAAGTGCTGGGATTACAGGCTTGAGCCACCGCGCCCGGCCTGTTTGTTTGTTTTTGAGATGGAGTCTCGCTCTGTCACCCAGGCTGGAGTGCAGTGGCATGATCTCGGCTCACTGCAACATCCACCTCCCGGGTTCACACCATTCTCCTGTCTCAGCCTCCCGAGTAGCTGGGACTGCAGGCGCCAGCCACTACGCCTGGCTAATTTTTTTGTAGTTTTTTTTAGTAGAGACAGGGTTTCACCATGTTAGCCAGGATGGTCTCGATCTCTTGACCTCATGATCCGAGCCTCAGCCTCCCAAAGTGCTGGGATTCCAGGCGTGAGCCACCATGCCCAGCCTAGGGCTGTTTTATTATAGGCCCAAACGCAGCACTTCTCAGGCGCATCTGGGGAGCATCAGCAGCATCCCTAGGCTGCCCTTTCTCAGGAAGGAGGCTGCTGCCAGGCTGATCTGTTTCTGTGGGGAACGAGAGGGTAAAGAACGAAGGGCTGAGGCTGTATGAAGTGCCCATCTCCTTATGTCAGGAGCCACCGTTCCCAGCTCTGTTCAGTTGGAAGCCAGACCAGCTCCCCACCCTGGCCCCTCTGCCTCCCTGTACGTGAGCATGGCGGTGTCGTCATAGCTGCCTCCTGGCTGCTGTGAGGGATATGGAAGCACGCTGAGCCCCCTGCAAGGACAGTAGTGTCCATGACGATCCCCACCAGAGGGTGATCCCTACGGTCACCGCCCTGCACTGGGTGTGGTTGAGTTCCCACAGTGCCAAGATAGGGGATAAAGCTCCCCACAGTCACTGCCCCGCGTCAGGGATGACTAGACCTCTGCTTCCCCTGCTCTCAAAACAAATATTCTCCCCAGCAGTAGCTGGCGACCTACCCTGAGAAGGGAGGAGGAGCAAGTGGCACCTTCTGCTGGCTGCTCGTCCCTGAGTTCCTAGTCACTTCCCAATATGGGCTTTGTGGCTCGTCCCACTCCCAGATGAAACTGATCATGGCGGGAAGCAACTGTCTTCCTGGGGGCAGGCAACCTGCTGCCCCTGGAGGTTGCCAACCATAGGGTGCCAGGAGTAGGTCCTGGCTGGCCTGCTTTCTCTCACCATCCTCACTGCAGCGATGCGATTGGCTCTGGACAGTCATTAGTAAGGATTAAGCACTGGTGGAGGCCGGGGTCTCACCTCTTTAGCCCAATCCTTCTGCAAATGCATCCTCCTTTCCTTAAGAACTCCGGATTTCCTTAGGTAGAAAATCATAACTCATGGGGCCTACTCCCTATAAGATCTGTCTATTTGGGGTTGAGGAACACAGATGCCCACAATGCCACTGCTGCCAGCCTTGCCCCATGCCCAGGGGGACGGCCCTTTGTTCTCAGGCCCCATGGTCAGGAACTATAGGTGCGGGCTATGTGTACGCAGTGTTCCCATGAGCTCCCAAAATATGAAATCAGGAACAGTATTTTACACATTGGCAGGTTCTTGAAAATAAGTATTTTGTTGTTGTTGTTTTTGGCAAGAAAGATCATCCTTGTCTCCAATTTGGCACTTAGGAACGTGCTGTCTCCAGAACTTGGGCATCAACAGCTTTTGAGCTAGGGAGAGCTCCTTCCAAGGTAGTGTTCAAGTCAGGCATTGCAAGCAGCCAAAGCAGTTGGTAGAGTATTCAAAAGCGGGGGCCATGTTTGGGCGACAGTTTGTCATGTGACGGACACAACAGTTTGTGAGACCTGCTGTGTGTCGCCAGATTTTTCACTTATACAAAAATCCTTCTGCAAATGCATCTTCCTTTCCTTAAGAACTCCAGATTTCCTTAAGTGGAAAATCATAACTCACGGAGCCGTCAGAAACCATCCACTAAATTATTTTACAGAGTTGAATTGATAAACTCAATCTTATCTTCAGTTATGCCCAGAAATGTATGCCTGATTTGGCTAAAGGCCAAGTCAACATCAGTCAGTCGATTTTAATTTTAGCCATAGATATTTAAGTGGCTGCTACTATTAGAAATAAGTACAGGGCCAGGCACAGTGGCCGATGCCTGTAATCCCAGCACTTTGTGAGGCTGAGGCAGGTGGATCATCTGAGATAAGGGGTTCAAGACCAGCCTGACCAACATAGTGAAACCCTGTCTCTACTAAAAATACAAAAATTAGCTCAGCGTGGCAGTGGGTACCTGTAGTTCCAGCTACTTGGGAGGCTGAGGCAGGAGAATTGCTTGAACCCAGGAGGTGGAGGTTGCAGTGAGCCAAGATCTCGCCATTGCATGCCAGCCTGGGTGACAAGAGCAAAACTCCGTCTCAAAAAAAAAAAAAAAAAAAAAATATATATATATATATATATATATATATATAAAGAAAAAAAGAAAAAGAAAAAGAAATATGTACAGGGCTACACTCGGTGGCTGAAGCCTATAATCCTAGCACTTTGGGAGGCTGAGGCAGACAGATGTACAAAGTATGTACCAAGTTTGCATCTTCATCATGAAATTAGCAATGTAATTAATGGCAAACAATTACTAGTGCTTTGAAGATTCATGTGCAAGTAGGATAGGCTCTAGGTCAAGTTAAAGAACAAATCTTTTTTGATCTTTGTGATATTTAATATTAGGTAGACCAATTTCTTACTTTCCTTTTAAAATCAGCATGGGAGTTTAGACATAAATAATATTAGAGCATGGGCATTTCGACGTTATTATAAAATGAATGAGGTGTGAAGGGTAATGTTACAGCAGACCCTTTATACTCACAACACTTGAGAAATAGAACATTACCATTACCTGGGACATCTGTATGTCCTTCTCAGACCCAATCCCCCTTTTTGCCCCCTCAGAGGAAACCACTGTCTTAAATTATTAAAACTTCTCTTTACAGTTTTACCATATATGCTGTTTAGTTTTGTAGTTGCTCAAACTATAATAAGAAATATAGAATTGGAATAATTTTGTCTGTATTTTCAGCAACTTTCTTTTTCCCTCTCAAGCTGAGATCCCTGAGAATCTTCCAGGAGTGTTTGTAGCTATAATTCATTCGTCTTCAGTGCTGTAGAGTATTCCATTACAGAACCACACCATGAATTCTTTCTCTCCCCCACTTTCGCTGGGCATTTGGGCTGTTCCAGTTTGCAGGGTTCATTGGTCCACATGTCTACAGGTGCACAGGCTTGAGGGATTTCACTCTGTTCCTCACAGTCAACTTCTTAGGTCAGAGAGTATGTGGATCTTCAGCCTCCCTGGATAAAGCCACCTGGCTTTTTGAGACACACAAGTTTTTTGTTTTTACGTATTCAAGTCTATCAAGTATTTGGCAATTTCTTTCTTTGGTCTTATACGTACGTTCTCCTCTCCCCTAGCTCCAGTAAATATTCACACGTATTTAAGAGAGTGAAACTGATCACCCTTGATTTTCCTTACAGGTATAT
The DNA here is from genome assembly GCF_037993035.2 of Macaca fascicularis. Classification (NCBI taxonomy): domain Eukaryota; kingdom Metazoa; phylum Chordata; class Mammalia; order Primates; family Cercopithecidae; genus Macaca; species Macaca fascicularis. Next base: position 188,908,192 of record NC_088379.1, on the reverse strand, counting down.
AACAAGCTGAGCACAGTGGAACACATGACTGTCTATGAGAAAGAAGCCATCCCAAGCAGGTTCTATTACAAGAAAGGGAAGTTTGTCTCTCCTTTGACTTTAGTGGCTGATGAAGGCTGGTTCATAACTGAGGTAATTATGAAATATGCACCAATTTATTCACAATGCAAATTCTATAAAACAGTCCAACGTGAAATAATAGTTACTCAAGTTTTTACACATAAAAGATTTTTTCATGTAGGCATCATTGGTTGCATTGTGTCTTTCTTTAGAGAATCAAAAGTCTTGATCGGGTAACTTTGTAGACACAACTGTAGATGTGAACCCAGAGTCATGGTTTAGACTTCGTGGCTCCAGACTCCCTGTGTTTTAACAAACGGGCCTTAACTCGATTACTGGGCTTACAATGTAACCTGTTTGCTTGAAAGCGGAACAATTACTGTGAACCAAAGCAATTGCTCAAGGGCAGTCAAAAGCAAGGAGAGGCTCAGCTAGCTTTCACCTTCAAGAGAAATGTTTGGCAAACGAGACTGCGAGTCCCCAGCATGCCAACTGGATCTTTCAGAGGAGATTATCATGCATTTTTGTTCCAATCTTTAATTGGACCTGTGGAGGCCTGAATGACCTCCACAGCCTCCTCCTGGCTGGCCTGGACGCTAAGCTCCCCCAGCTCTGGCATCAGCTTGTGATATCAGGCCATGGCGGGAAGGCCCTGCCCTTTAGGGGAGTCTGTGGTCAAGTGATGTTTACAGTTCATTCCTGAAGACAGCACGGCTTATTTTAGGAATTTGAAGGTAGCTTGCAGTTATTAGCTTGGTTCAAAAGTAATTGCGGTATATGGCAAAAATCACAATTACTTTTGCACCAACCTAGTAGATCAGGCTCCAGGGTACATGAGAGTAGCTGGTTGAGGCCAATCAAGTGGAAGACCTCAGACTGTTGGTAGCCACCCTGGGAGGCAGGCTGGTGATGACCAGCAGGGAGGCTGACTGGGTAAGTGAGTGGGAGTCTGGGACATGGGCATGGGAAAATGGGGGTTGTGTGACATGAACCTCAGTCATGCAGGAGGACTGCGTGACTTCTGGGTGCTCTCAGACAGAGAGAAGCACCTGGCACCAAGGAACTGAGAAGAGAGCAGATCCGATTAGGAGTGTGAGTTTTGCAGAGCAGAGGCCAGCGAGGCCCTCCTCAGGCAGCTATGGCTTCTCTGCCACGTGGTTTACAAGGTGAGGGTCCCTCTGTTCCCTAACGACCTCTCCTCTACAATCCAAAATGCTTCTCATCGCTTCATCACACCGTGTGAGGTCATCTGGAGTGAGGTTAGGTTGGGATCACCAAATCATCACTTAGAGTGGTTGGCTCAGGACCTCACACAGAGCACATATGTAGTCAAGCAAGTCACCGGTCTCACTGTATTCCACAATGCCAGCCTTCCAGATCTCACCAAAGGGCTTACTGTTTGAACTTTTTTCAGTTCATAAAATTCTGGCAGAATTGCTTTGAATTTTTAAAAGCAAATATGCCCTGAAGGTTAATTCCCAGCCGTCAGTCATTTCTTAGCTGGCTATTTGCATCCGTCTTTACTTCGTGGTCTTTAGCTGAAGTCGCCTGTGCTGAGAGACGGGGTGGAAGGCAGGGAGGGTGTAAGAGGGCAGAGGTGATCCGGGCATCTTGGTGGAAAACAGGCTTAGGTAGGGGAGTGCAGGGCCAGAGGTCACTATGGAGATGCTGGATGACCAATGAGGTGCCGTCTCAATTCCATCGAGAAAGGTCTTGGCCCCCGGCAGTAGGGTGTGACAGGTGCTGGGGAAGCAGCTTCAGCCCTGAATCCTCTCAGTGAAAGTAAACATGGTGTCTCAGCAGCCACACGTCTGGCATGAAGATGCTGGGCCTTCCAGTGAGTGATGAAACGCAGTACTGGGAGACCTTGAGACATCCGTTAAGACGTTCTTGGTCATAAATCACAGCCCCTTTGATAAATGTGGCTGAAACAAAAAGGATTTACTATCCCACATAAGTAGAAGTCTGGAGGCAGGCAATTCCAGGATTGCTGAATCCAGCAACTCAATTATCTCACGCCCCAAGCCAGCTCTTCTGCAATGCTCTTGGCTTTCTTCAAGGTCACAAGATGGCTGCTGCAGCTCCACACATCACATCATATCCCATCAGGACATTCCAAAGCAGGAAAGAAAGGGTGTGGGTTCTGTTTGCACGTCTCCTACTTTTATCAGGGAGCAAAATATACATACCAGAGCCAGGGCCAGACTCGGGTTTTGTAGGACTCTGAAGATTATGGAATTAAGGTGAAGGGGATCTCTCTTTAAGAAGAAAATATACACAATTATGAATACAAAATTAGGTACAGGGATTTGGAAGAAGTTCACACACATGAAGAACCTTGATGCATAAGCTGTAAATCTGCTTCTGCCCAGAACCCACTAGCGGCTTCCCCTCGGTCTCATTAATCAGCTGACTAGTGGGGCTAGGAAGTTCCTGCCTTGGGTCAGCTTTGGTTCTGAGATCTGAAGTTGTGCTGAAGTGCAGACCAGAGGGTCCCAATCACAGGACAAAAGTGAAACAGAGGCCAGGAATCAGGCAGACTGGGGCCCCGAAACAAAGAACAGAAAGAAGGGGTGAGGGGAGAGCAAGGACAAACAGCATTTTTGTCTCTGCCCCATTTTGTCTCTGCCCCATTCTGACTTGCGCTGGCCCACTCAGGATGCCCAGTGACAAGTGTGAGGACACGTCCTCCTTCCGCTGGCTCTGCGTCCATCTCCCCTCCATCCTTCCACCCCGCACTCTGCTGTGGGTCCAGGTGCCTGCTCCCTTCCATCTCCTCGCCATCATCCTGCCCCGTACTCTGCTGTGGGTCCAAGTACCTGCTCCCTTCCATCTCCCCCCAGTCATTCTGCCCCATACTCTGCTGTGAGTCCAGGTGACTGCTCCCTTCCATCTACTCCCCATTATCCTGCCCCGTACTCTGCTGTGGGTCCAAGTACCTGCTCCTTTCCATCTCCCCCCAGTCATCCGCCCTGTACTCTGCTGTGGGTCCAAGTACCTGCTCCCTTCCATCTCCCCCGCATCCTCCCGCCCCATACTCTGCTGTGGGTCCAAGTACATGCTCCCTTCCATCTCCCCCACATCCTCCTGCCCCCGTACTCTGCTGTGGGTCCAAGTACCTGCTCCCGTGGAGGAAACTGACAAATTAGCGTTGACCATGTTATGTTCTATTATGTGTTTTGTACGCATTGACAAATACACACACACACGTTTGTCTGAGTAAATCAGAAGTGAGACCATCAGTTAGCAAGGGCTAAGCAGTACTGTATTGTGCGTCTTAGGGAGAAGCCACAGACCAGAAAGGAAGAATGCCTAGCTATTGACAATTACTGGAGCAGCATTTTAAAATATACAATCATTTCCAAAGGAAGATTCGAGGTAATTTCAAAGATAAGTGAAGCAGGAACTTTAAAAAGAAAAAAAAGAACATCAGAAATAAGATAAATAGGGTGTGAAAAAATAAGATTAGCTCTGAAAGATGAGGGTTGCTCACTAATAGACTATCCATGGTGGCTCACACACCTTTAATTACTAATGATAAGGGCTGCGAAACTCATCTTCATGTATTACACCCGGATCCTTAGCAACTCTAGAACGACCCCTCCCCCAAAGCTTCAATGGTATGCATAGAAAGTTATTTTATACCTTGCAGATAATAAATACATCAAGAAAAATTTCTGTTTAAATTTTAGTCAGTGACAACAGCAACTACTACAATAATAATAGCTATCTTGAATTAAGTGCATCCTAGTTCCTGTTTCTAATTCTCCTAATGACTCTGCATCGTGGATATTGTTAGTTTTGTTTGTTTGTTTTGATGTTGTTTTCTTGTTTTTTTTTTGTTTGTTTTTGTTTTTGTTTTCTTTTTGACACGGAGTCTCACTCTGTCAGCCAGGCTGGGATGCGGTGGCATGATCTCAGCTCACTGCAACCTCTGCCTCCTAGGTTCAAGAGATCCTCTTGCCTCAGCCTCCCAAGTAGCTGAGATTACAGGTGCCCGCCACCATGCCCAGCTAATTTTTGTATTTTTAGTAGAGATGGGGTTTCACCATGTTGGCCAGGAGGGTCTTGAACTTCTGAATCTCAAGTGATCCGCCCGCCTTGGCCTCCCAAAGTGCTGGTATTACAGGTGTGAGCCAGCACACCCAGCTGTTATTGTTAGTTCTGCAAATAACATACAGCCAAATAAAATGGAACACACATGTGGTTCTCAGCTTCCAAGAAGCTAATCCAAAGAGAACAATCAGTTCCATTAATATAACTTACAGCATCTATATTCATGAACATATATGTTTCTCTGGAAAATCATAATTGTCCCTGAGTCCTGAGAGACACTGCGATATCTTTTAATGACTTTTTGCAGTTTCCTAGACTAAATATCTTAATCATTTTACTTCTACCCTGGAATTTGCAAATTTTTATTATGAAGAAACCATATGTAAAAGTTATAATTTCTGATTCTACTTTAGTATAACATTGGGGCTTTATTTATTTGTTTTCTGAGAAATCCCAAAAACAAGTGCCCATTCTTTCTTTACTGGCTTAAACTTCTTTTTTTGACATCATTCTATTGTTTGTTGTACTTTCTTGACAACAGAGAATTAAAAACCCCATTCTATATCCTTGTTTCTGCTCTGTGCCAAGGCTATTAATCTCTCACATTCCTATTTGCAAAACTTCTCCCCAAATGGTAAAAGAACGTTATGTTTTGCCCTGAAACCTACACACCCATCCACAGTGCATGCGATGACATTTCAGGGCTGGCTTACACTTCACATCTGTGGCATGGCAAGACTCTCAGCCTGAAAGCAATCTCTCCAGGTCTGAGTTCGGCTGGCAGATGAGACTGGTTTCTGGTTTAGCCATGATGAGGAAAACAGCTGAGTCAGGACACGGTGATGCTGGGTGACAGCCACTAGAGTCCTGTCCCCCACTCCTTTCTGCCTATAGCCGCCATCCCAGAAACATGGAAGATTTGGTTTCCTTGGTAAAAATGCCCCTCCCCAAAACACACTAACTTTCTACCATCGATTTAAGTCTTGCAGACTTTAAGGCGGCGGCACTAACAGGAAGACTTCATTGAGTTCATCTTTTTCTCAGGATTTCTTAGAGAGGAGTCACTGAAAAAGATAAAGACAGGAACAGATTGTCTTTTTTTTTTTTTTTTTGAGACGGAGTCTTGCTCTGTTGCCCAGGCTGGAGTGCAGTGGCGGGATCTTGGCTCACTGCAACCTCCACCTTCCAGTTTCAAGTGATTCTCCTGACTCAACCTCCCGAGTAGCTGGGACTACAGGTGTCTGCCACCATGCCTGGCTAATTTTTCTAGTTTTAGTAGGGATGGGATTTCACCACATTTGCCAGGCTGGTCTTGAACTCCTGACCTTGTGATCCACCCACCTCAGCCTCCCAAAGTGCTGGGATTACACAGTCATGTAGTGGGACTGCTGACCCTGCCATAGTAAAGCAAGCCCCCTGGCCAGGGGCCCCCAGTTTGCCTCTGCCCCTGCACTCTTTAATAGTCCAGCTGGATTTCCAGCTGCTGTCAGTCCTTTCTCCGGCCTCCTGTCCTGAAAGGAGAGAAATCTGAAAGTGTTCTTATCCCCATAGGATGAAACAGAAAGAGGTAAAGCACAGGCTGCCTCCATGGGTCCAGCCTGAGCCTGTCATAGGAAATGGGCCTTCCTCACGGAAGTCCTACCTGAGACCTGGTCCCTGTCCTCTGGAAAGCCTTTGCCCTGCGTCTTCCCTCCAGGGGATGAAGATCACGCTCTTCCCCAGAGCACAGGAGCCCTGCCCAGGCTGGCTCCACTGGGGTTCTCAGTTGGACACCCTGCCACTCCCTCTCCCAGGGGCCTAGGGCAGGTTGGGTTGTCACAATGTCATGGTGGGCCAAGGACACTGAGGAGGCAGGCTCGGTGATGCTAAATTATGGGAGAGTCAGGCACAACACAGCAAAATGACAAGTGGAGAAGGGCAGTTTGCAGCAGACTCAAGCATACTCTTCCATCCCCCACTGAAGGCCGTGTGCATCAGCCATCACGCGCCTAGCAAACCAGCAGATGTGTGCCAAGTGCCGACTACATGTGATGGCCAATGAAAAGTTCTAATTCCACAGTGGGGAGCCACTGGGAGTCCTTGTCCCCCTCCCGCTCTCCCTGCTCATGAAGACAGTAGATACTAAATAAATACACATACCACACAAATAAATCACTGTGGTAAGGGCTGTCATGGACACAGAGATTGCCATGAAAGAGGGTACTGGGGTGGGGGAAACAGGAGCCCGATGTAGGTGAGGGGCTACGGGGGCCTCTCTGAGAAGAGAGCTTGAGGCTGAAACCCAGAGGAGGAGTTCTCAGTGGTCAGGCGGGAAGAGGAAGTGCTCTCCAGGCTGAGGGAACGGTCTGCTTGAAGAACCTGAGCTGGAAAGACCTTTGAGAGTTAGAGGAATGGAAAGAATGGGCCAGGTGGCCAAGTGTGGGGAGCCAGGAGAGGGGACGTGGCAACGAGATGGGGCTGCTTAGGTAAGCAAGGGACCATTGGCCCAGGACTTGGTATTTTTTATCTTAAGACTTGGCATTTTTGTGGCCGGGCATAGTGGCTCACACATGTAACATCAGCACTTTGGGAGGCCGAGGCAGGCGGATCACCTGAGGTCAGGAGTTTGAGACCAGCCTGGCCAACATGGTGAAACCCCGTCTCTACTAAAAATATAAAAATTAGCCAGGCGTGGTGGTACGTGCCTACAATCCCAGCTACTTGGGAGGCTGAGGCAGGAGAATCACTTAAACCTGGGAGGCAGAAGTTTCCGTGAGCCAAGATTGCAGCACTGCACGCCAGCCTGGGCGACACAGCGAGATTCCATCTCAAGATAAAAAAACAAAAAACTTGGTATTTTTTAATCTTAAGTTCAATGGGAAACCACAGGGAATTTTTCCAGGTAATGATCCATTATCTTCAGGGTAATGTAATTCACAGCTCATGGGAAGAACAGAGTCAAAGAACAAAGTCAAACAGGTCATGAGCAGTTCCATGAAAATTCTTACACTGACCCGCTAAATAGACTGTCAATGTGATTTCATCCACCTTTAATTAGTAATACTGGTTGCTGTGAACAACAATCTTAATTTTTCATGCCTGGATCATTGTAGACTTTGGAAAGAGCTCCCTATGGTCCTCCCAAAAGTTTCAATGACATACACATCAAGTTATTTTATGTTTTACACATAATAAATATATGGTTTTTTTTTTTATTTTGGTCAATAACAACCATAACAGTAGTGGCTATCTGGAATTAGGTACCTCCTCAGTTCACTCTCTCTGCATTGTGGATACTGCGATCCCAATTTTACTGAGTTAATGGCGGCTCATCATTTTAGGTCCCATGCCTATGGTTACAAATCTCTGAGCAACAAACCCAGGACTTGAATTCCAGTCTAGCCATGAAGCACACAGTCCCACCCAGTTCTTCTAAGATGTTCCAAACATTTCATCAGAATGTTCAATGCGTTTCTGACCTCGTGTTTCCCAGTTACAGACTCACCCTTCTGGCTTCTGTGGGGTCTAGAGCTACGTCTCGGCTCCTTCACACTTGCAGAAACAGAAGTTCTACCATCGTCCTTTTAAATTTTTTTTGCTCATGTCATACTGCAAAAATCTCTACAGTTGCTCCAAGCCCAATTTACCTCCTTTTCTTCTTCCTTACCCCAACCCCTTTCTTTCTTATCACCAACATGGGTGATTTGCATATACCAGAACCAAAATTTTTCTGGTTGTGAAAACAATTCTTCCATTGCAACACTTAAGTGTTGGGAATTTGGTGGTCAGGGAGAGGTAACCGAGCTCGCCCAAGTAACTTCAATCAGCCTAATAAATAATCAGTAGAATCCCTGGAATGCCCTCTCTGTGCCAATCCCTCCCTGTCCTTCAAAGGCCAAATCAAACACCATCTCTACCAGGAAACACTCAAGAGTTGCTAATGCTCTCCAGCTTGGAATTCCGTAAGACCTGATGCTACATTTGTTTGTTTTGGACTCTGCCCTCCTAGAGTGGAAGCTCCCTGAGGACAGGTCTTTGGCATCTCGACTTTTGTTTCCCATCATGAACTTGTACACAGTAGAGTCTCAGTAGATGTTAGTGGGTGGTACGAATTATTAAACATTGAGGCAGTTGATTCCTGACTCTACTTATTGACAGGTTGTTCACATGGCTGGTGTGTAAACCAGTCACCATGTAAACCAGTCACCAAGTAAACAGAGAAGAAAGTGAAGTCAGGCTTTCAACCCTGGCTAATTATTAGGAGCTCCAGAAGAGATTTCAACAGGGAAGAGATGTTGAAAGCACGAATTCTCCTTGCATCAGTTGACCCAGAGCTACAGTCCAAGGCCGAGACACACAGCCCTGAGGGGCTGATTCCTGCAGCCTCTCCTGGACAGTGTCCATCTTATGCCACCATGCTCATGAAGGTAGGATGGGGAAAGATTTCCCCAGAGCTTGGTGAAAGATCATAGAACATGGTCCGGACCCCTGCCTGACTTGAGAGAAATGCAGCAAATTCAGGCCCAAGCTTCTAAAGGAGGCCGATATTTTTCTCCAGAGGAGAGACTTATTTTGAAAACTGGAACAGGATATGAAATGCCAGGCTCAATTCTAAAGCCTGTGGTTGAACGGCTGTGAGGCCTGGACCCAAAATATCTGGGGAAATCAAGACAATCTAGAAAACGTGGCTTCGGAGCTTTAGTGACAGCTCGTGTGGTATTGTCCAGGCCTGCCTGAGCTTCAGGAAGTCAGATGCGGGGCGGGAAGCTGCATGCGTTCTGGTGGTGACCAGGGCCGTCTGTGTGAGCTGCATGGGAGCACAAGCATACCCTTCTCAGCCTGGCTGCAGTGCAATCAACGTGATTCGGAAAAAAAAAAGAAAAGAAGAAAGAAAACCCATCCACTGAGTGCTTTTCTCCAGCGCTTCGCTCCACGCCGAGAACGTCTGCGTCTCTGGATCCCTGCTGACTTTGCTGCCTGCAGTTCCCATTTCGAGGAGCAAGCAGTGTGTGGCCAGGGGGTCTCTGGGGTCAGGCCAGTGGTCTGCTGCCTGAGCAATTACATTCTGTTTTAGAAAGACAGAGAAAGGGAAATGGTTAGAGAAACATCTCTTTGGAGCGGCATGCGGCAAACACATCTCAAAGGCTCATAACCGCCACTCCCACGGGCTCCGAAGAGTCCCGCTGGCTGGAAGCCTCTTTGCAGGACAATTTAAAATAGCAATGCCACAAAATCCGAGAAAGCGTGGTTTATAATAGAAACCATATCTCGACCTTCACACTAGCAGCAAAACCATCCAAGCCAGCCAAACTGTCATCATTTCACCAGAGTTTTCACAGAAGCCACCCATGGCTTGAACATTATTGGTGACTTTTCTTAGACTGGGAGGATGTCAGAAGTGTATTGTATTTTCAGGGAGGTGGGAGGCTTCTGTTATAACCATGTCCTAGAAGAAAAATGCGGATTTTTATTAGGCCTCTAATACACCTTAGATAGGTTTCACCTTTTATTTTCATCTGACCAGATTTCAACGGTGTCCCCCAGTTCCCTGGAGACCTGCTGTGATGCCTCAAGGGAGAAAGGGAAGAACTTGGGTCCCTGACCCCACACCTCATGAGAATTATACTTTCAGTAGTTGAAAGGAGACATGATAGTTAAAATGTGTAACAACCAGCACCCCATGGGTGCCAGCCATTGAGAATGAAGCACCTGTTGGAGCAGCTGGAGGGCCGCCCTAACTCCTGTCTGTTGGAAAGCAGCCCTGTGCCAGCTAATGCTGTGCCTAATTCTGTGGTCCCTTGAAGCCCTTTGAACTTTGTAAGAGGGAGGGCCCATTTTGCTATGCCCAGGGCCACACAAAGGGAGATGAGGCACAGTCCCTGATCTCAGGCATTTCTCAGAAAAGGACAATCATCCTTTTACATGGCCTATGGCAGATGCCAGGTGAGCAGCTTCCAGGGGTTCCCATGCCTGACTGCACATCCCGACCACCTGGGGGACATTCAGAAGAGATTCCTCAACTCCTCCTGACCTGCTGAATGCAAATATCCAGGAGCCAGGTCCAGGCCAAGCTCAGGGTGGTCCTTGTGCAGCCAGCATGGGATGCACTGGTGTGGATGGTGAGCACCCTGGTTTCCAGCAGGGAGTGACGCTGTGGCCTCTGTGGGAAGAAGGCCAGAGGGGCAGCACCAGGCAGAGCAGGAGGGACCAGACAAGGCCCTGCAACGGCACCTCTACTCTGGGTGGGTTGCCAGGGAGGACAAGATTTCAACCCTCCCGCCACCTTGAGAGGAGTCATTTAGGGATGTAGGACACAGCTGGAGGCTGGATGTTGGGCAGCTGTTGGCCACCAGCCTCCTTTGCTATTCTTCCTGGCTTTGCAACCATTCTCCTATATATGGTGGAGAGAGACAGGAAGGAACGGGTGAGAAATATATATGCTCATGTATTCCAAAAATGCATCACGAAAAGACAAGTAAATGCGCCTAGAGTTTGCCAAAGCCACACCTTGCCCGTGTGCAACAGCAAATAATGAACATAGACCACTCGGTGCTCCCCGCCTCTTCCTGTCCCTCCACCCCTCCCTCCACCTGCACCTTCATTCCCAGCGCAGCCTCGCATTTCTGGGTGTGCTCCCCAGACAGCACAGCTCAGCTCAGCACACAAAGGGATCCTACAATGCTGAATGCAAACGGATGGGCCCTGGCAAGTGTAGAACAAACTGTATTTACTGGGTTTCTGATTTGGAGGTAAAGCGCGAATGTTGCAGTTTCTTTTCATTTTAATGCTAAGGATGATTAAGACAAAGGCCTGGTTTAGAAATTATAACCCTTATCTCATAATTATTCCTTGGCTACCCAAATTAATGCAAGCATGTAACAGGCATTATCACGGGGAGCTGGCGACGGAGTGCAGGCACCCAAATAGAATGCAGGCACCCGCATGAAACCGCGCAAGCCTGAAGGCAACCGCTCAGCCGCTTCTCACCGCGCTTCCTGGTGTGGGGTGATTTATTTCTGGTTCCTTCCTGTTAGAAATGATTAATTGGTTGAGGGGCTCATCAAGGAGGGTCCTGGCATTGCTGTCTACCCCTGTCTAGAGGAGGGGTCCTGGAGGGCACTGGGAAGCGCTGAGCACATCACCGTGGGTGAAGATGTTACCTAAATTCCTAATATAGTGCTGACTGTACAGTGGCCAACTTGTCCTGGTTCACCTGGGACTGTCCTGGTTTTCAAACTGCAAGTCTTGCATCCCTGAAACTCTCTCAGCTGCAAACCAGGAGAGTTGATCACCCTGTTTAGTTGCCACAACCCCGCTAGCAAAACAATCCAGTTCCTCTCCCCTTCCAGCTCTTCCAGCCGTCTCTCTCTGACGGCAGCTTTCTTTCCGTCTTTCCCACCTAGGTCATTCGAGGGCTCCCCTGCTCTTGGAGTTCCCAGGATTCTGTCACTGCAGAACCGTTGTAGTGACCCCACCCTCTTTATTTGGACTCCCTGTGTGGACTCCTCATCCTGATTTCTCCTCTCCATTTCCCTACCCCACTGCTACACACACTCACACACACATAAATATTAACACACACACAACACAGACACACATAAACACACACTCACATATACACACTCGTGCACACACATACATGCTTACACTCATGCACTCACACACACTCTCATATCCAGGCACATACACACTCATGCACACACACATGCACACACGCATGCACACGCGTGTTTACATGCATGTAGGACACATGCACACAGTTGCGTCCCCACTGACTGACTCTCCCACAGCCTCCTCCCGTGTCCCCTCCGCTGAAGGCCTCCCTGCGGCCTGAGCCTCCCTCCCTCCTTCAGGCTTGGGCACCCACTCCTGGTAGCGACTTACTCTGCAGTCAATGCCCAGCAGCTGCAGCCCCCTTCCTCCCTCACTAAAGCTGAGCTCTGTTAGGGGAAGGAGCCGCCCTCCACCTCTGTGCCCCCCACCCCAGAAGCCTAGCCGAGTTCCTGGCATGAATCCAGCGCTCAGTGCATGTCCGTGGAACTGAATAAACCAGCCCTGAAGTCATGGGCTTCTCCTACATGCTGGCAGGGATGTTCCACCGTCGCCTGGGACTCCTCTCACCTGGGGCCCCCCACTCCCTCTCTGCCCGCGTGGAGTGGATTTCCTCCCCACCAGATGATAAGTGGGGAGCCACCGCCTCCAGCACACGTTGCAGGAGAACCGGGTGCTTCCTGCCACCCTGGGAATTGGCTGCCCACCCTACAGTGGGATCCCACTTAGAGGCCCCCCTGCCCCTGAACACACACACACAAGCCCACCCTCACCCTTGTTTCTCACCTTCGGCCAGATCTGGAGGGCTGGGTCGCCTCCCGGGATGTCACTAGGTGGTGCTATGTGGCAGTCCCTGGGCCCTGCAGGGGCTGGATGGGGTCAGCCGGCCAACCAGGAGCTTCCGGATCCGCAGGTGGGGATTCCCGCTGTGGAGGTGGAGAGGCGTGTGGCAGGCCCTTCTTCGTAGGCCTGGCCTCAGCTGTATGCCCTTGAAAAGATAATGTGGGGTACAAAACAGAGGTGCTAAAAGTCACTGGCAGAGGGAAAAGAAGAAAATCGTCGCCGCAGCATTGTGAAATGAAGGCTGAGGCCATCACTTACACTACACAGTCACCTGTGCACCTGACCTGCCAGGTGGCTACGATTTTTTCCTCAGTAAGAGCAATTGTTTTTCTGGGGCAACTTGTTATTTTAATAAAAATGAGTCGATTTACCTATGACTAGAAAGATCCAAAAATCACCTTCAGGGCTGGGGTTTTCATGGCTGCGTGTGTTGATTTGTGGAATCTAGGCCGTCGGGCTTCATCTCTCTTGCCTCTGTTCTTTGTCATGGCACACACACAGATTATGAGGTTCATAATTGGTGAGGTCGTTCATAGCAAAAGAGTTCCACTTCGTGCTTCAGTGCTCTCCGCCTTGTAGACTGTGAGAGGGAGAAGCAACACATTAAATTAGCTGGTGAGACTAAATTGGGATGTGTTGTGATCATCACCATGGACAGATAAGGAAGAAAAAGAGAAAGTTAGAGATGCAGTAAGTGAAAGAAACCTTCCCATGGAAAAACACGAGCCACAGCTGGAGAAGGAGGGACGAGGGATGCGGGAAACTCAGGAAACGGAGAAACTTGGAAAGCTGCAATGCGAGGGGGCGATTTATGGGGTGAGAGCAGATGGCTGTGCAATGTGATATGACAGCTAAATAAGCATAAGCAGGCTCAGCCCTCACGACCCACACTGCCCGGCTGCATACGGCCTGGGTGCCTGGCCCCACCGCCAGGGGCATCTGCGGACCAGACCGCTGCCACCTATTGAGCACTTATTGTATGTCAGGGACTTAGCACACAGTCATGCCATCCCCCACAGACCCTACAAGGTGGCCAGGACCAGCAGGGAGACTGCAGCTCACAGAAGTGAAATAGCCAAGATCCCAGAGCTAGAAAGTAGCAGCTGGAATTTAACCTAATTTAACTGCACCAACCCAGTTCCAAAATCCTGTTAGTGCTTTGGTTCTGGTCACACTCTGTGAGTGAGGATGTGAGGTGCAAGGTGACACCTAACTGGCCAGTGCCAGCAGGAGCACTGCAGTGACCTCTGGCAGTATGGAGTGGAAGGGGCCCAGGCACCGGGAGACAGATGACCTGGGTTCCAGTCCCAGCCCTGCCTTGCACTAGCTGTGTGGCTCTGACTCAGTCACTTCACCTCTCTGAGCCTTAGTCCCTTCAACTACAACACGGAGGAAATGGTATCATCCCCACTGGGATGTTGTGATGGTTGAGTGGATGTTGGTGTCAGCTCTTGGTGGACTGCTTGGCTCACTAAACATATGATACTGTTACTAGTCTCGTGAGCCAACCTGTAAATTGCTGGTAGCTTAGCGGTCTTGATTCTACTCATTCATCATGACCAGCCTATTCTACCTCCTGCATTTGAAGTAGTAAATATTTGTAATATTGAAACCTGCGTAGCAAAGATGGACGGTTCGTCCTTGGTGAGGTCTTAGAAGAATGAGTGGCTTCTGTGGTACATGACTAGGCTTGCGCCCAGCCGGCTGCAGCCTCCACAGGACTTGCAAAGCCTTCTCTCAGTCCTCTATTTCATACGAAGTGAGCAGCTGTAGAAAATTTGGTTCTGAAGAAAAGAAGGGTGATGGGAAGTGATGGTTCTGGAACCCCTCCCAAAGGAAGAGTGGTTGAGGGAAATTAAGATCTGCAAAGCCTGGAAAAGGGAAGCAAAGGTGCCATCTTCCACTGTGCTCATTAACAGAGGAGAGGAGGCTGGCTTGGAGTTGCTCCCAAGGTCAGGGCTAGGAGGAAGAAGGGCAGGGTGGGCTGCATGGGAAAGGGCGCTGGAATGTGCTGAGGCTGGGCTCCAGCTGCTTTGCTAGGAAATGTGATTAGATAGATAATGTTTCCCGACGATTCTCCGTCAGCTGGATATCCCGCCATTCAGTTCAATGCTGACAACAATACCTGGAGTTAGAGTGGGCCTCACAGGTCAAGGGACTCCATCCCACAAGACAGCCCCCACTCAGATGCCAGCCACAAGTCCCAGGTCCCCAGGATGCCGGCACCTGTGTTTGATTTGGCTACATTCGAGGGATCACACTTCAGGTTTGATCATTCACTAGGACAATCACTGAACTCAGGAAAGCACACTACATTTAAGACGATGGTTTTATTGGAATGGATGGCCCTTAGGGAGGCACCACATAGAGAGGCCCGTGGGAGAGAAAGCATGGGAGGTGAGGCAGGCAGAGCTTCCACTCCCCAGGGGCTCCGGAACCGCACGCCCCGTGGGCTTCATATGGGGCTTCATTGAGCAGACACGAGTGAGGAAATCATGGGTCAGGTGATTGGACTCAGTCTCCAACCCCTCTCCCCTCTCCTGGTCTGGTTCCTCTGGTGGCCAGCCTCCACCCTGAAGCTGTCTAGCCCCCAACTCCAGGACCCCTCTCAGTAGCATTAATTCAGGTGTGGGAGAAAATAGCTCCTTTTAAATGGAAAGCCAAAGACATTCTTATCACTCAGGAAATTGTACCCCTGGTTTTCGGAGCTCTAGGTGAGAAACCTGGGACAAAGACCAAATACATTTTTTATGACACCACAGATACACTTTAACATCCCTTCTGCCACTAACTTACTATATTTAGTGGCTCTAAAACTGATTATGGGACACAATTCAGCCCCATGTAGGAAAACATCTTGTTAACTAGAGCACTTAGCAATTGAATAGGCTGCTGCCCAAGGTCTGAGCCGCCTGGAGCAGGAAGAGTGGCAGCTGAGGTTGGGTGGCTCAGTCAGTGTGCAGAGGAGGAAAGCGCCCCCTGCTGGAGGGGCAGCGTGGAGCAGATGCCCGCTCAGCACCACTCAGGACTCAGAGTCACGTGTCTGCCTTGCTTGGTTTCAGAATCGAGAGATGCTTCCGTTTTGGATGAACAGCACCGGCAGGCGGGAAGGTTGGCAGCGTGGATGGCACGGCTACGACAACGAGCTCATGGACATGCGGGGCATCTTCCTGGCCTTCGGACCTGGTAGGCGAGGAAATGACCAGATCCTCTCAGACCCCATTCCCAGGGAAGCATCTGTAAGGGGGGGCTATGGGTGCCAGGAGAGGCTGCAGATTTCCTTACAGACCCTCTTTATGAGCCAAGCAGAGCAAACCCAGCCGGTCTCCATGAAACATCTTTTGCTGGCTTCCTTTCAAATGCTTCTTGGGTTTGGCAAATGTAGCCAAATACTTTGCCTCGTAAATTTTAAATCCTGAGTGCAGTGAAGAAAATGTATTCCACATGTTTGTGATTCATTTTTTACCTAATTCATCAAAATGTTATTTCACAGCTATCTGATGTCCAGGAAAGCTTATCGGACACCAGGTTGCTGACAGCTGTGAGTCTCACAGTTGATGCGATCGCTTCTCAAGGTCTGGCTCTTCCACAGTCCTTTCCATCTACAGCACCCACCTCAGGGAGGCTCATTTAGTTTAGGGCCCAACCAGAAGCTGGGATGTGCTCAAGGGCAGGCACGGAAATGACCTTGAGCCTGACTTTGAGAATGAGCCAGAATGACGAGGGATGCCTTGGATGAGAGCAAATTTGCTTTGTCTTCCTTGACCAGATTAATTCCTAGGGCTGGAGGAGAGGAGAGATGGAGGAGGCCTATCTGGTCATTTGATTTAACAGATGGATCCCTGTCAATTCATACTTCGGAAAAGTTTGCCAAACACTCAAGATCTTACTACTACCTGAACACCCTCTTCTCCCAAAAACAAAAATTAAAAAGGGGAAAAAAGCATCCAACAGCCATCAGCCATCAACCAACCAGTTGACTGGTTCATGAGCTATCCTTCTTTCTTAGTACAGTCCCTCCTCCTGTACTAATTATAAGCAGCCTACCCTGATGCCTGTATTCTGAATGCCTTTCTCTAGATGTTGGTCAAAATGTTTCAGCCCCCAAAAGTCCACGTTTGCCTTTCAAATTATAGGTTAGATATCACATCTACAAGCTCTGCTTATCTCTTCAGTGTAGTAAGATCAAAGACGTATGTCAGCATCCCTTATTCGGCCTACCATGGTTCACTCTACTTTCCACAAAATCCCTGTTAAGAACTATGAGGTGTCAGTTTCTGCAACCTTCGTGGGTGCCTGAGCTTAGGAAACACATTAGTCCAAATTCCTTTCCGCATGTGATCCAGGTTCCCAAGTCCTCAAGGGAGCATTAGAAGCAGTAGCAGCAAATTCATGGAACACTAACAGGGTTCATGATGTTGGCCTAAGAGAGGGTTCTGAAGATGCTGCCTTTAACCAATAATGGTTATCAGGTGCTCCCTGTCAGCCGAACCCCAGGTCAGACATGCAGAGCCCCAAAGCTAAAGGAATTAGGAATGGAGCACGCTGAGGGTAACTGCTGGATTACATTGGATACATTCCAGGGTCATGGTCTCTCTTTGGGAGAACAGTAGTCAGCAAGGCTTTCATTCAAAAGTGTGGCACCCTCCATTCCCAGATGAGGGAAATAGGATCATGAATGCAAAGCAGTTGTCTGGGAAGGACTATATACAAATGAGAGTCTCAGGAATATATGTGTGTGTGTGTGTGTGTATGTGTGTTCTTGTGTGTGTGTGTGTGTTTCAGACAGTTTCTTGTCACCCAGGCTGAAGTGCAGTGGTGCGATCTCAGCTCACTGCAACCTCCACCTCCTGGGATCAAGCAATTCTCTTGCCTCAGCCACTTTAGTAGCTGGGACTATAGGAGCCCACCACCATGCCTGGCTAATTTTTGTATTTTCAGTAGGAAGACGGGGTTTCACCATGTTGGCCAGGCTGGTCTCAAACTCTTGACCTCAGGTGATCCATCTGTCTCAGCCTCCCAAAGTGCTGGAATTACAGACGTGAGCCACTGTGCCCAGCCGAGTCTCAGGAATATTTTAAAGCAGAACCAAATCTAGCCCCAAATTTTAAACAAGGTACCCAAAGCTGCATTAGCTTAAAGTTAAAATTCAGTGAAGAGATTCTGTCCATTAACAGAGGCCTCCGTCATAGGCTCCTTTAAGACTAAAAGCTCCCAGTCTTTTACGGACAGATAGATGACCCCTGATGAAAATGGACTGGGCTAATTGCAAAATGTTTCCAGGCAGATACAGCATCGAGAGCCTCCCGCAAACCATCACATTCTGGCTCCAGTTCTCATGAAAAATTAAACAGCTTTACACACTGGCTGTTTACTGAGAAGAAAATTTAAGAGCAAGGCCTTTCATAGCTATCTAGCTGCACTTTGAGATAAAGGTGCATCCCTCCTGATTAACTGTATGTGCTTCTTGCTTAGGGAGAAAGCTGAGCATCACTGCAGCTGCCCAGATGCTGCCTTAGAAGTCAATGAGTCTGGTCCAGCAAAGAGAAAGGGAAGTAATTCTGCAGGAGAGCTTTTCTCTCGTTAATCCCAGTTTCTAATTTGAACGGTCTAATCTTGCCCTAGAGAACTCCACGTTCGAGATAAGACAGCAGGAGTGTGAGTCGGTGAGCTGCCTGAGAGCTAGCAAGCCTCACTGGGAAAGCAGCCCCCGGTGGCCAGGCACAGTGTAAGCCTGCAGAACCTCCTCTCTGTAAGAGACACATCTTCTCTAATAACCAAGAAAATGTAAACGCGCGAGGATAACTTGGACTCTCAGTCCATGTCTGAAGTGCCATCTTGAGCTAGTAGAGCCTGTCTGAGTCCTCAGTTGGATCAGGCGTTGTTTTGCTATTCAGGAATTTTCTAAAAGCTTTCTCATTTCAGCCTGGATCGTTTCTGCGCTGAGCCCAAAGCACTAACCCTGCAGAACAGGAGGCCATGAACTAGATGGGATGGGAAAGAAACCTCAATTCTCCTCTCTGCTTAAATGCACAGAATTTGATTTCATATTTTCAGTATAAAAAGATAACATTTTCTAATACTTTTGTCAGAAGAATTTGATCTCAGTTTTTCCTGTGAAGTGTTAAAGAAGAGGATTTTTGTTTTGTTTTGTTTTTTAGAGACGGTCTCTCTCTGTCATCAAGGCTGGAGTGCAGTGACATGATGACTCACTTGTAGCCTCTATCTCCTGGGTTCAAGAGATCCTCCTGCCTCAGCCTCCTGAGTAGTTGGGACTACAGGCACACACCACCGCACCTAGCTAATTTTTTTATTTTTGCAGAGTTGAGGTCTTGCTATATTGCCCAGGCTGATCTTGCACTCCTCAGCCTCAAGCCATCCTCCTGCCTCAGCCTCCCAAAGTGCTGGGATTACAGGTGTGAGCCATAGTACCCATCCAGAAGTAGGTATTTGAAAGGCTGGGGGGCACCTGGGCTTATTATGGTCCACTGTCTCATATGCCCTCCTACCCACACACAGCCAGGCATGGCCCCATGTGGCAGTAGGATTAGCACATCCAGGTCACATGAGAAGAAGGAGATAGAAGAGTTGCTTCCATGTCACTGGAACAACCGTTCCACTGGTTTCTCATGCTGCAGTTGATTCCTCGGATGGGAAGTGTAACCACTATCCTCTTCTGATTGTCTGATTTGCCTCCATACTGAGAGGGGCTGGGATATTGGGGCAGCCCTTCCTTTCTCCTCTCTGGGCAGGTTTTACGTTGTTATTATTATTATTATTAATAATAATTATTTTGAGACAGAGTCTCGCTCTGTCACCCAGGCTGGAGTGCAATGGCACAATCTTGGCTCACTGCAACCTCCGCCTCCCCAATTCAAGCAATTCTCCTCCTTCAGCCTCCTGAGTAGCTGAGATTACAGGCGCCTGCCACCACACCCGGCTAATTTTTGTAAATTTTGTAGAGACGGGGTCTCACCATGTTGGCTAGGCTGGTCTTGAACTCCTGACTTCAGGTGATCTGCCCACCTTGGCCTCCCAAAGTGCTGGGATTATAGGCTGAGCCACCGTGGCTAACCAGGTTTTACATTTTTTAAAACCAATTTTTACTTTGAGGAGAAGCTGACCCTTATCCTCCATGCCCCTGAAGAAAAGTGAACCCTCCAAATAATTTACAAAGTGAATATATTCAAACCACAATTTGCCCTTGTCATACATATTTATTAATAATAGCAGTGACCATTTACTGAGTATACACAACGTGCCAGGAATGACGACTTTCTATGCCTATTTCCTGAGGTCACCCAGCTAGTGCATGCTGGGGGCAGGCTGGTGGTGGAGCCCACACACCGCTTTATATTGCATTCAACTTTAATTCTCCAAAGGGAGCAACACGTGCTACTTGGGCAGTTGCCCTGGATCTAACCTACTATGTGGCAGAAGTGTCTATATTTACCTTTTTTCCAGTGTATAATTCCAGGATAAATAGAGGAGCAGAATTTGGCGCTGATGCCTCTGGAATAGATTGCCGTGTGGTGTTGTTTGTCTGCTTTTTAACAGAAGTATTTATGATTATTTAGCGAAGCAGTTATAAAGATTATTTTCTAATATCTTAAAAAACTTGGCTTTACAGCCCCCAAACAACTCATTTCCTTCAAAAGTTGTAGGGGAACTAAAAAGCACAGGCACAGGCCTTTATCAACGGATCAAATCTCCTCCCTCAATTCAACCTTAACGTAGCATTGGGTATTTTGTTGGAAGCTCTGGTTTGGGTCCTAAAAGTGAAGCTTCTTATGTGTATTACTAAAATCTTACATTCACTCTTTAAATGGACAAGTGCTTTGAATTCTGCCTCTCATTTGCCCCCTGAAGAGGAGGAGAAATCCCTTGATTGAAATCCCTCCAAAGGCTTGCGGAGTCACCCTCGGCGCCCCTCGCTCACCATGCTGGGCATGGCCACCTTACCTGTCTGTTCTTACCCGACTCTCGAGCTTGGGGTCACTCTGGGCAGAGGCACAGTGGTCATGTCCATTAGATCCCTGAGAGCCTGCACATGGATCCCTGATTCAGATGCCAGTTTGCTCATTTTCCACATGGCTAATTTATTTTATCTGTTGGTAAAATGCTCCCCAAGAGTGTTCCACTCATCTTCCAAATGTATTTAGGAAACCATCGCCGTGGCTGCTGAGCTAGCCAGCACCGAGAAAACTGTACAGTTTCCCATTCCATCAAGACCTGTGACCTCGACGGGGCAGCAAAGTGAGAAAACATTCTTGAGTTACCATGTGGCCTCTGCAGTGGACACTGGCACTCTGGCTGTCGTGTGGTCTCTGCAGTGGACACTGGCACTCTGGCTATCCTGCGGTCTCTGCAGTGGACACTGGCAGTCTGGCTGTCATGCGGTCTCTGCAGTGGACACTGGCAGTCTGGCTGTCGTGCGGCCTCTGCAGTAGACACTGGCAGTCTGGCTGTCGTGCGGCCTCTGCAGTGGACACTGGCAGTCTGGCTGTCGTGCGGCCTCTGCAGTAGACACTGGCACTCTGGCTGTCGTGCGGCCTCTGCAGTAGACACGGGCAGTCTGGCTGTCCTGCGGTCTCTGCAGTGGACACTGGCACTCTGGCTGTCGTGTGGCCTCTGCAGTAGACACTGGCAGTCTGGCTGTCGGTCCTGGCTAGATAGATGTTCTGGAAGATGACATAGCATTTAATTTGGTTAAGGGCAAGACAGTCACTCTGTGGCCATACAGGCTCTACTGCGCTCTGCAGACATGGAGAAGCATCAGATGGCTCTTCAGCCTCCCCCAGCCTCCCAAAGAAAGTGCTGTTGTCACAAAGAGAGCACAGTTACGCACAAAGAAAATCTGTTTGCTGATTACCTTTTTTTTTGAGACAGGATCTCGCTCTCTCATCCAGGCTGGAGTACAGTGGCACCATCGTGGCTCGCTGCAGCCTTGAACTCTTCGGCTTAAGTGATCTGCTTGCCTCAGCCTTCCGAGTAGCTGGGAGCACACCACCATGCCTGGTTTAAAAAAATTGTTTTAGAGATAGAGTCTTGCTCTGTTGCCCAGGCTGGTCTCAAACTCCTGGGCTCAAGCAATCCTCCCTTCTCGCCCTCCCAACTTGCTGAGACTATAGGTGTGAGCCCCCAAGCCTGGCTCTGCTGCTTGTCTTTTAAAGAAATTCATCTCCATGAGCCATAGAAAGCTATTTCCCTTTCTAACCTACAGCCTTCCAGATACCCTTCTATGTTCACACTCTCTAGGCCACATCCCACTGATGGAGCTGATTCCCTAATCTCAACGCCACCTGCAGCCTGAGTGTAATTCTTCTTTATTGCGTTCAGCCCACCTGTGCCCCAGAGCTGCCATGACAACTTGTTTGTTTGCCTTTCCCTTTCAGATTTCAAATCCAACTTCAGAGCCGCTCCTATCAGATCGGTGGACGTCTACAACGTCATGTGCAACGTGGTGGGCATCACCCCACTGCCCAACAACGGGTCCTGGTCCAGGGTGATGTGCATGCTGAAGGGCCGCGCCAGCACCGCCCCACCTGTCCAGCCCAGCCACTGGGCCCTGGCCCTGATCGTTCTTTTCCTGCTTGCATAACTGATCCTATTGCTTGTCCCAAAAAAAAAACACCACCATCAGCAAAGTGGGCCTCCAAAGCCAGATGATTTTCATTTTGTGTGTGAATAATAGCTTCATTAACACAATCAAGGCCATGCACATTGTAAATATATTATTCTTGGATAATTGTATACATAAAAGTTCCTACTTGTTAAAAAAAGATACAAACCTTGTTTTTCCAGAAGGTAGAAAAATCCTAGCTTTCCATTTGTTCAGTTATGTGTCATTTTCTCCTTTCTTTTCACATTACTCAGGATGAACTCTCTGAGCAGGGACCTGCTCCTGCAGCAACCAAACTTGGAGTGGACATTGCAGACAGATGCGGCTCTGGGGCCCTCCCTGTCCCACTTTGCACAAAGGAGCCCCTCAGACCAGGCCCTTGTCTGTGCCCTGTCCACACCCAGGAGCCATCCTCAGTGTCTGTGGCCACAATCCTGTACTGTCCCTTCCATCCCTGATAAAAGGAGGTCTACACGAAAGCAAAAGCTACTGTCTATTTCTGACCCAGCTCATGGAATTTTTTCATCTGATACTGAGTTCCAGAAAAGACATAACTTAGCATGGATCACCAATCAATCAAAAAATAAAGAAATCACTAAGGATTGGAGAACTCACAGAACAAGGTGAAAGACATGAGTCCCCTCCCAGTCTGAGTGCACAAAAATTTCTCCCTTGCTTCTGATGAGGAGCAGAAAAGCTTCTGATGGACATGGATTTCTGTGAGACTTATCACACATAGTACATCATGGCATGAAGCCTGGCACATAGCAGGCCCTGCTTGTTGACGGACGGATGAATGGCCTGCCTGGCTGCCTGCCCTGCCCATCTACCTGTGCAAAGGCTTCCTCAGACACTGCCACTCTGTGGCTCCCAATACAGGGTGCAGACAAGAGCAATTCCTGACATGGTAGTATAGGCTGGGAAAGCACTGGCTCACTGATGAGAATGTGGAGGCATCAGCAAGGATCTCAGTGGGTTGCTTGGAGAGGTGATGCACTAAGTCTCAGTCCTGGGCACCAGTACTCCTGCAGCACGGCTTGCTTAATGACAGTCTTTGAGTGGCATAGAACTCCAAAGAAAATGGTGCTTGGTGGAGAAAGGAGAGAGCACAATGGAGCAGAATCCCAGTCACTGACCAATTAACTGGTCATTTGATTAGGAAACAGTTTGGCCAAAGTACCACCTTTGAGACCTAAGTTCTTTTGATACCCTTGAGAAGAGCCATGGAGCCTGAGTTGAAATATTTTTAGCGTAGTCATCTGTGTTTGCTCTAGGAGAACTTGTAACACAAGAGACAACTGCCTTTTTACATGGTCATTCATACCTATATACATATATATATACTTGCATACACTATTATTGCATTAAAAAATGAGTTTGGGCTGGGCATGGTGGCTCACACCTGTAATTCCAACACTTTCAGAGGCCAAGGAGGGATGAAAGAACCCTTGAGGCCAGGAGTTCCAGACTAGCCTGGGCAATACAGGGCGACCCCCATCTCTACAAAACATAAAAGATTTTTAAAAAATTAGCCAGGCATCGTGGCACACACTTGTGGTCTTAGCTACCCGGGAGGTGGAGGCAGGAGAATCACTTGAGCCCAGGAGGTCAAGGCTGCAGTGAGCTTTGATCACACCACTGCACTCCAGCCTGGGCAACAGAGCAAGACCCCATCCCCCAACCCCCCCAAAAAAAGAGAAAGAAAAAAAAAGTTTGCACTAATTGAGGTACATCTGCAAATGAGACTTTTTGTTGGGAAAAGGCAACATGCCAGGTCTCCTCAGGACGATGGAGGCCTCATATGGTGTGTTACCTTGAAAACTGAATATCAACGTTCACCTTGATTCAGGAAGACTGCGTGCTGTCTCCATGCCATGAATCATGAGAGCAAAGGATTACTGCTTAAAAATACTGAATTTACGTTCACAAAAGATTTCTAAGGATTTATGTAATGTGTTTTAAAAGCGCCAGTAAACCATCGGATCAACTGGAAAGAAGGCGACTCTTCAGCCTTTGTTATCTAGCTGAAAACAAATGAGAACTTTCAAAACATTGGCAGTAGTTGTTGAAAAAGACATCTATTGTTCAGAGTTTCTTTCTCCTTAAAGGACGGTGTTCAAATGAATTCGGCGGAGCCCACTTTCCTCCATTGTGAAGGCAGAAACCCCAAGAGATACTCAGATGATTAAATTAAAAGTGGATCATCAAACTCAAGAGAGGCATAAACTTAGACATAGTCTTGCATTTTTGTCTTTCCTGAACTCTTCTGCCATTTTCCTCCTTCACTTGTCCTGAAAATCTGCAAGTTACATAATAAAATTTTAGATATTTGTCTGACAAAGTGTAATTACTCAACTGAATAAATGACTGAGAACAAGTTACAAAAGGAATCATGAATCCTGGTAAACAATAAAGAAAATTCAGACACTGAGGGTAAAAAAGAAAACTTTTTACTTAAATAATGCATACATTTTTGATGGCTTAATTATTTGGTAAAAATTTGTTCCCTTTTATTTTTGTTTTAAAAGTACATTGTTCTCCTTAGGAAAATTCCACTTTCTCTAAATGTGTTTTTTTCCATAGGAGTAAAATCTGCTAGGAATATATATAGACACTTTTTCTCCTGGATTACTTTTCAACTTCACTGCTGATTCCAGGACAAAGATAATTGGGTTGGTCTACTGAGAACAAATGAAAGGAATGAGCCTCAGATTAAAGATGAGATGACTTTTTAATAATCGCCATTCTGACTGGCATGAGATAATATCTCATGGCAGTTTTGATTTGCATTTCTCTAATGATCAATGATAATGAAGTTTTTTTCATAGGCTTGTTGGCTACATGAGTGTCTTCTTTTGAGAAGTGTCTGTTCATACCCTTTGCCCACTTTTTGATGGGGTTGTTTTTTTCTTGTAAATTTGTTTATGTTCCTTGTAGATTCTGATATTGGACTTTTGTCAGATGGGTAGATTGCAGAAATGTTCTCCCAATTTGTAGGTTGCCTGTTCACTCTTACGATAATTTCTTTTGCTGTGCAGAAGCTCTTTAATTTAATTAGATCTCATTTGTCGATTTTGGCTTTTGTTGCAATTGCTTTTGGTGTTTTAGTCATGAAGTCTTTGCCCATGCCTATGTTCTGAATGGTATTGCCTAGGTTTTCTTCTAGGGTTTTTATGGTTTTGGGTTTTACATTTAAGTCTTTAATCCATCTTGAATTAATTTTTATATAAGGTGTAAGGAAGGGGTCCAGTTTCAGTTTTCTGCACATGGCTAGCCAGTTTTCCCAGCATCATTTATTAAGTATGGAATCTTTCCCCATAGCATGTTTTTGTCAGGTTTGTTGAAGATCAGATGGTTATAGATGTGTGGTGTTATTTCTGACGTCTCTGTTCTGTTCCATTGGTCTATATATCTGTTTTGGTACCAGTACCATGCTGTTTTGGTTGCTGTAGCCTTGTAGTATACTTTGAATCAGGTAGCATGATACCACCAGTTTTGTTCTTTTTGCTTAGGATTGTCTTGGCTATACGGGCTCTTTTTGGATGATTATTAAAAAGTCAGGAAACAATAGATGCTGGTGAGGCTGTGGAGAAATAGGAATGCTTTTACACTGTTGGTGGGACTATAAATTAGTTCAACCATTGTGGATGACAATGTGGCAATTCCTTAAGGATCTAGAACCACAAATACCATTTAACCCAGCAATCCCATTACTGGGTATACACCCAAAAGATTATAAATCATTCTGTTATAAAGACACACGCACACGTATGTTTACTGCAGCACTATTTACAATAGCAAAGACTTGGAACCAACCCAAATGCCCATTAATGATAGACTGGATAAAGAAGATGTGGCACATGTATACCCTGCAATACTGTGCAGCCATTAAAAAAAATGAGATCATGTCCTTTGCAGGGACATGGATGAAGCTAGAAGCCATTGTTCTCAGAAAACTAACACAGGAACAGAAAACCAAACACCGCATGTTTTCACTTATAAGTGGGAGTTGAACAATGAGAACACATGGACACAGGGAGGGGAACAACACACACTGAGGCTTGTTGGTGGGTAGGAGGCAGAGGGAGGGAGAGCCTTAGGACAAACACCTAATGCACGCAGGGCTTAAAAGCTAGATGATGGATTGATAGGTGCAGCAAACCACCATGGCACACATATACCTATGTAACCTACATGTTCTACACAGGTATCCCCGAACTTAAAGTTAAAAAAAAAAAGACAAAATAATAATAATAAAGATGAGATGAGTGGCCACTCTTCCTGTCCATATGCCTAATCTCCAGAATCCAATTCAATTAAGTTGTGAAGAAGTAAGCATAAACTAGATCAGGCCCAGGGGATTCCTTTTAGCCTCCAACAGTCCTCAATTGTAAGATCCTAGTTTCCTTTACTTTCAAAGGGACCTTGGAAGTCCACCTCAGAGCTGAGTTCATCAAAGACAGTAGTTTGCAAACTTCCTGGGCTTTTAAGCTTCATCTGACCCACCTCAAGACATGCAGGTTCAGAGGGTCTGGGGTGGTCCTGAGATAGCACTTTGAAGTCACATGGACCCAAGTCTTGGGTTTGCTCTGAGAAGAAGTGGGTTCTGACTCGATCCTGTAGACCCAGTTCTTCTGAGAGCTATTTCATAATCAGCCCATATCTCTAGGGGCCGTGAGACTGACACCAGCCACTAACCTCAGTTGGGTCAAGTGTTCAGCCCTCCTAAACCAAAGTAGATCTGCAGCCCCAGTGGTGGAGGGAGGACCCATAAAAGGCAGACTTGGTTCCTCCACACCCCACTCCCTGTGGCTCTGAGATACCTAACGGTGCTACAAGACACACTCAGACATTGTTCAAGACTCACAGCTATTTTATGAATTTTCTAAGAAGGTGCTTTGCATTTCTGTAAATAGCAAGAGATTTCCAAATGTGATTGTGGGTTTTATCTTTGTAAGCAATTTGTGATAGACCAAAGTCAGCTACTGTAAATGACTTGCTAGTAAAAAGGAAGGATGTAGCCTCAACAGACTGGTTATAAAACATTTAAAACTTGGTCTCAGGTGTGTGCTATGGAAAATATATGTTGCTGTGAAATCATAAAGTAGCACCTAGTACAGTGCCTCAAATGTTTAATACATGTCCCATAAATATGTTGAATAAAAAAATGAATAAATATCATTAAGGAGACTTGCCTAAAACTCAGATATCCTCTCTGTCTGTAGTTTCTCAAATTAAATGAACTTTCCACTTTTGGCTTGCTATCTTTTCTTATTACCCAACTAACAATATAATTATGCTTTATTTCATGGATCTAAACATATTCTGTCTCAGGCTTATAAATTAAGCATGGAGGAGGGAGGAAGGAAGGAAAGAAGGAAGGAAGGAAGGAAGGAAGGAAGGAAGGAAGGAAGGAAGGAAGGAAGGAAGGGAGGGAGGGAGGGAGGGAATTACATTTTAAATATACTATGCATATTAACTTTTTAAAAATATAGCACTTAATATATTGAGGTTGAATTCACACACCATACATTTCATCTATTTGAAGTGTACAATTCAACAGCTTTTAGTATATTCACAGAGTTGTGCAACCATCACAAATTTTAGAACATTTTTATCACTTCAAAAAGAAACTCCAAACCCATTAGTACACTAGCAGTCATTCCCCATTTCCTCCCACTGCCACCCCAGGCAACTACGAAACTACTTTCTGGCTCTACAGATTTGCCTGTTCTGGACATTTCATACAATAACACAATATGCTGTCCTTTGCAGATGGCTTCTTACACTTAGCATAATGGTTTCAAGGTTATAGCATGAGTCAGTACTTCATTCCTTTCATTTACAAAGAATTATTCCATTGTATGGATATACTTCATTTTATTTATTCATTTACCTATTGATGGACATTAGTTTTTCCCACTTTTTCGATTTCCATCATGTGTTTCATTCAAGAACACATTTTTGTGGACCCGTTTTCATTTCTCTTGGGTCTGCCACTGGGAGTGGAACTTCTGGGTCAGATGGTAACTCTATGCTAAACTTTTGAGGAACGATCAGATTATTTTCCAAGTTGGCTGCCCCATTTTGCATTCCCACAAACAGTGTAGGGGAGCTCAAATTTCTCTACATCCTTGCCAATATTTGGTACCAGCTGTCTTTAATTACAACCATCCTAGAGAGTGTGAAGTGGCATTTCATGGTGGGTTTGTTTGCAGTTCCTCAGTAATGAGTCATGTTGAGTATCCTGTCATGTGCTTATTGGCATTTGTCTGTCTTTGCTGAAGAAATGTCTATTCAAATCCTTTCCCATTTTTTTTTGGTTTTTTTTGTTTGCTGTGTAGGTAAACTTGTGTCAGGGGTGGTGGGGGGTGGTTTGAACAGCTTTTTTCATCACCCAGGTATTAAGCCCAGTGCCCATTAGTTGTTTTTCTTGATCCTCTCCCTCCTCTCACCCTCCAACCTCCAAACAGCCCCAGTGTCTTTTTATTCCCATTCTTCGTATCCATGTGTTCTCATCATTGAGCTCCCACTTGTAAGTGAGAACATGCAGTATTTGGTTTTCTGTTCCTGTGTTAGTTTGCTAAGAATAATAACCTCCAACTTCTTCCATGCTCCTGCAAAATGCATGATCTCATTCTTTTTTATGGCTGCATAGTATTCTGTGGTGTATACATACCACATTTTCTTTATTCAATCTCTCATTGATGGGCATTTAGGTTGATTCCATATCTTTGCTATTGTGAATAGTGGTGCAATGAACATTTACATGCATGTGTCTTTATGGTGGAACAATGTATTTTACTCTGGTTATATACCCAGTAATGGGATTGCTGAGTCTGATAGTTCTGCTTTCAGCTCTTTGAACTTTCCCATTTTTTAATTGGATTATTTGTCTTTTGAGTTGTAAGCATTCTTTATACATTCTGGATGCCAGTCCCTTATCAGATATATGGTTTGCAAAAATTTTTCCCATTCCGCGAGCTTTCTTTTCACTTTCTTGATGGCGTCCTTTGAAGCATAAAATGTTTAAACTTTTGATGACATCCAACATCAGTTTTCTCTTTTGTCAGTTGTGCTTTTTGTGTCATATCTAAGAAGACTTTGCCTAAGCCCAGATTATGAAGATTTACCCCTTTAATTTCTTCTAAGAGTGTTAAAGTTTTAACTCTTACATTTAGGTCTATGATCCACT
Source organism: Macaca fascicularis (assembly GCF_037993035.2). NCBI lineage: Eukaryota > Metazoa > Chordata > Mammalia > Primates > Cercopithecidae > Macaca > Macaca fascicularis. The sequence goes on along the minus strand of NC_088379.1, from coordinate 188,878,886 downwards.
TTGAGTTAATTTTTGTGTTAGACGTGAGGAAAGAACACGACTTCATTCTTCTCCATCAGATATCCAGTTGTCCCGGCAATACTTGTTGCAAAGCATGTCTGCTTTTTAGAGAAATGTTTAAATTATTCTGTTGACCGAAACACTTATTTTAAAAAAAAAATCCAAATCACTTCAGAAATTTGAATTCTGTATTTCTGGTTACACAATACATGTTTGGAACACTAAAACGAGTACCCCATAAATTCAAGGAGAAATATCTTCTATAGAAAGCGAGCCCTAATTTTCTTGAAAACAGCTCCCAACCCCTGGAGGCACTGCGGAGGACCCTTCCTTAGGATTCTGCACCATCTTCCAGCTGAGCCTGCGTCGAGGCCCCATTTCCACCACCATCCCTGGGACAGCCCGTGTCCAGTCTTTATCCAGCTTCACCACCCAAGTTCACCCAGGCTCTCCCAGAGCACTCTTATGGCCTCACCCTAGAAGCCAGTAACAGACCCACAAGCCCCTTCTCCCCAGTACCCCAACTAGAAGTTCCACCTTATCATTCCACTTATTTTTTATTTTTTATTTTTTTGAGATGAAGTCTCGCTCTGATACCCAGGCTGGAGTGCAGCGGCACCATCTCGGCGCTCTGCAACTTCTGCCTCCCAAGTTCAAGTGATTCTCCTGCCTCAGCCTCCTGAGTAGTTGGGATTACAGAAGCATGCCACCACCCGGCTAATTTTTGTACTGTTAGTTGGCCAGGCTGGTCTCAAACTCCTGACTTCAGGTGATCCGCCTGCCTCGGCCTCCTGAAATTCTGGGATTACAGGTGTGAGCCACCACACCCGGCCCACTTCCACTTTTTAAAGTCCCTGCTTCAACATTTTAATCTAAACTCTGACCTTCTTATTTAACCCCATTTTCCCTCAATTACTTCACTTTTGTTTCCCTTTAGCACTGGGCAATGTTATGGCTCACAGTTATCTTTATTTCTATTTCCTTGTATTTTGCATGAAGATTTTGCATGCTAAATATGCAAGTAATTCTATTTTTCTTCTCTGACTCATAGTTTCCTTGGAAGCAGAAAGCTAGCTTGTTTTCTCTCTTTTTAGAATGTTGGGGTCTGAGGGACCCTCATAATTGCCACCCCTGCACCCTCACTAATTTGAAAACTCGCTGAGGTAGACACAGGGTATGGCAGATGGAGAGTAAAATATCCTTTCTTAAAACAAAGCTGATGGATACCAAAGAATGTGGTTTATAATACCATACCTCTAAATTACACAGGCTTGCCCACCGAGGCCCTGCACCTGTGAGACTCAGAGAACAGAGGAGCAGGGGACACTGTGAGCTCTGTGTGCACAGCTGGCCCTTCAGAGAGAAGCAGGGAAGGAGCCCCTTCACAAGCTCCCCAACAAGGTAAATCACTTCTCCTCTACTGGGGAGACGAGGGTGTGAAGAGTGGAGAAAGGCCAGAGGTGGGACTGTAGTAAACGTCCCTGAAAATAAAGGGGTGCTAAAAGTGGAGGCTCCACCCCCTGCCCACTTCACATGGAGCCTCTTTGGCCCTGGGAATGTGACCTCCATGCACATTCCTGGCTGAGAGGACTAGAGGGTGCAAGGCCCAGAAACAGTTTCCGTCACTGTGAGACCTACTGTTGAAGGATCCAGCAAAGGCAAGGTCTGAACAAGGCTCCACAGCAATGGGAGGCTGGTGGGTGTGGAAACTGATAACAGTTTATGGATGAACCACAGGCGTGCCCTGGAGAACTGCAGTGTGGCCACAGTGCCATCATGGTGACGCAACCCAGGCTCTGCAAAGACAAGGGTTACACTTGGGCGTGTGGGCTAGTTGAGGGTCTGAATTTGATTGATCAGATGCAGTGCTTTATTTCTGCATCGGCTGAGCAACTCTGCTTCTCACACCAAAGTAATTCAAGGTTAGTAGAGTCAAACATCTTGTAGAGGGCTTTCAGACATGTCACATATATCTGCATTCTTCTGCAGCCTTTGGTGACAAGTTTACGTTGGCCGCTTGCACTATTTTGCCCTGAATCCTGAACTTAAATGCACCGGACATAGATTTCTTTAGTTCATTTTCAAGTCTTAGAATTAAGGATTTTAAAAAATGGTATACAAATGAATGTAAATTTCACACACTAATATAAAATAATATGAAACTACTTTTGATTGCTTGGGGAAAATAATCCAGTCATTTTTTTCATAGTTGCTTGATATGTATTAATAGAACCCGGCCCAGAAGTCTGTTCAGACCTTAAGTAGGAAACACCAGCCTCTGGTACACCAGGCGACAGCCAGGATGACAGCCGCTCATTTTGTTGAATACTGAACTCCACCTGTAGGTTATGATGTCTCATGGTCCTCATACGAGCGGGGGTGGCAGTTGAGAAACTGGATAGGACTTTTTACTGTAACCATACTTTAGCAATGGTGCTTGTAATTTGTGTGGGAACCATGATCTTCAAGATCCTTCCTTCATTCTCATATATACGCTGCGTGTCACCAAGTAAAACACTATGGAGAGAGGTAGTGTCGTTCCCAGTTATTCGGGGGGTTATACAAAACAACCACATTTATGTCCATGTTTCATGTTGCGTCTCAGCCTTTGTCCCTCATGGCTGGTGAGTACTCCAAGAGTCCCGGGCCAGGACGCTGCTCCTTTGCTTGCTGTCACTGTCTGGGTCTCTGCAGCCTTAGCCGGGCAGGAGGAGCTGTCCAGAGGTCCATTCACAGGTGTCAGCCATCCCACCTCCGCCAAACAGAGGCCATTTGTTACACATTTTCCACATTGACAAAGGGGAGACCAGTTGTTGAGAGCCCAAGGATTGAAATCAGAGGCAGGAGGCAGGTGGGGAGGCACACGGAGTGTCAGACCAGAAGGCCCAAGGGGAAGAAGGGTGTGATGGCAGCCCGAGGCCATGCCGGGAAAGCCACGAAGAGGAATAAGGCCCAAACACACAGCTGTCCTGGGGCGGTTCCCTGAATGCAGAACGCCTGCTCCAGTGTGTTTCTTTCCTGTTCCACCCAGGGCGCTCACTGGACCAGGAGAAGCTCCATCATGTTTGTGGTTCCAGCGGCCACCAGGACAGCGCAGGAGGACTCCTGGCCTGATCCACTGTCGGGGCCCCCAGCACCACTGCAATCCATCCCACAGCTCCCCTTCATCTCCATCCCGCAGCTCCCCTCCATCTCCCCTCCCTCAGACCACTCATCCTTGCTTCTGTATTTGTCACCCTGGTGTGCTCAGATTCGGGGCACTCCAAGGTGGGCTCCACAGTTTTGCCGTAAGTCCTTGTCCGTAAGGCAAGACTTTTTCCCAGTCATGCATCTTTGTTTACATCTTGGCAAGAAGAAAAATGATTACTTTCCTTCCTCTTAAAACTAAGTTTTAATTATGTAATTGCCAGAAGAGTCCATGATGCTCTTGGCACGTTTAAAACACAAACAATTGTATTTGATCAGAGTAGGTCTGGCTTACTCATCTCTCCACATCCAGATCCTGAAGCAGCATCAGCACACGGTAGGCCCTTGAACGCTGGAAGAATGCATGAACGTAGTAGCCCTTAGAAAAGGGCGTGCTGACTGTGTAATATAATTATTTGAAGTTCCGGAACTGCCCCTGGAACTATCTGCCCCATGTGGAGGGAGTCCCTCCAAAGAAGCTTCAGACTTGTAGTTACAGAAGAAGAGCACACACAGCACCCTGTGGGTTAAACTGTGCCCCTCCCAAAAGATATGTTCCCATTCTTACCCCTGGTAAGAATCAAGATGAGGTCACAGTGGATTAGGGTGGAACCTCATCCAATGACTGGTATCCTTAAAGGAGAGGGAAATGTGGACTCAGTGACACAGAGAAGAAGGCAGGGAAGTGACAGACAGAGACTGGAGCGGTGCAGCTGCCAGCAGAGGAATGCCGAAGCTTGCCAGCAACTGCCAGACACTGGGAAGGGACAAGGAGGGAGTCTCCACTCGAACCTTCAGACAACTCGTGACCCTGTGGCACCTTGATTTCTGTGGCTTAAAGCTACCCAGCTTGTGGTAGTTTGTTGTCACAGCCATAGGAAGCTAACACACACTTCCAATTGTTCAGGAATCAATCCAGCTCATCAAAGATTTTTTTGAGTCAGTGTCTCACTCTGTCGCCTTGTCCCTTACTAGCTTCTAGTGGTTGCTGGTAAGCCATGGCTGCCATAGCAAACTACCACAAACTACCACTTGCCCAGAGACTGGAGTGCAGGGGTGTGATCGCAGCTCACTGCAGCGTCCGACTCCTGGGTTCAGAAGGCCATCCCCCCACTTCAATCTTCTGAGTAGCTGGGACTACCGGCGCACCACCACGCCCAATTAAGTTTTAAATTTCTTGTAAAGATGGGGTCTCACTATGTTTCCCAGACTCATCTTGAACTCCTGGCCTCAGGGGATCCTCCCGCCTCAGCCTCCCTAAGTGCTGGGATTACAGGCGTGAGCCCACTGTGCCTGGCCTCATCAAAAATCTGTCGAATTCCTCCTTCACACCAGGTACTGTGCTGTATTCTGGGGATACACAGAAGAGAAAAATACGGTTACTGTCCTCAAAGAACTTACACTATAGTCATTGCATTCTTCCATTTTTGTTTTTTGTGTTTTTTTGAGACGGAGTTTTGCTCTTGTTCCCCAGGCTGTAGCACTATGGTGCAGTCTTGACTCACTGCAGCCTCTGCCTCCCGGGTTCAAGCGATTCTCTTGCCGCAGCCTCCCAAGTAGCTGAGATTACATGCCGCCACCATGCCTGGCTAATTTTTTTAATTTTAGTAGAGACAGGGTTTCACCATGTTGGCTAGGCTAGTCTCAAACTCCTGACATCAGGCCATCCACCTGCCTCGGCCTCACAAAGTGCTGGGATTACGGGCGTGAGCCACCACGCCCCACTACATTATTGCATTTTTGAGCAGATTGAATTTTCATTTCTATGGGACGAAATGTTCCTGTTGCAACAGGCAATGCATAGAGAGCATTTCAGGGCAAACAGGAATAATGCAATGAAAGAAGGCACCTGCTTTCATGCAGAGGGGCTGGTGACAGGAAGCTCAATGGCCTGTGCTCCTGCTGGTCTCCTCACCTGCTGCCTCCTTCAGGACCTCACTCTTGGCCTTTGGACGTACCGCTGCAGTCAGCTCTTTGTCTTGCCTGTAGAATTGTCTCTCAGCAACAGCAGGTTGCTCACCTGCTTCAAAGCCACCCTTATCTCTCTCATTCCTATCGACTTAAATTCCAAATTCTGCCTCTAACTTATTTCTGGGGCTTGGCTTCCCCTACATCTCTCCTTGCTCCCTGACAAGTTTCATAAATGAGCCCCTGGCTGTGCCATTCTCAACTCTCTTGGGCTGGCCTTGTGTCCGGATGTCCTGCCCACTCTGTCTAGCAATCATTTATCCTTCGGATCTTAGATGCTCTGTAATGCTGGTGTGCTTTCCGGTTCTTGTCATTGTCTTGCTTATTGCAAAACAACTCACACTATATTGTAACCATTTGTCTTCAAGTTTTCTCTAGTCTGTAAACAAAACCAAAGGTGGGATAGTATCTTTTCATTTGGAGGGAGGGGTCTCCTTCAACACCCAACAAAGTCTGCCACAAAATAGTTAATAATTGTCTGTTGAATAAATGAATGAATGGTTGAATAAGTAAATAAAGCAAAAAAGGTTAGGAAGCTCTGGTCAGAAGATCACCTAAATTTGGACAGCGCTCCTCAGAGTAGGAATGGGTTGGAGAAGCTGGATGCAGAAAATGTTTTGCAGAGAGTAGCAGGATTGGAGAAGTGACAGGCTGCGTGACATGAAATCCAGAGGGCAGGGGTTTCTTTCTGATGTTTCAGCAGCCTCCTTCTTCAGGCATATACTAAAGGGAGCGGAGCCATGGGGAAAGAAGAAAAGACAAATGAGCTCTGTCTTTACCACACTTAATTCAACTTTTCAACAAAACTCTGGTACGCTCTTGTACTGTCATTTTTCCTATACCTTACAACAGAAAGTTGCTGAGTCCTGAACACGCAAGACTTAGCCTATGGAGGAGGAAGAATCCCACTCAGCATCTCCTTCCTTCCTACACCTTCAGAGTTGGATTTGCCTTTCATTACCTGTCAGCAGCATCGGAAAGTGGAAATAGCCTTGTTTCCACCTCTCCTCTCTCCCCTGACATTCTGCTGGTTAGAACGTCTGGCCCCAGGGTGATGTCAGCAGACGCACAGGGACCTGAGCCTCCACCTGTCTTTGAAGGAGGGGGTGCTCTGAGCACCTCCTGCGCTCCCACAGAGGTGGAAAAGTGGCAGACAGGACAGGGGCATAGGTCCAGAGAGAAGGAGACGAGGAGGCCTCCTCCTTATGATGACGAGGTGGCCCCCCGCACCATGAGGGTGATGTAGGGCACCACCTGCATCGTAAGAGAGCCTCGAGCAAGTGCCCTTGCCCTCTTCTGTCATGTGAGGACACAAAGAAGGCGCCATCTATGAGGAACAGGCTCTCCGCAGACACTAACTCTGCTGATGCCTCCATCTTGGACTTCCCAGCCTCTGGAATTGTGAGCAATACATTTCTCTTATTTATCAATTACCTAGTCTAAGGAATTTTGTCATAGCAGCACAAATGAACTGAGACAAATAAGTCGAAACAGGAGGCTTGCTTTGCGAACAGCTTCTGACATACCCTCAGCATGTCCCCCACCAAGCTGTCCCCCGGTGGTCCCCCATGCTATTTTCAGATGACCCCAAAGCTCCCATCAGATAGCCTCTATACACTCATAAGGAGGACTGCTGTCTCTCTATGGGTATTGTATGATGGCCATAATGAATTAAAATTTTTGAACTGACTGTCCAAAATTACTGGAGAACATTATCTACAAGTACTGATGTCCAGGCCCCACCCTGCAGATTCTGATTCAAAAGGCCTTAGAGGGGGCCAAGAGCTGATATTTAAAAAGAAATTCCCAGGTGATTATAATGTTCAACCAGGAATGAAAAACAGGAAAAAATTTAATAAAAGTAGAAAAATATTAGTAGGTATTAGGCCCTTTTAAGAATACAAAGGGAGCATTTATGCTTACATAATTTTAGTACTAGAATTTGCGCAGATTAGGAAATTAATTGTGCTCTGCTGTGTTGCATAAACACATCGAATACAGTATGCTACAAGTGCTTTAGTACTTTTAATACCAATGTAACAACAAGAGGGCGAGAAAATGGCTTCTGCTTTGAAACAAACCACACTGAAGAGGAAAACGCTCTTTGGAGTGAATCACAACTCACTTGGAGCCGTCCTGCGGACCGTTTGCAACTAGTCCTGCTCAGAAGTATCTACAAAACAAGAAACAGCGCATGGCTGTAGCCAGAACAAAATACTTGGGAGAGTGTAGTTAGAGAGGCAGCAGGCCTTCTTCTGAGCCACAAGATACAAAATTTTGTGGCTGATGAGATTTTATTTGTCTTTAGGGAAATCTGTCTCACCTATTTTATTCATCCACTTGACCTAAGAAAATTCAATCTAGCAATCAAATTAACACTGATCATAGTAAGTCCAGCACGGACCAGACAACTTAATGTTGAGAGAGCTATTAGAGTCAATAAAATGTACTCAGCAAATACTTAATGAAGGGCTTTTATGTCATGCAGGGTGAGACCCCTTACTTTGTAGGGAAAGGCCACGCTGAAAGCAGCTCTCAGGGTTGGCTCAGCACCAATAACACATAACAGAGCTGCCACTGCTGGGATTCTCAAAGACTGGGAAGGGCCAGCAGCGCCACAGGACAGCCGGTGCCAGGGTTAATGACACTCTTCTCTGAATCACTTCTAGAGGTTCTGGAGCTCATTCGCATAGCATGTCCCCGATGGTGGATGGAAGTATTGTCTGTTTTCTCCCCTGCAGATACTGAATGTCCTTATCCCAGCAAAAGGCAGCTATCCAAGTCAAGTGTGGTAATAAAGTGTTATTCATCAAACCTTTGGATGCCGGTATGGGTGCTGGGAGAGGAAGATGAACTTTTAAAACTTGAGAAACAATGACAGCAACCACAAAAAGAAGTATAAAAGTTCTGAACTTTTGTGTGTCAAAAATTAAGCAAATTTAAGTTGAATTGATTCTTAAACAAGAAAAGAACAAAGTAGAAAAAATTATAGTGAATATAATAAATGGTCAATTTCCTTAATCTTTTTTTTTTTTTTTTTTTTTTTTTTTTTTTTGAGACAGGGTCTTGCCCTGTCATTCGGGCTGCAGTGCAGTGGTGCAATCACAGGTCATCAGAGCTTCAACCTCTTGGGTAGCTGGGACTACAGACTCACGCTACCACACCCAGCTAATTTTCGTATTTTTTGTAGAGACAGGGTTTCTCCGCACTGCCCAGACTGGTCTCCAGCTCCTGGGCTTGAGCAATTTGCCCGCCTCAACCTCCCAAAGTGCTGAGACTATAAGCGTGAGTCACCATGCTCAACCTCCTTAATATTTAAAAAAACTCGTATGAATCAAAAAGAAAATCATTAATACCTCAGTAAATAAATGAGTAAAGGACACAGATTACTATATACAGTTTACACGCATTTTTAAAATCATATAACTTCAAGTGTAATCAAAATTGTAAATAAGTAAGATGCTAATTTTGTCTATGAAATTGGCAAAGGTTCTTCTCAAATTGTAGCAGGGAGCTGTCAGGAGTGTTGCCCTGATGGAATTCCATCCACATGGAATGACACATCAGAGGGGATACATGACCTCAAACAATGTTAAATTAATGTATCCTTTCTGAGAACAATTTGGCACTTAATATAAGAACCTTGAAAAGTACATAACCTTGTATTCAGCATGGCTTTTCAAATGTTTTTTTCCCAAATTATTAACAAGGAAATAGTGCATGTACATATTTTAGAAATCAGGCCAGGTGCAGTGGCTCATGCCTGTAATCCCAGCACTTTGGAAGGCTGAGGCACATTGATCATATGAGGTCAGGAGTTTGAGACCAGTCTGATGAACAGGATGAAACTCTGTCTCTACTAAAAATACACACAAAAAACCTAGCTGGGCATGGTGGTGCCCACCTGTAACCTCAGCTACTCGGGAGGCTGAGGCAAGAGAATCATCTGAACCCGAGAGGCAGAAGTTGCACTGAGCCAAGATCTCACCATTGCACTCCAGCCTGGGTGACAGAGCAAGATCTCGTCTCAAAACAAAACAAAACAACACAGTAACTCCATGTTCCATTCCTTTAAGTCCTCAGGGTTTGATCTTTTAGCAGTTTTTGGTTTTCCTTTGGCATATATCTCCATGTTTCGTCCACAATCAGTATGTTCATGACATTTATTTCTTACATTTTTAGACAGCATCTACTGACTCCTAGTGCCCACTGCACTCATCTTTTCCTCTCACTGTGATTATTTCACAAGTTGTACTTAGAGTGATAATCAGTGTTTCAAATATTATGATTATGTCAACATTGTTCACTTTGCTATGATTATTTCTTTCCTCAGTACCATGTGTTTTTTTCCTGGGTTAGCAACTGTCCTGTCTTATTCACTTATGTAGTTTTCTATACATTTGTCTTCAATGATTTCAAGTGCTCTTTCACATGTGTCATACATGAATACATGCAGCTGTTTCTGTAATAACATGAGACACGTTTACTGAAAAACTTCGCCTTCTCTAAAGCTGTGTACTAAATATCATGGGGTTTATGGAAAAAAATGAGGTTAAAATAGGTGTCTCAAAACCTGTGCAATTTTATAATCAAAGCATTGACAAAAATAACAATTGGCACCTTTGGAGATCCCCTGGAGAATGTGCGTGGGTAGCTCAGTATGGCTGGGATCTGCTTTAAGGATATGGAGAAGAAATGGTGGCTTATGGGTGGGCACGGAGATAGTATCTGTGGAAACAGAGCTCTGAGCACCAGAGGAAGAGCAACCTGCTATAAACCGAGAGCTGTGCAAGGCTGGGGATGTGCCTGGTGGAGAGGGAACCCCAGGCTCATTATGCTCATTTTTAATAAAAATAAATAAATAAAGTTGAAAGAGACTCTGGGAGGGTAATAATGGCAGCAGAGACTGTTTTTTTTTTTTATCTCTCTGAATCCCCACATTAAAAATATCAAACAACAAAATCAACAAGACAGACATTTATAACAAAACTGAGTGACAAAGTATCCCCAAAAACCCCAAGACACAAGTAGATGGGGTCAAGTTACCAATAGCTATAAGGTCTGCATCATGTCAGTGTCTGTGAGGAAGGAAGGAGTTGAAAGCACTCATGAGGATTGCACCTCCATGACCCAAACACCTCCCACTAGGCCCCACCTCCCAACACCGCTACACTGGGACCAAATTTTAACATGAGTTTTGATGGGAACAAACTCAAACCACAGCAAAGCTCAAATATACAAGCTTTATACACAACAGAGCTATCTTGAGATTCCTCCAAGCTGGAGGAAGAAATGGCCTCATCTTCTGGCTTCGTTACCCTTCCAAAGTAGGGAATTATTGATGTGGAACTCAAAAGTTGAGACTGGTCTTAGAAGTCAAGCTGAGTCATCATCTGTGCTTATGACCAATAATGCTGGGCATGTGCATCCACTAGAAGCACCATGTCTACCCATGTCCACTGAGAGGTCCTCTTCTGTGGTCTTCAAGTACACAGGATTGTCAAAGATCATGCCTTTCATGTTCTTGTGTTGCCAATTCTGCCACTCAAGTATCCACCTACTGCTGCCATTGCTTACAGCAAAAGGGGAAGGATGACCCAGACCGGAGAAGTCCCTTCTGAAGGAACACTGACTTTTGATACCAGAGTGGTCACAGTGATCCTTTGACACTCTCTGCCATTTTCCTTTAGATTGTACTCACTGGAACAGGAACAGGTGTATTTGGGAGAGCAATCATTAATCTGTGGTGCTGGAAGGTGTGGGCATTCAAATTCTCTATTCTCTGTGTCTTCTTCACGCACATCTTTATCTGATGGCTTCACGTCAATTTTTACAAGTTCATGAAAGACAATACAGTCTTGGGCATCATGAAGGTTGTTAACTAGAGTGGACAGCTCCAATCCAGTGAATTTACTGGCACCACAGGCTGCTTTATTTTCTCCATCTATCGAGATAATCCTCAAATATTGTTAGTGCAAGAAAATGAGCTAGGAACCCAACAAAGCAAGAAAACTTTCCTGGAATTAAAAAGAAAAAACCTGAGACTACACACTGGAAGAACACGCCACAGACCTGTGAATATCAACCAGAACCACAAATACCAAAACCAAACTAGACTGGAATTTAAGACAAGGAAAAATCTTTTTGGGCATCTAAGCAAAAACAGGAAGCAATTTACAATGAAAAGTCTTTCAAACACATGCTTCATGGCAGAAGAAAATGGACTAACATGTTTGAGATACTAATGGAAAGAAAATGTGAGCCAAGAATCTTATGTCCAGCAAAATGGATTTTCTCAAGAACGAAAGGTACAAACTGTTATCAACATCAAAGAATTTAGAAAATATTGTCCTGATGGATTCTTTCTGAAGAATCTACTAGAGAACAAGATTCAGACAATAAAAATGACCAGAGAAACATTGATATAAGTTCTAGAAATGAACAGTAAATGTACAGTCAATACAGAAGAGAGGTGAGCATACATCATGCAGTGGTTATGTCTTGATAGTATAGACATAGTACAACTGTTTTAAAATGGGGGGAGGATAAATAGGGAAAAAATATGCAGTAAAAACACTGTTTTCAGTAATCACATTGGTGGTGGGAGTATTTGTACTGTTATTCTGAGATGATTGTGTAAGTAATATAGAGTAAAGCATATGAATTAATATAGAATATTCTAATTATAGTAATATGGTTTGGCTGTGTCCTCCCCCATTTCATCTTGAATTGTAGCTCCCATAATTCCATGTGTTGTGGGAGGGATCCAGTGGGAGATAATTGAATCATGGGGGCAGTTTTCCCCATACTGTTCTCATGTTTGTGAGATCTGATGGTTTTATAAGGGGAAACTCCTTTCGCTTGGGTCTCAATTCTTTCTTGTTTGCCACCATGTAGGACGTGACTTTTGCCTTCCACCACGATTGTGAGGCCTCCCCAGCCACATGGAACTGCGAGTCCATTACACTTCTTCTGCTTTATAAATTACCCAGTCTTGGGTATGTCTTTATCAGCAGCGTGAGAAATGGACTAATACATGTATCATTCCTATGTCATTGAGAACCAGGCTTCTCAGTGTGAAAGAAAGGACATGCAGTTATAAAATAGAAGAGGTTAAGTAAAAAAGTAAAAGAATACCAGTAAAAACTCATGGAGATTTTATATTTAAATATATATTTTCTAGCTGTCTTCACCAAAAAGACCTAGAAACAATTACACATCCATTGACATTCTCAGACCCAGTTCTGAGAATAAACATCACTGTCCAAGAAATGAACCAAGGCTTCTAGAAGAAAAAGCTGGTTTTTAGTCATATTGGTCATGTCAAATATGTTTTTTTAAAAAGCAAGGAAGGCCGGGCGCAGTGGCTCACGCCTGTAATCCCAGCACTTTGGGAGGCCGAGGTGGGCGGATCACAAGGTCAGGAGATCGAGACCACGGTGAAACTCCGTCTCTACTAAAAATACAAAAAATTAGCCGGGCGCGGTTGTGGGCGCCTGTAGTCCCAGCTACTCGGGAGGCTGAGGCAGGAGAATGGCGTGAACCCGGGAGGCGGAGCTTGCAGTGAGCCGAGATCGCGCCACTGCACTCCAGCCTGGGCGACAGAGTGAGACTCCGTCTCAGAAAAAAAAAAAAAAAAAAAAAAGCAAGGAAAAAACTATAAAACACACCAAAATAGTAGTGGTTATCTCTGGGGATGGTAAGAGTGCAGGTAATTTTAATTTTCACCTTTATACGTTTTGTATTTTACAAATTTCTATAATGAACTTATGATCAAAATAAACCTGTAAGTGAAAAAGAAGAACTTTAAACCAAAAAGACAGAGAAGGAAATTATATTATGAAAACACACATATAAAATACATGCATTAAAGTATATGTTTTGAAAAAGGATCATCAAGCAGCCAAACAAAACACAGCAATTCAAATACTGTTTAAAGGAATCCTTCTCTGAGGTAGCTCTGTACACACTACTCTCTCTTGACAGAAAGATTCCTCAAGTCTACAGGCAGAAATGGCTTTGGACTACATTAAGAAACGACAGCCCAGCACCTCCGTGTGAGCCTCGATGCCCTCCCTTTGGCTGCCATGGCCCTGAGTGAGGAATGCTCTGCCAGCCTTGCTGGGAAACAGAGGTAGAGAGAAAGGGTAAGACCTCCCTGCTTTCATTTCAAATGCTCATCACTGGGCTGCAGGGACTTGGGAGCTATAGATAACTTCTTTCCAAAAGACATGGTATCCCGAAGAAGTATCCTGTTAGCCTGTTCTCACCTTGCTATAAACAAGTACCTGAGACTGGGTAATTTATAAAGAAAGGAGGTTGAATTGGCTCATGGTTCTGCAGGGTGTACGGGAAGCATGACGCTGGCATCTGCTTGGCCTCAGAGGAGGCTTCAGGGAACCTTCAGTCATTGCAGGAGGTGAAGGGAGAGCATACACATTACACAGCCAGAGCAGGAGCAAGAGAGAGAGCAAGGAGGGTGCCACACACTTTTCAACAACCAGCTCTCACAGGAACTCACTCACTGTCCTGGGGACAGTGCTAAGGGGGATGGTGCTAAACCATTCATGAGAAACTCATCCCCATGACCCGATTGCCTCCCACCAGGCCCCACCTCCAACACTGGGGATTACAATTCAACATGAGATTCGGGCAGGGACCCAGATCCAAACCCATAGCAAGTATGAAATGGAACAGCACACCTCCTGCCTCGAGTCCCCCAACATAGCCTGGAGACAACCGTCTCATCACCCAAGGCAGGACGCTGACACACGCAGCATCTTCAGTAGAATGTTTTTATCAGAAGTTCTTCTCCGTGGGTTTCAGTGACCATAAGAGTTTAGTGGTCAGGGAAGGGAAAACACAGGCATGGCTGCCAAAAAGAAAAGTGATTTAATCACTTATTTTGGCCCCAAAGTGTCTTCACAAGTCAACTATCTGATGCCTCGATTTCCCTCCTGCAAAATGAAGACAATCTCACTTGTTATTTATTACAGGAGTGCAATGAAGATGAACGAGACGATGTTTATAAATATCCTAAAAGCCCCTGAGAGAAAAGTGGCTAAGCTTCAGGGGTTGCACCATAGAGAGTTATCTTGGCACAAAAATAGAGGGAAGAAGCTCAAAAGGAGAGTTTGAGTCTTAAAAATACACCGCGGAGCGGGTTCTCAGCTGTTGAGTGTTATATAGGTCTCTGCATGCGGCTGGCTGACTGTGAGCAAGGTGATTATAAAATATGGGACAGTGACGAGCAGCGGCCTTGCCAAGGGGAGAATGGGGGCTGTCTGTCGCTGGAAGCTGAACAAAGACTGAGTGAGAAAGAACCTGAAGTTCCTAGACAAACCATCCTCAGTGGAGGGTCTATGTTAGTGTTCTCAAACTCTGATGTGTATTAGATCACCTGGTGATGTTGATAAAAGGCATATTTCCAGGCCTCACCTCCAGAAATTATCATCAGTGCCCAGGAATCTGCATTTTAACCAGTGAATTCTTACTCCTACCACATTTTGGGAATCAGTAGTCTAAACTTTCCAGTCTGAAGGTTTGTGGTGAACTAATGGTCATATCATTCTCTAAGGCAGAGAAGCGCTGGGACTAGTAGAATTCTAACTCTAGCTCTAAATGTTGGTCCAGAATGAGATAATGGAGAGAAAATAACAAAGGGCAGGGAATGCACAGTTTTGTGGGGCAAACTGTCTACCATGATTAAGTACAGTCATTCATATACCCACAGCAACAAAAGGCAACCAACTGAGGCTATGGAGTTAGTTAGAATAAATAAACATTCTAGATCCATGCTGTCTCACACAGTAGCCACTAGCCACCTGTGGCTATCAAGCATTTAAAACGTGGCTAGTCAGAATTGAGATTTAATGTGTGTATAAAATACATATCAGATTTCAAGGACTTCAAACCATATACATATATGTATGTGTATACATACATACATATATATATGTCTCAAATATTTCATGTCTTATTTCATTCATGTTGAAACAATACTATTTTGGACATATTGTGTTAAATAAAATATATTTAAATTAATTTCACTTGTTTCGTGATCCTTTTCTAAATGCCACTACTGGAAAACCAAAAATTACTTATGTGACTCTCATTATATTCCTATTAGACAGTACTGTTCCAGATTGGGACAGTCTGGGTCTTAACTGACAGAATGCCTTGATCTTGGAGTGTGCTTCTTCTAGATGATGTTGGTGTGCCAAGAGCCCCTTTTACACTGCTTGTCATAGCAGGTGACTTAATGGCAATGGCCCCTTGAGAAAGACGAAGAGCAGACAGCCCTGGCCCAGCTCATTCACTAGTCCAGGAAGCCTGCCAAATATAAACACTCCTGCAATATAGAGAAAGAGTCAAAGGACATACATTGATTAATAACTGAAAAGATAATAAAAGCCCAGCAATGCCCAAAGCTTACAGCCACTGCGTGCTGTATGGTAGCCTCCAGCTCCCAGTGTCTCCTC
Organism: Macaca fascicularis; assembly: GCF_037993035.2. NCBI lineage: Eukaryota > Metazoa > Chordata > Mammalia > Primates > Cercopithecidae > Macaca > Macaca fascicularis. The sequence continues at coordinate 188,863,251 of NC_088379.1, read as the reverse complement.
CTACCCATGTCCAGTGGGGAAGGGCAGGATGGGGATGGATGCAGAGATAGAGTGAAGGAATTCATACTCCTTGCTCTAGAGGGGGCAGGAGCACATTTGGGCCATTTCATTTTCTCCTGGAGTAGATCTTGCACCTGGTACAAATCTACCCAGTGTTACCTGTGGTGACTTGAGAAATATTTTTGGAAAGTATTTCTTTAATTTAAAATAAGTCATTACATTATTATTCAGGTTTTTTTTTTATCACTGACCCCCAAATGCCAATAGAGATACAATTAAAGCATGAGCAAAGTTCTTTCAATGACAGAACAAGCAGAGAGAAATTTGTAGGTTATTTCGGAGCATGACAAATTTTACACCTAGAGAAAAGTGTAAGAAAAAAGGATTCTCACCTTGTTAACTAAACTAGAACAGAAGATTCAGATGTGTTCTGACTTCCCGGCTGCTGTGGGTGCTGCAGTGCCCTACAATTCTACAGACACTCCAAACTCCCACAGCCTCCATCTCTCTGGTGTGCTCATTTGAGCTCCCCTCTTGTACCTTCTGTTCTAGGGGTCCCAGAGACCGGTGCCATGCCATCGACAAGCTCTCCACCTGAATCTCAGGATGCCAGGACATCCACACCCCCAAGTCTGGAGTCAGTGCCCATGGCAGCTTTCCTCAGTGACCCAAATTGTAGCATCGTCACTCACAGGCCAGAGCTGCAATCTATGTTGAAAAACTCAACTTTCCAAAACGCAAAGTTCATAGCCTCTTGTCAGACCCTTGTGTCAGGTATGACCTCATTCACCCAACAGAAGGAACTGGATGAGACTAGAAATTATATTAAATTATGAAGAGGGAAGTTACACTTTGTCTTGCCCAAATGCTACCTCATGGGACAGTGTCCGGGACACTTCACGGCGTTTGAGTCTACTTGTCCTGAGTTATACTAAATTGAATGTGGCAATTTAGTTTAAACAAAAGTGTACAAGAGAAGTCACAGACATGCTAGTCACATGCTCTGTGTGGCAGTGAGTTACTCCTCAGCCATACAGGTCAGAGGCCAAACAGTCTCCCGATTCCACCATTTTGGTTCTGCTTACTGTGGATTTTCTGACAGGAAATGGAAATGTGGTTGATAATTACCAGGCGTACAGATAAGTTTTCCTCATTAAAGTCTCATAAAACCATGAAAATAAATCATTGCAAGTGAAGAGGGAAAGAAAATCTTCTGTTTAGACTTTTCTGTGATGATTTAGGCCAATTATTTTTTCTTTTCCAGCCCAGTGACTTTATTTTCAGCTAGCGTGCAGGCTGAGCATCAGAGGAAAGAATTCAGCGACCTCACAGAACTTTTCTGATTTTGAGTTAATAGTTTGGTATGTCAAGGACATGCCGAGCCTGGCAGAATAAATTATGAAACTGCAGCTGAGGAAACACAGCAGAGGAAACCCGCGTAATACATGTCTGCAAATATGATATAGACATAAATAAATACTACAATTCTGAGAAAATCGGAGGGGTCCATTTGGCCTGTCCTGGAGGTCAAAGCTGTTCAGAAGTCACAGAAATGGTGATCATCCCAAATAAGACTCAGCTAAAAACTGGAACACATGACCTTTCCCACTCCCCATCTGGTGGAGTTTCTTCCTTTTCTGAACATCAGTTCCAGGCACTGGGGACCCTTACACAATTCGGTTTCTCCCAGGAATTCCTCTCCAAGCATTTCTCAACTCAGCTACAAGCTCAGGAGCTTTCCAATTTTTCTACCATAATTTCTCTGGTCCCAAGTCTTAGCTTTTCTGCATTCTGGAAAAAAGTGTTACTGCATCGATACATGTTAGCAATAGCCTTCACGGTTTCACCTAAGGTTCCTGAAAGGTATGTCACCCTTGGTATGTTATGACTTTTGCCAGTGGAGCTAATGCCTGCAGCTCACATCTTCATTAGACTGCCCTTGCAAGAGCAGGGGAAGAAACACACTCTCTAGTAATTTAATACTTTCAGACTACAGGGAATCCAGATTACTTATGAGCCAAGTTGTTAAAATGAAGATTCTCAGAGCAGATTACTGGGAGGCAAGGTGACCAACTGCCAGGGTTTCCTGGGACTGGGGTTCCAAAGAGGTAAGATTTTTGGTGCTAAAGCCAGACAAACTTGGACAAATTGATCACTGGTGGACCAGAGACGTCCACAGAAACTCAAGACAACGTTCATTTCACACTTTCCTAAGAGAGTGAACTATGTTGTAAGCAGTGACCACAAACTACCCAAACATGAGGAGGTTGTGATTTGTCCATTGTTTCCTTGCCTTCAGTGGCAAGTAAAAAACTAGGCATGCAGGTCCTGATGCAAGGCTTCGTCTGCCCCAACTGTCTCTGTGACTATGGGTTTTGTCACTCCACCAAAAGGAACTGGCCAGTTTTAAACCCTCGTTCTCTCTCTCTTTCTCTCTCTCTCTCTCTCTCTATATATATATATACATATTTTTTATTATACTTTAAGTTTCAGGGTACATGTGCACAATGTGCAGGTTTGTTACACACGTATACATGTGCCATGTTGATTTGCTGCACCCATTAACTCGTCATTTACATTAGGTATATCTCCTAATGCTATCCCTCCCCCCTCCCCCCACCCCGCCACAGGCCCTGGTGTGTGGTGTTCCCCACCCTGTGTAAAGTGTTCTCATTGTTCAATTCCCACCTGTGAGTGAGAACATGTGGTGTTTGGTTTTCTGTCCTTGCAATAGTTTGCTCAGAATGATGGTTTCCAGCTTCATCCATGTCCCTCCAAAGGACATGAACTCATCCTTTTTTGTGACTGCATAGTATTCTATGGTGTATACGTACCACATTTCCTTAATCCAGTCTATTATTGATGGAAATTTGGGTTGGTTCCAAGTCTTTGCTATTGTGAATAGTGCCACAATAAACATATGTGTGCATGTTTCTTTATAGCAGCATGACTTATAATCCTTTGGGTATATACCCAGTAATGGGATGGCTGGGTCAAATGTTATTTCCAGTTCTAGATCCTTGAGGAATCACCACACTGTTTTCCACAATGGCTGAACTAGTTTACAATCCCACCAACAGTGTAAAAGTGTTCCTATTTCTCCACATCCTATCCAGCACCTGTTGTTTCCTGACTTTTTAATGATTGCCATTCTAACTGGTGTGAGATGGTATCTCATTGTGGTTTTGATTTGCATTTCTCTGATGGCCAGTGATGATGAGCATTTTTTCATGTGTCTGTTGGCTGTATGCATGTCTTCTTTTGAGAAATATCTGTTCATATCCTTTGCCCACTTTTTGATGGGGTTGTTTGTTTTCTTCTCACAAATTTGTTTGAGTTCTTTGTAGGTTCCGGATATTAGCCCTTTGTCAGATGTACAGATTGCAAAAATTTTCTCCCATTCTGTAGGTTGCCTGTTCACTCTGATGGTAGTTTATTTTGCTGTGCAGGAGCTCTTTAGTTTAATTAGATCCCATTTGTCAATTTTGGCTTTTGTTGCCATTGCTTTTGGTGTTTTAGTCATGAAGTCCTTGCCCATGCCTCTGTCCTGAATGGTATTGCCTCGGTTTTCTTCTAGGGTTTTTATGGTTTTAGGTCTAAAGTCTCTAATCCATCTTGAATTAATTTTTGTATAAGGTGTAAGGAAGGGATCCAGTTTCAGCTTTCTATATATGGCTAGCCAGTTTTCCCAGCACCATTTATTAAATAGGGAATCCTTTCCTCATTTCTTGTTTTTGTCAGGTTTGTCAAATATCAGATGGTTGTACATGTGTGGTATTATTTCTGAGGGCTCTGTTCTGTTCCATTGGTCTATATATCTGTTTTGGTACCAGAATCATGCTGTTTTGGTTATGTAAACTTGTAGTATAGTTTGAAGTCATAAACCCTCATTCTTAAAGATGATTGAGGCCAGGTGCAGTGGCTCACACCTGTAATCCCAGCACTTTGGGAGGCCGAGGCGGGCAGATGACCTGAGGTTAGGAGTTTCAGACCACCCTGGCCATATGGTGAAAGCCTGTCTCTACTAAAATTACAAAGATTAGCCAGGTATGGTGGCAGGCGCCTGTAATCCCAGCTACTCAGGTGGCTGAAGCAGGGAGAATTTCTTGAATCCTGGAGGCAGAGGTTGCAGCGAGCCAAGATTGCACCACTGCACTCCAGCCTAGGCAACACAGCAAGACCCTGTCTCAAAGAAAAAGAAAGAAAGAAAGAAAGAAAGAAAGAAAGAAAGAAAGAAAGAAAGAAAGAAAGAAAGAAAGAAAGAAGGAAGGAAGGAAGGAAGGAAGGAAGGAAGGAAGGAAGGAAGGAGAAGGAAAGAAGGAAGGAAGGAGAGAAAGAAAGAAAGAAGGAAAGAAAGAAAGAAGAAAGAAAGAAAGAAGGAAAGAAAGAAAAAGAAAGAAAGAAAGAAAGAAAGAAAGAAAGAAAGAAAGAAAGAAAGAAAGAAAGAAAGAGAAGGAAAGAAAGAAAAAAGTGGTTGAGAAAATGGCTCTGACAGCTCACGGCAGACCAGATGCCCTGTACAAGGTGCTCATACCGTGATGATCCGTGAGGATGACCAGCCACTGGTACATTGTTTTGTCTTCTACTGAAAATACCCATTTCCTCTTTTCCACCTTTCTAAGTGTGTGGACTAGTCAATGGCTTTTGTGTGCTGCTCGTCATCTGTTACCTGTGCTTTCAAAGGAGCCCTAGAACACCCTCCCCTAGACCCAAACTGCCCAGCCCAGTGGACAGACACACCCTCCCCACCCTCTCTACTCTGTCCTTTCTTTCTGTCCTCATGCTCAGGTGCTGTAACAGGCAGGGTGGGCATGGCTGGAGAAAGGAAAGGCGGCACTCTGGAGTCCAGAGTCCAGTGCATGTCTCCCACTTGCAACCTGGCACCTCTTCCAGTGTTGTGTCCTGAACTTTTGAAACTTGCATCCCAGAAAGTTATTTTCCATATAATCGTGAGTAGTCCCCTATTACCCAGCTAACTGTATTCACTTCCTTCTCCATCTTATTTGCTAAGGCAGTGTGCCTATTTTTCTCTTTTTTCAAAAATTTCATTAATGGCACAGTACTGGCTTCAAGGAGTTTCCACTGAAGAGCTCTGAGAGTGACTAATGCACTGAAGGGACCGCGGGCATCGTCTCACCCCCATCTGAATCTGTGTCTTGGTCCTCTTCATCTTCAATTGAAAACATCCAAGCAAAAGTTTATGCCTAAACCCAAGTGTCAAGAACCCAGAATTAGTCCCTGGTTCATCTGAACCTTCATGGAAGCAACAATTTTGGAGCTGCACCTTCAGGGCTCCCATGTCTGCCATGTATGAAATAGACTTGTTAAGGGTTGTGAGTGACACTGCAGAGGATCAGTCCATGCTTGTCATTGTCCAGATGACTTGTCCTTGCAGAATGTCAGGCGTGTTGTCGGAAACGTTTGTTGACTGAGCACAGGAAAGTGTGATTCTGCCACCTCCTCCTGCATTCACGTGCTTGTTCCTGTTAGCTGTGATTTCATGACTGATAACACTTGGAAAAGTGCAGCCAGATGCAGTGGCTCACGCCTGTAATCTATCACTTTTGGAGGCCAAGATGGGAGGATTGCTTGGGCCCAGGAGATGGAGACCAGTCTGTGCGATGGACTATGGGTGTATGGAGACCTTGTCACTACAAAAAAAATTCAAAAATTTTTTAAAGGAAAAAAATTTTTTTTTTAACTGGGAAGACTGTTAAATAAGAATTTAAGCAGAAAGGAATGATTGGTGATGTGTTTGACATCTCCGTGGAAATTCTGATTCCCTGTCAGTTGTGGGCCAGACCCTGGACATGACACTGCAGCTGTGGAAGACTGAGCACACGAGCCTGTGGGTGCTCCTGCGTTGCTAAGCAGATAACGAGGCCATCCAAACCGTGGAGGCTGCTGTATCCACACAAAGCATCCACCCAGTTATATTACAGAAGCATCATCATGGGAACAAGGCTTTCTGAAAATAAGAAAAGGCAGGAAGCAGGGAAAGAGGAACTTCACAGTGGAGGAATCTGGCAAACGCTACTAAGCCAGTGACCAAGGTTAATATCGGCAGTCGTAAGTTATGTTGCTATGTGCCCCTCATCTGGGGTCTGATGAAAATACCACTTTACTTCTGTGACTTTTCTTCTGAAGACCCGTAACCCCAGTCTCATCATAAGAAATGCATCACAGTCCAGTCACGGAGCATCCTACAGTACACCTGAGCAGCGCTCCTTAAAACCATCAAGGTACATCACAAACAAGGAATGTCTGAGAAACTGTCACAGGCGGAGGAGCCTTGACAGATGTGACAACTCCATGGAATCCCGTGTCCTGGATGAGATTCTAGGACCGCAAAAGGACATTACGAAAAAACTCAGGAAATGTGAATAAACTAGAGACTTTAGTTAGTAATAATGCATCAGCACTGGTTCCTTAATTATGACAAATGTACCATTTGAAGGTAATGTTAATAAAAGGGGAAATTGTGAAGGCCACGAGGACTATATAGGAATCTATGTACTACCTGCTTAATTTTCCTAAATCTCTGCTAAAAATAAAGTCCATTAATAATAATAATAGTAATAATAATAAAGCACATACCAGACACTGGTACTATTTTGCCAAGGTGAAGGGAGATGCCAAGAATAAATCAGGTCCCTCCACACCCTGCACACGGGGCGGACTAAGGAGGGAACGGTTAATAATCTTACTAGGTTTACTGGTTTTCACTTCATCTACTTACTAATGTACCAAACAGTACATCAAGATAATTACCAGAGAAACCAGACACGAAGGTCACACGCTGTATCATTCTGTTATTATGAAGTATCCAAAACAGCGGAATCCAAGGGACACGAAACGCAGGAGCCGTGGCGAGGGGAATGAGGAGCGACTGCTTCGTGGTTCGTGGGTCTCCTTTTGGGGAATAAAAATGTTTTCAAACTAGAGAGAGGTGATTGTTGCACAACACTGTTAATTACTAAATGCCATTGAATGGTCTACTTTAAGATGGCTAATTTTATGCTATGTGAGTTCTACCCCAGCAAAACGTAATTAATGACAATAAAATCATTTAATAACTTAAACATAAGATAATTTTAAAGTCATTTAATAATGATAAAAAATGAAAATGCGATGCTTTTTGTCTATCTGCTATTTTTCATCTGTCGGATTCTGGATGTCAACTTGGCAGTATCGTAAAACTGTTAATGACCAAATAAAATCATAGTCATTTTCATTTGAAAAAAAAAAAAAAAAAGAGTCAGGACACGGTTATTAGGGTCTGGCTCCAGGACAACATATTTGGAACTGGACAATGGTCGGTGATCGGAGAGGGTCAGGGCTCCTTAATTTCCCAGACCTGCGTCCTTCAGAAGTGTGGGCCTTCAACCAGCAACTTGAATTTCATGGTTGTTACCGTCTTTGTCTGTAAACTGTGCAGAGGGGCAGGGTGAGCATTCAAAGACCCTGCCAGGGAGAAAATCCAAGGTTCTCAAGGAAGGCTTTCGGTGGACCGTTGCGTGAGTGAGTGTGAGCAGGAAGAGAGAGGCGAGAATGGGCCAGGGTCATGGATGAAATGTTACCTCCTGGACTAAACCGGCCGGCTGTTCTGGTTTCGTGTAAATCCAGCAGGGAAGACAGGCAATGCAAAGTGTAAGGTTTTAAGTACAACATGGAGCTGTTTCATGGATTTCCTGACACGCTTAGGCCATGATAACAAGGCCCCGGGATACGGCAGTTTTCAGAAGGATGTGCTGGGAGCAAATTTAATCTTGTGCCTGGTTTGGGGGGCTCTTCTTTCCTTTCCAACTGTCTCTCCAGAAGTGCTCTCTCCCAGCCCAGGCTTCCCTGCCTCTCACCAGGGCCCAGGAAGTCCTCTGCTATGGAGAGGGCTTACGCAGAGGCCTTGGGTGCTCTGCAGATGGCAGATGGCTGTGCCTCCCTCTCTGCTCTGCAATGCCCTTTTCTGGACAGGTGATGCTGAGTGGTGCCGTGTTAACTGCCCCTGGTTGGGGAACTAATGCCTGAAAGATCTCACTAGAATGCAGGAGGAGGGAGCTTTGAGGCAGGGCTGTGAGGTCTTTTTCCCCCTCCCCGCACAGCTGGTCACCTCCTCCACACACCGGCCAGCCCAGGGTCAGGCGCTAATTCTGAGACTTGCACCTTCCTAGATTTCTTTTCACTCAGAGGAGCGAGTAGACCATCCATCATGAAGCCTACACAAGGCGAAGCTTCCAGGTAAGGGCCTGGATGGCCTAACTCAGAGCTCCCTCTTCTGTCCTGCCTTTCAAGCCCCAGCCTGGGAATGTGCAATGGGGAAGGGAAAGTCATGATTCCCATGTTCAGGGCAAGAAGAGGAAATCAAAAATCTTTAGCTCTTTCAACAATGCTGAAAGGCAACAGAAGCCAAATCATGGCAGAACCGGAGTCCACCACTTACGCACAAAACTCGCTAGAGGAGCAGTTCACCCTCCGTATCTGTGGGTTTCCCATGCGTGGATTCAACCAATGGCAGATTGAAAATATTTGAAAAGAAAATTGCATCTGAACATGTCCAGACTTTTTTCCTCTTGCAATCAGTCCCTAAACAATACACAATAACAACTCTTTACATAGCATTTGCATTGTTTTGGGTATTATAAGTAATCTAGAGATGATGTAAAGTGCATGTGTATAGAAGGATGTGAGTAGGTACAACTACTGCGCCCTTTCACATCAGGAGCTTGAGCATCCTCAAATTTTGGTACCCATGGGAGTCCTGGAACTAATTCCCCTTGGATACTGAGGGACAATTGCATTTGTAATTCACCTTCTGAATTGTAAATATATTTTCTCATTCTTGGGATTTTCTTTCTCTTTTTCTGTTTTTTAAAAATAGAGACAGAGTCTTGCTCTGCCACTCAGGCTGCAGTGCAGTGGTGCGGTCACAGCTTCCTGCAGCCTTGACCTCGTGGGCTCTGGTGATCTTCCCACCTCAGTTTTCTGAGTAGCTGGGGCTACAGGTGCCTGCCACCATGCCTGACTAATTGTTTATTTGTATTTTTTGTAGAGGTGGGGTCTTGCTATGTTGCCCAGGCTGGTCTTAAACTCCTGGGCTCAAGTGATTTGCCCACCTTGGCCTCCAAAACTGCTGGGATTACAGGTGTGAGCCACCACAACCAGCCTTTTTTGTAATTTTGTTAATAACATTTTTTTCTCCAGCTTTCTTTCTTGAAAGAATAGAGAAGATATAACACAAAGTATGTGTTAATCAACAGTTTGTGTTATCGGTAAGTCTTCCAATCAACAGTAGGCTATTAGTAGTTAAGGTTTTGTGGAGTCAAAAGTTATACATGGATTTTTGACTGCACGAGGGGTTGGGACCCCCTACCCCCATCTTGTTGAAGGGTCAACTGTATATTTAGGATAGTATGAGAGCATGAGGGGAAAGAATTGAGCCCTTGCATGGGGGTTAGGGGACATTCCCAGAAGAAGAGACCCCCCAGGGCTGAGCCTGGAAGGACCTAAGCAGGTTGAGGCAGCATCCAGGCCCTGGGGATAGCAGCAGAGTCAGCAAATGAGGACCCTGGCAGAATCAGTTCCAGGAACCTTGGGTAGCTCTGAGTCTTCAGTCTCTCGAGAGTGGAATGGCATCGAGATGGTGGAGTGGGGCCAAGGTTCAATCCAATCCTGCCCCTGACACCTATTAGCTATGTGTAAACCCCTGGGACCCCGCACGCCCCCACCCCCTACACATTTTGGTGTAAGTGTGCAAGTTTTCCCACTCCTTAACTTAGAATCAAGAGGTCTCAGCAGTCCACAAAGATCCTAAAGGCCTGTGGTCAACAAGGCAGCTCCCCAGGGGCCCCCTGGAGCTGGTTCGCATCTCAGTGGAAAACCTCACTCAGGTCCTTCCAGGTCTTCAAGCTTCATTTGGGGAACCGAGTCTTCCACACTTTGTGAACGCTGGTCCCCACTGCAGCCCTTCCATCACTAAAGTGTTCACTGGGAAATACTGAAGTGAGCAAATTAGAACAATATTGTCAAGAGTTTCATTTTTTATGACGCAAAATTTATTCAATGACAAAATTCACCCTTAATTTTGACAGCATATGTTCTGCCTTCTGGGAGGAGGTATGTGACATTATATGTCCTTTTTAACCAAATGGTTGTAACAGTAGATGACAGGATTTTTTCAAATTCCTTTTCTTGGCAAAATTATCATTTGGTAACGCCTGTCAAACTCTCCGTTTTTACTTTGACTGTTCCCAGTTGATGAAATCTCAAAATCTGGGGATCACTGAATTGGTCATTCTAGAACTAAAGTTCTGGGACTAGGTCTCAACTCTCTCTTCTTGGTCAGAAGTAACAGATTAGGCCTCTGGCTCGATTCTGAGATACTTAAGATGCATTCCTGTGGGGTCTGCCAGGATAGCACGAACTATGCTATAGTAACAAATTAAGCCTAAAATCTCAAAGGCTTAATACAAAAACAAAATTATTTCTTACTCATTACATACTCAACATGGGTCAACAGGGATTTGTATACTCCATGTGGTCACTCAGGGTCCCAGGCGGACAGAGTCTTCACTATTTATAGCTGCACTTTCTGAATGTGCTTAGAAAGTACATGTGATCTCTGAAGACACCATGAAACGTGAAGAGAAGACTGGAAAGCCACGTAGGAGCTTTTATGTCCAGGCCTAGAAGTGACAAACCTTACTTCTACCCAAATCCCTTTAGTCAGAACTCAGTCATCCTGGCCCAGTCTGCCAGTAAGGGAGGCCGGGAAATGCAGGGGAGCACGTGGATATTCAGTAAATACTAAATGCTTCTGCCATATCTGGACTATCGTGGGAAAGAGAAACTGAGCAGGTAAATAAAGGCAAGACTGCAACGCATTTTTATTTCCAGGTTAAAGTGTTAGCACACTACCCTACAGGCATCAGAGAGCATGAGGGGATTTAAAACAATTAAACTAGTCCCAGTATGAAGGCTGGATTAGAAGGAGAAGGCACTAGAGTCAGGGAGACGAATTAAGAGATGTTGTAACAGTGCTGGCATTTAATAACAAGATCTGCATTAGTGTGATCTAAAGGGGAGTGAAAAGTGGGGATGAGTATGAAATTTTCAGCAGAAGATTAATGACATGGAACGTCAGGATTGAAAATCCAGATTCTGGAGTCAAGAGGCAATACTTGAAATCACGACACCCTGCCAAGGGATAGAGGAGGGGGCTCCATGCGAGCTCTGCTGCCCCTGGGCAAGGCGGCGTGTGGGAGTGCGGGTGGAGAGCGAGGTGTCAGCTTCCTCCAGGGAGGTGAGTGTTGAGAGTGTTGAGACTCGCGCATTCTGTCTTTCTGAAAATGACTTACCTAACCTTCAGATAAAGGGACCAAGAATAAAATCAAGATTTGTATTTCTGTACAAGTTTGGGGCTCTCTATATTTTTTCAACTTATCTAAATTGAAGACATATTACCCTGGTAATAAGATTATAATGTTTTTAGTTTAAAAAAGAAGAGAAGTAAGATGTCAAATGAAAAGCAAATTTCCTTGTCCATCTACTGTAAAACTAAAATTTTCCCCTGAAAATCATGCGCATTCTAGTCCCATGTCTCCCATCCTCACACACATTTCCTGAGAACCCAGCACCCCATGGGAACTGGATGTGAGGGTTTCTGTGAATGAACACACCACAGCATACACACATAAACACACACCTTATTGTCATAGGCAACTCAGTGACTCTCTGTCCATCTTTATCAAACCACTGTCTGATCCATAAATTGATGAATTACACTTACCGTTTGGAATAGGAAATGTATGCACTGGATGCATGAGAAATTTTCCTTTTCTTTCTTTTCTTTCTTTTTTTTTGAGACAGAGTTTCATTTTTGTCACCCAGGTTGGAGTGCAGTGGTGTGGTCTCAGCTCACTGCAACCTCTGCCTCCTGGGTTCAAGCGATTCTCATGCCTCAGCCTCCCAAGTAACTGGGATTACAGGCACCTGCCACCACGTCCAGCTAAATTTTTAGTAGAGATGGGGTTTCACCATGTTGGCCAGGCTGGTCTTGAACTCCTGACCTCAAGTGATCCGCCCGCCTCAGCCTCCCAAAGTGCTGGGATTACAGGTGTGAGCCACCGCGTCCAGCCAAATTTTCCTTTTCTACTCTTCCTCAACCCTGTAGGCCACACACTTCACATTTTTATTTAATGAAGTTAATCTTTAAATACCAGGCATTGCAAAATATGAACTGTTGGGTGTAAGACAAGGGTGACCCATTCAGAACATAGAGAAAGAAGCAGAATTATCCCACTGCTGGGTTTTTTTTGTTTGTTTGTTTTTTGTTTTGTTTTGTTTTGTTGTTTTTTAGAAAGCCCACAGTGTGCTGCACTGGCAGAATTCAGAGTCTGTTGTCTTTGTGTAGAAAGAATGACACCCTATTGAAAACACAACGTGTTCTGGTTTCATGTTTGACAGCCTCAATCCATGGATTCCTTTAGGAGTCTCCTGTTTCAATACCTGTGGTAAACAAGATGATAAAAGAGCCCAGAGCAGCAGGGCAGTGCGCTTAAAAATGTGGGCTCCAGATGGAATCAGATTAGAATGCAGAATCTGCCTCAGCCACTCACTCACGAGTGACCCTGGGCAAGTTATGGAGCGCCCTGTGCCTCGGTTTCCTCACCTGTGAAATGTCAATAATGCCTCTCACCCCGGGGCTGCTGCAACTATTCAAAGTCACAAGCGGGTCAAGTGCTTAAGCCCCTGCCTCACACAGGACGAGTCCTCCCCAGATGGAGAGCCTTTTTGAAACACTGCCTCATCGGCAAGAAACGGAACCTCAAATGTCTCAGTGACAGGCACAGGGCTCAGCACAGACAGAGCCATCCCCATACAGCCCTGATTACCCAAAGCTCCTGACACTTGGTGGGAGATAAGCTTTTTCACACTGAGGGGAGCACAAGGTCAGCTTAGCTCAGTGTTGGAAGTTCCGGGTGGGAATGTACAGGGCACTTGCACAAACCAGGGCACGATAGGTAGCAGCTTGGCCAGTCTTGGCCCTAGCAGACAGGTCAGAGGGCAACGCAGTTCTAGAGATGCCATCATGGGTCCCTGGTTAGGATTTCCCATGGCCTCCTATGTGAGGGATCTGCCATATGGGGACGCTGTCATTCCAGGGCTGTGACTGAATCACCAACTCTGCCTCATGCCTCTGCTTAGCCAAGGATGGCCTACAGGCTCTGCCTTTCCTCCATGCCACGGAACTCCCAAGAAAGACCTGCAGCTGTGGCAGGCACCGAAGGCAGCTTGCATGTGTCTAAGGGAAACTGGTTATCTGAGAATTGCAATACATGCCTTTTTTGTTGGTGATGGTCAGGGGAGGTGTTTGAGATGCTTCTGAGGCTGTTGGCCCCTAGTGCAAGTCTGAAATATTCAGGCCCCATGTATTTCTCTATTTGAGAACATTGATTTGGGATATTTCAAAGTTGATCGTTGATTTCTCTTAGCACATAGTAAACAACTCTAAATGTCATTGATCAGAAAACTAACAACTAGTTATTTCAAGTTCCGTCAAAGTGCGCCATTCAATCATGTTTTTCTACAGTAGAAAATGTGATAGACCAGAAACTTTTCTATAACATAAAATGATAGTCATTATACGATTCCATGAAAAGAGAAAGGAGCAAGACCACTGAAGGATTTTGGAAACTGTTTTCCGTTCTACCGGTGTTCATTGGGCTTTGTCTTCCTTTGCAAATCTCCAAAAAAGAAATGTGATTTTTTTTTTTCAGTTTCAAGGGTATGTACGTGCCACGTAAGCTGTCTCTCAACAAACTAAGATGACTTTGAAAATGTCTCTAATCCAATTAAAATCAATATGGGGCAAGCTCAGGAAGACAGGGACTTGGATGTGATTTAATAAAGGAATAGGTGTCACTTGTACAATGCCTTGACCGGAGAAAGATTGTCGACCAAGGCCTGTGGCAAGCAGGTGTTCAGTAAATACTTTTATGTGTAAGACTTGCTCGATGAGTCCAGAACTCAGAAAAGAGGTAAAAGGCCAAATAATCAGGGACTGGCAAGATTGAAGGGGCACAACACGCAGAGAGACATGGGACTGACCGACACAAATCCAGCCAGGAGAGGTGCACAGGCCACTGTCGGCCAGGAGTCACTTCTTGTGCTGAAATCTTTGCTCACCAAACAATCTACTGATCATGCATTTAAATTCTCAGGTGAAATTCTAACTGGAAAATGGGATGGTGTGTGAACATTTTGATCCCCTGGAAAGGGCTAAATATTTGGGAAGCACTGAAAAATGTGAACTGTGAAATATCTTCAGAATCAGTGTCCAGAAATCTCCCATTTTTTCCTCGTGCTTGTTTCTTTTCATACCCTGTTCAGAACTCCTATTGACTTTAAACCAGCTCAGAGCCTTGGGAAGCAATTTGTCGCAAGATGAAAATCAACAACAAAGTAGGACTCTAGGTCCAAAGAGTTCTCCTCTAAACACTTTGTGCATGTGATTATCTGATTTGCCTCCCCCCAACACATTCTTTCTTAATTAAATTTAAAATCATAGTTTCTGTTTACTTTTCAAAAGTTGTGTAAACAATGCAGCAGGCATGGCTGTATATTAGCTTTAGCTGCCCTGCTACTTGTGAGAATTGGCCCATTGTCTTCCACGGTATGGCTTTCCATCTATAGTATTCTTTCGGGCATTACACTAGAAACTGCAAGCAGAATGTGCATCACTGTCCATATAGGTGAAGTGTAACATTTAGAAACTTACTACTCTGCCTCTGCAGTGAGAGAGCAATATTAATTACCTTGCTCCTGGCATGAAAAATGATGAAAATGACCTGCACAATGAGGATGTCAAACTGTCTTTTTTAATCTGACACCTGGACTGGAAATGCTAGGAATCTATGACACTTACAATTAAATACCTAAGATTATCAAACACAAGTTCAGACAAGCCTAATTTAAAAATTATTATCAAGACTCACTGAGGAACATTCATAATTTGGAAGAAAAAAAAGCTTAAAATGGCAAAGAGCCCCACAGAGGGACCAAGTACATGGTTTCCCCTTTTAGAAACTGAAATGAAAGTCAACGACATTTGCTTTGTTTAGAATAAAATCACATCAGTTAAACGATGTGTGTGATTAAGAAGAATCTTTGTTATTGAGCTGTTTCCACAGAAGAGCTGCCGTTTCAATGGAGGAAAAGGGGAAAATTTTACATTCTGGATCTCCCTTCTCCTCTTACATTTTGATAAAGAACAGGGAGGTTACCTCTAACGTTTTCTGTTAAACTCAACTCATTGCTTGACGCCATGTTGGCATTTATTGCCACGTAGAATAACATTGAGACAGGAAGTAGTGAAAGATACAAGTGCCAGACTATGAGAAAACCAGGATCTATCTTAAGATATTCTCAAACTCTCAAGAAGCTTCAAGTACATCCCAAGTCATCCTTCTTTAAATAAAGAAAAATCCAGAAAAGTACTTTTTATATCAAGTTATTTTCTCCTCGATATCTTAACTGGCCAAGAGAAAATTCCCAACTTATTTCGAATGAATTGTCCATGTCTATTTGAAATATTAGAATCCAAAATACGAGTAACTAAGGTATTTTTGAACAAGGTATTTTGAACCAAACTTATGGGAGTGAGAAGCAATATTTACAGAAGAACATTACACGCAGATATAATGACAAACTAAAACCTGGCCAAAATCAGATACATTTCCTTAAAACAAAAAACAAAAAACAAAAAACAAAAACCACTCTGTGCATTAAATCAGAAAGTTGAGTTTTCAGTTCAGTTGCTCATGTTTGGACAATGGCAAGTTCAGGCGCATTAGGAAGGAGGGTGTGGTACTGAAGGGAAGGTTGGCAGAGGGAGGATTAACCATGTAACTGCTTGGCATCTGTGAACAAATCACAGCTCCATAAAGGCCTGGGAAAACAGACAACAGACTGAGGGAGGGATTTGTGAAGAGTCAGCCTTGGTTTTGAGAGTTTTACTTGCAAAAAAGAAAGGAACTGGACCTGCCAGCTCTAGAGAGAGGGATTTTCCCTTCCAAGGAGGGGAACCCTGACTTGGATACGGAACACACAGAGCATGGAGTGCTGGCAGGCAGGCTACTCCCCCATAAGAACTCCCATTCCAATGGATTTGCTTCTGGCTTTTGAGATTCCTGTGACCCCTTTAAAGGCACAGCCTCTCAATGATACCTCAGATTACCAGCACCAATACAACACGTGCAGAGGATGCCTCAGGCAGAGCTGCAAAGCAGGCAACCTGACTTTCTTGGGTGGCCCCAGCTTCCTCTACCTAAGATTTTTAGTGATGTTTCTTTCCTCCCTACTTCTGAATGTGTTGGGCTCTGCATGTGACACCGGGAATTGTGATGGATAGTCCTCCTGCGGCTGTATGTGATATGCACCTGTTGTCACATGGTGCTGTAGTATAGGCGTGTTCATCTTGTGCTGGCCTCGAGGCCCTTCACCGCATAGCAGGGCGGAGAGCTCAACTGGAGGAAGTGATTTCGTGGAGATCAGGCATCAAGGGAAGCTCATCTCTCAAATTTAAAGCTGGAATTTGGAAGGAGAGCCTCAGAGAGAAAGAGAGTCTCTGGGCCTGGACCTTAATGGATGAATATCCATCCATCTAAGGACAAGCCAACAGCTGGGACTCGGGAACTCAGGAACTCTGACAGGGTGACCTCATTTATGGTAGGCCGTTGGAGTTGGAAGGTAATTAGCTCAGCCTTTTAAAGCAGGGCTGTTTGAATGCTCATATATACTGTGTTTTATTTTCCATCTGGTGCACCTGTTATAGCAGTATTGAAGAGCCTCAGTCCATCCAAGCTGGATTAAAGGGAATGTGACAGCAACGGCATCTGGGCTTGAGCAAGAAACTTCAAGTGTGTGCAGCACGTCTCTGGGGCCGGAACAGCGGCAGAGCTAGATGAAGTAAAAGAACCCTAGAAGAAGTCGAAACCCTCATGAACACAGCTCAGCTCTCCCTCTCGGCAAAAAGGTTCCCTTTCAGCTTCTAAACTTTAATTCTGGATGTGGGATTCTGATTCTTGGTTCTTGATTTTGTTTTATTAAGAAAGTGGTGACTCTTACACTCCAGCTCTTTCCTTCTACCTCCTTACAAAACTTGCTCCTAAGGGGGGAAACCCCATATCTATTTATTCAGCAAACACGTATTAAAGGCTTCCTGGGTACAGGGCTGCAGGCGATGCTCTGGAGGCTGCACTGTGCCCCACCCCTGCCTGCAGGGAGCGGACAGCCTATTGGTCAGTGCTCATCCCCCAGCTATTTTCATTCCAAGGCTGTCAATGAAAATGTTTTAGTCTACAACAAAGGAGTAGCTGATGTCACCAGCAGTTGGGGGCTAGTTTTCTGGGACCTCAGATCTGTGCAAGGCCCATTTGGGGCATGGATGCCAGTGGACCATATTCTCTCTCATTGCTCTATAGAAGTGATGGCACTATGGTACCTAGCACACTACCAGCTGGCTCCGTCTGTTTACCCATCTGTCTCCCTGCCCCACCTGCCAGACATGACTGCACCAAGTTAAAGCTCCTAGCAGCAGCTTTAACAGTATCTTGCCCTCTAACAAATTTAAATAGACACGGGATACACAACAGATTCAGGGTAATAGGCCATATTAAGTTATGATGGCTTTCCTAGCCTTCAGTGAGAGGACTGAAAAAACAGGATATGTCATCCTCACGTGAGGAGAGTCTAAACCTCCGAGCCTGCTGTGGGCACCTTCACCACCTTTATCCTACAGTCAGTGCCCAGGATAAGATAAAAATTTCAGTGCTTATTCACAATAGCAAAGACATGGAATCAACCTAAATGCCCATCAATGATAGACTGGATAAAGAAAATGTGGTACATATATACCGTGGAATACTATGCAGCCATGAAAAAGAATGAGATCGTGTCCTTATGCAGGGACATGGATGAAGTCAGACCACGTCAAACCCTGTGATGCTTTTCCGTGTCACTCAGGATAAAAGCCAAGGCCCCAAACAGCTTACAAGGTCGGCCTGCTCTGTGTCCTGAGGGGTCTCAAGCTCCCTTACCCCTCTCTTATGCCAGCTGTGTGGGCCTCCCTGCTGTTTTTCCACAAGCTGGGCATGATCCTGCCTTAGTGATTCCCTCTGCTACGAACCCCCTTTCCCGAGACAGAGTGAGTACACATCTAGCCTGCTCCACAAGGCAGACCCCGACCACCCCACTGCACGCTGTGACCTTCCCCATCCCTTCTCTGGGATTCCACATCTGCTGAACCCTGGTCTGCTTTCCTTCCTTGAGTAGCCCACGCCGCTGTCCAGCCTGCGTCCACTTCTTGGGCTCACTGCTCCAGGCTGGCTCCCTGGGCAGGGAAGTTCTCCTCACTGACTCCTCTCCTTCACCAGACTGCGTCCTCCACACAGAGCTCAACAAACACCTGCCGAATGAGGAGTACAGGAGTGAATGGAAGTATAAAATTATTTTCAAATGGCAGGTGGATCACTTGAGCCCAAGGAGTTCGAGACCAGCCTGGCCAACATGGTGAAACCCGGTCTCTACTAAAAATATAAAAATTAGCTGGGTATGGTGATTCGCACGTGTAGTCCCAGCTATTTGGCGGGCTGAGGCAGGAGAATTGCTTGAGACTGGGAGGTGGAGGCTGCAATGAGCCAAGATCATGCCACTGCACTCCAGCCTGGATGACAAAGTGAGATCCTGTTTAAAAAAAAAAAAAAATTGTTGTACATCTAAAGGTGCTATTTAACATAGGACGTAGAGGAATGTGGACCCGTTTGTGCCACAGTGGTGCTTCTAACAGTAAGAAGGCCCCGCCTCCTCAGATATCTGTTCTCATGGTTTCCTCTACCTGGTTCTTCCTACAACAATCTTACAAATCCCAATGAACTGCTTCATCTTCTCATTTCGAAGATGACCTATTCATCTTCTTCCTGTTTCCCCACCCCAGTAACTCCAAGGTTTATTTCTCTTCCTAGGACCAGGTATTTTCTGGACCATTTCTAAAAGAAAAAAGTTTCCACAAAAAATTCCTTCTGGAGTCAGACAATGTGGGTTTGTACCCTGGTTCCACTTTCCTCATCTTTACAATGAAAATTATAATAGTAGCTATCCCACGTGGCTGTGTGAGGATGAAAGGAATAAATTAATGCAAATTCCCTAGGACTGCACCTGACATGTAGTAAGAAGTTTCTGTGTTGGCTATTTTTATTCTCAGTATTACTGAATCATGAAGAAAATCATCTAATTTAGACATACACTGTGCTACTTTAACTTGGTTTTAAATGGTATTGATCAACATAACGGAAAGTAAAGCAAAACAAAAATAAAAGTTCTACCTGCATCACACAAAATATCTGGACAGGTCTTCACCACATTTGCAGTTATCTGACTTTCACATAGAATTAGTGACATGGTCAAAACTCACTTTGGAAAAGAGCCAAAGGAAATTTCAACAGGATGGGCAGTTGTTATCCAGAACAACCCAAACTCGAGTATCTAAGACTCATAGAACCAAAAACGGAGAGAGATGTTCTGCAAACATTGAGATGCGATGGACGGAGAAAACCTGAGTTATTTTGAACATGAGCCTCAAACTGCAAGTCGCAAGGCGAAACACTCCTACCCGCCCGTACTGAATTGCTTTCAAGCGACTTGTCACATGAGCAACTACACGCAGGCTGGCCCAGGTGAGAGAAAGAGGGTGGTTTATTTAATAATTGCTCATGCTGGCCGGGTGCAGTGGCTCATGCCTGTAATCCCAGCATTTTGGGAGGCTGAGGCAGGTGGATCACCTGAGGTCTGGGGTTTGAGACCAGCCTGGCCAACGATGGTGAAACCCCATTTCTACTAAAAATACAAAAATTAGCCGGGCATGGTGGCAGGTGCTTGTAGTCCCAGCTACTCGGGAGGCTGAAGCAGGAGAATCACTTGAACCCGGGAGGCGGAAGTTGCAGTGAGCGAAGATCATGCCACTGCACTCCAGCTGGGCAACAGAGTGAGACTCCATCTCAAAATAATAATAATAATAATAATAATAGTAGTAGTAATAATAATAATAAGTTAATGCTTTTCCAAAGCAACTCTAAGGAGATCATTTAGCAGGTTAAAACCAATCAAACCCCTTTAGAAAAAAAAAGTCAAATTTTCATTAAGATCAAGTCTGAGGAGACAGGCTGAAAACTCATGAAAGTCATGAGTTTTGGGATTTAAGGTCAGCCCACAAGTGGGGGAGAGATGTACAACAGGATTTTAAAATGATAAGTGACCTTAGAAATGATCATTTTGCAGTTGAGAAAAATTAATAAATTGAAAGGTTAAGTCCATAACAAAAAGAAAAAATCTTCTCCCTCTTGAGACACTACCAAAATGTAAGGATAATGAAAGATTTAAAAATATATTAATCTACAATGTCAAAGAGACTAGAGAGTAGCTATCTGCCGATGAGTGATTTCAACAAAAATTTCAACAATAAGGCAGAAAGCCAGTGGAGAAGTGAGGAATGACATATACAAGGTGGAGGAGGAGGTAGCACAGTGCTCACTGGGAGTATCTGGATCACAGGGAGTGGTAGCTGGTCCTACAGGACTCCTCAGAGCCCTAGGAACTGGATACTTTGGTGCGGCAAAAGTCCAAGTGAAATTTAAGGCTGAAAACAAATGGATTTTTAAAAGATAAATAAATTAATGAATCAGTGTCCCTGGCCTATTACACAGAATGCTGTTACCTAAGAATTTGTGCTTCCAAAGCTCACAAATAAAAGGTTTCACTTTTGGAAATGAAATATCTACCCGCCACCCCCTGCCCCCCAAAGACCTTCATATTCTGGGTTTCAATGAATTCCCGGCATAACAGCTGTCTCCCTGCCTGACCATCCTAAAACACAGCCCTACCCAAACATACAAAAATATACAAAGTTCCTGGTCTAATTTTAGAACCTTCTTCTTCTTCTTTTTTTTTTTTTTTTAAATACATGGGTCTCTCCATGTCACCCAGGCTGGTCTCAAACTCTTGGGCTCAAGTGATCCACCCACCTCGACCTCCCAAAGTGCTGGGGTTGCAGGTGTGAACCACCACGCCTGGCTGAACCTTACTCTTAAATATGAATGAGCAACCTAGGATCAATAAAAACAATACAAAAAAGAGAATTCATAATAAGCAGACAGGAAATATGATTTCAAAAGGAAGGGTTAATATAGGAAGCAGGAAATAATTAAAACACAAAAACTATGATGTTCTCAAAGAAACTGAAGAAGATATTGTGTGTATAAAATGGAATCAGGATGTTTTGACAAAGGAATGGGTAGGAAACAAAATAAAAGGCCTCATAGGGCCAAGATGAAAAAAAATTCAATAGGGTGATTGGAAAGAGTCAAGGAAATCTAAAAAATAAAACTGAATAACAAAGAGATGGTATGAGAGAGACAAAAAGAAACCCAGAGAAATATTACCCATGGCAGCATATATGATACCTGAGGCAGATGGTGGACATGAAGAACAAAGATTCTAGTTCTTTGTAGATTTCTTTTAACTGAAACAATCAATTATCAAAGGATAAACAAAAATTTCTGGAGTAAAGAAAAAATCTAGACATAAAAATTTTAAAAGTTCACTATGTCTCATGCATAATTAATAAAAAGATAACTACACCTACGGAGAGTTCTAAGTTTTGAGGAAAATGGCAGCCAATTCCACATCTCCTCCCATACCCTCCCAGAACAACACAACACAACAAAACCAAAACATTAAAATTAACAAGGAAAGAGAATACACCACTAGTACTCATGCTTTCAGTATTATAAAAAGGCAGACCATCCCACGACCTTCAAACTACTTGTAAAGAGATTTTTAAAAACTCCACCAAAGCCCTGACTACCCACCTGCCACTGCAAGCCTGTGGGTACGGCAAACAGGAGAGGAGAAGCTTAGAAGTCTGTGAAAAATAGTAGGTGGTAGTGAAGAATTTCGATGAAGTACACACAAGATCACTTCCAGAAAGAGAAAGTGAAATAATACATGTCAACATACTCAACTCAGATCACAGTTTGCTAGTTCTCAGCTCTCACTACAGATAATTGGACTGAAAAGAGCAGAATTAGAGCAGAATCAGAGCAGGACAGCTTCCAGGGTATAATCAAATACATGAGGAAGTGAAGGAAATACATAATAAGATACCATGCAGTAATAAAAGATAAGAAACATCAACACTTCTCCCTAGTCTGACCTACCACTACCAACTTCATCTCTAAAAGAAACTACACAGCAGAGATGAGAACTGACAGGGGAGAGTGATGGTAAATTACAATCTCTACCCATGAAATGAATAGGAATAGGAAAAGGCAGCCACATTCATACAAATGTATAAGAACAAGTTCACTAAGGCTCTTCTGCTTATAAAATTTATCCTCCAAAAATCTAAATATGAAGTTAAAGAAAATTATATCATAACACTCCAAACAGAACTAAAAATCCTCAAACAGGCATTTGGGATATTAAAATCAACCCAATTAAGAAATATAAAAGCTAAAAAGAGAAATAGCCAAAACAAACCAACAAAAAACCTGGAAGAAATAAAATAAAGATTTATCCCAGGAAAAAATAACAAGACAGTATTATATCAGAACTGAAAACTGAGCTTCAATATGCCAAGGTAAGAATATATTCAAAGGAAAAAAAGAATATATTCAAAGGAAAACCAAATGAAGAACACTGAAGAAGAGCAAGAAATAGCCAAGAGAATGAAAGCAAGGTAAAGAAAAAAACAAAAACAAAAACAAGTTTAAGAAAAAGTGATTGAAATCGGAGACAGGCAAAGCAGGTATAACATATATATAATTGGTATCAATGCAAAAGAAAATCAAAACAATGAAACAGAACTAATATTTAAAATGATAATCCAAGAAAAGTGTCCAGAAATAAAAGAAGAATTGAATCTACACATTTAAAAAGTCCACCTGGGCTGGGCGTGGTGGCTCATGCCTGTAATCCCAGCACTTTGGGAGGCCGAGGCAGGCAGATCACAAGGTCAGGAGATCGAGACCATCCTGGCTAACACTGTGAAACCCCGTCTCTACTAAAAAAAATATATATATATATATAAAATTGGCCGGGCATGGTGGCGTGCCTGTAGTCCCAGCTACTCAGGAGGTTGAGGCAGGAGAATGGTGTGAACCTGGGAGGTGGAGCTTGCAGTGAGCCGAGATTGCACCACTGCACTCCAGCCTGGGAGACAGAGTGAGACTCCATCAAAAAAAAAAAAAAAAAGTCCACCTGATACTAGAAAAATTGACACAGAATGATCCACTCTAAAATATATCCTAGTAAAATTATAATATCTGATTTTAAAGATAAGGAAATATTCTCAGGACCTCTAAGCAAAAGATAAAGTAACTGAAAACGCAAGAGAACTAGACTGGCATCAGACTTCCATAACACAAGACAAGGCAACTATGGTGCAAGATTTTCAAGAAATGTAAAGAAAGTTAAACAAAGGACATTATATCTAGACAAGTTGTCTTTCACATAAAAGGCAAGAGAAAAAGTTTAAAAAATGTCAGAGGTCAGTGAATGCTATATACATGTGCCCCTTCCAATGAATCTATTAGAAGATGAACTTTGTCCAACCAAAAACTGATGAGGATTTCAATAAATGGCTTTGCTCACCTATTATAAGAAAAATATTTTTAAATTGGCTTATAAACAAAATCCGACACTTCGATGTATATAAGAGATATACCTGAACACAGTGACTTGAAAAGGCTAAAAATAAAGAAATTCATTCCTCACATGCTACCTAAGAATAAAATCCAAATAGACCAGCGATCCAAAGGTAAATATATATATTTTAAAACTCTAGAAGTACCTTAAGAAAACATGAGTAAATTCGTCCATAACCTGGTTTTTGGGAGAAACTCTCTGACTAAACATGCCATGAGAAAAAGATTGATAAATTTGACCACATAAAAAGAAAATGCATTTAAATGACAAAAAAATAAGTAAAGATAAATGACAATCTAGGAAAGAATATTTGCAATATTTATCGCAGTTAAAGAGCCAATATTTTAAAGAACAAAGAACTTTTTTAAATTGAGGGAGAAAGACCAAAATCATATAGAAAATGGGCAAAAGACATGAATAGACAATTCATAAAATGATTAAACATGACTCAAACATATGAAAAGATGTACTCTGTTTGCAAATCTAAGAAGAAACAGGCACTTTTCACACATCGCTATGGGGAATGCAAAATGGTACAATTCCTATGAAGGGAATTGTGAAAGCTGGAAATATCTAACTAAACTATATACTCATTTACCCTTCAACTCAGCAATCCCACTTCTGAGAATTTACCCTGAAAATATACCTCCAACAATATGAAAATATGTATGCACAAAGTTATTCATTGTGACAGTATTTGTGATTGGAAAACACTGGGAACTACCTAAGTGTCCAAATATAGGAGATCAACGGAATGAACCATGAGGGGCAGATGGAGATCATATGCTTCTAAAGGAGATGCCCTAAGGAGGGCACATCACCTATGCAGCATTTCAGCCAAGAATGTGTCAACCATGAAGAAGCATCAGACAAAGCCAAAATGAGGAATGTTCCATTAAAAAAAGGAGGAGGGGGCTGCATTCTTCAGAATATGTAGATGTGAATAAACACACACACACACACACACACACACACACACACACGCACACAAAAGGCTTTGGAAACAGTCCAGATTGTAGCAGGCTGAAGACACACAGCAAATACACAGACTATGTGACTCTAGACTAGACACTATGCTAAGGGAGAAAACATGCTATAAAGAGCATTATTGGATCAACTGACACAATTGGAAAATGGGTGGTTAGCTTAGATTTAAAAACTATTTTTCCAATGTTAAATTTTCTAAAGTTGAAAATATACTCCCCTTTGTCTTAGAAAATACACACCAAAGTATTCAGGGACAAAGGGTCATTATGCATCTAACTTACCTTCAAATGGTTCAGAAAAAGTTGGGTGTGTCTGTGAATGGAAAGACAGGGAGACAGGCAGAGAGACACAAACAGAGAAGGGGAGAGAGAGAGAGAGAGAGAGAGAGAGAGAATGAGAGAGAGAGACAAAGAGAGTAAGGCCAAGTGTTAGCCACAGGTGAATCTGGGCAAAGTGCACACGGGTGTTCTTTGTACTCATCTTATTCTTACAGCCTTTTTATAAGTTTGAAATTATTTTTTAAAAAGATTAGGCTGGGCGCAGTGGCTCACGCCTGTAATCCCGGCACTTTGGGAAGCCGAGGTGGGTGGATCACGAGGTCAGGAGATTGAGACCATCCTGGTTAACACGGTGAAACCCTGTCTCTACTAAAAATATATATATAAAAAAAAAATTAGCTGGGCACAGTGGCGGCGCCTGTAGTCCCAGCTACTCGGGAGCTTGAGGCAGGAGAATGGCGTGAACCCGGGAGGCAGAGCTTGCAGTGAGCTGAGATAGTGCCACTGCACTCCAGCCTGGGTGACAGAGCGAGAGTCTGTCGCAAAATCAATCAATCAATCAATCAATGATTAAAATGTTTGTAAAAGTATTCCAACAAACAACAAAAAAATTCTAAACATATGTATTACAAAAAAGAAGTTCCCTCATAAAAGAGAAGTTTCCTTAAAAGTGAACGAAAATCAACCTGGACCAGTAAAGTGGACTCTCAGAGTTTTTTTTTCTGCCACACTACGTACCAGAAGAAATAAAATAATAATTATAGAAGTTGGAGTAATATACTTACAACATAATTTTTATCCTCAGTTATTTTTCTTTTGTGACGGTATCAGAAAAATGGTCTGGTACATACAAAGGCTCAGAAAATATCATCTATATCTCTTTCTTAAAAAATTATTTGAAGAATCATTCCAATAGACTTGAAAGAGAATTATAATTCCAGCTCTAGTTGTGCATACAAGAACTGACCATTGTCATTATAACCAATTAAGACAGTGTTAAATCTCAAAAAATCATTCCACATAAGTAGATGCAAATGAAATTTAGATTTCTCAGAGACAGAGAAGACACACGATGTAAAAATATGTAAAAAACAACAAACTGGATTTTAGTTAACAAAGTCTGGACAACAGGTAAAGGAAGAAATGTTGTAATAGGTGGGGAAATATAAGTGAGTTAAATTATTCATTTCCTATTTTGGGGAAATCAGAAGATCATGCATAATCTTGACCTTGATGATTTGTGAAAAATCAGAAAAACCTAAAGGTAAGTGTAATAAAACGACAAAATTTCTGTGCTGTGAACAGCTGCTGGCTTTAAGTGAGAATTGGGCCAGAAGTTTGACCTCCAAGCCCAAATTTCCTCTTCTTGAAAAGGGGAGGATGCCAACTATCTTATGTTGTCCTTATAACGTGGCCAAAATGGTTAAAAGTGGTGAGATGTGGAAGGTATCTCTCTGCCAGCACTGAGCTCCCGGCGGGGACTCTATGTCCACTCCATGTGTGGGAAGGGGGAGTCAGTGATGGGAATGGAACAAATGGAGCCAGCAATGCTCTTTGTAGCATGCTTTTCTCCCACAGTATAGTTCTTACGCTGCTCAGGGTTGCAGACCAATAGATGTTGTTGCTAGAACCTCATGACTCTAGAAATAGAGTCAGTGCTATGAACAAGCAGTGTTGAAAGACCTAGAGCACATCAGGAGACTGTCTGGAACCTACTGCAAGCTTCCAGAGGATCATCAAAGGTGAAAGACCTTCAACAACAAAGGAAAGCCTGATTCAAAGATGGGCAAAGGTCTTGAATAGATGATTCTTCTAAGAAGATATACAAATGGCCAATAAGCACAGGAAAAGACACTCCAAATCACTCATCCTTAGGGAAATGCAAATCAACCATGAGATACCACCTCACACCCACCAGTATGGCTTCTACCAAAAAAACAAAAAACCAAAAAAGTACAAGTTTGACCAAGGATGTGGGGAAACTGGAATCCTTGTTCACTGGTGGTGGCAATGTAAAATGGTACAGTCACTGTGGAAAACAGTGATTTCCCCTCAAAAAATTAAAAATATAACTACCATATGATGTAGGAATTCCACTTCTGGGTATATGCTCAAAAAAAACTGAAAGCAGGGTCTTGAAGAGATATTTACACACACGTGTTCACAGCAGCTTTACTCACAATAGCTAAAATGTGGAAGCAACACAAGTGTCCATTGATAGACGAATGGGTAAACATAATGTAGTACATACATACAATACGATATTATTCAGCCTTCAAAGGAAGGATATTCTTACACATGCTAACACGGGTGAACTGTGAGGACATTATGCTAAGTGAAATATATCAGTTGCAAAAGGAAAATACTAAACTGTATGATTCCATTCATATGAAGTATTTGGAGTAGTTAAATTCATAGAGACAGAAAGTAGCATGCTGGTCTACTTTGCCAGGAGCTGGGAGGAGTGGAGAAGGGAGAGTCGTTTTTTAATAAGTATAGGGTTTCAGTTTTGCAAGATGAAGAGAGCTCTGGAAATGGATGGCAGTGATGGTTGCACAATATTATAAATGTCCTTAATACCACTGAATGGCACACTTAAAAATGATTAGGATAGTAAATTTTATGTTATGTGTACCTTACCACACACACAAAAAATTCTTTAAAGAAAATGAAAGACCTTATAATTTATGAGTAAAACTATGCCTCCGACAAATACCTCTTCTCCTTCTAAGAGTAATAGTTCCTGGCTTGCCACCAGATCCTGGGGGAGATGACTGACCAGGTGACACCAGGTAACCAGACATCCAATTCTTAGCATTGATGAACTGTGTGTTACAAGATCTACTTGGTCATAAAGTTGGAAATTCCAAGAAGTGCTCCACCATTAGGGACAGATGATATCTACAGCTCACAAAGGCATAAATAAGTCCTGTGTGCTCAGGAGCCCAGGATGCCACCCTGGCCACACTGACAACATGCCCTCCGCCTCTACCCATGACCTCATGGAAATTCCTGATGGCCTATTGACAAAAGAGGAAAACAACTGAAGCCAAATGTACAGATGGCTCCGTACCATATGCCAGAACCAGCCCCAAGAGGAGCACTGCAGTCATGATAGCCCCACTTCATGGTAACCCTGAAATGGGGGAGGAAAATCCTCCCAGGGGCCGTACTTTGCCTATAGAATAGACGGTCTGGACTAAGGCCCTGCATTGATTCACGGAGTAGCTAATGGATGGCCATATGGTCAGGGACAACATCATAGTTTTTTTAAAAGGTCATATATAATTAGTCTGATTTATTAAAATGTATATATGTACAATGGAAACTACATACAACTTAACGTTAACCCTATGGGTGGTTTTAAAATCTGTCGGTTATATTTTCCCAGTTTTTTCTTTGTCTGATGGTTGTGTATTATTCTTATAAATAGGGAAAAAGTTAGCTTCGTTTTAAAAAGAAACTTCCTTATGGCTCCAAGTCATAGGAAGCCATTCAGCATGCTTTGTGGAGTTTATTTTGCTCTGAAGTCTGTCTTCTCTGAGCAACACTGTGGTCAGTCTGTGGACACATTCCATTATGGCTCCGTATGAGCTTGGCTTGGCAAGCTACATGCCAAAGACAGTAGAACCATAATGTTTATAACTGATACAGTCATATAAATTGGATACAAAATGAGGGGCTTTCTGTTGATGTGAAAGTACATGAGGCAGCTTGGCGCTTGGCGTCTCCAGCCATTCAGGTTGTGGCATGAGCCTGGCTAGTGTGTAATTCCTAACTCTGCTGTTCACCAGCCATATGACTTTTGACAACACAACCTACCTCCAAGCTCAAATTTCCTCTTCTTGAAAAGGGAAGGATGCCAACCATTTTATGTCATTCTTACAAAGTGGCCAAAATGATTAAAAGCGGTGAGATACGGAAGTTCTCTCTCCGCCAGTGCTGAGCTCACGGCGGGGGACTCTGTCGATTCCACGTGCGGGACAGGAGAGTGAACGATGGGAATGGAATGAGGAGATGGCACCCTTCTTTCCCAGCTCTGAAACGGTGCTTAGAAAAGGACCCAAAAGTCTCAATTTACTTTCTGCCCCAGTAGACCAGGATCACATAGGTCATGAGCAAAAGGTGGCTTGTTGGAAGAGAGGGCTACCAGTGTTTTGGGAGACTGAAGTGGGAAGATCCCTTGGGGCCAGTTGTTCAAGACCAGCTTGGGCAACATAGGGAAACTCCATCTCTACAAAATTAAAAAAGAAAGAAAAAAAGAGAGGGATGTGAGGAGTCTTTGTAAATTCCTCCCTTCTCCCTCAGGGCCCCGATCCTTCAGTGGGATTACACCCAATACGGGTGGAAGTGACTCCCCAGGTGCGTCTAACACCCCCACTGGCAGAGGGGAAGGCACGGAAGAGGAGGGCAGCGTTTACAGTCTTGAGGAGCCAAGCCCACCGCAGCAAAGTCACACAGGAGGAGCCCTTGCTGTTCTCTCTGTTCTCACCTTTTACTTGGGAAAGAATTGGAGAAAGATCAGCTCCAGCCTGTCCCAGGTGGACCGAGGCTGGAGATCAGTAAGACAGCATTGCAGCTACAAAAAAGCATTTTCCACCTCCATCGCCACAGGGAGCACACCTTCTCTCTCCCTCCCGCCCAGGTTCTTAGTCTTGGGGAATCCGATGCTACAGGGGCACAGCCAGCTCCCAGGGCTCCCAAGAGCGGATTGCCCCGTGGGGTTTGGTGAGGTCCTGTGGACAGCCTGAAAGCACAGTGGAGGGAGAGCTTACCACCCACACGCCGCTGCACACACGCTTCTGATCGATTCGCGTCTGCAACCCGGGCTGCCCTCTTTGGCTTCCTACCATGTGCTCCCGTGAATCTGAGGCCCCTTATCTGTGAAATCACGTGGATGAACTCATTCAAAGGTCACTGTCCCTAATCTATGAAATGTACCTAGCACAGTACTGGAGAAATAAGGAAGGGTCACTTAGGGTTAAGGTCACTTTCCCTTAGCAGTTAGAAAGTTTCTGGAGTTTTCTAGGGTGCTCTGTTAGCTTTCCTTGTGATTTTCAGGCAAGGAGGAAGAAACAGCATAGGAAGCTTTTGTCTCCAAAACAGAACTGCAGGAGGCTCAGCCATGGGGAAGGCCAGAGGCGGCCAAGGGGCCACTGCTGAGGTGCCACTCATGCCATCGTCCCCTCCACTTTCCCACATGCTGTCCAAGTTTGTGACATCCGAAATATTTCTAACCAACCAAAGTCTTTTAATACCAGCTGTATTTACTGAAATGTGGGCAGGTTTTTTCATAAGGGGAGGTTCTGAGTCAACCTTCAACTCCCCTGTATCCTTTAGAAAAGAAAGAAAAGGTGGGGTGGGCTTGGGGGATGAGAGAGACGGAGGGAAAAAGCGAAGAGGAGGGAGGGAGGAAAGAGAGAGAGAAAGGCAGTGCTCCCTTCCTTCCTGCTGGCTTCCCTGATGTCATCTATCATGTCTGGGAATGACAGGCCTGAAGAAACATCTGGGACCCGCCATGTACCTTCTGCTACGCCAGAGAAGAGATGATTTCTGGATATTAATCTAACATGGGAGCACTCTCTAAGCCTACCAAGGGGAGTAGCAGCCTTTTCTAATTTATTGTGCTACATGAGAGAATTCAGAGATGTGAGAGAAAGTTTTCATTGCAATGTCAAGGTGGGAGTCCTCAGGACACCCCTCACCCTGAGAAGCGCAAGCCCCATCTGCTCTGGGAAGATTTGGCTGCAGAAAACAAGCTCACATTTTTTTGTTTTGTGCATACACTGGAATGAATAGATCATTCCAAGGACTTTTGAGACATCAGTCAGCTAGGGCAAGAACAAAGTTTCATTTGCTAGACTCAGTCAAGCCACCTACAACTGAGATTCTCCTCTGTAGGTACTGATGACTGCTAAGAGTTGGAAGAGTCACCTACAGGAAAGACTGACAGTCAATTAACCTCTGGTGGAAACCAGTGGCTTCAAGTAGAAAAATCACAGCTTTGGCCGGGCGCGGTGGCTCAGGCCTCTAATCCCAGAACTTTGGGAGGCCAAGGTGGGTGGATCACGAGGTCAGGAGATCAAGACCATCCTGGCCAACATGGTGAAACCCCATCTCTACTAAAAATAAAAAAAATTAGCTGAGCTTGGTGGCGTATGCCTGTAGTCCAAGCTACTCGGGAGGCTGAGGCAGGAGAATTGCTTGAACCAGGGAGTTGGAGGTTGCACTGAGCCAAGATCACACGACTGCACTCCAGCCTGGCAACAGAGCGAGACTCTGTCTCAAAAAAAAAAAAAAAAAAAAATTGAAACAAAAAAAAGAAAAATCACAGCCTCGACCTGACGATGAATTTACTACCATGGTTCAATCATTTAGAATTTAGTCTCAACAGTCTTGAGAAAATTCTGAAATCATTTCTGTGACTCTCCTCAATTTCCTTTTCTAAGGAAGGGAAGCTGCAAGTTCAGTGTGCCTCGAGGGAATGGTCAATATTATGTATAAACAGATGATTAATAGCCAGAAAAGGCATCAGCATAAAGACCAAGAACAATATTTTTTCCATGTGTATACAGAAAAGATAGTTTTGTGTCAAAAGACAGCTGAAAGAAGTGATTTGTTTTCTTTTTGATGACTTAAAAAATGAAATATTTATAGCATTTTTAAAAGCAATCATTTGCTTATTGCCAAGAAATTTATTTGGCTGTTATTTTAAATTAAGAAAAAAAGATCTCCAACTTTTATGTGTTAAAAGCTGTAACTGTTTATTGGGAGCAGAAGACTAAAAACTCTCATTTTATTGCAGCCTATGACATATACTCAGCAATTAACCTTTAACAGTGAAACCAGAACATGCCTTCGAAGTTCTAGAATTCAATGAGAATCTAAACATTTTCTCCCAATATTCTTTTACTACAGACAATTTCTGGTTCAGTAAAAGTGCACTGCATTACAAGACAACATTCAAAACACTGGGGAGAAATATGTTTTAAACTATTTATCATCCTATGGGGTTTTAATTTTCTGCTGACTGTTACAACCAGAGAATTGAGCGTCTTCTCAAGGGGGAAAAGCTATTTATGGACAGTTTGTGATTAGGAGCAGCTGCTCTTCACCATATATTACCTTTTTGTGATAACCACATTTTCACACAAAGCTACCACTAATAAGCTGGTGCACACTAAAAAAAAACTGCAGCAGAACTGTTACCTTGAAAGGAAGATGTCAAATGAAAAGCTCTTCCAGGTTTTCGTATCCTTGAGTTTCTTCATTGTAGGAGAATAATAAATCTGAAAGCCTGTTGCATCTTGGGAATCTAATGTTACTAACAGAAGAATACAGTCAAGTAGTTTTTATGCAGCTTTCACTCTGGGTTAAAATGAAAAACATCTTATACGAGAGGTTGAATCTCCATGGGAATTAGAGATGGTTTTTATTCCACCCATACAACCAGGATGAAAATATATGGGTTGTGTTGTAAATGTTTCTCTACCAAGCTGGAGACCAAAGCATACTTCATTGTGCTTGCATACTTGAGAGCAAGAAGGCAGAAAGAATTTTGAATTTGAATATGCTGTTCCCGGCCATCCAGGTGAAAAAGTTTGACAATAAAACAGTTACTTTCTCTCAAAATATTTCTGATTAGCAATGACCAATTCAGCTTCCCCAGTGGACTCTTAGAGATGCAAAAGTCAAGAAATCCCCTATCATACTGTTTTATTAAAACTTAATTAGGAGATCTGATACTTTACCTGGTAAAGACTCAACCATGCAGAATAATTTTGCAGATTATACTTCAGAATGTAATCCTGAAATGCAAATCCTACAGGGATGGATACAGTTGTAAAAGTTCCAAAATAAAAGTGACCATTACACGTGCTGGAAAATAGTTTTGGAATAACTGCTGACCAGGATGTAACTGGACACGACAAATGATGAAGGGTAACTTGACCATGTATTTTCAAAAGCCTTAAACACGGGAAGAGCTACAGACTCAGCAATTCTCATTCCAGGACACGTCCAGGTTTCTTCAGAGATGTCTGTGACGGCCTGAACATTCACATCAGAAAAATGTTTTTGAAAATATCCAACAATGAGAAACAGAAGGAAAATGATTTAAGGAAGCCATCACTATGCAGCCATTTGGAGCAACGTGGAAGGATATTTAAAGCCATGAAAAACGTTAAGGATAACTATGGGGAAAAGGCAGGTTACAAAACAGTTTAGACTGTATGGTCCCAATTTTGTTTTAAAATACATGTTTTAGACCATACAGTCTACATATATATATATATATATATATATATATATATATATATATATATTCGTTTGTTGAAAGGAAACATAGTATATTGAAAATGATCATCTTTGGTTGATATAATGATGGTTAATTCTTGTTTTTGCTTCTTTTCTGCTTTCTTGTAATTCTGTTTTCCTATAATAAAAATATATTAGTTTTTAATAAAAATAATAATAAGGCTGGGTGTGGTGGCTCACGCCCATAATCCCAGCACTTTGGGAGGCTGAGGCAGGCAGATCACCTGAGGTCAGGAGTTCGAGACCAGCCTGACCAACATGGATAAACCCCATCTCTATTAAAAATACAAAATTAGCTGGGCATGGTGGCTCATGCCTGTAATCCCAGCTACTTGGGAGGCTGAGGCAGGAGAATCACTTGAACCTGGAAGGCGGAGGTTGTGGTGAGCTGAGATCATGCCATTGCACCCCAGCTGGGCAACAAGAGTGAAACTCTGTCTCAAAAAATAAATAAACAAAAATAAAATAACAATAATAAATGTTAAAATCAGTGAGGCTTTATGAGACCAGATGTTCCAAATATTTTTCTGTTCCCCACCTATGAATAGCTCCCCAATTCTTCACCCCATTTGTCTAACACTGCCCCTGTATTGTTTGCGTGTGTGAATATACGTATGTGTTTTGGAATCTTTCAGGCCACACAGAATCAGTGATAAGGTGGCACAAGGGGTCTGCAGTTCAAAGTGAAGACTAGAGACATTTCAGGATAAATTTGTATGGCTGCCCCTCAGTATCTTAGGGGGAATGTTTCCAGGACCCCCTGAAAATACCAAAATCCGATGCTCAAGTCCCTGATATAAAATGGCACAGTATTTGCATGTACCCTATACACATGCCCTTGTCTACTTTAAATCACCTCTAATAAATAGTTTACTCATAACATGTAATACAATGTAAACACTATGTAAAGGTTGTTCTACTGGATTGGATTTTTATTTGTATTATTTTTTATTGTTGCATTGTTATTTGTTATTAATATCGATGTTGGTATTGATATGGGTATTGATATTCCCAATATTTTCAATCCACAGATGGTTGAATCCACAAATGTGGAAGCTGCAGATACAGAGAGCTGATTGCATTATAATTCTAATATTACAAAAATTTTAATTTCACTCAAGTTATTTTTCAAATATGCAAATACTTTCTATCACAAATACTTTTCAAATATTAATTACTTTGTTTAAAAATTACTGATAATAATGACTCCCTAGGAATACTGATAAGAATGCCCCCCAATAACATACCAGTACCATATAGGTGACTACACGGATCTGTGTGACTTTGCTGAAGGTCACCCTACCCCAAATGCCTATAATTCCTTCTGCTGCTCTCATGCATACGTGACTGCATGCATTCATTCAGTTATTCAGCAAACACCTACGTCTGTGTCAGCACAGAAAATACAAAGATGACGAAGGCACAGCCTCTGTGCTCAAAAAGCCCCACAGTAACAGGGCAGAAAGACACACAAACAGACTATTGTGAAACTATGTGGAAGGTCAGGTTCGCCAGCATCCTCCTACCGAAGGTTCTTTTATAAGACATACACCTTTAGAAAAGAGAACTTTTGGAGACAGTTACTGGTTTTTCTCCTGTACAGGAGACAGAATTGATGGACAGAGAATAGAAAAAGTGGCTCCAGATAAATTCACCTGCTTCCCAGGTTTGTGAAGGAGGTACCCTTGGCTAGGGTGTTCTCTCCCTAGAGAAGGTAAGTTTTGAAGGGTGAGCGTGACACTGAAGCCAGAAGCAACCGTTCCTGGGATCTGCGCTGGTAGAGGTGAGTGCTGGGGCCAGCATGTTATTCGTATGTAGTACAAACCTTAACAGCTCCAGATGGTCACTACAGTTACCTAAGGATGAAGTTGTTAGTTTAAATAGGTGACTTGAAATTGTAGAAAAAAAATTTTTTTTTTAAGATTTCAGGTCCTTGGGGAATGTTAGTGGTTGTACAGAATGTCTCTATAGAATTGTCTTCAATCTGAGACCTCCCAGCCTGGCTGTGACACAACTTCCTGTCTCGCTTTTTAGGATTACGTCTGAGAAGGCAGAAAAAAAGTGAAAAGTGTGCCCTGATTCCTGAAGACCAATTTCAGAAATCACCACCAAGCTTTAAGCTTCTTCTTTTCTGGGAAAGGGTCAGGGAAGAGAAAACAGACTCAATCGTAGGGAACTTTGTTAAAATATGCACGCCTGGGCCCCACTGTGGACTTCCCGAATCAGAATCTTGAGAG
This sequence comes from Macaca fascicularis, assembly GCF_037993035.2. NCBI lineage: Eukaryota > Metazoa > Chordata > Mammalia > Primates > Cercopithecidae > Macaca > Macaca fascicularis. The sequence continues at coordinate 188,827,679 of NC_088379.1, read as the reverse complement.
GATGAGGGTCTCCTTGGAGGCCAACCATGCATACTTTGGAAACATTTCTCCAGTGACTGATTCACGGCCCTGCGCCACGCACTGATGAGAACCATTGCTCTGGACATGCTCCCTACATACATCTTCACCTAAACGTCTCACCCCGAAGACACAGGCATGACAGGAAATCCCCAGCTCTGAGCTGTAGGGGCCAAGGGGACCCATCTAAGAGCCTCTTCACCAGGGTCGTCAGGCTCAAACAAATATCTTGCAGCCCAGGTCCATGAAACCTAAAGATTGAGTAGTAAACAGGTGCCATGATGGGTCCAGTGGAGGCAGGAAAGGCCGTTCCAGTTCTGCTGAGGGTCTTTGAGGTGATGGAGGCAGCCAAGAGCCTGAGCAGAGGCCTGGCTGCAGCACAGGGATGCCAGCCTTGGGGGATAGGGTAGAGTCAGCAAGGCGGGACTGGGGGCAGGGGGCCTTGCAAGCTTTAGTAAAGACCTGGATCTAATTGACCTAACTTTGGCCACCAAAAGGATCCAAGCCGGGGAGTAACACAGTTAGACTTGTATTTTAGAAAGATGCCTCCAGCGACAGTGTGGTAAAAATGAGGCAGAAAATCAAGGAAGAGGCCACTGAAATAATTAGGCAAGACGTAAGGGTGAGCTAAACTAGCATGGTGGTGGTGGTGGAGCTGGAGATAAGTGGGCTGATTCGGGAGACTCTTAGGAGATAAACGAAGACCACCTGGTGATGGATTCTATGTGGCATGCAAGAGAGCGACGAAGGGGCCAAGGAGCACTCCTGAGTTCGTGGCTTTGGCAAGTGGGTAGCCAATGAGATCTTTGGCGAGACTGGGGACACAGAAAGGATGACCAAGTTCTGATGGGAAAAATGCAAGTTTTGCTGGAAATATTGGCCGTGAAGAAATGGAGATGTTCAATCTGGAACTCAGGGAGGAAGTGTGGGCTGGAAATTAAGATACTGAATTCTTTTACATGAAAATTCAAGTGCCAGGCGCGGTGGCTCATGCCTGTACTCCCAGCTCTTAGGGAGGCTGAGGCAGGAGGATTGCTTGAGCCCAGGAGTTCAAGACCTGCCTGGGCAACATAGTGAGACCCCATTCTCCACAAAAAGAGGGAGGGGAAGAAAATCCAAATAGAGGCCCAGGAACAAGAAGAAAAGGAGCCTTAAAATCTTTAAGGAACATTGATCATTCAAGGAGTGGACACAGGGCCTTAGAAGGGAGAGCCAAAATAAATAAGAGAAAAATCAGAAAGGTGTGATTTTGAGGTTCATGTTCTAATGCTGTTATTTAACCATGCCAAAACACATATAAAACACAGTAAGATCATGACATCTTTACACTCACGTCTGTGGTGTAGTGGCTGGGCCCAAAAACTACAAGTATTTCAGAAGTCTTAAAAATACAGTTGGCTTTTTCTCTACCCAAGTGCAGGCACATTATTTTGTGAAGAACACTTTGAAACTCACCAGTATAACTGTAAGTGGGTGGCTGTCAGGGTTAGGGCTGAGTCAACATAAGAAGGAAAGCCAGTTTGTCAGCATCCGACCAGCATACCCACTACAGCCAGCCACTGCCGGCTCTGTGAGGTCACAGGACTGAAAGGCATTCCTGACTTCGGGGACTCTGGAATCCAGCTGGGGACACACAACATGTCCATGGGGAAAAGCAAAGAACACAAGAGTGCTAAAATGACTGAAGGGGCCAGAAAGCTGAGGTGGGAGGATGGCCGCAGCCCAGGAGTTTGAGGCTGCAGTGAGCTGTGACCATGCCAGTGCACTCCTGCCTGGGCCACAGAGCAAGACTCTGCCTCTACAAAAAGAAAGAAAAAGAATGAGGAAGGAAGGAAGGAAGGAAGGAAGGGAGGGAGGGAGGGAGGGAGGGAGGGAGGGAAGAAGAGAGAGAGAGAAAGAGAGAAGGAGAGAAGGAGAGGAGAGAGAAAGAGAGAGAGGGAGGGAGGGAGGAAGGAAGGAAGGAAGGAAAGGAGGGAGGGAGGGAGGGAAGAAGAGAGAGAGAAAGAGAGAAAGAGAGGAGAGAAGGAGAGGAGAGAGAGAGAAAGGGAGGGAGGGAGGGAGGGAGGAAGGAAGGAAGGAAGGGAGGGAGGGAGGGAAGGAGAGAGAGAGAGAAAGAGAGAAGGAGAGAAGGAGAGGAGGAGAAAGAGAGAGAGGGAGGGAGGAAGGAAGGAAGGAAAGGAGGGAGGGAGGGAGGCAAGAAGAGAGAGAGAAAGAGACGAGAGAAGGAGAGGAGAGAGAGAAAGAGAGGGAGGGAGGGAGGCAGGAAGGAAGGAAGGAAGGAAGGAAAGGAGGGAGGGAAGGAAGAAGAGAGAGAGAAAGAGAGAAGGAGAGAAGGAGAGGAGAGAGAGAGAGAGAGAGAGAGGGAGGGAGGGAAGGAGGGAGGGAGGAAGGAAAGACAAGACAACACTAGACTAGACTGGAGGGGGAATGAGCCAAGACAGAGGGCTCCTACTGAAGTAGGAATTAGTCATTGAGAGCTGGGGGTGGGAGTAGCGGCTCCATTTGCAGACAAGGCATGAAACAATAACATGTGACAAACTTCTACCATGTCACATTCCAATGCTCATCTTTCATGTTCTATAGCAAAACTGTGTTGGAAAAATTGTATTTGTGATGTTAATCCCTTTCCCCCTCATATACACATAGAATATTTATGACGCTAAACATTACTTTGAGAGGAAGATTCATTATAGGTACTCTGTCTTGCAACTGTTATCTTTGTTGCTCGTGAGTTTAAGCCCTTGTTATCCATGCCTGGAATATTCTCCAAATCCCTTTGCCCTTACCAATATCCCACCCTACTTTAAAGGTCCAGCTTAAACTCTAGTAATAAAATATTGCAAAGTGAGCTCTGTCTCCCCCGAACCTGCACAACAGCACAATTGTGGTTTTACACCCTACCTGACATGCATCATTTTCATGGCTCTTGTTTAACTCTCACAGAAATCACCATGAGGCAGGGAAGGCGGGATCCATCCCTATTAGGGTAAGTCAATAACACCGAGCTTCGGAGGTCAGAGGAGGGTGTTGGCTGCCGAATCCTAGACCTGGTGAGTAGGCGGAATGGCTCTGGAACCCTTCCCCACAGTATCCCCAGCACGTTGCAGCATGGACACATCACTGCTTTTCTGTGTGCAGGGGTGACCTTCCCTTCTGAATCCCCTAGAAGGCAATGATCATGTCTTTTACTTTGTGTCGCTAGAACTTCCGGGATGCTCAGAAGCAAAGAGGAAAGTGCTGAATACTTGCTGCGTAAACTATCCACTGTAGCAACATTCATATCCAAACATCAGAATACAGCAACATTCATATCCAATCAGAATACAGCAACATTCATATCCAATCAGAATACAGCAACATTCATATCCAATCAGAATACAGCAGCATTCATATCCAAACATCAGAATACAGCAACATTCATATCCCAGCATCAGAATACAGCAACATTCATATCCAAACATCAGAATACAGCAACATTCATATCCAAACATCAGAATACAGCAACATTCATATCCAAACATCAGAATACAGCAACATTCATATCCAAACATCAGAATACAGCAACATTCATATCCAAACATCAGAACACAGCAACATTCATATCCCAACATCAGAACACAGCAACATTCATATTCAAACATCAGAATACAGCAACATTCATATCCCAACATCAGAACACAGCAACATTCATATCCCAACATCAGAACACAGCAACATTCATATCCCAACATCAGAACACAGCAACATTCATATCCCAACATCAGAACACAGCAACATTCATATCCCAACATCAGAATATAGCAACATTCATATCCAAACATCAGAATACAGCAACATTCATATCCAAACATCAGAATACAGCAACATTCATATCCAATCAGAATACAGCAACATTCATATCCAATCAGAATACAGCAACATTCATATCCAATCAGAATACAGCAACATTCATATCCAATCAGAATACAGCAACATTCATATCCAAACATCAGAATACAGCAACATTCATATCCAAACATCAGAATACAGCAACATTCATATCCCAACATCAGAACACAGCAACATTCATATCCAAACATCAGAACACAGCAACATTCATATCCCAACATCAGAACACAGCAACATTCATATCCCAACATCAGAACACAGCAACATTCATATCCCAACATCAGAACACAGCAACATTCATATCCCAACATCAGAACACAGCAACATTCATATCCCAACATCAGAACACAGCAACATTCATATCCCAACATCAGAACACAGCAACATTCATATCCCAACATCAGAACACAGCAACATTCATATCCCAACATCAGAACACAGCAACATTCATATTCAAACATCAGAACACAGCAACATTCATATCCCAACATCAGAACACAGCAACATTCATATCCAAACATCAGAATACAGCAACATTCATATCCCAACATCAGAATACAGCAACATTCATATCCCAACATCAGAATACAGCAACATTCATATCCAAACATCAGAATACAGCAACATTCATATCCAAACATCAGAATACAGCAACATTCATATCCAAACATCAGAATACAGCAACATTCATATCCCAGCATCAGAATACAGCAACATTCATATCCAAGCATCAGAATACAGCAACATTCATATCCAAACATCAGAATACAGCAACATTCATATCCCAGCATCAGAATACAGCAACATTCATATCCAAACATCAGAATACAGCAACATTCATATCCAAACATCAGAATACAGCAACATTCATATCCAAACATCAGAATACAACAACATTCATATCCCAACATCAGAATGCATGCAGCACACTTGTGTGTCATCTTTCTATTGATTTGGGTTCCTTCCTCAAACAGTGTATTATTAATTTCTGAATCTGGAAACGCAGCATTCAAGGCACTATCAAATTTAAACCTCACTTATTCATATACCTTTGCAAAAACCTAGTTTATAACAAGAAGACCCCAAATTTTTAAAAAAGCATTCTCCAAAATGAACTACCTTTTGGGGGTATCTTTTTTTTTTTTTTTTTTTTTGAGACAGAGTGTTGCTCTGTCGCCCAGGCTGGAGTGCAGTGGCCAGATCTCAGCTCACTGCAAGCTCCACTTCCCAGGTTCATGCCATTCTCCTGCCTCAGCCTCCCGAGTAGCTGGGACTACAGGCGCCCGCCACCTCGCCCGGCTAGTTTTTTGTATTTTTTAGTAGAGACAGGGTTTCACTGTGTTAGCCAGGATGGTCTCGATCTCCTGACCTCGTGATCCACCCATCTCGGCCTCCCAAAGTGCTGGGATTACAGGCTTGAGCCACCACGCCCGGCCGGGGGTATCATTTTTTAAGTCTGTGATTTAGATACATTTTTTTTTTTTTTTTACAAATTATGATAAAGATTAATTAAGTACAACATTAATTAACAAGCCCTAGATATCTGGACCTATAGGAAGTATCTGAAGATTCTCGCTTGGATATTGAAGGGAAATGAGTTAGTTGTGACAAACCATTTGGGAAGAACGTCTAAATACTCCAGTAAGGATTAAGGAGAATAAGCCAGGCACAGTGGCACATGCCTGTAGTCTCAGCTACTTGGCAGGTCAAATCAGGAGGATTGCTTGAGCCCAGGAGTTCAAGCCCAGCCTGGGCAACATAGCAAGACCTCATCTCTATTTAAAAAAAAAAAAAAAAGTCAAGCACCAGCTTACACTGACTACAAATAATTCATTTGTCTTTGCTACATGATGGCTTTTACTCTGTGCCTTGAGGAAGAAATGACATTTAATCTTCACTCCTGAAAGTTTTCCTCACTTAATCCTACTTCAGAGTAAGAAATTCTGGGCCGGGCGCAGTGGCTCACACCTGCAATCCCAGCACTTCGGGAGGCTGAGGCAGGGGGATCACCTGAGGTAGGGAGTTCAAGACCAGCCTGACCAAGATCTCTATTAAAAATACAAAATTAGTCAAGCATGGTGGTGCACGCCTGTAATCCCAGCTACTCAGGAGCCTGAGGCGGGAGAATCACTTGAACCGGGGAGGCGGAGCTTGCAGTGAGCTGAGATCATGCCACTGCACTCCAGCCTGGGTGACAGAGCGAGACTCCGTCTCAAAAAAATAAAAATTAAAAAAAAAAATTAAAGGCCGGGCGCGGTGGCTCAAGCCTGTAATCCCAGCACTTTGGGAGGCCGAGACGGGCGGATCACAAGGTCAGGAGATCGAGACCATCCTGGCTAACATGGTGAAACCCCGTCTCTACTAAAAATACAAAAAAACTAGCCGGGCGAGGTGGCGGGCGCCTGTAGTCCCAGCTACTCGGGAGGCTGAGGCAGGAGAATGGCGGGAACCCGGGAGGCGGAGCTTGCAGTGAGCTGAGATCCGGCCACTGCACTCCAGCCTGGGCGACAGAGCGAGACTCCGTCTCAAAAAAAAAAAAAAAAATTAAAAAGAAATAAAAAAGAAATTCTGGATTGCACTTTATTGAGACCAGAACAATATTTTTGCTCTGGCTAGTAGGAAGAACATTGATTTACAGCTCGAAAAAATTAATAAGGCTTTTTATACTCATGAGAAATCTGTAAGCTTCAAAATTCAGCCTCAGTCAGAGTGAAGTGGCCAGAAGATGCTGTGGAGAAAGGAAGCACTCGCCAGCCAGAAGACAGATGAGCTCGAGAGTGTCGAAAGAGGGGAGGCATGGGAGTCACAATTTGTGACTTTCTGTTTATTGTCTTTATTTTACTTTATTTTATATTATTTTTTAAAGACAGAGTCTTGCTCTGTTGCCCAGACTGGAGTGCAGTGATGTGATCTTAGTTCACTGCAACCTCTGCCTCTCAGGTTAAAGTGATTCTCCTGCCTCAGCCTCCCAAGTGGCTGGGATTACAGGCATGTGCCACCACACCTGGCTAAATTTTGTATTTTTAGTGGAGACAGGGTTTTACCATGTTGGACAGGTTGGTCTCGAACTCCTGACCTCAAGTGATCTGCCCGCCTTGGCCTCCCAAAGTACTGGGATTACAGGCACGAGGCACCACACCCCAGCCCCTTCTGTTTATTGTATTCTTAAACATTTCAGTTTTCCATAAATAGTTTTCTGAGTTTGGAATAATATGTGCTTACTGTAGAAAAATTGGGACATACAGATGACTAAAATTAAGATGAGTATTTTCATAGAGGCAGGACTTTCGAGAAGTATGGATTTGGAAGCCCCTGTTCAATTTACCTGTAAGGTTACATCTCCCAGTGGGAACTTGACTTTGTAGTCATTCAGTTCACCCTGGGCTGCAACCCAGCCCGAGTTATCTGAACCTTGGTGCAACTTCATTTTAGCAATTCCCCTCAAATACACCAACTCCAAACACCTCAGGTAAACCAGAGGCTTGGGAGATTTCTGGTATTACATCAGTCAACCAGAACAAGACAAGCAGAGTTGCTGGCTTTTTTTTTTTTTTTTTTTTTTAACTAGCTTGAATATTTGGGAGTAATAGCAAGTAGTTTGTTAGTATTATATTATAGTAGACATCCCTAGTGAGGCTTTACAAATAGCCACCTTATGACTACAAAATGAGTTAGCAACAGTTGGGGAAACTGCTCTAGGAAGACACGAAAAAGTTATCAAGAAATCAAACTCATGGACTTGTTCTCAAAGTGTGCGGGACAGGGGGAGAGAAACGAGAACATTAAAATGAAAAATTAGCTGCAAGCAAAATCCCACAGATGCAAAGAGAAGGCGCAGGAGGTGGGGGAAGAAATGACAAGCAACCCCAACGAAGCCATGTGGCTGGGCTGGGCTGGGGGTTGCGGGGGAAGCCATGTGGCTGGGCTGGGGGTTGGGGGGAAGAAAACTTAAATCAGGACAGAGAAAATAAATTTTTTGTTACATTTTTATGGAAAGTTTGCACAAACAACAGTCAGCTGTCTTTAGATTTAAGATATGGTTAAAAGGAAACACATTGTGAGCATGGCCATACCTACTCCAACCACTTTGGGGAAGACCCTCCCCCTTGTCTGCTGCCCCACAGAGCACCTGACCTCAGTCTCGTATTTTCCCCACAAATGAACTGCCCGTTCCGTTCCACTGTGCAAGGTTTGGCTTCTCCTGAGCTGCCTGCTCGGTGGCTTTTCCCACCTCTTTTAACTTCCCGCCCACTTGGCGCTGCACACTCAGATTGAGGGCTGCCATGGAGAAACACAGCGGCTCCGTCACAGCCCGAGAGCAAAGGGCCAGGGTTCTGCAGCACAGGTGCTTGCAACAGGACGGGCTGGAAGCTTCCCGCTCAGCTTCTCATCTTACAACAACTTCTTGACATTCCAAAAGTCAAAGCTCAGTTCCTGTTCCTGGTGTTCTTTGGTTTCGGTTTGTGTTGAGGTTTTTTGGTGATAAGGTAGGTGCATGGAAGCAAAAAGGATGCAGTCGCTGGGAGCACATTCCCAAGAGGTTTCTTAGTGAGAAGCAGCCCTGACCACAGCACACAGCATTTTTGAAATCCTGCTTGAAGCCATCACACCCAGCCCATTTCTTGCTGAAGATTTCAAAGCTCATAAGGGCCACCTAGAAACAATGACCAGCAGAGGCTCCCCCAGCCAGGAAATCAAGGAAATAATATTAAAGTGGTATCAATTGTTTAGCCGAGGGCATGGTCTTGGGCAGAGTCTGTCTATAAGGCAAAACACGAGAACATAGGATTGGAAATGATGAATGCTCTACTGTAAGGGAGGAAAAGAAGCCATCTTCTCAGGGCATGGAAGCAGAGAAGGGTACTCAGAGAAGGCCTTGTGAAAGAGACAGCATTTGATCTGGACCTTGAAATTAAATAAAAATTTAAATCTTCAGAGATTAGAAGTCGGGAGAAGGAAGTAGCGGTTCACCAGACATTCAGTCTGTATACTAAGTCAACATCGCTTCTTTCCAAGTCCTAACAGTGCAGCATAAGGAAGAACACATCTTAAATAAAATTAATAGTGCCCCTCTTCCCTCTGGACCTTACATTCTTTAGAACAATCCTACTCGGGCCAAATAAGCTCACTAACACGTTTATAATCTTCACCGCACTGTCACATGAAGTAAGCCACCTACTAGAGTAAGCCGAGAAACACTTTCACTTGTTTCTGTATTTCTGTATGTATCAAATCAGTTTTAGAAAATGCAGTGGATGACCTACTATATGTGTATACTGCAATTGAGCAATCCGGCAAAGGGATGGCAGGTGTAAGAGCCGGGTTTCTCACTGTCGGAGTGCGAACTTACAGATAAGCAAGAAAGGAGGCTTGAATGATCCATGTCAATGCATTAGAGTTGGGGACATCAGCACGACACCTAGCTTAATAGAAGTAGAGGTGGTTACATTTAGCAACATCTATTGATATGTGTATGTGGACAGGTGAGCATACACACATATACCTCCTTGCTCTGTCAGCTGAGAAGACGTAGAAGTAATGTCTCCCCAGGAGTAATGCACACCGCCAGCACCCAGATGGTGGTTTCTAATACCATTCTCCAATAAAAGACACCAGTGTTCTTTAGAGAAATGACTCATTCCAAGACTGGGACAGGAAATATACACCATAAGCCTACAGCTTCTTATAGTGCCAGAGAGTTAAGAAGGGGCTCAAAAACATGTGAACAAACCACAATGATGGGGGTACATCAAAGAGGTACAAGAGCCAACTTAAAGAGCTCTCAGTGCAAAAGCTGGAAAAGTTTGAGCAATAAAATCAAGTGGTAATAGACTCTCACTCAAAGTATAACATAAATATCCGAACCTATACTGCTAAGAATGATTGAATAAATAAATAAGTGGCAAAGAAGAGACAAATCTTCTATACAAAAGAATTACAACTTATTTAGATACTCTGCCCTTAAGGAAGTAGAGCTTAACTCTCCACTCCTTAAGTGGCACATGGTGACTTTCTTCCAAACAGAACAGTATGGAAATGGAGGAAAAACAGTAACTTCACGGTGAAGAAAGCTGACAACCACTACCTCCAGCCAGATGATCAAGGTTAACATCAACAGTGGTAATAAGTCATAACGAATAGGATGGACCCTTGATATGATATGACGAGAATCGAAATTTATCTCTGTGGTCCTCCTCCCCAAAACACATAACTCTGAGTATAAGTCATACTCAAACTGAGGACATTGTACAAAACACCAGACACATACTCCTCAAAACTGCCGAGGACATCACATACAAAGAGCGTTTCAGAAATTGTCACCGACCAAGGAAGACCAAGGAGGCAGGACAACTGATTGTAGTATAGTATCCTGGTTGGGCTCCTGGGACAAGAACAACAAAAAATGACAGTGGGACAAACAGAAAATTTGAATAAAAGGTGAACTTCACTTAACAATAATGTAACAATATTGGTTCATTAATTGTGACTAAGGTACTGTATTAATGTGAAATGATAATAACAAGGGAAATTGGATATAGGGTATCCAAGAACTCTCTGTACTCTCTTTGTAATAATTCTAGAAATCTAAAAATGTTATAAAAGGTTTATTTTTAAAATGCACTGGAAGTGCTTTACTCAAAAACTCTCTACAAAAATGCTGACTGCTGAAGTCCCCAGGCAAGAAAGTGCTGGCCCTTCCACCAGTTGGGCTAGAGCAAAAGTCAGTTGTGAAAGATACCTTCGACTATGCTCATTTGTCTGGCTTCTTGGGGGCCATCTGGAGCCCCAATCCACCTAATTAAGTCCCCTTCAAATTAAGAGACGAGACACGGAAGGGAGAGAAGTGTAGAAATGACCATTTCTGCTTCCAAGCTCACTGTTCTATTCCAGAGAATCTTAACACTTTCCCAGACTGAATATTGGTCCTTTGACATTCAACACAGATGTCCTCTCATGAACTGCCTTCAAATAACACATGAAGGAAACAAGAGGGGCAAAAGCTGTCTTCTCCAATGCACTTAAGCTTTGTTAGTTATCTGTCTCATTTATTTTAGCAACAGTAACAAACAATATGAAGCTGCACTGTGTCAACGGGTCTGCTGATTACTACCCCACTGAGCTGTTACCAACTTTAAAGGGGGTGTTTGGCCGGGCGCGGTGGCTCACGTCTGTAATCCCAGCATTTTGGACGGAGGCCGAGGCAGGTGGATCATCTGAGGTCAGGAGTTCAAGACCAGCCTGGCCAACATGGTGAAACCCCGGCCCTACTAAAAATAATCAGCTGGGCGTGGTGGCAGGTGCCTCTAATCCCAGCTCTCAATGAAAGTTTTTGAACCTGGGAGGCAGAGGCTGCAGTGAGCCAAGATCGTGCCACTGCACTCCAGCCTGGGCAACAGAGCGAGACTCTGTCAAAAAAAAAAAAAAAAAAAAAAAAAAAAAAAAAAAAGGAGGTGTTTTTCAGGGGAAAAAAACTTTTCCCACAATAAATCATATATTGTATAGTAAAGAATGGTAGGCACTGGCTTGAAGCATAGATAGAAGAAGGTTACAAAATAATTTCCCAAGATAAGTTCTTAAAAGGGAGTCACATGGACATCACAAAATATCCTTTTGCATGATATGTCCTTTTGTTTCATTGTCATTTTCAGACTATAAGAATACAGGCACCTTTGGTCTAATGCGATATCCATCCATCCATCCATCCATCCATCCATCCATCCATCCATCCATCCATGCATATCTGCAAGTTACCATTTATCAGGCCTCTGATGACTCAGCTGGTGGCAGATATCTACAGAAGTGTTGGAGAACCAAATGCTCTTAGTGCAACGGTGAGAGTGGAAATGAGATTGAGGGATGGTAGTGGTCTGTGGATACAAGGAGGGAAAGACAATATAAATATAAAATTTAAAATACTAGTGATCAATTGTAGTTATCAATAACAGAGAGCAAGAGTGAGTCCAAATATTAATAGCATAACAACAAACAAATGAAAATCACTGCTATTATGCAAAGTGAAGAGTAGTAAAGTAAAATAAACTCAAGGTAATGGAAAATAAAAATAATGCATGGAACTTTACACTAAAGGATGAGAAGCAAGGAAAACGCGAAGGAAAGTGACCTGGGAGGAATTTATTTGATGGAATTCAGGAGCTGCAGTTAAGCAGCCTATTTGGCCTCTCTTGAGCACAGGTGCCTTGGTTTTTCTTGAAATTCCTGTATAGAGCAATGTACTGTGAAAATGTATTAATCACATATGATTAACTATTTGCTTGACAGGAAAGGTCTGGAGCCACTGAGTGTGAAGGTCAGGGGTGGGGTGGGGGACCAAGATCCAAGTTCTAAATCCAAGAACTCCCACAGTAGGGATAAGATTTTACAGTTAAATGAAGTATTAAGGTCAGGTGAATAACTTCTTTTGATTACTCAGTGGTTCTCGATTTCACAGCCAACACCAGGGAAGGAGGCAAGTATTGAGTACTCTGCTTGAATTTTCTCTAAGGAGGGGGAGAAAACCCACCACTCTAAATGCTAAAAATTAGTTAAAACCGTACCATTTCCTTTGGAAAGACAACATGTTTATGAACCGTGACCATTCTCTCCAAGGAATCAGAATCCTACCTTCCGCCTTCTCCTTAAGTCCCCACGTTTCCTCGGTTCACTAGATAGTTCTGAAAGGAACACACAGTTACCTTTCCTTGACCACAGCTGCTTTTGGTCCTAGAGTAAAACTCACAATATACTCCCAGTATTCCTGCTCTTCCTAACTTTATGCCTGAAAAAGGAAATGTCTGTATTGAGACAGTTTAAAATATATAGACAAACTTACGCAACAAAATACAACTTGTTCTTCAAAGTAGTCACCTTGCGGTCTCCAGACACGTATCCAAAGACACTGTCATTGTTCACAACAATTTTTGGAAGTCTCCTTTGGATATTGCCTTTATAAGAAAATCAGGCTCGACTTTGTGGCTCATTGTTTTTGACTGAGAACACTATTTTCTAGCTTCATCATTAATGGGGCAGCAAATCCCTTTGGTTTGAAAAAGCCCATTCTCTGCGGGCAAAGATTTGCTACAGTGAAGAGACGCAGAAGAATGTATGACAGCTGAAGGCAATTAAACACGGGGGATTCCGAACCTGTGCAAGTGACTCACTGGTACATGTGAGCAGCCTCCTCGTGTTTACCGGGCAGAGGATCCCATCCGCTTAGGAACAAAAGCTGAGATATGGGTGCTAATGAAAAAGAAACCCCAGACCTAATCACATCACTTTATCATTTCATATAGAAAATGTAGTTATACGCATCTCTCTCGCTCTGTTTTAAATCCAATTACCTAAAAATGTGATTTTTCCCCCAACTTTCATGGAAAAAGAATTTTGATCAGATATTTTCATTTTTAGTTGTTTTAACTCAGAAGCTCTAATAATATTGTGTAATCAAAAATGTTATAAAATCCTATTAATCGAAGATAAATAAATGAACCTCACCTAAAATATTTTCTCTCGAGCACCAAAAAAAAATCCACTTAAGACATATAACCAAATGTTATTTAATATCTTAAAAAGTAACACAATCCAAAATGGATATTTCACACAACACTACATAAACAACATGAACACAGTATCACCATAGGGAGGGACTTTCAAATATAGACTTACAAAAATCCCTGTCCTTTTTTTTCTTTTAAGTTATTATACTAAGCATGACAAGTAATCATCATTTACAGTATGGTACACGGACACGATAAAAACCATGTTACAAATGTGCTGTTATAAATCAGTAACATTAGGGAAGACATTTCATGAACTGTAATTATTTCATATGAAATACTATACAATATAAACAGAACATCCATCTTGGATGACCTTTACAGCAACCAGAGACCAAGTAATTTAAAATTTTTTTTCAGTGCAAACACATTTTATTCAAGGCAGTCTTGGCTGCAAAACTCCTTTCTAACATACAGTAAATCCCACTTGCACGTCTTAATTCATTTACCCTAATGCAATAGTCACATTCAGTCACTCAGAGAAAGATACCTGCAGAATTATGATCCCTTTAAACTTGATGTTTAAATTTAATTCTCTTCTAGAACGTAGTATCTGTGTCAACTGCTCTAAGGACTTTAATTTGTAGCTGTCAATACTTGCATGAAGGTGACCCTGGGGCAGCTCTATTCCTCACCCAGCAAGTGTGCACCATACTGCACAGTGCTCTGCCCTTCCAATGTGGAAACCGTGACGGCGTGTCAGTATCTAGGTGGGAGAATGGAAAGGAGGACCTCGGAGGAAAGGAAGCGGAGGAGCTGCTGCGTGTGTACTTCATGATTAGTTTCCTGGAACTTCAGAGGACAGATATTGGAGGAGATCTCAGGTCTCACATTTGGTACCTCTTCTTGGTGGGAGCAAGGGAACAGGTTCACTAAGATCAGCCTTGGGACAGGGAGGCAGGTAACTGTACATGGACCAGTCAAGCTTCTAACCTTACATTTCCAGCCTTCCAGAATCATCGCTGCCTGACTTGAAACACCCCCTTTCCTCCTTGGCATGGTGTGTGTGTGTGTGTGTGTGTGTGTGTGTGTGTCCACATTTGAAGCCAACAATGATTACAGCCCTATAACTGATCATGTACAATCGTAAGAAAGTTTAGTGCCCCTTGAGTCTTGTAGAATTCTGAATCTTGTGAATCATCAACTGTAAGTCATAGAACTGTAAAATCACAGGATTGTGTGTTAGGGGAGCCATCACTGGGAATCTCCTTGTGGGCTGCTGCTGCAAAAGACGCAGAGTATTAACTCAATAAGAAGGTGCCAATGTCTGTGTGAAACACACAATGGGGATGTAATAATGAATGTTTTCATATATGTAATTTATGAAACATCTCCTGAATAAAAATCTGTGGGAGAATATTGGATGGATCCTTAATACCATAAGACCTTCTGGGAGAGGAATGGGGCGACAGCTGATTCTTTTATCTCACTTGGCAAAGCTCAGACTGATAGTAATCTCTTTCCTGCCCACATTTTACTAACCCAAAGCAAAACAGTGTTTTCCGTGCCTTTTGCATTTCATGTTTCCTGTGTTCTAGCTCCCCCAAGCCCTAAACATGTGTAGAAATGTCAATCACTACCAGAAGAGCCCTGGATGATGTTGACAATGGGCAGGACGGTCCTGGGGGAGACCGGGGAAAGAAGAAATCGCGCCTGCTTGGGCCACTGAGGTCTGGCAGCACGTGGCTAGTTGTGACTGGCCTGTGGTGATGGAGGAGATCCCTGTCAAAGATCATCTATCTCCTAATTTGAGAAAACACTTAGAACTGGAAAAGCTCCCTCAGAAATCCAGCTCCTCCAAAGTAGGGCTCGATAGACTGTACTGAATTTCTATGGTGCTAAGGAGCACTGTGAAGAGTACTTGATAAAGTTTTTAATTAAAGTTTCTGTTTCAGCACCTTCCACTGCCAGGAGCAGTCGTGTTCCTGAATGATTTAGCACGGGAACTATAGAAACCCAGTATGAAACTGTAAACAAGGGTGTGTGTCCAGATCTGCTTCTGACTGCAATGGCATTTGGGTGGATCTGTCAATCACCGGCTTCATCCATCGATACCAGAAACGTGTGCTGAGGTGTAAAATTCCAAACACCCTGAACTCTTTTTTTTTGAATGAAAATGGACAAAAGTGTCAAGTTGTATTTGTTTTCTTTGACTTTATTAGCACACATCAGAAAAATAGCATTGTATTTAGTGATTTCTCATGATGGTCTATCAGACAGATAGAAAACAGATCATTGATAGCTGCCACTGTGTTTCTGGGGAATCTCAAGTCACTCCTTTTGTTTTATTCATTTCAAGTATGGGTATTACAAAGATGACCTGTCTTGTGAATTGTTTGTGAATCTGAATGCCTTGGAAGCACTTTGAGATCCCAAAGTGAATCGTGAAAAGTCATTATGTTGTTGGTTTTTAAATCAAGCTCCAAATACTGCCCATGTTATAAATGGCGAGACTTTCAAAAAATGATCACTATTGTATTGTGAGCAATATGCTTGTAATTTAAGTTAAAAACTTTATTTTCAAGTACACTTGGTGGTGATAAGTGGTTTATCCTGGGTAGAATTTTGCAAAGCTGCGCCAACCTAAAAAAGGAACAATGCTTCTGCTTCCGCTGAACAGGTTTCTTCTCCCCATGGTGACTGCAATGTAATTTAAATTTACATTTTAGAAATGCTGGTTGGGCTATGAAAAAGAGGGACCTGGGAACAGCTGGTGTTCAGATCATTGTTATTCCAGATTAACTGTGAATTGACGCTTCCTGAACCCGACCTTCACAACATCAGAGAAGCAGTAACTTGTTATTTTTATCCAGCTAGTCTCCATTCGCCTCTTCTATTTGTTTTCTCTATTTGATGGCACCCCCCCGTTCATATGTTTATTATGGTCCCCTGAGATGTGCAAAATATATATAATGGAATACAAATTATTTAACAGAAGTTGTGGAATTCACAGCACAGCTCTTTTAATTAAAGTGGAGTTTGGGCTCGACATGGTAGCATGCGAGTGAAGGCAGAGCCCGAAGTGCTTCAAGCTTGGCAGTCCACATTGCTTGTGTGTCTTCTGTTACTGAAAACTTAGACTTCAAATCAGATTTCCAAAGGAGTAAATAGCTCTCTCAATTACGTTCACCCATTGGCTCTTCGCCAGAGAACTTTTAACAGGAATGGGTGGGGGGGGCGGGGGTGGGCAAAAGAATTTTTAAACTTCTGTTCATTCCTAACAAAATCGACTGCGCTTTCGTGGGGAAGAGAGGAGAAGACAGGATTACATCTGAAAGCCAAACAAGGGCGTAAGAGAAAGCCATGGCGATGGAAAGTCATGAGTCCACAGAGGCAATCACTGACACACACAGCACGCCATGCCCTAATGTTGAAGGAAGTGTT
The DNA here is from genome assembly GCF_037993035.2 of Macaca fascicularis. NCBI lineage: Eukaryota > Metazoa > Chordata > Mammalia > Primates > Cercopithecidae > Macaca > Macaca fascicularis. The sequence continues at coordinate 188,810,835 of NC_088379.1, read as the reverse complement.
CAACTTTGCGCTTCTGAACGATACACTTTAACACACGGCTGCCATTTCATCAAATTTATGGAGGTAGTTATATGTAAAAATAAAAATTACCATAAAGTAATATGTTGTATCATAATAATACATAAGTGTGCAAAATGCCGACAGATGTGTTGACCCTTTCACAGAGATTCAACCAGATTCGGTTTTGTAAACCTTTCAGTTGCTAAACCCTAAGACTGGATAAGCAGTCGTGTAACACAAAGCTATGATTTTACAGGAGGAAAAGGATACTGGCAACGCCTGGCGAGGACCCCACTGTTCTGGGACCGAGAGCCTCACCGTGACCTCGGATGACATTTGCAATGTGCTGCCGGCAGCCACTCCTCCCCTGTTCAAGAATCTCAATCAGATTCAGGCAAGAATATTTTTATATGCAACATCTGCTTACATGGTATCACCTTTAAAGTCCATCATTTCTACACTAATGGCTGCTGGTCTAAGGGAGTTTTTAAAACATTATGTACCCCATAGCATCAGGCAAATAGTGTACATATTTATTTGAATAATGTCTTCTGTAAACCTATATCTCATGAAATATCAATAAATTCCTATGTTAAAGCTTCTCTTAAAGGTAATGCTTTCCTTTCCTGTTCACACAGCATTCGATTATTTCAATGGCTACTTTCAGAGGATCAGCTAGAGGCTGATGTGTTGTTTCAATGGTTATATTATTTATGAACTGAGAGTAGAAGAAAAATTTGAGAGCAGGTTTTTTGGAAAAAATGAATTTAGACAAAAATTTAGTAACCGTATGATATATAACTCCCCAAGGGAACCGACTATGTAGTCTATTAGATACATGATCATTCCTTCTGGACATATTTAAGCAATAAGACAAACAATGCGTCGAGGCATGCCTTGGAGGAAATAAGGCATGAGACTGAAAGCCAACTGGCTTAAGCATTTCAATGGTATGGGAGTTTACTAAGAAACGTGCTGAAGTTTCACTATAGTAAGCACAAAAAAGGAATTTATACCAAACTCAAGGAGTTCAGTTTGACCCAATGCAACTTCCAAATAACTGAAAAACTAGGAGGGAGCATTTAAAGGTTTCAAGAATGAGTCCAACTGTGTATAGGACTGGATTCTTTAAACAGATTGCTAGTGATTAAACCTAATACAAAAACAGATGTGTCTCACAAATCATATGCCAATTACTGAAATCGGAGGTGAAAACATTCTAGATTTATTTTGGGATATATATATATATTTCATGGTGTATGGCTCCCAGCAGCACATGCCACTGAACTAAATAAAACTTTATGTCAGAACACTTACTTGTGTCCTATGTAACCCTTTTGCAAAGAATATTCCATTACTACAGATCTGTTCCACTGTTCTCAGAAAATAAAACATGGGAACGTTGGAATGTCTCTTTGCTATAAGATGAAATTATTGGTCATCCCTTTGCTGCTGGGTCTTCTTTGTGTTCAACATGACATTGGAAACCAAAGCAAAATGTAAGTTAACAAACCATTTTGAAATAAGTTGGGCTAATTAACTACACATCCACCTAAAAACGCCTCCTGAAATTGGTTACAAAGTATCTGTAAACATTACTCTGGCATAGTTCATGTATGCATAATTGTTATTCTGATAAATTTTAGGGGAGTACAAATTAGGATTATACCACACTAGCAGAATGAGCACATTCTGTTGTTTATTACATGGGCACATGTATATTTCTAATCAAAAATTATTTTAAAAGTTTTCTCTATAGATATCTTCCCAGGAATAAAAGGCCTGAAGTTCAACTCTCCCTAAATTTGCTCTTTCCTATAACCACTAAAAATTATCTCCCACAGCCTAATTTAGGCATTCTATCTAAAACTACATAAAATAGATTTATGTCCTTCCATTAGAAAGAATAACATCCTCAGGCCATACTCTTCATTTGTATCACAAAGAACATTTTGCTTTTAAACAAACTAATTATTGTATCTATTTGAGTAAGATAGGGTCATCCTAAGTATCACGAGGAGGAAATTCTCTTCCTTCAATATTTGAGTAATACCTTTTACAAGTCCACATCACCTCTCCCATCACCTAGTGCTGTGCCCCAGCCAGACTGGAAATTCCTTTCCTTTGTCCACTTCAGATTCAAAGGCCTATATTCCTGTTTGTGATCATGGAAGGTTAAAAAATCAGACAAGCATCTGTTACACTGGAAAACAAAATCCTGAAAACATTCACTCCCAGCGATTTCCATTGCGACCCCTTCTCACACACTTCCACGGGCTCCTGCAAAATAGTGTCACGAAAACTCACAGTGAAAAATGACTGGTGCATAAACAATTCACACACAAAGGGCCAGGGTCCCTTCTAGTTAGTTTGGCATCTATTTCCCTCAGGGTGGACCCTTGCATTTGACATTTCGTGGTGACTTAGTTTTTTTGTTTTTTTTGTTTTGTTTTTTGTTTTTTTGTTTTTTTTGGAAGTGTCAAGGATCAGTTCTGTGGCACCGTTTAACCACAGACTGGGAGCAACACGCATCTGTGGCATTTTAAAATGGAATTGGCAACTGCATGACATTGAAAATGCATATTACACTTACAGTGTCTAGACTTTCCTATGTGTGCTCAGATACAATTAGTGAAGCAAAAGTATACATATCACCCCTACTGTTATTCAGTTGCTACAGAGCCATAAATGTGAAAAGCAATACTCTGAAATAAAGATTTTTTTTTGTTTTTTTGCCCTAGCCCTACTTAGCAGCACAGTTTAAGTAAACACAAAAACTGTGGTTGAGATGCTTGTCTTTCCAAAGATGTAAACATCAGTCCCAGTGTCGTAAACTTTGCTGTATCGAATGAGACAGAAGATCTGAGGCAGAAGGACTATCACACACTAGTAACAGAAGCTTGCAAGCAGTTGGAAGGTTTCTGTAGCTTCTCAGCTTCATTTGTCGGCGGGTCCGCGCTCGCTCGGAAGTTGAAGGCTGGACCAGCTCCACCATGCGCCGGGCTCAAAGCAGGGTTCTGACGACGGTTACTTTCAACAATGCTTGATGTGTTGGAAGCCAGGCTCTCCCGAGTACTAAAAGAGTAAAAAGGGTTTGTTTTGTTTTGTTTGGAACATAAATAATTATAAATTGAGCCCCAGAGGAAGAGCAAATGATGTCGTTAATGGATTTCCTCTGTTGGTTCATAATGTCATATCAATATACATTTCGACTGATTATTCACATCTGCCTCTCCACCACAGGCTCCAGAAGCTTCCACAGACATATAATAATCAGCAGCACACTCAGTGAATAAAGGGTTTTTAAACAGCTAAACGCACTTTGAAATGTCTTCTCCTTCTTTTCACACTCAAGGAAACGACTTCAAAATTTGAGGTGATAGCTAGCTCTCGCAGTGGTTTTTAAAATGGATACTCATAAATACACCTAAGTCATGATTTCATTTCAGGCTGGAAATTCACTGGCACAGCCGCTCCTGAACACACTCGATAATTTTACCCTAAAGATTCCATTTTCGTTCTGGATTAGATTTTGACTTTGGGGGAATCTAAGCATGCCCTTTTTGGGGGGACCCTGAGCATTTGCTGCACAGATGAGAATAAAATTCATTTTAAATGTTTTATTCCACTGTTTCAAAATTTAACACGTTAGTTAAAATACATTATATTTTGATAAAGGACTGTAGATTTTTTTTTCCCATTGATTTGTTAAGTTTCCATTCATTTCTTTGGATTTTTGGGTTTTTTTGGTTTTTTTTTTTTTTTTTGGAGACAAGGTTTTGCTCTGTCCCCCAGGCCGGAGTGCAGAGGTGTGATCTCAGCTCACTGCAACTTCCACCTCCCTGGCTCAAGCAATCCATCTACCTCAGTCGCCTGAATAGCTGGGACCACAGACATGTGCCACCATACCTGGCCAATTTTTGTGTTTTTAGTAGAGACTGGGTTTTGCCATGCTGCCCAGGCTGGTCTCCAACTCCTGAGTGCAAGCAATCCGCCTGCCGTGGCCTCCCAAAATGCTGGGATTATAGGTGAAATATTGCCCTTTAAAATAATTCGTATAGAATAGATGTGATTTAAAAGTTGTATTATTTTGCTCTCTCTTTTACTTTTTCTAAGTTGGAAACATTTGAATCTATTTCATTGCTTTAAGATATTTAGAACATTTAAGATTTCAAATGCACAGGGCAATGGCAGAAATCAGATGACTGGCCCAGATTGAGAACTGAGTAGGTTTCGTGTTCCAGAACCTCAATGTGGCTACAAGAACTCTATCAGCTACAGAGACTGAGGACGCCAGAACATTCTCAAAACATCCACTGCATGAGGCAGAGTCAACGCTTAGGAAATATTCTCTGAGCGTTGGTCCCTACATCTGACTTAAGCCTGCTAGAGCTAGTTAACAGGTCAAACTATGACAGCGGAGATGTCCTCTCCTCTCTTTCATTCCCGTCCTAGGCCGATAGCAATTTTGTCTGAATCCTGTGCTCTGATAGCGCTTTCCAAGAGGTTATTTAAGCCTAACTCCTTGTGGCTTTGAGTTTGCTTCTCACCAAGAAGCCAAGAGTTAATTGTTTAAAAGGCAGTTTGTTCACCGCCAACCAAAAACAAACAAACAAAAAAAACCCCTGGAATTTTCTTGAATGTCAAGGGTGCCTCCAGAAAGGTAATCCACTTATAGAGAGAAGTCAAGTTTTTCATAATGCTTATGGTAAATCTGAGCAAACCTAAAGGACACTCCAAAATGTCATCACTAAAAGGGAAAGCTCTAGACTTGTCTACATGACATGTCCCCCAGGAAAATTCACCAGTGGCTTTGCCAGAGCCACCACTGAGGCATGCAGCAGGCGGAGGAAGGAGGAGGGGCAGGAAAGATGCAAAACCCCATAGATTTCAAGACACATTCCTTTGGTTTCATTCTTAATCACTAAAGCAACTTTTTACAGTATCTGACTTCCTCATCTCTAAAATAGAGAGTTATGATGGGATTTACCTACTCCTAGGGTGACTGTGAAGAAGAAATAAGCATCGAGGAAAAATCTGTACACTAATAAGGTAGAAAATGTGGATTATTTCTGTTACACACCTAGCATATAATGAAATAAATAGTGACTGTGGGTTCACTTCAGAATCCATGTATTACAAATGACATATTTTCTATGGGAAAATACATTTTAAGGTTCAAAGGATTCACTCTTAAACCAGGTTTCGAGGGGTGGGCTCAACATTTATTGAGTGCCTGCTGTATACCAGACACCGTAAACACATATTACAATAGATCATCTGAGCTGGGGTCTGTCTCTACGATAAGATCCCTTTGCCCACCTTCAATCACAGCCAACATGTTAATAGTGGTGAATATGTACAGTACTTCATCTTCTCCAAAGAATGTATTTCATTATTGTTGCAATAATGATTACAGTCTGTGATGTTCACACTGAGGGCTCCGGATATGCTGATGAAAAAGTTAAAGGAGATGGAATGTTAGCAGTAAAAATATTCCTCAAATTCCAAAGTTGGGTTTTTTTTTTAAAGAGAGCTAATGGAGTGCAACCTTAAAAATAGGATTTCAGGATTTTATAGGGAGGAGAAATGGACCAAGTGGCTGTGTTGTTCGTCCTTCTGTGCGCATGTGTTCCCCTGGCCCCAGGCGTCTACAGCACACGTTCATGCGATACATTAAGCAGATATACCCCTGGCAGCCTTTAGTCTCTTGATTTTCATATTGTGTTCATCAACCAGCTTTAGGCCTCACATTTGGAATCGCAGGCTTTTCATGTCAAGACTTTTCAGTTTCAATATTAGATCTCATAGCATAGTTCAAGTTTCTACCCTTTTTCCATCTACATCCCCTTTAATTTCCAACGAAAGGGACTAAAGAATTTTGGAAATGTGGCTGAACATGACTTCTGAGCCAGCACTGAAACCCTGGGGTATGGAGAAAAATCACCTTTTGGGGTCTTTTTGTTTGTTTGTTTGGTTGGTTGGTTGCGGCTTATTTACTGAAAGATTTTAATAAATGGCCTGTCAGGGCTGGGCACAGTGGCTCATGCCTATAATCCTAGCACTTTGGGAGGCCAAGGCAGAAGGATCTACAAAAATTTTTTTTTCAAATGACCAGGCATGGTGTCACACACCTATAGTCCCAGCTACTCAGAAGGCTGAACTGGGAGAACTGCTTGAGCCCAGGAGTTCCAGGAGGCAGAGAGCTACAATCACCACGGCACTCCAGCCTGGGCAACACAGTGAGACCCTGTCTCTAAAAAAAAAGTAATAAAGATTCCCATGTCTCACAGCAAGGGTAAGGTATGAGCATGATAATGCTATATGTCTAAAACAGTCCCCAGACTGGAAAGTGAAGTCTCTAGAAGTCAAACACTTTCCTTTGCAGAACATACTCCTGGATCAGCGAGACAACTCCGTGACTTCATTATGGTGTGTAGAAAATAGTTTGTCACCTAGCTTCTAATCGAAGGGTAGTAAATACGAAAGGGATAAATTTAGCAATTGTCTGTAGATTCTCTACTAAGTACATAAAATATACAGGTGATACATGTTTTCATGTAGAGAAAATTCTACTTAATATTAGTGGGCAGACGTGGCTATTGTGCGAAGGTTGTCTCTTTAGAACAAGCTTTACCTTCTGTCATGACAAAGCATTTAACTTTAAGTACACAATGAAACAACTGAAAATCAACTTACTTCAAGAAATAATCCCAGTCATAAATTCTATATTCTGCACCCCAAGTTTAGAGATAGTAAAATATTTTCTGTAGAGATACTGGTTCAACCATTTCATGAATATCTCTGTTTACCTTCAAACAAACAAAAAACTTTCAATGTTATGCAATGGAAGGTTTCCTAGCTAGAACCCATTAAACTACTCCCAATGTCTCCTTAGCAACTATCTCCTTAGTATGGCAGCTTCCTGTCTGTGGAAGTCCAGGGGCCCAGAGGGAAAGGAGAAAGGTTTAAAACCAGCGTGTGAAAAGCAGGTAGGAGGCAGAGACTACATAATGAGAAACAGAAGAACAGAAAGACACAAGCAAAGACGCCACACCTGCCACCAGCAACTGTTCTGAACTTCTACCACGGATTACAGACCTTCTGTTTTGCTAATCCGGTATCCACTACTAGGAACTCAAGAGGAAAAAGGAGTAGAACAGGAAAATGAAGGAAAAAAGGATAGTTAAAATAAATCGGAAAATTAATATCTGATTTGAGATAAAAAATTATTTAGCAAAAATGATTTCTTAGAAAAGCCACTTAGTAGACTAGTGGTTTTCAGGCTGAGGCCCGTGGCTCCCTGAGGTCTCAGAGGCTCCTCGAGGGATGGGGAGAGGGACTGGGGCCCACAGTCTCCACTATCACCAAGGCCATCTCTCAGCTCTGTGCAGCCATTAGACTTCCACACACGTGTTAACTTGGAAGAAAGGCTCCATGACCAAAATAATAGTAATAATAATAATAATAATAATAATAACAATGAACCAGCCCTTTAATAAATCACAAAGGCCTAGTATGGGATGAAGGAATTAATGATTCCCAGTTCCAGCTGTGTGATGCTCACTTCCAAAATTATCCAGGGATATAGTGAAATGATCACAACAGAATTAATTTTAATTCTTAATAATTAAAATAAATATATGAAGTACATAATCCTATCTGAATCCGTGTTAAAATTATAAGTATTGCAAAATCTTGGGAATCACAGCTGATGAGAAATGTCAATCTCTCAGTAGTATTTCTGCATCTCAGAGTCACCAATCTGGAGTAGAAGTTAGAAGGAGAATTAGGTCCCATGTTGCTCTTTGAGGAGAAGAAAGAGTTAAGGAGAAAAAAGGAAGTTGCACAGACTCTTGTTTGCTTTCTGAATCCCTGCACAACTCTAGAGCTTTGGCCATGACCGCTGGGCACCACTAACTCTCAACTGTCAACCCTTTGCTGAACTAACACCTACTACCAAGAAGGAACTACAATTAGACTGCCCAAAGGGGCTCCGTCAATTCTGCGGAGGAGAAATAAACATGGCACGTGCTTTGATCTAACAGAGCACAGGCCCCTGCCCTCGCTGTGAGGGAAGAAATATTCCATTTCTTGGCGGCGAAAGGAAGATGTGTGAGCCAGAGGGACAGGCTGCACAGAACACTGGGATCCAAATGGTAACAAGCTTCTAGATCCATTGGAGAGGTTTTGAGATCTGCTATTATATTTTCACCAGAGGGATCCCTATCCTAGCATCAATCAATTTACTCCCAACGCCTATCTTCCTCCCCCGCCCCCAGACTATTTATTCGACTCAAAAAGTTACTATTTTTGAAGGACTTAAAAAACATCCTTCTCTTAGCATGGGTGGCAATATGAACGTAGCAGAAAAAGTACTGGAAATGTTGGTTTTAGTTAGATCAGACTGATGCAAGTTTGAGGGGAGGAGCCAACCCACCAGTCCAGATTGGTGATCTCTGCAGGTGCAGAAACATTTTTTTCAATTCCTGAAAAAGAAGTCAGAAACAGATTGTTAACAATACGAACCATACAACTCTTATCCCTCATCCACAGAACTGAGACTATGAAATCAGGAACTTGTCAAGTTACGTGCAGAAAGCCCCACGCCCCGCTAGGTGCATGCGTGCACAGACACCTCTCCCTACCGTGGGGAGTTGAATCCACTGTCCACTGTGATGCTGCTGCTGTCCATGCTGTCCAGCCGGGCTGAATGGGTGGCTCTCTGGTTGCTGCTGCTGTCGGTTTCTTTTGGGGCGAGAAGGGTGAGGTTCTTCTCAAATTTCCTCTGCAAGTCTCTTTCCTTCTCCCTCTCGAGGAGCCACTGCATGGTGCCTACGTCCTCTCTATTTTTCTCCTCCTCCGTGTTCTTGTTTGCCCCTTCCTCAGACTCATCATCATCAGAGACGTTGTAATAGTCAAAAGAGGTTTCCTGGTTCCCTCCTGACTCCTGCTGACGTTGGGAAGCAGGCGTGGCTTGTGCCGCCGAGGTCCCCAAGGACGGTTCCAGTTTCTCACATCGGCCTGGCAATGTGTCAGCAGGTGTCTTCGGGTGAGATTTGAGGAGGGACAGGCTGGATTTGTGATAGCTGTTTACAGACAAGGTGCTGTGAAGAGGTTTGAACAGGGTGTCTTTGCTAAATATCTCTTTCCTCTTGTCCAAGCTGCTGGGCTCGGCACCATGGTGCTGGACGAGGCGTCCGTTGGCGATCCCTTCAGCCACTCCTCCCGAAGCAGCTGGGCCCCCACCCGGCCCTTTTGGTGACTCCTCCTTGTGTCCTACAGGCTCCCTGGAGGAGTGGGGGACCTGCCTATCAGATGGGGAGAGCTTTTTCACCCCCTCTGCCAAAGTCAGAGTGTCATGGTCCTCCTTGTTCTTTCCCAGAGGTGATGGTGCCGTAAGCACTGTCTCACTAGAGGTGTTGCACTGGAAATAGTCATCTGTGGCTGTTTTTGTTGGACAAGAGTTGAGTTCGCCATAGGACGGCAAACTCTCAGGTGGTTTGCCTGGCTCCAAAAGGCTACAAGCGCTGGAGGGTTCCTTGCTGCCACTGACTATCTCTGGAATACACACCTCTTTATAGCTTGTGGACGCCATGTGAGCCCTTTGGTGACCGACAGTCTGTGCAGGCCTCAAAGTACTGTCGTCAACGTAGGATTGGCTGGGGGTCTGGTCGTCTTGGCTGCAGCCTTCAGCCAGGTCTTCCGGCGTCCCTAGAGAAGAAGCACCCAGAGGGCCTTTGGAGTTATCCATCGACCTGGATCTCTCCTTGGCTTTGTTGGATCTCTCATTCCTGGACCTCCGGTCCTGGGTATGGCTGTGGCTTCGGTGCACTTTCGAGTGGGAGCTTCCCCTAGAAGGTTCAGGAAAAGGCATCTCAGTTCTCCTTTTGGCCAATTCACCGGACACATCCCATTCTGGTGTCATGGGGAAGTGGGACTCGAGCACGTTGGTGTTGCTGTGCATGATGAAGTTATCTCCTTTGTGTTCAATGAGGAAGCAGCCCTCCCTGGGCACCCTGGAAAGAGGGTCACAGAAGTCATACTCTCTTCCACCTGGGATATCCAGATGTGAACCGTCGGAGGGGTCTCCTTTAGACACTCGTGTCTTGCTGTGAGACCGAGACTTTCCATGGGACTTCCGATGAGTCCTACTCTTCTTACTCCGTCCGCTGTGATGGGCAGAGGACCCGGCTTTACTCCTCTGGGCCTTTTCTTCTTCCAGTTTCTTCATGAGGGCGGTGTGCCGCATGACATTTTCCACGGTCAGGTCTGGGTTAATGCGCCTAATGATTTCCATCTCCACTTCCCGGGGGATCGTAGCTGGCGTGTCCTCGTCTCGCAGGGGCCACTCTTCAGGAGGAAACTGGGCAGAAAAATTGGCCAGCTGTTTGGTCTTGTCTTTTTTAAAACTTAGCCGGAATAACTTTAGCCCGAATTTTTTTGACTGCTTTTCACTGTCTTTAGGTTTTGAGAGAGTTTCTGTCTTGTAGGAAAAATTTACAGTACTTTTGCTCTTTTCAGTGGGTGGCACCTGGCACAGAGAAGGGGGGCAGTAAGGGTCTTTGCAGTCCTTGGCAGACTTCCTCTGCAGGGTGGGTGCATGCGTGCTGTGCACGTCTTCTCTGCAGCAGTGGCAAGAGTCGCAGTGGTTTCGGGGCAATGTCCTTTCCCTGACACAGCCTGAGGCAGAGGGCGTGATGGTCCCGGGTTGCGGAGAGGTGCACTGAGACCGGTCAGGTATCCTCTCGTCCAAATGGTACCATTTACTGTTAGTTCTTATGAGGGAAGGAGTTATGAAATAGGTCTGCGGGGTCACGATGAAGTAGCCATCTGGAGTTGGGTAGATTTTCCTCTCCCGTACCAGTGTGTTCAGCGTGTGCCGCAGAATTTCTTGGCTTGGGGTTGGAACACCTGAAACAAAACAAAACAAAACAAAACAACGACAAAAAAATCCACTTGTGAGAATCAAGACAGAACATGTTGATTCCTGATTTCCAGGATTCTATTCATTCTGCCAAGATGCCAAGTACCATGACATGGCTAGGAGGCACTATTCAGACAAAGGTGTTCATTAAGTTCAGTGCAAATCCTCGCCTTCTTGGATAACTCCTAAATTACTACCCACAGAATGAGCAGATAGAAAAGCTGTGAAGACAGAGATGGAAGTTAGGTGGAGACAGATTGCTACTGTTGTTACCTGTTGTTTGAAAGACAGAATATTTTAAATGAGAGAAAAATGAAAAACGTTTTCCATAATATGATATAAAAGCAACTAGAGAAGCAGAGTGAAAGTATCTACCTTGACATTAAAAAACACATCTAACATATGTGGAGGCTACCACAGAGGAGTTACTGTATGTGCTCATTCTTAAAGATTTTACTTAATAAACTTAGTTTTGTGAATTATATAAAAGGGCAGCTAGACTTGACTACTGTTTATGATGTACCCTCTAATTTTGGAGTCATCGCCTTCCATTTGGAAGCTGACTGCAGCACGGGTAAAATTCATGTAAGAATGTTCTCTTTTTTGGCGTCAGTCAGTAAGATGAAGGTGGTTTTTCTAATTTCTAACCAAAGCGCCCTAATAAATACACGAGTGAAGGTTTTGACACTCTATATCTGTTTGTCCAAAATTGCCATATTGGCTAGAATAGAAACACCAGATAAAAATGACGAAAGCTTCTTTGTATGACTGATCATTGTTTTCAAAGGGTTTTTGTGCATATTTATGCCTCATCTACCTTAAGAGACAGAATTAAGAGTATAAATTCTTAAGAGAGTTTAACTTCTCCAGGCTCTAGCCCACTTACTTCATTTCTTGGGTATTCTTCATTTCTCAGTGCCAGGCACATAAAGGGTGATAATACTTAGGAGATTGATCTGAAATCGGTCAGGTTGAATCATATGAAACTGCCACTATGTAACCATCTGACTCACAAAAATAGCAGCTTCATGTGGTTCAGCCTAACACGAATAAGGCAGTGGAAGGTGGAGACCAAAAGGCTGGGGCCAGGCTGCTGGACTGAAACCCTTGCCCTGTCATTGCTAGCTGGCGTCACTGGTTGAATTACGCACTCCCCATCCCAATTTGTATGTTGAAATCCTAACCCCTAACACCCTTTTAAATATGACCTTATTTGAAGAAAGGGTCTTTAGAGTCAGGTTAAAATGAGGTCATTAGAGCGGTCTCTCATCTAATACGACTGATGTCCTTCTTCTGAAAAGGGGAAAGCTGGAGACAGAAAGGCACAGAGGGAAGACACTGAGGAGACACAGAGAAGGTGGCCATCCATAAGCGGAGGACAGGGGCTCACAGCTCTCAGGACAACCACGCCTGCTGAGATCGTGATTCTGGACTTCTGGCCTCCAGAACTGTAGGACAATAAACATTGGTTGTTTGACCCACCTGCACTTTGTGACAGCAGTCCCAGCAAATGAAGACAGCTGGCACCACCTGAGGCAGCTCAGCCTCTCTGAGCCTTCATTTACTGTCATCACAAGGTGGATAGCAACAGTACCTGTAGCCACAGGGCTGAGGTGAAAGGAGTTTAGTGTGTGTGGAGCAGGGCACAGCACACAGGGAGTGCTCAATAAATATCAGCTGGGAGTTAGTCTCCCCTTCGGGTCGGGACGCACGGAAAACCAGATTGCCTTCAAACAACGATGTGCACCAACCTAGAACACCTGGGTGAGCTGAGCTGCTTCAACTCCCCAAGTCCTTCCAAAGTAGGAAATCAAGGTATTAGAAATGGCCTGGAATTCTCAAGGGGAGAAAATCCATGAATGCGAGGTAACATACACACCCATTTGTGTGACCATCTTCAGAAGGCATCCTTAGTGACCAAGGCAGAAAAGGTAGCATTGTTCATAGATAATGTATTAATATCATTATTTAATTTTTGAGTTGCATGGTTTCCTTTTAGTCTAATACTTTACTTCTGGTAAGCTAACATTAGTTTTTATACAAATGATTTTAAGACCAATAATAACAAAATTTGTTTTTGAATTTTATAATACTTTCTGTGCAAAATAGAAATGAATTTTTTTCTTTCTTTTTTTTTTTTTCTTTGAGACAGGGTCTCACCCTTGCACAGGCTGGAGTGTAGTGACAAGATCTCAGCTCACTGCAGCCTCAAATTCCCCAGGCTCAGGTGATCCTCCCACCTCAGCCTCTCAAGTAGCTGGGATGACAGACACACACCAAAACACCCAAGTAATTTTTATATTTTTTGTAGAGATGGGGTTTCTCCATGTTGCCCAGGCTGGTCTCGAACTCCTGCGCTCAAGCAATCTTACCGCCTCTGCCTCCCAAAGTGCCTTCCACTGAATAACTTCAGGGGACACCACTGACACAGTATATACCTTCTGAGATGAGGGCACACCTCTGCACCGCAGTCTCACGAATGATGCCCACTGTCATTGTTTGGCACAGTAATCAAGATAGCAAGCCCATGTTTAAAACTGACCACATCTTAAATGGTAGCATACTTTCAGTCAACAATATGACAAACTTCCTCAAACACTCAGAAGTTTCATTTATAAGTATTCATGACTGACCAGTTTACCATGGCTCCTAATAAGGGAAAGCTGAGGTATGTGTGATAAAAATAGCTATTACTATAAAGCAAAGGTTTAATTTTATTATAGAATTGGCTGACTGTAGGTCTTCCAAATGATGATCTTAGGAAACTCTTAAAGCTATTAATATACAGAATCATGACTACAATGCAATCATCTTTACTTACAATTAAAAACAAGTTCTCTGGTGGTTCTCAAATGAAAGAATAAAAAGAAAAATAGAGAAAAAAATAGAGAAACAATTTTCTATTTCCATAGAGTATTTGTGCTTAAATTTTCTTATGTCTTGGGTTTCCAGGTATATCAATCAAATAATGTTTAATTTGATAATGCACACTAGAAACATTCTTTGCCCCCGTCCAATCCCTTTTCCATGCTATGACCTGAGAGTTTTCAGACTTAACTGAAAGTTGCTTATGTTTATGATTATCGTTTTATTATTAAGCCCTAGTATACTGACTGATCATCTATGAAATTCAGGGTTCTACCAGAAATCTGTAGGGTTGACCTGAGAAAGTGATGGTTGTGATGGATATTTAACATTTGCATACTCCACTACTTCCAAATTCGACTCTGAAAGTTTATCATGAATTCAGATGTTGAGGGCTTAAAGAACAAAAATACACTTTACATCCTAACAGGCCTGAACCTGACCTCTTCCACACCTTTACATTTTTCAAAGCAAAAATAACTATTTAAAAACACTGCATGACGCTGTGATCTACTTGGATCTACGTATTGCGCTTTTTTTTTTTTTTTTTTTGAGATAACATCTCACTCTGTCACCCGAGCTAGAGAAGTGGCACAATCTCGGCTCGCTGCAACCTCTGCCTCTCAGGTTCAAGTGATTATTGTACCTCAGCTACCCGAGTAGCTGGGATTACAGGCACGTGCCACCACGCCCGGCTAATTTTTGTATTTTCAGTAGAGATGAGTTTCGCCATGTTGGCCAGGTTGGTCTGGAACTCCTGGCCTCAAGTGATCTGCCCACCTCAGCCTCCCAAAGTGCTGGGATTACAGGTGTGAGCCACCACAATCAGCCTCTGTGTAATGCTTTAGTCCTGTAAATCTGACAAACTGTCAGAACAGAGAGCACGTGGACCTGTTCCGTATGATAAGCACTTTTAAGTGAAACCCTTTAATGAGCCTCGTTAGATTATTCTTGTTTGGGAAGAACGCTGGCTGAGGAAGAATTCGATAAGAGCTGACATAAGGAGACGAATGGGAGACAGAACACAGTATATGTAATATTAATATTCTCCAGCAATCTCTAAAGTCAAGTTCAGCTCCATACCTAGCCTTATAGGTCTATCTCTATGTCCCTGAAGACCAGCCTTCCTCCCAGAAAGATTCAGTAGTAACAGCTTAACAGGTACCAGACCAATTTAAATGATCATTCTGGATGAATGGATGTGTAGTTATTTAGAAATATGAGAAGCAAGTATTATTCTTTATAAACCTTTTAAAAATATTCTTGATTCTGTAATGGAAACTGATAGATAAAAGTTGTTGAGTTGGTTTTCAAGAATTCAGCCAACTTTTTTTCACTTTTATAGAAAAGTGATAAAAAGGTTTAAGTTTTGATGTATCAGAAATTTTTACTAGAAGACTTTTCACTAAACTTTCTTTAGAATATGGATACCCAAAACAAGAAAAGAAGCCAAATTCTAGACTATACTTTTGATTCATAAAATATACATTAAATATGAGATTCAAATATTTTAATAATACTTTGGCTCAAAAACTTTATTTTTCAGTAGTAAGATATAAAAGAACTACTTTATTCTTGTCTTTAAAAAACAAAAAATATAAATACGATCTTTAAATCCCTCCAGAGTTTTAGCACTGTCATGAAAATATGATTTTCAAGTAGAATTTAAAGGGTTGGGTTTTCTAAAATATTTTCTTCTGCTATAGCTTAAGGGATAGCAAAAGACAGACCAAAAAAAAAAAAAAAAAAGCAAAGGAAGGAAGGAAAGGAAAGGAGAAAGGGAGCTAAGAAGAAAGGAAACAAGGCAGGCAGGCAGGAAACAAACTTTGATATTTTATGAAATACAGTTTAAAATCTGGAGCTATTGTTGAACATAACTTTAAATAGTTACCACCATGCCCTAGCCCAGGGGTCAGCATACTTTTTCTGTAAAGAACCACGTAGAAAATATGTTAGGCTTTTAGCCATACGACCTCCATTGCCACTACTCAACTCTGCCACTATTGCATAAGGAGCCAAAGATCATTCATGAGCAAATGGGCACGGCTGTGTTCCAATAAAACTTTATTTACAAAAACAGGTGGTGGGCCACACTAGGCCTGCAGGTTAGCAAACTCCTGTGCTAGACTCGGGTTTGTATGGTGTCCCTGCAAACTTCTGAGGCTGACAAATGAGTCATCAGTGTCACACAGAAGAAAAGGCTCCTCTGTCTGTCTGAAAACCAGGGCTTTGGGATTTAAGTTCCCTTGCCATAAAAGCTAGCAAAACAGTTATTCTTTCAAGTACAAATGACCTATGGATTACTCCACAAAGCATTCCAAGTTAGTGATATTGTTATCAGCTGCTTGGCAGTGAGGAGCATCTTACTATTACACACTGGCTCTGTGTTCTTTCTATTCTTTATAGCCCAGAAATGGGTGGTATATAAGCAACTTTAGAAACGCCGTGTGATTTCTCATGAAGCTAAATAAAAATACAAGGATTTAAAAAGCTGCTGGGTTGTTCAATGTCAGAAGTGGCTACGCACTCACAGGGCAGAAAGCAGGTCCTTCCTCCAAGACCGTCGTGTTTGCCAACACTATCTGTCCCCACTTAGGTGGCTCTCACCTGGGATTCTGTTTCTCTCACTACTGAAAGGAAAGGGGTTTGCCTAGGACTTAACAAAAAGAGATAGGCAATCAGATAGTGAAGACGATTCAGAGATACTAAAATGCTAGAAAGCTTAAAATAATTTGTATGTTGCAAGGGTGGGTTCATGTTAGAGAATTAACAAAAAGAGATAGGCAATCAGATAGTGAAGACGATTCAGAGATACTAAAATGCTAGAAAGCTTAAAATAATTTGTATGTTGCAAGGGTGGGTTCATGTTAGAGAATTAACAAAAAGAGATAGGCAATCAGATAGTGAAGACGATTCAGAGATACTAAAATGCTAGAAAGCTTAAAATAATTTGTATGTTGCAAGGGTGGGTTCATGTTAGAGAATTAACAAAAAGAGATAGGCAATCAGATAGTGAAGACGATTCAGAGATACTAAAATGCTAGAAAGCTTAAAATAATTTGTATGTTGCAAGGGTGGGTTCATGTTAGAGATTTTGAACCATATACATATTATCAAACATAGTAATTAGAATATTGAAAAAGGAGGAAATATCACAAGGAGAGGGAGAAAACGTTTCTCTGGGACACAAGGAAAAGCAGGGAAACCAATGTGGTAGATAAGATCTCTACTTAGCTTAGAACTAGTCCTCCCGTTCTCTTCCCATGTGTGGAGTGCACTTCCCCACACCTTCACTTTCAGTTTAGCAGGTTTGCTTTGGTCACTGCAATGTTAATGGGGCTGCCATGAACAAAGCTTGAAGAGCCTTCATGCAATGGGCTTGTGCTCTGGTGCCTCTGACATCCCACGAGTGAAAGAGATCTCCATTTGCCCCCTTTTCTAAATAGGATGGGTACAGATGGAGCAAAACTACCCTGCTGGACCCCACCTAGATCAGCTGACTCCTGGGGAACCCACAGAGGCATGAGTGAAATCTATGCTTGTTGCCATAGGCCTTTGATGTTCTGTAGTTGTTTGTTACCCAGAATTTTTGTAGCAAAAGCTAACTGATACAATTAACAGCTTATATTTACTAAGATCTCTTCTAAGTTGAATGAAAAATATATCAAACGTTGCCTTTTAATATAATCTCTATTTCAATCTAGAAACAGGCTGAGTCCACACCAAGTTGGTAAACTGGTAGCCTGATAATGTATTTCATTTGACTTGCACGTTGCTGGCACACAAATGTTAAAACGTATACACACATACAATTGTCAATATTTAAGAAATGTAGAGATTTCCCATAAGACCAAATTTCCAGATTCTCTTGAAACATAAGACTGGCAGCTCTGGCAGGATCTCCACTGGGGGTGGGGTGACAATCCACTGGCTCTCTTGAGAGACGGTCCTGCATTCTGCAGCGTGTCACCCTTCCTAACGCCCTCCAGCACCGAAAGCATCAAATGCCACTCACACAACGGCTGGGCTGTTGCCTCCTTTTTATAATATTTAAGAAAAAAGTAAATATTTTATTTTTTAAAAATGAAATCCTAATTTATCAAATATTCTTTTCTTAAAACTCATCAAGCCATGACACAAATAGGTAAGATATGTTAATTTTTGACATGACCCTTTCTGCAGTTTAACTCCCCAGGACTAAAGTTTTCAGTTGTTGAACCCTCACATTCATGTATTTAAAGATTAGATTGCAAAGAATGACTGGAGTCCAGGTCATTTTTGCCAGATTCTTCATGAATTCTGAATTAATTTCTTCCTCTTGGTGCCAATTTAAGAAGTATTGCAGCTGAAGCAGTTAAGTTATTTTTTTTATGTCATGCAGGTGCCTGAATTTTTAATGACAGAAGGAAGGAAAGCTTCTGGTTAGTTTTGGGGAAGAGTTTTTTCCTATTATCTTTAAATATGGGAAGAACAGTCCATGTGAAGTCCTAGAGTGACCAGAGCACACCGCCACCTGGCACACGCTCCGCTCCCGCCTCGTTACCTGGGAAACACGTGGTCAGGTGTTCCATCAGTGCTTCTTGGGTGACAGGTTTTCTTGCCGAGTTCATGGCTGAGATGGCCAAGCAGAGGATTTCCCCGAGTGGAATAAACTGAGACTGACTGATGGGAGACATACTGATTGGTGATACATCACCTGCAGAAAGACAGTTTTCAAGTGAGCGGTTCATTAAAAGAGCCGGTCGTCTGTCAGACACACACCTTCACCCGTCCACACCCCTCCCACCTTCACGCACCCACCCAGCCCTGGTCTGATGAACACAGTCAGCTCCAAACACAGAACTGCTTGCCAATTCCACTCTGAACACAGAAGCCACAGCCAATCCCACTCAGGTAGAAAGACTTTCACACGCAGTGGAAGCTCCTACTGCCTCAACAAATAAAACCACCCTTTAACACCTGAGATCTCATTTAAATAGTCCTAGTACGGAAAGTCTTGCCACAACAGGCTTTTATTTCCGTTTTTATTAACTTGGAGCTGATTTATTTAATAACTGCCAGTCATATCCCGACAAATTGCATTTGTGTAACTTGATGATTCATTCATTCAAACACTGAACGCCTTTACGCATCTGCTGGGGGCACAGGAGCTGCAGAGAGTGAGTGCGTGCCTCTCCCCAAACACCTCTGCCCTCAGTTTCTATTTAAGTGGAGGAGACAGACAAGTAGATCAAAGTTCCCAACGTTGTGTGGCAGGCTCACAGGAGAACAGAACAACACCTGGGCGCTGCGAGAGGGAGGATAATGGCGCACGGGGAGGTGAGGGTGGGGCTCAGAAGCAGGAGGTTCCAAGGTTCCACCAAGGAGGTGTAATCTGAACCCAGTGCTCAAGAGTAGGCATGTCCCTGCGGGGCTGGGACCTATAAGCAGATGTTCTCTGGGGCACAGAAGAGAAGGGGGACAGGTAGGTAGGGACGACCATGAACAAAGAGCTGAGTGTCCAAGCTCTGCATTCTATGAGGGGTGGTGAGCCGTGGAAGGCCAAAGGCAGGTGTGGATTTCAGAAAGATGACTGTGGTGGTCGTGGGGATGACGGCCTGGGAGAGGTGGGAGAAGGCAGATTACAATTCCCTCAGAGACTGTGGCCTGCTGCACGCTAAAAGGGCCTGTGGAGGCAGGAGAGGCTGAAGATCCCTTATCGGAGGGGTGATGGACGGTGACTCTTGAGATGTCAACCTACAATGCAAATATCGGTCTTCATTTCTCGTCTTTATGCCACAGTGCAGTGATTTTCCAGTGATGCTCCAAGGATGCCTAGAATTTCCTGGAATATTTCTGGTACAGAGGTGCCCCCAGCAGAAGCAGAGGCTGGGAGAGTAGGAAAGTCAACTTCTGTCACCTGAGTGCCACCTGTTTTATACCTGGGGTTCTGCAAGGTTGCACTTGAAAAGACGTCCTACACAAAGAGGATGCAAATTATCAACATGGTAGAACAGAGAGGGGCTCACGGGGTCTGTTAAGTTTCGAATCTGATTTCCTAAATGTACGTACATAATCTCTCCTTTTTGTTTCTGAAGCACGTAATCAGCTACCATGGCTGACGAAGACCGAGACTCGGGTGAGCCTGTGGCATCAAGTAACACCCTCCCCGACAAGGTGTCTGGCTGCTCTGGCGTGGACCAGCCTCCTCGCTGTCAGGTCCTTAAAGCCGTGCCCAGCCACAGTCCCCAGTTTGCAGGAGGAGTGCAGAGTCCCTGCTGCTCTGATGGGCTAGACGAGAAATGGTTTGCTAGACGAAATCAGGCACCCGGGCCTGGGATGAAGATCAGCATGTGTGGGGAGAGTCCAGCAGGTGCCTCGGACAAAGCAGCAGGACTCCAGAGCCCAAGGCCCAGGCCTCACCCCCTTCCCAAAGCCAGCGCAGTTCAATGCCCCCCTTCCCTGGACCACATGGGGCTCCCATCAGCTCTACTGTAGCTCCACTCTCTGCAGGCTGGATATGAGAAGGATAAGACATTGTCCCAGTGGCCAGCGGGAGACAGGAGCACCCACATCCAGAAAAGAAGGAAGAGAGAAAAATCAGCAGAAGCCAGGAACTGACCTAGCTCAGAAGCCACACATTTCTGGGGCCTTTGGGTCACAGGCATCAAAAAGAGACGCCCTCGGAAAAATCCTTGTGATATTTTGTGGGGCAGTAGCAGGCGAGAGTGAGTGTGAACTTGGGCCCATTTTGGGGGATGTGAGTTTCACTCATTGGCTTGTGAACCTCAATTCATATTGGTGACTCAAAAATGACAGAATGATGTGGGCTAGGACCACCTCAGTGGGCAAGTTTGCAACTGCCTAGAACAATGTATTTAAATCTTAAAGAAAAGACTTGTTATATCCTTTTTTACCCCCCAAAAAAGCTGTCTTTGTTTGTTTGTTTTGTTTTGTTTTGTTTTGAGACAGGGTCTGGCTCTGTGGCTCGGGCTGGAGTGAAATGGCACAATCATAGCTCACTGCAACCTTGAACTCAAGAGATCCTCCCACCTCAGCCTTCCAAATAGCTAGGACTACAGTCTGGCCACCTCTTAAAGAGCTGGCACTACAGGTGTGAGCCACCATGCCCAGCCCAAACAAAGTCTTATTCTAAAACCTAATGTGGGTTGGGCGTGATGGCTCACACCTATAATCCCAACATTTCTAGCAGTCAAGGCAGGCTGATTGTTTGAGCCCAGGAGTTTGAGACCAGCCTGGGCAACATGACAAGACCCCATCTCTACAAAAAATACAAAAATTAGCTGGGCATGGTGGCACATGCCTGTGGTCCCAGCTGCTTGGGAGGCTAAGGTGGGAAGATCGCTTGAGCCCGGGAGGTCGAGGCTACAGTGAACTGAGATTGCGCCACTGCACTCCAGCCTGGCCGACAGAGCAAGACCCTGTCTCTAAATCAATAAATACATAAGAAATATGTAAAGATTGGCTGAGTGCTGGTGCGAGCTGCAGCGGAGGTGGGAGTTGGGAAGTTCACCTGTTTGGCCCCGCCCTCCCCACAGCAGGCCCTACAGCTCAGGCACAGACAGTCTGAGACACTGGTCTGTGGTTCCTTCTCTCTCACTCCACCTCCACTGGATAGGACAGGGGCACTGAGGCCGGCTTTCTTACAGAGGTGATAAGTTAGCCCCTGAAAGTCACCCGGGATGATTTTAAAAGTCAGATGAAAAGGAAGATAGGATCAGCAGGCAAAGAGGGAGAGGATCAATGCAGATTCCAGAACCTCTGGACTTGGGTATCACTTGAGAGGTTAATACCTTCTAATGTGTGCCTATTATATAACTAAGAACATCTCAGAAGATGAAAGATACTAAAATACTAACTATGATCCCCAAAATGCAGGTCGGACTATTTCCAGATTTTTGTATAGGTCATAAGAAGAAACTCGAACTCTCTGTAAAAAAGAAATGACTATTAGCAAAATTAACTGCTTAAGCTTAGGTCATGATTGTCCTTACAGATTTAGCGGAAACAATTTGTTTGGTTTCACTGCCATATTCTCGGTTAATTTCTTTTCATTCATTGCAGCCAACTCCAAGAGGCAGCATGTTTTAAGTGTGTCTGAATGGCATTTGCTTTGGAAAAGCTCAGTTTCACTATAATAATGAATATGGGCAATAACTTTTAACTCAGAATATAGAACAAAATGGAATTTGGATGTTCTAAATAACTGTCGCCACCTCATCTCATTTTTGTGTTGCACTAAGATATATTACTTTCAACTCCTTTCCCATCCCCGAGCCCATCAGCAATGCTGTCTAGACCCTAATGCTGCCTGGTCTGTCCCCTGGATTCTATCCCTGGAGCTCCCTCGAACTGCCATCATCTCTCACCTGGTCCATCATAACTTGATGATGTTCAGCCTTCCCTCCTGCCTCCAACACTCCCCTCTCCACAGAGCAGCCAAGGTCCTCTTAGGAAAACAAAAAGCACACCACTTCCCTGCATAAAATCCTCCAGGGACTGCCTACTGCACTTAGAAGAAAAGCTGAATTCTTTGGTAGGCCTACAAGGGCCCACATGGTCTGAACCTGTCCACCCAATGCTAGGACCACTCCCCACCTCCATCCTTACTTGCCACTCACAACCTCCTCTATTCTTTGAGCATGTCAGGCATTTCCTCAACTCGAGGTCTTTGTATTTTTTTGTGCCCTTGGCCTGGGATGCTCCTTGGGTTGACCTTTCAAGACTGGCTTTTCATGCTTTAGGTCTCAATTCAAATGGCACCTCATCAGAAAGCCCTAACCTGACTGGTCTACTGCCGTTCCAACACAGCCGAGTTTATTGTCTTCTCTCCCTGCATGTGTGCGTGTGGGTTTGGTTCACTGGTTTGCTGTCTGTCTCACCCACTCGAATGTAAGCTCTGTGACAGAAGGCAATGTGAATGCCACATTCCCAGCACCTAGAATGATGCGGTGCTTACCCAACAAATATTTGTTGAATGAATGAATATCCATTTTTAACATTATAATCCAAGGAATTTCTTAGTAATCTTAAAGGATTGTAATTTTATTAATATTTTTGCTAAATAATAGCAAACAAAAAGAGAATAAATTTAGCCATGCAATTTCTAAGACTCCCCCAATTAACTGCATGAGCAATAGTCCTCCAAACACAGCAGTTACTATAGAAAAATAACTTTATAATACAACTATTATATAGCAATAAGAAATTAAAAATTAAGAAAAACGAGTACATTTTTTAAAAGAATAATTATATATTAAGTGAAGTTTAGAACATGCATTTAAGATCTGTATCAAAGGAATCACCAGTGTCTCTCAACACAACATAAACATTATTCGAGTTTACCATAATCTTCTGTGGATCTTATATAAACCTGCTTAATGAGCCAACTAGTCATATTTAAGACCAACATGGCACATGTATATATATATAACAAACCTGCACGTTGTGCACATGTACCCTAGAACTTAAAGTATTAAAAAAAAAAAAAAGATATGCTACCAGAAAATTCTTCCAATTACTGGACCACATTTATTTCTTCAAAGAAGAAAAAACAGAATGTAAGTACTGCTAAAATATTGTTGGTCATGATAATCTACATAATCTACAGAAACTACCATATTTTGCATGAAACGTGAGTTATAACTTACTTGTCTATAATTTATAGGATGGATTTTTCTGTCTTCAGAATTAGTTCAGAACACATTCATAACAACAACTCATCTTAAAGCACACTGGCACTTTGTCAGCTACAAAATTCTTTCTAAACTGCTATAATTCTGTCCTATTGTTCTAAAAAAGAAGGAATAGATAGGTTTTAGTTCAGCTTTATTTTCTTACGAACATCCATTTAAGTACAGTCCTCAGAGGACTTTTGTCAAATCTAGGCTATTTCAGATAAAACCAAACTCGGTGTCCTGGACAAAGGAAGCATTCCATAGATTTTTAAGTGAGCTTAAAATGTGAAAAGACATGAAAGGATTACAATTGTAAGTAAACTTCTGTTTTAAGAGCATTTAACATTTAAAATGCATGAGTGAAAACGTGGACACTGCTTTCATGTGAGGTCACCGTCAGCTGACTGGCATGAAGAGAAACAGTAGCCGGGTGGATGATGAGGGGCGTGGAAGATGGACCCCCTCCAGGAGAGGCGGAACAGCCCAGGCAGCGCGGGAGGCAGCATACTGAGCCCAGGCAGCGCGGGAGGCAGCATACTGAGCCCAGGCAGCGCGGGAGGCAGCATACTGAGCCCAGGCAGCGCGGGAGGCAGCATACTGAGCCCAGGCAGCGCGGGAGGCAGCATACTGAGACCAGGCAGCACGCGGAGCTGAGCCTGGGGAGCTGCGGCAGGTTCAGGCTCCCCTGGGGCAGGCTGGTGGTGAGATACAGAGAAAAATAGACCAACCAGATCCTGGTTGACAAGAAGGCTTAGATCTTATTCTTGATGTTGATGGGGCACTGCTCATGTTTTCATACAGACAAAAACACATGATATGCTTGTATAAGAAAATCACTCTTGTGCAACTGAGGAGAAAGAGCTAGTGACTCCTAAAACCACTCGCGCAACGGACAACAGGCAGAGGTCCTGCAGATGCCAACCTGCTCTTTGATTGTCTACAGCTAGTCACCCCTACCTCAGGAAATAGCTTTATCAAGCGCATCCATTTTCACTATTTAAATCCCTCTGTCTACTTTCCCCGTCCAACTTTTGGCCCATTACTTTAGTTGGAGTTATTTCAAAAAAAACTCTCTCTCACATAATTCATTCTTTCAAGAAATATCCGAATTCCTATTATACATCAAATACCTTTAAGCACTCAAGTTCTAAAACTGTTCTTATCTCGGTTCTATTTGTGCAAAAATAATAATAATAATAAAAAAGACTGTAATGAAGCCCTGTCCTTTATAAATGGCATTTTCACTTTTTGCAGTCATTAACTGAGGTTCCAGGAACTCCTCAGCCTGTGCACACGCAGGAGGCCAGCACCGCTCCTGGGATGTGACTTTCACAACAGTTTATACTCTCTCCTTCCTGGGTGACATCCGTAGCTTTCCAAAAGATACCTGCTCCAGAAGCCAACATAAAACTATGTCATCCCATCTTAAAGCACCCATCCTCATACAACTGTGTAAGAAAAGGAAAGCCAGAATTTCCCCAGGTGAACTGCATCACAGCAAACAGCCTGGAAAGTACTAGCCTCCATCCTCTATCTTAGCTTTCTTTAAATAATTTTTTTTTCAAGCACCAACATTCCGTAAGAATTATCTTGTTTTCCTTTTAAGGTACTATTTTTCATTGCAAATGTGAATGTAATCTATTCTCTGGGTGAAGAGTTATCTTTGACATGAATGAAGTTCTTGTACCAAAACAACTCACTGACAAATGCGGTTCTGAAACTGTACTAGTTTATAATTGGGAAATTCCCAATATACAAAAAGCATTTGAGAGATATTTTGATAAGTATCCAGTCTCTTAAAACAAAATACAATTATCCGCTCTGTGCCTGTTTCCTCATCTGTAAAATGAGAGTTTGGATGAAATGATTTCAAAGGTTCCTTCAGGCTCCTAAATCCTATGATCCTATATCAATGCAGCAGAATTCTGGCATAAAAGCATCATATAGTACGGGTGTCTAGCTCTGTTTCCATCATGCTGGGGAAACTATTTTAACACTCATCGGATCTGAAAAAGTTAGGCTTTAATTTTCAAAGAAATGGCTCCATATACTGGCTAGTAATTTTTTTTTCCTTACAATAAAGGCTTCATCATTTTCTCTTTCTAAATTCAAAGTCTTGCTCAGCTTTGTTCCTCAGAACTAATGTGTGCCCCTTTTGTTCTCTGTACTGCCAAAATTAACACTCAAGTTAAAATTATAGATGCCAATAAAATCACCACAAGTAGTGGATATTGTGATTCCTCATAAAAATAGTCAAACATGCCTGTAAAATGCACTATGGGCATGGCGACAACACAACTCTATTCCTCTCAACAGACTCTTCAGATTCATTTGCCAGGTGTTATCTTATATGCCCTTGGGTTTGGGGAAATCACCTGCTTTCTGAGGTTACAGTTAAGTGAACAACTTCTCGGTGCAGCGCCTCAGACAAATCTTGTGTTTTACAATTTAATTCAATTTATTAACCCCAATTTTATGTATTAATGCTGTTTGGTTCTTTTAACAGAAGGCCTACTACAATATTTTTTAAAAAGCTCTTCTAAAAAAAAACACACACGCACACATACTTCTTTTCTATGCGCTCTCTGGAAGACCACAGCACCCATATGGTGGGGCAGAGTAGACGGCTCCCGTTACCTCACATGCTCCTGCGTTTGAAGCAGCTTTCCCTTGAAACCAGATTACTATTCTTGACTTTCCAATGTTTGTATTTAACATTCAGAAGAAAACTGGCAATGAAAAGGCACTTTTACTAGTTTACTGTAGGTTTGTTTCAAATGCCACTGATTTCAAAAGTTGAAGGCTGAGCCTGTTGGCAATAGTCAACGAAGGAAACAGCATAGAAAAGGAATTTTAGAATATTTAGAGATTCTATAACAACTTTTTAAATGTTTCCTAATGCTTTACTTCAACACCTAATGGGTATCTTAAAGCAGGTCCAATTCCTAAGCTGTTATTTGAGTAAATCATTTTAATCAAAAGACAGCATAAACAGAAGACACCCATCAATCATACTGAAATACAGGTGTCCATTAGCTATTACTTACTAAGAAACTTCTAATGGGAGTAGAGTTAAACAACAGTAACCATGGTGGCTAAGGGCACCAAAAAGAATGAGTTAACGTCCCCCACATCACCCAAGCCTTTGTGCTGATCAGTCTGTCTAATGCCACTAGGTGAAGTGACGAATTAATTGGCTCATTGGTCTACAGAGGAAACTCATGATCTTCCCAGTCCGCAACCTTTTGTGAGTCGTATTAGCTATTGCTCTTGTTACTCAGATTTGACTAGAGGTAAAAAGGTTATCACAGAATAAGCAGAAACAGACAAGGCAGAAAGGGTAGAGAGTCAGGCAGAAAGGGGCCATCCATGGGGAGGGGTGGGTGAGAGCGCCCTGGCCAAGAGCCACCTTCCCCATCGCCAGAGGTGATTCCTGACATCTCTGATAGGAACAACTAAAACTTTTATTGGACCATTTAGCTATTTGCAAGAGATGCGTAGCAGAAAAGGTAGGATAGAAATATGAGCCCTGGGACCAATCAGAGGCTTCCATAATTAATGCCTTTGCTAAGGCTCCCCACTATAACCCATCAACTGCGTCCAGGGTGGTATATGTTAGGCACATGGAATAAACCTAGCCGAATGCTTTTACACGGCAGGTCCTCAAACGCATGTAGAATCAAAAGGTCCTACATACATAGACAAGAAGAGGCAAGGCCCTGCTACCTTACGAGATGTTTTCCAACACCAGCTGCCACTTGTGCTCCAGTCCTTCAACCAGAATGAAGTTAAAGCCATTTAGCAAC
This sequence comes from Macaca fascicularis, assembly GCF_037993035.2. Classification (NCBI taxonomy): domain Eukaryota; kingdom Metazoa; phylum Chordata; class Mammalia; order Primates; family Cercopithecidae; genus Macaca; species Macaca fascicularis. The sequence continues at coordinate 188,783,560 of NC_088379.1, read as the reverse complement.
AGGGATAAAATGATGATGAAGTACCAGTCCTAGATGACAACAATTAGCAAGATCTCCCAGATGTCCTGAAATTCTGTAAAGCACCTGACCAACAAGAGCACCTGAGTAATATGACGTCTTCCTTTTCCTTAAGTGCATCACATAGGACAGAACATGAATTCCTATTTTAAGCCACGCTGTACTTCTCTTCCATGTTCATTCTGCAGCATAACCTGGCCTAACACTAGACATTAGATGCTCCAATTTCCACTGATGATATTTCCCAGCTTCAGCTTATAAATCAGTCTAACAACTCTAGGTCACACATTCACTTTCCCTCCTTTTAAGTGAGAATCACCAGAGCTGTTTCTCAGTCTTTGTATTCTCTGCTTCATCAGTTTAGGGATGACAACAGTAGTGGGACTGATTTCTGTAAAATATAATTGTAATAGGACAGGAAGGCCTAATTAAATAAACTACAAATATGGACAGGTTGACAGTTCCCATATTACAACAAAATTATACTGATTGACTGCTACCAACCCCCCTAAAACTGAACACCCTCCTACCCCTTCCAACTGCGATGGAGGTCATTATGAAAGGCCTATGTAAGAATTCAGAGGCATGAAAGAAAGGATGGAGGATCAGATCAGATACACAGAGGAAACTTCCAAGTCCATGTACAATTAAGTAACTTTTCTCTCTTCAGTTCAGCATTACAAGATGGTGGTAAAGGCCATGAGCTTTGTAGTCAAAAGTCTAGGTTCAGAGCCCAGTTCTGCTCCTCATTGGTTGTGTGATTTGGGGCAAATTATTTAATTTTTTGAGTTTCAATTTCTTCTTTTGTAAAGTATACATACTGATGTCTACCTCGTAGACTCACTGAGAGGATTAAATGAGATAATGGATGTTGAGTGCTTACCCTGTCCCCGAGACCTAATACATATTTAATAAATAGTAACTAGTATTAAAAATACCTTCCCTGGTTGGGCACGGTGGCTCACGCTTGTAATCCCAGCACTTTGGGGGGCCAAGGTGGGTGGATCATCTCAGGTCAGGAGTTCAAGACCAGCCTGGCCAACATGGAGAAACCCCATCTCTATTAAAAATACAAAAATTAGCCAGGCGTGGTGGCAGATGCCTGTAATCCCAGCTACTCGGGAGGCTGAGGCAGGAGAATCACTTGAACCCGGGAGGTGGAGGTTGCAGTGAGCCAAGATCATGCCACTGTACTCCAGCCTGGGCGACAAGGAAAGACTCCATCAAAAAAAAAAAAAAAAAAAACTTCCCCAAGCCCATCTAGATTTATCCAGTTTACTCATTTACCATGTTTGATTTTCTACCAAGGGAAAATTTGTTTGGTCCTAAAAATAGCCTTTTTAAAAACACTAAAATGTCTTCGGGAAGGTTAAGAGTGCAGAATTCTTTCTTACACTAGTATGAAGTAGTTTAATCAGATCACTTTAATCAGATATGTAGAATACATAGCATTTGGGATGCATCTCCAGGCTGAGAGTGCAAACATGCATCACATTAGGGACTTTGGAGAGAAAAAGGCACTAGGAGATGGGAAAGAGTGTGGATAGAGAGTTACAAGGATATCAAAGGATGTTGACCTATTTCAAAGCTTAGGTTGGGCCAATCCATTACCTAAGAAAGGGAGAGGAAACTCAGCACTTAAATAAGTAGTATTAGTACTAAAAATCAGTGACACTAGAAGTTGAATAATTTCTGATATGACTTGAATTATTAGTAACCATTCTGGCTCTCTTCTAAGGAAAATGTCCTGTAGGAGTCAAAAAAGTGACTTTCACATGAACTTCCCAAATTTCGCATACTCCTTGTAACTTAAGGATGGCTTGTCCAATACAATTCAAGTAAACCATGATCAGTGTCCATATTTAAGGGCCTCACATGCTCACTTGTCCTTAACGGTAACAGTCCTTTACAAGCAGAGTAAGGCAGCTTTCCCGGCTGTGACACTGCCTCAAGGTAAGAACCATCACAACTTCTAGAGTGGTATGCATGACTCCTGAGGTCCGCCTTAGCCTGAATATACCCTGTGAAGACGAAGATTCTTAAAATTAGCAAAACCAGATCATTCTAACCCTCTATGACTAAAAAAAAAAAAAAAAAAAAAAAAAATTCCTGCTTTTTAAACTTTTCCCTCTTCCTATTCAACTATTTTTTGAAAGGTTTCCATGTGTAGGGAACTGCTAGGAGATGTAGAGAGCAGAAAAAAGCATAAATCTTGATCTCTGCCTTCAGTGAGATTACAATTTAGGTGGGAATACAAGATATACAATGTGAAATCTATAAACAATCATGAAATATATACACTGCTGTTCAAAACCCTTAGAAGAGCTATAGCAAGAAAACACATGAATGACTAGAAAATTAACTCTATAATGGGAGTTTCGAGGATTTAGAAATGACCTCTTGTTGGGATGATTAGGGAGAACTTTCCAGGGGAGAGAGATTTCGAACAGGTCTTTGAGGATGGGTAGAATTGATGGGTGTGAGGACATGATGGAACTGTATTTGCAACATACCGCGCTTGTGTTTTTTCTGACCAAACATCCTTTCAACCTGACTCAGCATCCTCGACGTTGCTCTGAAGATACAAACTGCTATGCAGAAAGAAGAGGCCTCTGACAATGAAGAAAGGAAAGATGCTTTCTTTTCTTCTGTGAGAGGGTGAGCTATGGGATGGATGTGACTGCGAAGAGAAAGATGTTCGAGGGGTCTTGAATATCTGCCTTTAAAAATGTTCTAAAAATTCTTACCAATTACATACAGGATTCACCACTCTCAGAAATATCTTTAACAGTACTGAAACCATCCATGTGATGAGGTGGTAAAGCCATGCTTTCAGATGTGCCAAGTCTCATTTTGGAAATGAAGCATGTAATGTACCTTTGAGGACCAAAATTTACCATTTTGTTGTCATGTTTTTTTAAAAAGCTTTTGTGTGAAAAGTCCATGGATGTTGTAAGAAAACAGCTCTGTCATAATCTGAATCCTGAAGCAGACTATGATGAAATATGCTTACTTCCTTAGTGGTTAATAGCAGCTTCAATATGATGTGAGTCTTGGAAACAGTCCCTGGGTACATAAATCAGGCTTTCTTGGATTTTAGTGCATTGCATGTAGGTTAACAGGCCAAACAGTACACAAAATTTCAGGCACTGTATATTAATTGGTAAGAAAAAATGTCAAGGCCGGGCACAGTGGCTCACGCCTATAATCCCAGCACTTTGGGAGGCCAAGGCAGGCAGATCAACAGAGGTCGGGAGTTCGAGACCAGCCTGACCAACATGGAGAAAACCCATCCCTACTAAAAATACAAAATTAGCCGGGCGTGGTGGTGCATGCCTGTAATCCCAGCTACTCAGGAGGCTGAGGCAGGAGAATCGCTTGAACCCGGGAAGCAGAGGTTGCGGTGAGCCGAGATTGCACCATTGCACTCCAGCCTGGCCAACAAGAGCAAAACTCTGTCTCAAAAAATAAAACAAAACCAAACCAAAAAAAAAAAAAAATCCCCAGAAAAAATGTCAAATACTATTTACTGAATGTCTCCCTCAGAGCAGCAAGCGAGACAGATATATAGCTGAGGGAAATCTGGAGCAGTCTGATTATTTCCTATTGGCAAATCCTGCTGCTGTGGACTTCTCGTCCCCGTGAGCAGCTCTGGGATGACCCGTGCTGGTGAGGTCATGTGTGGTGAGCAGCCCACAGTGGGAGGACCTGGACTGCCTAAGATTGAGGCTGGGGGAAGAGTGCAACAGCAAGACTTTTCAGAGGACCGTGCACCCTCTTCACAGGTGGTGCCAACATTTCACCATATTCCTTTGCACACAACAACTCTTGAAATAAAAGCAGGGGAAACCTACCTGACCCTTTCTGGACTGGCTCCATCCCCCAGGTAGCGTTGACGCTAAAGCCTGGTGCATGCTAGGGGGTTGCATCCAAGCACAAGAAGGAGCCAGTAACAGAAACGGACGTCCTAGAATCTGGAATAAGAAGAAAGAGTAAACTTTCAAGTCATAGTATCCTAAATGAGCATTTCAGATTGGCTACTGAGGGCCTGTGGAACACGACAGGAATCTGGCACTTTACCTTCGTAGATCTACTTTTTAAAAACGAGTTCCAGAACTCTCAGCTCTTCTTACAATTCAGGGCTTGAGGTACTGGTACAAGTTCAGTTCAAAAGCTGGCAAAAGGCACCTTAAAAAGGCTTTGTGAATGTACTTTGCTGGTAACGTTTTGAGGAGGGGAAAAAAAAGGAATCCTCTTTACCATTCTTTTATCTTATTTGCACGGAACAGCTGGAATCCTGTTCCATGCCTATCCCATACATCACAGCCACTTGCTGAGCCAACATCCCACTGCAATGCCTCGGAATCTGCAGTGTCACTCCTCTTCCGCTTGTTCTCTGCAAAGTGAAGTCACAGGGATGGATCAGCCAACCTGACTTCTCACTGCCCTGCCCAGAATCCTTTGTGAACTGAAATGAGTCATCGCTCCAAGAAAAGCTACAGCCTCTGTTTGTCTGTGCGGGCTCCTTTGTCTGTGCAGTGCGGAGACGCGAGGTCGGAATGTACCCCAGGCGAGGGGTGGCGAGGGGCACATTCTCCTCTCTAGGGGCCCAGGTCCCCTCCCATGCATTAGCACCAACTCATATTTTTTAATCATGAAAAAGGTAAAAAGGGCACATACCTCCAGATGCTTGAAGAGAGCACACACACATTAAAATTGATCTGGCGTCATATACTCACCAGTCCGTAATCAGAGACCTGCCACATTTTCCTATTTTTGTGTTAAGGCTGGCTTTGCATTGTGACGAAGGACGCATCTCCCTTCTGTGTGTAACAGGCGGTTCTACTGCACACTGTATCAAAGTTTAGCTGCAGTGAGCTATTTGTCATAAATTCCAGTCGCCGTGCAAGTCTTTGCAAGCCTGGGTCTCTTTATTCCCGACACACAGCCGTCAGGCTCGCGGTCCGGGCAGCGGCGGAGCTCGCCCAGCACCAGCCAGCGCGGCTTCTGCCGCTGCGAGGAGGGCGGCGTTGGGAATGAGGTCACTATGTCAGGAACTCGCTCTCAGCAGGAGCCTCTCCTGCGCTTACAACACAACTCCAATCGCACCGAGAAGCAGGATTCATGGGATTTGGGGGGTGGCTGTGTCCTCCGTGTTTTCTTAAAAATGCCTACCGCTAAGATCAGCAAGGTGAAAATGAACCATGTATCTGCATAAACATGTCGTTCTCATTGCACTATGGGTGCCACGCTCACCTGTGGACATGCATTTACACACCGACACACACACACAGGGGAACTTATGCCAGCAGAGAAAACATTTAGTCTTTATTTAGAGTGCGAGAAGCAACACGTAAACATCTCAGGAGGAAAACGGGGGCGGCACTTGAGAGAGAGGACAGAATGGAAGGAGTAGAGCAGCCACATAAAAGCCAGAGAAAAATGGAGTCAGAGAGGCTAAGCAAACGAATCCCACGGCAGTGGAAGTGCTCCTGCCAAACTCTCCCAAACGCAGTAACATCAAAACAGGCACATCTTGCTGCCTCCACTCAGGATCCAGGTAACCAAAAAATTATCCCATTCTCAGAAGCCCATAGAGGTGCGTGGCAGATGACTGTGCAGCAAATTCTCCCACATCCTCATGAATCCAGCAGGTCAGCTACCAGGGGCACAAAATGTAGGGTGCCAGCAAAGACGGGAAATGCACTGAAGCTCTTGGTAAGGCACCCCTGAAACTCAGAGTTACAGGGGTCCCCATGTGGGTCTCCAGGCTAAAATCCTGGAAGCATCCTATTCTCTCCTGACTCCGGTGATTCAGCCTGTCCTCCAAAACCTACACCCACAGAGCTCAGGCTCTGGCAAAGGCCCCGCTGCGAGTTGAGTCCAAATCAGCGTCTCTTCTCACCCCGGCACAGTGACACCCATTCTGTCCTTGGTAGGCTACAAAATGTGTAACCCTCTTGTGCGCCATCACCCATCTGACAGCTACAAACACTAACCAGGTCCCCGTGCCCAGATCAGCTCTTCTCTAGTTGCCTAGAGTCTGGGACACTTGGCAGGCACGCAGACTATATATTCATCTACTGATCCACTGAGATGCTTGCTTTGAATGTTATTAAATAAAACGTCTTCCATGCCCTCAACCGCCTGACGCTTTTCACATCCTCTGCCCTCCTGGGGTCCCCCCTTTGCTCTGGTCTGGTGTATCAATTTCCCTCTGATGATGTGGCATCCTCCTGCTGAGTTCTCCCTGTGGCACTATGTCCTCCCTGTCCTGGACTATCTGTCACCCTGTGACCCCCTTGAGAATGTGTTCCACACCAACTGCTACTGCTGCACTTTTTAACAGCCTCATCAATTTTACCTTGTATGCTTGATCAGAAGCATATAAGGACATAATAGGCCATATATAGATGAAAACATACATGTTTGGATATTAGAAATTATGACTACATTTTTATTATATGTTCTCATCCGTTTTCTTCAAGTATTTGTTTTTTTTTCTCTCCACTTATTTAACCAAATACAGTCTTGATTTTCCTTTCTAGTGTATGATTTTCTCTCCTCTTTGATAAGCCAGTAGCTTCTCATCCATGCCACAGACAGAGCCTAGGGCCCAGCACCAGGGCCTCCAACCAAAGTCACTCACCTTTTGTCAAACTTCTTTAAGGGTGGCTGTGTTGTTGTTCATAAATCCACCCAAACGCACTTAATCCAGCCTATTCCTGTGGGGCTTGGTCTGATCACTGTGAGGTCAGACAGCGTGCCTAATAAGCACACGCACTTTAAGAATGCGATGATGGACGCACAGAACAAATGTATTACAAAATTCAGATCTAAATAGACATATCTGTAGTCCTAGCAATGTAAGAGCCTCCTGGGAAGCCCTGGGTCACTGCACCACTTCCTGACAGTTAAAGACACAAGTTTCTTCTATAATCTACGAAAGGTTAAATATGTGGAGAAAGAAAAAAAAATCCAAATACTCGAAGAAAAGGGATGAGAATGCACAAATAAAAATGTAGTCATAATTTCTAATATCCAAGCATGCATGTTTTCATCTATATATGGGCCTAGTATGTCTGTATTTAGAAACTCACATAATCTTCAGAAGGACTCTGGAAGTTAAGTACTGGGGTGATCCCCACCTAAAGAGGGGAACTGTCTTCCTGAAGCTCGTAGAGCTGGTAAACAGCAGGGACAGGATTTGAACCCAAGGCAGCTGGCTCTCGAGTCTGTTCTTTCAGCCACTGAAAGTCAATTTTACCTTCTACCCTTTTATGTATGCTGTTCTACAGACTTTCTACATCATCTTCAACAACCATTGCTGTTGAAAGTCTGTTCTTTCAACAACACGTGCTACCTCTTGATTATTAGAGTAAAAAAGCCACTGTAAACAAAAAATGTTAAAACCTATATCGCAATTTTTAAATTTAAACTGAAGCCAATCTGCTTACTTGGCACATGGACCAATGAGGTAAGTTCACAGGTGGGATCTCCCGTAGGAATTGCCTCTGCTGGGATCTATGACCCCTGACGACTGCCCCCCCAGCAGACTTTTATTGAAGGACCATGGGGAAAAGTATACACGGTCAGGCAAAACCACCACAAGCTCATCTTGCTGCCCTACGGAGAGTACGATGGGTTTCATAATGGGCACCATTGGCCTCCACCAAGAAATAAAGTCAAGAAAGGTCTGCTGATGCTTTAGATCTTGGTGTCTGACGGCAAGATGAGCTCAAGAATCACACGCAGCCATCATTAGCAGTCCTCCTCCTTGCCCCGTGCCTCTTGCATCTTTGAGTAACAGCTTCGGTGTTACAGTAAAGATTTACAAACATCACACAGAGAACCGCAGAGGTGATTTGCTCAGTTGATGAGGTGTGGGCAGAGGTTGTGCTTGGCACTTGCCTGCGTCCTTGGCAGTAGATTAAATAGTAGCGCCACATAGTGACACACGGAGGATCTTAATAAATGCTTGATGACTAATGGTCTCACATGCTCTTAGAGCTGCTCCACTTGAAAAAGCAGAGAGCAATAAATATCATTAAAACAATTAAAAATATTTATCAGGTGACTAATTGCAAAGTCCTATGGTCAGTTTGGGAATTTAAATCTTTAAGGTCTTGTACATATGCAGTATAGGAACCTTGGTGCACACTCTCTCATGGACAAATGACATGGTGTCTGCCCTCAAGAAGCTTAAGATATACTTGAGGAGGTAAGATACTCACATATAAAAACTGCAAAAATACAAGGCAGTGTATTTCAAAGGGGAGGAACAAGTAACCAGTGCCCCCAAGAATTCTGAAGAAAAGAACCAGGGTCAAAACAGTCAGCAATGGCTTCCAGGGAAAGGCAAACTTGTTCTAGAATCTGGACAGGTGAAAGAAAAGAGAAAGCGCAGCCCATATGTCATAACATAAGCTCCGTGAGCAGGGATGTTTTTTGCATGTTTTGCGTTTGCAGCTATATCCCTGAAAGTGCCTAGCCAACAGCAGACCCTAAATCTATGCTGAAGGAAGGAGAGGACTGACCTGCAGACAGGAAGCATGGACAAGGTGTGGAGGTGTGGATGCAGGGGAGGTGGGGTTCATAAGGCAGGCGGACCTGCCTGGGGCTGAGGGTTCATTACTGGGAAGCAGAGGAAGAGGAGGTAAGAGAGGTGGTCCAAGGTCAGATTCAGAATGTGGCACACGGTGCCCTGTAATCCCAGCACTTTGGGAGGCAGGAAGATCACTTGAGGGCAGGAGTTCAAGGCTGCAGTGAGCTATGATCGCACCACTGCACTTCAGGCCTGGGAAAGACAGCAAGATCCTGTCTCTAAAAGTTAATTAATCAAAAAAAAATTTAAAGAACAGTCTTTAATGGATAGGAAAATGGCCCATTTTATATTTGCAATGAATTTCACTTGGCATTTGCTAGATGGCCCTTAGTAAGTCTCCTCCCAAAGAAGCATGACACCTTCATTCTCCAAAAACATTTATAAGTTCATGGCGGCTCCCAGGAGGGAAGCGACGCTGACAATATGGTCACACGCGGCTTCCCCCAGGGACTTCTTGGCCTCCTATCACAGCTCAGAAGTCTGTGGTGTCAAGATTCTCTCCCCTTTTCAAGACTGCACCAATCAGGGAGAAAACAATCCTAGTCTGTGACAATATTCCACTAAACCTCCTTTTGAGTCAAAACACACTTATAAAATACAGCACGTGAGATCCTAGCGTATGGCTGAGGTCAGAGTAACGATGAATGGGTACCACTCCTATATTCATTGTTCAACATCAGCATCTGTGTCATTCAAGGCAAAGAGGGAAAGAGGACCAGGAGAATAAAGAAAGATGGTTATTTCTGATATGAGAAAAGCACCATCAAGGAAGCATGGAGGGAACTGAGAGGTGCTTCAGGAAGGAAGAGGCACTGAGGCGGCCCCGCAGGATGGGCGAGTAAAGGGGTGAGAAGAGGAAAGATGAGAGTGGCTTTCCAGGCAGCAAGGCAGTATGAACAGAGATGATGTGGTTACACAGTCTAAGATGTTTTGGAGAGTGGCTGGTGGTAGATTCAGCATGGCTAGGTTGAAGGGATTCTATGAAGGAGATTGGTAGCAACGAGGCCAAAGAGTCAGTCAGGCAGGGATAAAGATAACATTAAATACATGGAGAATGGCATTAAAGGTTTCTACAAGGGAGATGTTCCTCATGCTGAATGTTTAGGTTATGCAGGCAACAGGGTATAGGATTCATGCAAAGGAAAAGATAATTACTGAGGCAAGGTAAAAGCCTACTGTGAGAGAGTGGACAAGATGGAGAGTGCTCAACCAGGGAACGGAGAGAAGCAGAGAGAGGTGCTTATAAAAATTATAGATAACTTCCCTGTTTCACAAAAGTACTATCCGACATTTCCAACATGAAATCCTGGAATTCTATCAGAAATGCATTTCTAGGAGTTTTACAACGCACCTAACACTACCTCCTCAGCATCTATCGAAAAGACTATCTGTGCTCTAGCAGTAGCCTGACATTTGGAATAGTGCCCAGGGTAGAATATTAGCGCAAACTGAGAAATAAAGGGAAGAGGAGAAATTCTCTAAACAAAAACCCCTGGGCATCAATAACAGATTAGACTTTCTTAGTTGCATAAAATTGATTTAAAAAAAAAAGACACAAATTAAAAACTCAACAAAAGCAGTTTGGAAAACAGAAAGTTCCTACATTTTCAGGGCCTTTATAGTCCAGGATTGACTACGTTTAAGTGCATATTTGTAATGGTGGAAGAAACCATTTCAATTAAATTGGGTAAGATTTCCTTGCACTGCATATGCAAGAAAACTAAATATTTAAAAAAATACACTTGGTGTTCTTACAAGTATTAGGGAGCATCACCATGAACATGAAGTGAAGAACATTGCTATTCTGTTACTTAGATTCTCAAAAGTCTTTGGATCAGTCAATTCTCATAGGATTGGGAACACTGAATGAGTGCAGGTGAGAGCTGGAGGAGACACGGAAAGACATCTAGTACACCATTACTTGATCGAATATAATCCTAGAGCCCAAAGTGGGAAGGTGACTTGCCCAGGTTGCAAAGATTTACTGGCAAAACCAGAACCAGCACTGAGGTCCCCTGATTCTCAGTGCTGGTGTCCCTCCGTTACTCCACAACACCTCCTTGTAAAATATAGTAAAAGAAAAGTCGACTCTAAGGCTTTTCCAGATGCACTTTGTGTTGTGTTGTGTTTTGTTTGAGACGGAGTCTCGCTCTGTTGCCCAAGCTGGGGTGCAGTGGCACAATCTCAGCTCACTGCAACCTCTCTACCTCCTGGGTTCAAGTGATTCTCCTGCCTCAGCCTCCCAAAGTGCTGGGATTACAGACGTGAGCCACTGCGCCCGGCCCCAGGTGCACTTTGGATAAAAAATTATACATTAAGTGTGCAGATATCCAATGTTTTCCATACCACATTATGGTATAAACTATTTTTCTGCCCTAAGTTTGTCTAATCAATATCCAGAGAAGACACGTAAGGAAAAGATGAAAGTAAAATGAGGGAAAACTGAGGAGCTTATGATTTTTCAGTTAAAAAGCCAGACTCTAAATTGCTGTTTTAACATTAAACAATAAGAAAACGATGAGACAGCACAGAAAAATGAAATGTTGCCCTTCTCCATTACAATTTGATTACATAGCATTTGGATTTATGGTCTATTTCTTTCCAACCTACTGGGTTAAAACACGCCTAAGTATATCTCAGACGTTTCTATCTAGTATCTGTATTTACACTGCAGAGGATAATGGTGGAGGCCCACAGAAGCCCCCAATATGCACAGGAAGAACAGTTAGATTCTACTGTGAAGACGCCCTGAAATTCACACAGTATATGCATTCTACTCTGATAGACCCCTGATTGTCCTAATAACAAAAGTTTAAAACTTTGTTTACAATGAACACCATTCAATATTACTTTCCAAAATGTACAAGTGAACTGACCCCTTAGGGAGACCATCCACATTTATCTGGAGGTTGTATAAACCTGCCAGAGTATGGCCCCAATCCCTTGGGACAAATATGCCCCCAATTTGAGAAACAACAACTACATCTAAAAATACACCCTAAAAATGGCATTTTCCAATTAGTTTTCAAAACTATCATCAGTATTTCTGTTGCTTTAAACATACACCACCAATGAGTCCTAGAGCTCTTTTAGCTGGAATTAGTTAGAAGGTCAAAGAGCTGAGAAACTGAGTTACTTTGTCACTGGGTTATTTAATTAGAACTAAGTTATCCTCTCTGTGGGTTGCATTCCTTCTCTGCAAGATGGAATCAGGAAAGAAATATGAAGGTTGCAAAGACTGCCATAATTTTGCAAAGCAGACATAGCAACAGAATCAACCTCTGACCTCAAGGTGCTTCCAATTAAGTGAGGAATGAAAAGTAAACATACATGAAAAGAAAGTATCACAATACTTCTAAAAAAAAAACACTATGAATAAGAGGGAAAAAAATCACTCCAAACTAAGTCCAGACGGAGTGTAAAGTAAGGAAATACCGGCCAAACATCCTCATCACAAAGCTGAACTTGGCACGACCAGGCTGAATTTGTACTTCTCACAGTCCCCAATGGAACCAGCTGGAAGGGGCAAGCGACAATGGAACACCAGTTCAGGGGGGTTTGCAGGGGCCTTCCCAGGGCTGCTTTCCTGACGCCTCCGCATCCGGGGACAGGCTCCTAATGCCCACCTCTGTCCCTACTGACAAGGATGACAACAGGATCCGGACTGTTGTGTTCACCTGGTGAAAGTATAGTTACTTTCAGCACCCAAAAACAACCCAATATTCGCTGGCTTAAAAATAAATGTTATTTGGGCTTTGGTCTCCCCTATACCTTTCGTATCACAATCACAAACTTCTACACTCCCACTAACATCTTTAATGTACATGAGCCTCATCCTCAGTATCACCTCCCTATATCACCTCATGGAAGCTGGATCATGCATTTTTGTTTATAAAGCTAGAAAATGTCATAAAATCCTGATGTCAAAAAGTAAAAACTCATCATAATTTATCTCTCTGAATGAATAAAAATAACATAATTTGTTTTCTAAGATCACAGTGATTATAGAGTCATCAATATTTGTGCTGTCAAATCGAGTAGCTACTAGGTGTGTGTGGCTCTTTAATTATAAGTTAAATTAAATAAAATTAAAATATTAGTTCCTCAGGAATAACACGGGCCAAACATTCTCATCACAAAGGTGAACTCGGCATGACCAGGTCTAAAATATTAGTTCCCGAGGAATTAACATAAGACCTGAAATATAAGACCTAATAATACATTTAGAATCTGGATTTTTAACTAAAAAATCATAAGCTCTCAGTTTTTCTCCTATTACTTTCATCTTTTCCTTCCTTGTCTTCTTAGAACATTGATTATAAGAACTTAGGGCAGAAAAAGTTTATGCCACAGTGTGGTATCGAACTTTCTGAGGAACTCATATTTAATTTTATTTAAATTAACCGAAAATTAGGAACTAATATTGTTAGCTCCTAATATTTAAAATAATAATAAAATATTATTACAAGTGCTCAATAGCTACATGTAACTAGTATTTACGATGCTGGACGGAGCAGATAGACAACATTTTCATCATCTCAGAAAGTTATACTGGACAGTACTGATCTGGTTAATCAATAGGCAATCAGAAGAATATCGGTGATATGGTTTGGATTGGTGTCCCTGCACAAATCTCATGTCAAATTGTAATTAATTCCCAATGTTGGAGGTGGGGCCTGGTGGGAGGTGACTGGAGCATAGGCGCGGAGTTCTCATGAATGAGTTAACAGCATCTCTTCGGAACTGTTCTTGTGATAGTGTGTGAGTGAGTTCTTGTGAGATCTGGTTGTTTAACAGTGTGTAGCACCTACCCCCTGCACCCCCAACCTTTTTGTTTCTCCTGCTCTGGCCATGGAGACACGGCGACATGCTGGCTCCCCCTTCGCCTTCTGCCGTGACTGTAAGTTCCCTGAGGCCTCACCAGAACCAGATCCTGCCGTGCTTCCTCTACAGCCTGCAGAGTCACAAGCCAATTAAATCTCTCTTCTTTATAAATTACCCAGTCTCAGGTATTTCTTTACAGCAATGCGAGAACAGAATAATAAAATTGGGTACCATTCACTTTTGCCAAGAAAATTCATATTTTTAATATAATTTTAAAAATTAACATATACAAAATTGAGGCCTCTTTTGATGTACAAATTCTGTAAGTTTTAACACATGTGTAGATTTGCCTCCTTGCCATTGCTCAGGATAGAATCAGATATGGAATTGCTCTATCACCCCAAAGAACTCCTTCGTGTTGTGCCTTACACACTTCCAATCCCTGGAAACCACCGTTATATTATTTTTCCTTATCATTTTGCCATTTCTAGAGTGTCATATAAATGGAATCATATAGCAGGTAACTTTTGGAGACTGGCTTCTTTCACTGAGCCTAATGTTAAAATGTATCCACTGTGTTGCATGTACTAGAAATGGGATTGCTGGATCATATGGTAAGGATATGTTTAACTTCATCAGAAACTACTGAAGTAGGATTGCTTTGGCTATTCAGGCTCTTTTTTAGTTCCTGGAGGCATCACATTACCTGACTGCAAATTATACTACAAGGCTATAGTAACCAAAATAGCATGGTACTAGTACAAAAATAGACACATAAATCAATGGAACAGAATAGAGAACCAAGGAATAAAGCCATATAACTACAACCAACTGATCTTTGACAACATTGACAAAAATATACAACACTGGGGAAAGGACACCCTATTCAGTCAATGGTGCTGGGAAAATTGGAAAGCCAATATGTAGAAGAATAGAACTGGACTCCTATCTCACTCCATATACAAAAATTAAATCAAGATGAATTAAAGATTTAAATATAAGACCTGAAACTATTAAAATCCTAGAAGAAAACCTAGGAAAAACTCTTCTGGACATTGGTCAAAGCAAAGAATTTATGACTAAGTCCTCAAAAGGAAATGCAACAAAAAACAAAAACAGACCAATGGGACTTAACTAAACTAAAAAGCTTTTGCACAGCAAAAGAAATAATCAACAGGGTAAACAGACATCCTACACAATGGGAGAATATATTTGCAAACTATGCATCCAATGGAGGGCTAACAGCCAGAACCTACAAGGAACTCAAATAACTCAACAAGAAAGAAACAAGTAACCCCATTAAAAAATGGACAAAGGACATGAACAGACATTTTTCAAAAAAACAGGCAAGAGACCAACAAACATATGAAAAACATCACTGATCAACAGATGTTGTGAGGATGTGGTGAAAAGGAAATGCTTATACACTGTCTGTGGGAATGTAAATTAGTACAACCTCTATGGAAAAGAGTATGGCAATTTCTCAAAGAACTAAATATAGAACTACCTTTGATCCAGCAATCCCACTACTGGGTGTCTACCCAAAGGAAAAGAAATTATTTTACCAAAAAGACACCTGCACTTGGATGTTTACTGCAGCACTACTCATAAGAGGAAAGATATGGAATCAACCTAAGTGTTCATTAACAGATAACTGGACTAAAAATGTGATACACACACACACACACACACACACACCACACAAACACACACACCACACACACACACACCCCCACACACACACACGAAATGGAATGCTACTCAGCCATAAAAAAGAATTAAATCATGTCTTTTGCAGCAACATGGATAGAACTGGAGGCCATTATCCTAAGTGAACTTACTCAGAAAGTCAAAAACTGTACTTACAGTACAGTTATAAGTGGGAGCTAAACAACAAGTGCATAGGGACATGTGGAGTGGAACAACAGACATTAAAGACTCTGAAAGGTAGGAGGGTAGGAGGGGAGTGAGGGATCAAATATTACCTGTTATACTGCCTATTGGATACAATGTACACTGTTTGGGTGATGGTTACACTAAAAGCCCAGACTTTACCACTACACAATATATCCATTTAATATAACTACATTGATATCCCCAAATCTATAAAAATAAAAATAAATTTTAAGAAACTACTGAACTATTTTCCAGACTGGCTATACAATCTTGCATCTAGCTGGCAACGCCATTCTAGGAACTTTTTCTGTAAGTTTCTTGGGATTATCTATATGGTCAATCAAGTTGTTTGCAAATAGGCAGTTTTATTGCAGCTTGTAGGCCTTTCATTTCTTTTTCTTACCTTATTCCAATGGATAAAAACTTCAGCATTGTGTTCAACACGAATGGTAAATGTGAACATCCTTGCCCTGTTTCCAGTCTTAAAGGGAGGGTATTAGGTCTTTCATCACCAAGCATGATGTTAGCTACAGGTTTCTTTTTCTTCAACTTTTATTTTAGATACGGGGGTATATGTGCAAGTTTGTTACATGAGTATATTGTATGACGCTGAGGTTTGGGGTATGAGTGATCCTGTCATCCAAGTAGTGAGCATAGTACTCCATAGGTAGTTTTCAATCCATGTCTTCTTCCCTCCCTCCCCATCTAGTAGTCTGCAGTGTCTATTGTTATCATAGCTGCAGATTTTTGTGGATGTTCTTTATCAGGTCAAGGAAGTTTCCTTTTAATCCTACATAGATTGTTGAGAGTTTTTATCATGAATGTATGTTGAATTTTGTCAACTGCTTTTTCTGAATCTGTTAATATTATCATGTGATTTTTTTTCTTCCTTAGTATGTTAATATGGTACATTACATTGACTTTTTTTTTTTTCTGAGACATAGTCTCACTCAACTGCCTAGGCTGGAGTGCAGTGGCGCAACCTAGGCTTGCTACAACCTCCACCTCCCGAGTTCAAACAATTCTCCTGCCTCAGCCTCCTGTGTAGCTGGCACTACAGGCGCATGCCACCACGCTAAGCTAATTTTTGTATTTTTTAGTAGAGATGGAGTTTCACCATGTTGGCCAGGATGTTCTTGATCTCTTGACCTTGTGATCTGCCTGCCTCGGCCTCCCAAAGTGCTGGGATTACAGGTGTGAGCCACTGTGCCCAGCCCTACATTGACTGATTTTCAAATGCTGAATTAGCCTTACATTCCAAGGCTAAATCCACTTGGTCATGATTTGTTATTCTTTTTATATATTGCCTAATTCTATGTACTAATATTAATATTTCGTGAAGGATTTCTGCATCTATGTTCCTAAGAGACATTGGTCTGTAGTTTTCTTTTACTGCACTAACTTTCTTTGGTTTGGTAACCATGATAAGGCTGGCTTCACAAAACAAGTTGGGAAGTGTTGCCTCCTCTTTGATTTTTTGAAAAAGATCTTATAGAATTGATATCATTTCTTCCATAAAGGTTTGGTAGAGAATTCTACCAGTGAAACCATTGAGACCTGGAATTTTTTAGGTTTTGATTTTTGAGCTTTTGGTAAAGATTTAATTATAAATTGAATGTATTGAGATATAAAGGGGTATTTTGGGGTGAGTTTTGGTAACCTCTTCTTTCTAGGATTTGGTCCATTTCATCTATATTGTTGAATTTATGTGCACAGAGCTGTTGATGGTATTTACTTATTATATTTTTGTGGGGACTATAGTGATATGCCCTCTTTCATGCCTTACATTGGTAATTTATGTCATATTTCCTTGTCAATCCAGCTAGAGGTTTATCAGCTCTCGATATACTTAAAAAACCAGATGTTTAATTTCATTGGTTTTCTCCACTATTGTTGTTTTCATATTCATTGATATCTACTCTTTATAAAATTTCCTTCTTTCTGTTTGCTTTAGACTTGTTTTGCTCTCTTCTTTTTCTAGTTTCTTTAGGTGGAAGCTTAGATTGCTCACTGCAGTTCTTTTTTTCTTTTCTAATACGAGGGTTTAATCCTCCATATTTCCCTCTAAGTCCTGCTTTAGCCACTTCATATGAATTATGATATATTGCATTTTCAATTTTGTTCACTTCAAAATATTTTCTGCTTTCTCTGAGACTTTGATTCACAGATCACTTAGAAGTATGTTGTTTAATTTCCTAGTATTTAGAGATTTATCAATTATCTTTCTTTTGTTGATTTCTAGTTAAATCTCCTTATGATAAGATAACTACTTTTGATTATTTCAATTCTTTTAATAATTTTTAGGTTTGTTTTATGTCTCTGGCTATCATCTATTTTTGTGAATGCTCTCTGAGGATTTTAAAGGGATGTATATTCTGCTATTTGAGGGAGGAACACTTTGTAAATGTCAATTAGCAAGTCTGATGGTATTGTTCAATTTTTCCATATCCTTACTGCTATTCTATCTACTTGTTCTTGCAATTATTGGGGGAGCTGTGTTGAAGCCCCTAACTATAATTATCCATTTTTCCTTTCAGTTCTATTCTGTTCCATGTACTTTGAAACTTTGTTATTAGGTACATACACTTTTTTAATGCTTTCTATGTCATCATGGTGAACTTACCCGTTTTTCTTTATGTAATGTTCTTCTTTATCCCTGGTAATTTTTCTTGCTCTACAGTCTACTATTTCTGATATTAATATGGCCCCTCCAGCTTCCTTATGATTAGTGTATATCTCTTTACTTTTTACTTTTAAGACATTCATTATATTTAAAAGGTATTACCTGTAGATAGCATATCCATTCTGACAATCTCTGTCATTTAATTTGTATGTTTAGACCATTTATATTTAATGTAATTATTTATACATTGGAATTTAAGTCTACCCTTTATTATTTATTTTAGGTTTCTTCCCTCATTTTGTTCCTGTTTTTCCTTTCCTACTTTTATTTGATTATTTGAATATTTTCAGTGCTCTATTTTTATTTATCTATTGAGTTTTTACTATATTCTTTTGTATGGTGTCTTTAGCTGTTGCTCTACACATTTCAATATATATACTTACCTTTTCACAGTCTACTTAGAATTAATATTTTACTACTTCAAGTGGTAAATCTTACCACCATTTTAGTCCCTTTAACCTCTTCTCTTTACGTTACAATTGTCATATGTGTTACATCTATATACAATGAAACTCTACCCATGCTATAATATTTGCTTTCCATTATTATACTTTAATTAATTAATTTATTTATTTTGAGACGGAGTTTCACTCTGTTGCCAGGCTGGCGTGCAGTGGCACGATCTCAGCTCACTGCCACCTCTGCCTCCCGGGTTCAAGCAATTCTGCTGCGTCAGCCTCCTGAGTAGCTGGGACTACAGGCACATGCCACCGCGTCCAGCTAATTTTTGTATTTTTAGTAGAGACGGGGTTTCCCCATGTTGGCCAGGATGGTCTTGATCTCTTCACCTCATGATCTGCCCACCTCAGCCTCCCAAAGTGCTGGGATTACAGGCATGAGCCACCGCACCCAGCCTATTATACATATTTTAAAGAAGTGAAGAGAATAATTATATTTACTCATATATTACTACTGTTGCTTTTCTTTTTCTCTTGGTGTTTCAAGTTTTCCTCTAGTATAATTTTCTGTCTATCAGCATTTCTTTTAGAGCAAGTCTTCTGGCAGTGAATTACTGCTTTCTTTTATTTGAGAATATCTTTTTTTTAACCTTTGTATATAAAGAATATGTCCACTGGTTATTTTAAAAATAGTATTCCACTTTATTTTGGCCTTTGTGGTTTCTAACAGAAAATCTTCAGTCATTCAACTTGTTCTATTATATGTTATGTATCATTGGTATGTCTAAACATACCAATTAAATCTGCAGTAATTCAACTTGTTCTATTATATGTCATGTAGCATTTTTCCCTATTTGCTTTCAATATTTTTCTCTCTTTAGTTTTCAACAGTTTCTGATGTGTCAGGGTATGCATTTCTTTGATTTTAGCCTGTTTAGGTTTGTTCAACTTCTTAAATTTAAAAGCTTACATCTTTGACCAAATTTAGTTGCCAACCATTATTTCTTCAAATCACACCCTTTTAGGAACTTTGATTACACAAATGTTGGACATTTTTAGTATGGTCTCACACATCCCTGAAGCTCTGTTTACTTTTTTTTTTCAATTTTTTTTCTCTGTTGTCGAGATTGAATAATTTCTATTGATTTATCTTCAAGTCCACTGCCTCTTCTCTATTATCTTTATTGTTATTGAGCCCACCCATGAATTTTTATTTTTGATTATTATGTATTTCAAATATATTCTAAAATTACCACTCGGTTCTGCATTATATAATCTATTCCTGCACTTCTGGGGCCATGATTAGAATAATTGATTTAAATCTTTGATAATTCCAACATCTGTGACACCTCAGTATTTGCAACCGTTAATTGTTCTTTCACATACAAATTGAGATTATCCTAGTTCTTCATATGCTGGCTAATTTTCAGTAATGTTGATTATTATATTATGAGAGTCCGAGTCTTTAAATCCTAAGGACAATGTTGAATTTTTTTTTAAGCACGTGATCAACATTGTTAAGTTCAGGCTGCAATTTCCAAACTACCTTCTGTCAGCTGAATGTCACTTCAGTGCAGAAAGCCTTTGCAATGCTATTTGGATCTGTCTTACATGTATACCATGCAGTAGTCACCCTGGGACCTGTATGATCTAGTTCATATTTCAGCTCTCATAGCATTTGTAGTGCTGCTTAGAGTCAGATCCAAACATGCACAGCTCAGAAGCGAGTATAGGAGTACACACAATATTTTATGCAATAGCTCTCTTGATCCTCTCTGTGATCTCCCCAGTACCTTCCAGTACCCTAGGGCCCCTTTTCATGGTCCTTCTGCTAGAACGCTGGGGTTTAGTTACCTTGCTCAGCCACATACTTCTAGCACAACTGCATTTCAGTGTGGTGTCAAATGGCAGAAGGACAGAGAGGGAAGAAAAGCAATGGGAATTCGCCCCATGCTCTTAGGACCATGGTTCCCTTCATCAGAAAGAAGGATATCCTCCTCTCCCAGCATGCACAGTTTTGGATGTCTGCCCAGCCCTACGCTGCTGTGCAGAACTGGCTATGGGCTGGGAAGGGAGAGAATGAAGACGGTGGCTTCTTCCACTCACTCTGAAGTTAGCACTCCCCCCTTTCTTGCTTCTCAGGTCAGGAAGCAAGGGCTTCCCTTGAAGATCTTTCTGTCCATACCAGTGTGACCTACCGGATTTTGGGCTACCTCGGAGTCTATGTCACGTGATACAGTTTAGTGGAACTTCAAATTCTGATCTCTTCCCCACCGTGCCTGCTGTGCCATGCATTCTGTCCATGGTCTCAGCTACATGCTGACTCTTGCTCAGAAGCAGAATCCATAACTACTTTTTATTCTTTGAAATAGCACTGTTAGCAGGAGAAGCAAATATGTTCACTTTGGACTTTGTTTTCCTTTTATAAAGACTTACTTTTATTTTAGGACTGTTGCCATTGAGTTTTTTTTTAAGTTTTATTTTAGCCTCAGAAAATATCATTTCACTTCATCCACTCTCACATACCAGACACTTAGCCTTTTCCCACCTCTGTGATAATGGTGGACAGATATGGGTAACTCAAAGTTAGCTTCCTTTTTGTGGTTCTGGCCTCTTTGGCCAACTATATTCTTTAGAGTTACTAATGAGAAGCCAAACTGATTGACATGAATGCCATCCTCTCTTTCCCCAAGTCCACCCTCTGGCCAGAGGTACTAATGAGCTTTGTCATCAGTGTTAGGTGGATCAGGAGACAGGAGGCACCCACATGGCCCACAGACCAGATCATTAGCGTCAAATGTAATTACTGAGTTCATTGTTTCCCTTTCTGACCCTCTCCTATCCACGTCACACACACCAATAGTGATGGGTGCTTTCAAAAATTCACCTTAGCCCTGGCTGAGGGCACTACAACAGAGAAGAGAAACAGGTATGGCCTGAGACTTTGCCTCAATAATGTTCAGTCCTCCTACTTTTACTTCAAACTGTTGGTATTTGTGGTCCTTAGAAGAGTATCACTCAAGTTTGTATACTATATGAACATGATTGGATTCTACACTCAACACAAAAGTTCTACCAAAAAACTCCTCAAACGTTACATCTTGACAGTTACACTACCATGCACAAATAACCTGACCCCAAAATTCTAATGGCCTTCTCACTGGGGGATATGACCCCAGCGGTTATACTAAAAAGAGCTCCAAGAAGGCAATGTTCATATCATATATATTAGTATGTCATAGTGAGGGCAGTTTACTGATAATAGGACAGCCTGTTGAACAGAAATATTGAGTATTTGGCAGGATGAATGGACAAGGTATATTTATAATTCTACTCAATTAGAGAGTGAAGTCTGAAAGTCAATATGTGCAGTATGAGCAGATTTGCAAGAAAAGGTTTATGGGTAATGGATAAACTTTCTTACTCAACCCAAACGAGGATTTTAATTTCTGGCTACTGGCAGCAGCACTTTGACAAGGGAGCCAGTGGGGACAGGGACGAAGGTAGCTCAGCCCAAAGTGCTCCATGGAGATGCCTCCTGCTGACAGCGGGAGCCACCCGAACATTCTCCTTGTGTGTATGTGGTGGCTGCCCTTCCTCCTGTGTGATTCCTTGTGACACTTAACAGTTCATCCAGGCAAGGGTCCAGTCGGGGGCAGTGATGTGGCCTGGGCCACAGAACGGGGCCGCAGGGGCTCCTCCTCAGTGAGTGGCAAACCGTGCAAACCATGCTTCATCTGATTGGCACAGTGGCACTCCCTCTGGGGCACCCAACCCAACTGAGAAAACAATGCTCACCGTCCAGCTTGTGGCTGGGCCATCACTTAGACTGAATTATCAACATGGACATGGCTGATAGACTTCAGAGAACGAAGGCTACCACAGATGTCAATGATACCACATTTGACACCACTGTTTGACTGAAGCCGTGAGAAATTGTAAAGCAAACAAAAGCTGATTTCTAACTCAACCTAGGAACAGAAAATTCAGTTGGAACTACACACACGTACATACACACAGACACATACACACACACACACACGTACATGTAGTTATAGACTGAGATTGAGAAACCTAGCAAGACAGTATAAAGCATTTTCTCGTGTCTGGCCCAAGGGCAACGCAGCACAGTCTCTATGGAGAGGGGAATGGCTGATGGATCAGCTCCTTTATGCTTTGTTCAGATCTGTGGCCCTAAAGCAATAGTTTCCCCAACACAAGATATGTAAATTTAACACCTAAAACCTGCAACTATGGCCGGGTGTGGTGGCTCACACCTGGAATCTCAGCACTTTGGGAGATTGAGGTGAGAGGATCTCTTGAGTCCAGGAATTCAAGGCCAGCCCGAGCAACATAATGAGATCCCATCTCTACAGAAAACTTTTAAAAATGAGCCAGGCGTGGTGGTGCATGTCTAGAGTTCCAGCTACTCAGGAGGCTGAGGTGGAAGGATGACTTGAGCCCAGGAGTTGAAGGTTGCAGTCGGCTATGATTGCGCCAGTGCACTCCAGCTTGGGTGACACAGTAAGATCCTGTCTCAAAAAAAACCCTGCAACCCTGAAAATGGTAAGTTCAAAGTTAGCAGGTTATGAATAAGCAGAAATCTAGCGGGGTATGGTAGCTCACACCTATAATCTCAGGGCTTTGGGAAGCTGAGGTGGGAGGGTGGCTTGAGCCTGGGAGTTCAAGACCAGCTTGGGCAACAAAGCAAACCCTGTTGCTGTATTTTTAAAAAATAATTTTAAATACAAAACAGGCTAATTTTTAAAAGTGTTTCCAAATATGTGGCTGGGCAATTATTTAGATGGAATTATCAGCATGGACATTGCTGATAGACTTCAGAGAACGAAGGCTACCACAGATGTCAATGATACCGCATTTGACACCACTGTTTGAAGCCAAACATATTCTATATTTAGAATTAATTAATAATTAATTATTTAATAATTTAGAATTAATAATTCTATATTTAGAATTAATATAAATTCATTCTAAATTTACAAAAGCTATCAATAAAAGTTGTCTGTAAGCTCTTTTATAATAAAAACCCATGGTGTATTTTCTTCCTTCCACATTTTACTTTTATCCCATCCCTGCTGGTAAGTCACTGCCGTAACAAGCTCTTACTGTCTGTTCACGTAACACGTACGCTGATGAAGCAGACTACATTCTTAATCATCTGTTCAGATTAGCAGATTTTTCTGTTAACTTTCAAAAATCCACATGCCTGCCACATTCATATTTTGCGATAAAGGAGTCAATTCTCATAGGAACAGCAAAACTGGCCTCTTTAAAATTCCACACCTCATAAAAGGCTTGTTTTAAGAACAATTGATGAAGAAAGACAGCATTCCCAATGTGATACCATATCCTATTACTTTACACTAGAATCTGAAATATTCTTGCCTATACAGCTTAAAGTCACATGTACTTTTCAGGCAGTGCCAGGGCAAAAAAGAAAAAGGAAGTCATATGTACTTAATTATTGAAAGTCTTTAAAATATCCTTCTTGTGTTATACCATTTACTTTCTATCCTTTCTATCTACCCTCCCCTCCTCCCGCCAAACCCCTGCCACCCACTCCCCTGCAACCCAACCTACCCTCAGAAAAGAAAAAAACATCCCCTGGCAACAAAGATCCTTTTGATAACTTGGCTTGGGCCACAAAGTGGTCCGGAAAAAGGGTTGGTCTTTTCAGCCCTGCGTTTGTAGCAGCGAAGGTGGCAGGATTTCTGTCTCCCAAGCTGTCCTGGGCTGGTCACCTGGGAGCAGGTAGACAACAGCTGGACCAGTACTTTGTAATTCTGGCCAGATTCTGTAGGTCTGTGCTTGTGCTTGTGTGGACAATTATTTTAACAGTCTACAATGAAAATAAAGAAAGATAAGACCACAAAGAAAGTTTCTCATAAAGATAACTAAACTTGATCAAAAATTGTCTTTAATTATGCTCTTCTTCGTGTGTGTGTGTATGTAGATACATGTATGTGTGCATGTTAAATGTCTTCTTTTTTAATGCAGTAATGGTGATAAGAGATGACAGATTTTTTTTTAAAAGCACTTGCTTGCCAGAACTAAAAGCTGGCGACCTATAGTGATCCACACAAATTTTATTGACGTGTTCTTTGAACGTGAAGTCCAAAAGTGTGAGAACCCTTGGATTAGATTTCAGACAGATGGGAGGGAAAAGGGCACAGGGATTTATCATCCTAACACACATCCTGAGGCCATTCCCCAACTCCATTTGTGATGTTCAGAGTTTGGGAAGCAAAGTGCTACCCACCCTGATATCTTTTGCTTAATAAAAAGCATTAACACTTGCATCTGAACTCATGTCAGTTTCAGTTATTTTCTTAGTGTGTACCAATCCAGAGTTCAGCTGGATCCCCTCATGGGTTTTCCTTAAGTTTTGTCTTCCTCATTTTGTCTTATGCTCCGAAAAAAATAGTAGACTGTCATAATTCATTCCCCAAGCTTTGCATTCATAAACTGTTATTTTATGTTTCTCAGTTTTAATATTTTCATATTCTTGTGGCACTACATTTTTCACAACCCAAAGTTGATGATCTTTTTCATCCAATACAGGATTATCACTACTTCCCTTCCTACTATCACCATTTTCATGACATCCTACAATCCAACTATGTCTGATTGCAGGAAACTCAAAACAACCAGAGCATAGAGCATGCAACAAGTTATCTAAGTTAGGTACATCTCAGGTCCCAAACATCCAACTGTCAGGTGTGAGCACTACCCTTGGGTGGCCCGTGTATGCTGCCGTGCCTTCCTACCCTTCCTTCACTCTTCCTTAAAGACACCAAACACCATCATGTTCCCCTTTCTTCCTCTTGCACCACTCACTTTCTTGATAATAAACATTCTCACTTGTATGCACACCCCATCATCTTTAACCGCTTTCCTCTCACTTCTTTTTCTTTCTTGAGATGGAATTTCGCTCTTGTTGCCCAGGCTGGAGTGCAATGGCACCATCTCGGCTCACTGCAACCTCTGCCTGCTGGTTTCAGGCAATTCTCCTGCCTCACTCAGCCTCCGGAGCAGCTGGGATTACAGGCACACGCCATCACACCCGGCTAATTTTGTATTTTTAGTAGAGATGGGGTTTCTCCATGTTGGTCAGGCTGGTCTCGAACTCCCAACATCAGGTGATCCGCCTGCCTCAGCCTCCCAAAGTGCTGGGATTACAGGCTTGAGCCACTGTGCCCAGTCCCTCTCACTTCTAATGCCTACCCCTCCCACCTCCTACTAATAACAACTACACCTTACTGTCAATATGTACGAAGGGGCTTTCTACATGTCATGACACTTTGTTCTCATAAGAACCTTACGAAACAAATACTATTATCTCCATTTTATGAATGAAATCAGGGAGAGCTAGGTAACTTGCCCACGGTCACAGTTTTAATGACAGATTATATAATAGCTAAGACATTGATTGAGTTCTATCAAGGAAAAAAAAAAGCAAAATTTGACAAAGTAAAGAACACTTTTCTGCTCCCAAAAATACTTAAAATATTAAGTCACACTTTCCACACAGGTCCTAGGTCATCCCTTCTAATTACAACCATTTAAGTGCTCATACTAAAGACGAGTGAAAACGACTTTAAATTGCGCGCCTCCTCGTTGAGTGCTCAGTACCTCCTACTTCCCACAGTCACCTGCCGCATTTTGGTCTCATGAAGGTTACGGTGAATGTGTGGCGTGGCCTGAGTCATCGCCACCACTGGGAACGGCTCCTGGGGGAGGCGCCACCGGGAGGGTGACTGTGATGAAATGGAAATTCAGTGGACTCAAGAGACCCATCTGTCCATTAAATGCAAAACTGACTTAGGGCACCGTGGTTCTTTCCAGCTTTGGTTTTTTGGTTCCAAACAGTTGCCGTATCCATCTTTTTGGGAAACTAACTGTGTGTAAATTATTAAAACCAAATCCAGATTCTAAATTCACATCTAGGGTCTGAGTTTCCTCTTCTTATAACTGTTTCCTCTGCTGGCCTCTAAAAGAGAGCTCTCGAAGGCTCCATCCTCACCCACCTCCTCTCTTCTCCCGCTACGTGGCCCACAGGGGCAGGCCCACCCCGTCTCAGGTGTAACCACTCTCAGCCATGCAGAGCTGAAGGGGTCAAAACTCCCTCCCTGGTCCCAAAACTCTCCCTGACTGCCTGACCCACCTGTCTTTCTCAATCTGTCTCTCCCTCCCTCCCTGCCACCTTCTCTCTTTACCTATCAGATGATTCCACCTAGATACCTCTGGTGCCTCAAACTCAACACACCCAAAACTGAACGTGTACTCTATCCCGTAAATCCTGCCCCTTCTTGTATCTCCCGGTTTGGACCGTAGCACCACCACCGGGGCAGCCGCGTGACACATGAGTGTGAGATACCTGTCCTTTCTTCCCTAACCACCCCCTTCCCTCATAACGGAAGCAGTCAACAGAGCCACTCTACTCACTGTCTGGATGTCTCTAAATCCATTTCTTCCTTTCGCTTTAGGTTTTCACCGGCACTACTGGAAACCACCCTCCTCACCCCTGCCACTGGTTTCCTCTGTCACCCTAAGCATAAGTCCCAGAATGAGCTTCCCGTCTAATGCTCCTCTCTTACTCCTTTTCCAATGATAAACTCCTAATGATCTCAATATGTTGATATCAATTGCATCCCTATTTTTGAGCTGATAAAACTAAGGACATTACATAAGGACAGATGATGAAATTGTCTAATCATATAAAGATATTCTTCTAGAATCACTTATCAGAGTTGAAGAACAAACCATTTTATCTTATCCCTTCAGGAAAGATATCCCATTAAGGCAAACAGAATTTGGTCATTTTAGCAATTAAATGCAAGCAGGAGGCAAAGAATGCTAACATTTATCGCACACCTACTGCACGGCCAGTACTCCAAGTTAGACACTTCATATAGGTACACAATTAATATAACCTGTGATGTGGGTGTAATCCTCATCTAAAGGATTAAAGCTAATTTGTTCTATGTCTCCCAGCAAGGAAATGGTACCTCCAGGATACAAATGTGGTTCCAATATCCCGAACCTACACACTTGTCACCATTCCACATGCCCTGTCACCAAGAAAATGCCAGACTTGCTGGTGCCATGAGTGGCTAAAAGATTCGTAAACACGGCATAACTGCTCTTATTTAAATTCAACCACAATATTTCCTTTTTATTCAAATTTCAGATTTTAAGACTATAAGATTTTTATGCTGATTGAAAGAAGAAACGGGTAAATACGAGAAGCACTATTTGGTGATAAGAAAATTCAACAGATAATATGTCTAAGATTTCATAAAACCCTTTCATTTCCTGTTTCTGAGGTCAAGGGTAACTTTTCATAACGTTCCAACATAAAAACTCACCAATTTGGCTGGGTGCAGTGGCTCATGCCTGTAATCCCAGCATTTTGGGAGGCCAAGGTGGGCGAATCACCTAGGGTCGGGAGTTCAAGACCAGCCTGGTCAATATGGTGAAACCCCATCTCTACTAAAAATACAAAAAATTAGCTAGGCATGGTGGCATGCACCTGTAATCCCAGCTACTTGGGAGACTGAGGTGGGAGAATTGCTTGAACCTGGGAGGCGGGGGTTGCAGTAAGCCAAGATTGCACCACTGCTGGGTGTGACAGAGCAATACTTTGTCTCAAAAAACAAAACAAAACAAAACAAAAACAACTCACCAATTTTTTACACCTATTTTATACTTAGCCCCAGTACGGGTACTCTGGGGACAAAAGGAAGACCAAGACACAGTACAATCAGAGTATAATCCATCTACAAGTAACACTTTCAACTCCAGATAAACAGGTACTGAGATAAAGACAGCATTTCTCTCCCAGTGCTGTTGGCATCATGCATTACATACAACCTCACCATGGACTCAATCTAAATAACATGAGCTCCAAATAAAAAAGGATTTGACATATTACAATCACACAATGTGTAAAATGCACCATTGGGGAAGTGATTCTAGGTCATAAAGATCTGAAAATCAGTCCTTTCTCAACACAACGTTTGAATATTAATTAGCACACCATCAGAAGAACTGAAGTGACTTGCAAAGTTTATTCTCTGAAGCACATAATCTCCCTTGTGCCGTTAATTCATTTAGGAAACCCTTTTCACATAAATGGAACAGAAGTACATTTTAGGCTAGTCTCGATTTCAATTATCAGCATTCAGCTTTGTAAAGAAAGCTGGTTTGGTTTCATTTTTGTCATATTAGAAATAATATAACATTTTTAGGCCGGGTGTGGTGGCTTACGCCTGTAATCCCAGCACTGTGGGAGGCCGAGGCGGGCGGATTACCTGAGGTCAGGAGTTTGAAAGCAGCCTGGCCAACATGGTGAAACCACGTCTCTACTAAAATACAAAAATTAGCCGGGTGTGGTGGCAGGCACCTTTATAATCCCAGTTACTCAGGAGATTGAGGCATGAGAATCGTTTGAACCCGGGAGGCAGAGGTCACAGTGAGCAGAGATTGCACCAGTCTGGGTGATAGTGCAAGACTCCATCTCAAAAAAAAAAAAAAAAAAAAAGAAAAGAAAAAATATAACATTTTTAAGTAGATGAAAGCAACATTCAACATGTTGTTTCCTACTATAATTTGTGTCATTTAAAAATTATTTTAATGGCACTTTATTAATGAAGTTAAGTATTATACAAATACGACTTTTTGACGTCATAATAAAACCCGTAACAATAGAGACTACATGTTTCTTAGTTGGGGGTAACAAATACTCTCTCCTTCTCATGTTTCCATGTGACGGAACCACCTGATCAGTAAAGAGCCAGGTGTATCCACTGGTCCATCCCACTCATCTACACCTGGGGGACACTGACTTTTGTGACTGGTAAGTGTGGGAGAAGGATCAATGTAGAGAGAGTAAGTGACCAAAAGTTTCCCCAATGAGTGTAGAAGAATTAAGATTTTGTCTGATTTTGAAGCCTTAATACTCTTGATATTCTACCTTCCAGAGACCGATTTTATTCTTCTAAAGTTTGCCTATCTTCAAAAGAACTTTTGCTTCTACTGCTTAATAACCCCCCTTTTATAAATGTAGTGAGCTTGATATTTGTTTGTAAACAGTGAATTTCTAAAGAAAAGTATTTTTAAATTTCTTGAACCCACGAAATTATCTAAAAGCACACTGTTTTTCTCTAGACTTCCCTAACGGCCATATTTTTTAAAACTTCACAGACCATCAGTATTACCAATCCCAATTATTTCTAAGCAAAGTCTTTTGCTAAGCTACTAGCTGCACTGGATGATATCAGTGATGAAAGAGAAATGCTACAATACTGCATCTGCCATTAATCTCTAAGCATCAGGCTTCACATCAATCACAAGTCATTTATTGTGGAACCTGTCACAGGATATAATGATTCACACTAGTTTGAACTTGCCATTGCTCCTCTTCAAGGGGGCTTTCAAAAAAGGAAAAAGCTCATGAAACAGTAAATTAAACAGAATATCTCTCTACCTTTCAATTCTACTTAATCTTTAACATATTAATTTTGCATTTGTTAGACGCTCTAAAAGGACTTAATGGAGATTTTGCCGTATCATAATCTGACCACAGAGACATACTAAATCACCTAAATATAAAAGATTAGAATTTTGCCACTTAAGAACAACAATTACTATATAGTTATACAAAATAAAGGTGTCTTCCTATGACGATTAATAAATATGGTTTCTATGTTTTAAAGTAAGGGAAGCTTTATAGCCTGCAAGTGAACAAAGGTGACAAATCCTGCTTATAACAATGGAACTGCATTACAGAGGGTCCAATCTTATGCAAACCGAGTCATTAATGAACCTAAACACGGTTTAAATTAGAAAAGCATGCTTGAGATTTGAAACCACACAATTAACCCATCCCCCAGAGAAATGAAGGTAACAGAACAATCAAATGTTTATAGAGAAAAAGTGCCTGTTTTATCAACAGGTGGATTTCTCTTCATGGGGTCACTGCACCCTGCTTTGTTTTAGACAAAGGACTCCAGCCCACTTCAAAGGCCTCTCCAATTGTGGTCTCAGCACAATCTGAGCTTTGGCATTTGTGCCATGAGATAGATTCAACATCTTGGTAAAAGTCACACCCAAGATCCTTTTTGTGCTCCAAATATTTTGAACCAATTATTTAAAAACCTAGCTATACTATCGCATTTATTTATCTTTGGTAAAGTTTTTCTTTACAAAGCCATACAAACAGAAACCATATAGAGGAGTAGAAATAAGCCAAGCATACTACCTACTATCAGTGTACACTATCAGGGTGATAGGCACACTAAAAGCCCAGACTTCACCACTGTGCAATATAGGCATGTAACACAAAGTAGATTTAGGGGTACTGCACTTGTACCTCTAAATCTAAAAAATTTTAAAATGAATATATAAAAGAATAAAGCAAGTGTGATGCGCTGCAAAGCTGGCTACAGATTCTTGCTAGCTGGCCTTGTATTTGGTGAATGGAGGTAGCTGGGCTGACGATCATCCAGCTTCCTCACATGCCGGTGGCCTGACCTCACATAAAGCAAGGTGGCTGGCAGAGTCCACCGTTCTGTGCAGCAGCAGCAGCAGCAGCAACAACAACCATCACTTGTCGTTCGAGGTGTTTTTATTCTTTGTTTATCCATTTAAAGGCTTATAAATTTTTATGAACTGTTTGCGAGGTAAATACATTGGGGTGGCAATATGACAGCTCGATGAGCTCTGTCCAAAAGCTCGCTCACATGCTTCCCATTTGTGACACGATGAACCAGACAGCCCAACTCAACTACGGTATGTGTACCCCCTAGCAACACATACCTTAGTTGGAGACACTGCCCTAACCTTTCCAGGGCATTGGGTTACTATTTATGAATGTGATAAAACATTCTCTAACCAACCGACAAAACCCTGGAGAGCATCCAAGTCGCTGTGTCAGGGGTAGGGCTGAGGGGTGTAGCTCATGTGTCTCTGTCACATCAGCACCTTGATGTATTTGTTTCACAAACCACCATAAACATTTCCAGATCTTTACATCTGTAAACACAGCTTCCCTTTACAGCTTTAAGTTGCAACTGTCAGAGCATTATTCAGCAGATAATTCTGGAGCAGTCAGATATTATGTTCAATTAATGAAAGACTATAATATCAATATTAGGATATAAACCAGCCAATTTCAAGGAATCTAAAAATGAACTAAACCTCCTAACCAAGCAAATCCGACACTCTTTACAACCCCCTATATGCCCCTTACGACTCATCATAGATAAAAGACTTTAAAAAGTAATCAATGCCAAAATATTCTCTAGAAATGAACAAGTTTGCTTACCCAATGTAAATGCACTTTAATATATCATTTATCCACCAATAGGTATTGTCACTGATGCCAGCAATCAAATGAAATGTTGACTCTGAGCAGAATGACTAATATGGAGGGTTATCTCTTTTTTTAGAATACGCTTGAGATTCTATATGCAGCATACACACGTGTTATCTATAATATACACATGCACATATCAAAGATTGAATAAAGGCAGCTGTAAAACTTCCTAACATGTTACAGTCGGTAATTAACGCAAATCGGAATGAAAACACTCTAGACTGCAGTCTTTTGGAGGCAGGAGCTCATGATCCCCAAAGATTCAGAAGCATTACCTCATTGCAGCCTTGAGACAAGCTGAGCATTCACTCTAGGTCTTACCCAGCATGCACCGGTTCACACAAAGACAACAGAGGCGTGACCAATCACATTGTGGCTAGCAGGCACTGTTTCAAAGCCCTCTCCCAATATTACCCATTGACATGCTTGCTGGCAGCCTGCTGAACTTGTCGTCATGACAACACATCCCAGCTGCTCGCGGAGGCTTGTTATATTACTTTTCCTTTTCACCACTCACTTAGCTAATTAAAAATTTAGAACTATGTTTTGCATGTTGGATGCAAACGGAAACAATGCAGGTTCCTTTTTTCTTTTCTAGTCTCTATTTTTTTTTTTCAATGGAGCTTTTAAAAATGCTGGGAAAAGCAAATTGAAGGACACTCCCATGAAGTCCCAATATAACCAATCAATAGAGAGACTGCATGTAGCTCCAGCCAGATGGAATTTGTCACTAAACCTAATCTGCAGCAAAGCAAAACCAAATCATGAATGTTCTTCCTGTTCTGAAATCCAGAAGCCAATTCAGCATAGATATTTATGTTGAAATATTCACATTATTCTTGGTGAAAATGTTCTTTCGATATTTTTATTTAACAGGATGCTGATGTAAAGCAGCCCTACCCATAATTCCACAATGCAAGCAGAGTAAATAAATAAATAAAGCACAGAGAGAAGATCCTGTAAAAACTGCCAATATGGCAAGTGTTAAAGGAGGTTCCTGGTAAAAAGCATGCCTACGAACCTGACACATGTTTTAGATTTCATCACCAAAATGCACCACTGCGGGGGAAGGGCAGGAACGGCAGCCTTGCAGTTGAAAAACCACGGAACGAAAATGCCAGCTTTTGTTTACCAAAGCATGAGAAATAAATTAAACCTCTCAAACTGTTTCGAAGGTGATGGCTGCCTCATGTATATCACCTTTTTGAAAATCCCCCTTCCACCCTGAGTGCGACCTTCATAACTAGAGTTGACACCAAAGGCATTCTTAGAATTCTAAGGTAAAAATTTCTCTTCAGATTTCAGATTTCCACGTAACACATTTAACAGAGTAGAAAGAAAATGAAAATTTGAAGTTATGTTCATTGTAAACAAGCAGAGATAGGAGACATCAAAGTGACATAGAAAATCCAAGTGTTATAGCTAAGGGGAGAGGTCTGCACTAATTTCAATGAAATGAGAACACCGAGACATCAAAAACATGCTGAGAGAGCTGGCGTGCCTTCTGCCTCTTCCCAGGTTAGTCTTCTAATTTTTTTCAGTCTGAAAGAATCCAGGACTATCTGATTTGTAGCATTCAGTCCTCAAGCACAGTGCAAATGCATCCACAGAGAGCCTGGCCTATTCTCTCCAGAACTGCCCACATCCCTGAATTTTCAGGTCTATCGTCAATACCACCGAAAAGAAGTCCCACCCACTGAGAGAGTTAGGAAGAGAAACTTCAAGGAAACCACGCAGAGTTCTAATTGCCAGTGAGAGATACGGGAGGAATGCAGGCCTGGGACACTGAGGCAGACATCATGAGCAAAGCTACTTGGGGTGTTAAAGGTAAATATTGTTTATTCCCTGTCACCTTACCTCAAGTAACCAACAGATGGAAGATCTAAGATGGGGTTTCCAGTTAAACATGGTAGACTGCAAACAGTGCCTCCCAACTCTCACCAAAATGACAGTAGGCGGAATAAAAAAGAAGAGAATGAGAGGGAACATGAAAGCAGAGGAAGCCATCAAATAATTCTGGAAGCTGGAAAAGCAGATGGATGAGAAGTAGCTGAATTACGAGAGTGAAGAAAGTGTAAATATATATATAAGAGGAAAAGCCAACCACAGACGGTGGGATGGGTATGGTACTTCTAAAATGATTGTGTATATATGGTGTGACTGAGAAAATTAACCACGAGGGGAGACGAAGAGCCCAGCGCTATCTTTGTGAACTCCTGCTTTTATATGTGTATTTCTCCTAGCTCTGTCCCCTGAAAAGCTTGGGAAGCAACGCCACCCCAGTGGCAAAGAGCTCCCACAGCATTCACAATCTGGGGTTCTAAATACCAATCTACCATTCACCCCTGAAAGAAAACAGGGTGTCTTATTCACGATCTGAGGTTCTAAATACCAATCTACCATTCACCCCTGAAAGAAACCAGGGTGTCTTATTCACGATCTGGGGTTCTAAATGCCATTCAACCATTCACCCCTGAAAGAAACCCGGTGCCTTATTCACAATCTGGGGTTCTAAATACCAATCTACCATCCTCCCTGAAAGAAATCAGGGTGCCTTAGAGAAATAATTGATCATCACGAATAGGTCCAAGGCAGGAAAAACATAGGTGAACATGCAACATCATTTAGTTTCAGAAAAGGCTTCAAAACTGATAAGGACACCTCAAAAGACACAGGGACAAGATTGAAAGGATTTCTGTGGTCAAATCGGGAACCAGTTCAGCATAAAATAGCATGCCTGCAAAAGATTATAACCCACTGAATCAAAAGAAATCCGTGAGTCCATTACGGCACAAAAACAAACAAAAAATTATACAGTGCTTAGAAAAGTACAGTGCTTATTTTCATTCAACAAATGAACATCAATTCATAACTTTAGAAGAAACTATCGAATTCAAATATCACATTTGTAACCACCACTGCAATAAGTGATTAAAGCAAGAATTACTGATGCATGATAAAACTACAGGGTCAAAGGCTGTTGGAAAACAAGCTATTCATACTGTCTCAAAATATCAACAGATTATTTTTCATTACAAAAAGAAAAAGACAATTGAGAAATCAGGCTGCCACCACCATAACCAAATGATAAAACTTAGTATCATCAATGAGATAAAAAGCCACCATGTGCCTCCCAATGTTATGTACTGAAAAGAACACTACACAACTTATAGTATTCTTAAAAAAAAAAGAAAAAGCTTAATCTAAATCTAACCATGGAGAGATAACTGGACTTCAAACTGAGGAATAGTCTGCAAAACAATTGGCCTGTAATGCTAGAAAAAGTCAGTTTCATAAAATGCAAAAGGAGGCTGGAAAACTCTGACATTAAAAGAAACTGAAGAAATGCAACTCAGTATAACATGTGATCCTTAGAGTTTGGAATTTAAATAAAAGAATTTTTAAAAACTGTTATAGATGATATTATTAGGACAACTGAAAAAAAATTGAATGTTAACTTACACTAGAAATAGTATCATATCAATGATCAGCTTTCTGAAGTCGGTAATTCTAGTCTCATTATCTATAAGAGAATGTCCTTGCTCTTGGGAAATGTACCCCTGAAACATTTAGGAAATGCAACTCTAAAACATTGGTGCCACGATGCTTGCAACTACTCTCGAAAGTACAGAAAATACATATTAGAGAGAGAGAGAGAGAGAGAGAGATCGATCGATCGATCAAATGTGGCAAAATGTTAACAATTAGTAAATGTAAGAGAATAGTAGACTAGTGTTCCTTTCATGTACTTTGTAACTTTTGTGTCAAAAGAAATAAATTAAAAGCTGGTGGGAGGAAAGAAGGCTGCAAAGTCTCTAAAATTCAGGTATTGTTAAAGGCGAGGTGTAAAACACCACTGAAAGCAGAACTACTGTTTGCAAAACTTTATAAGGAGCATTTAGACACTCAGCCCTATTCCTTTATCTAATACAGTTACCTCTCAACCTAGGCAGACGACAGCAATTTATATACTGGAGAGGTTAAACCACAGGTTGTTAACTAGGGACACCAAGCACAGCTGAGAGGAGAAATCAGCTACTGAATGAAACAGGGTTATGTGAAAAATCATACACTTTACTCTCCCTCTAGACTGCTGTCACAGTCTAGAGGCTGGTAGACTCTTCTAGGGAAACGGGTGCAAGAGAAAAGCCCAACCATTGCCCTCTACAGATCACTCCGCAGGCAGGTCCACGGGGGATAAGCCAACCTCCCACAGAACTTCCAAGCAACACTTTAGTGCCTGCAGAGATCAAAACAAAGCAAAAACTAGAAAAGAAACTTTAAAGAAGTGGATACAAAGCACAGAACAGAAAAATCCTCTCCCAAACTCCTAAAATTAATATTCCCAGGAAGCCACTAGAGATGTGGCCCAGCAAAATAGGGAAATAAACCCAGGAACAGGAAGAACTGGGGCCTAGAAGACAGAGGATCCAACACAGGAGTGGTGAAAAGAAAACCCCCAGATATCAGCTGTCAGCCAGCCTTAAAAGTTAGCAGTCCCGATCAGAGGAGGAGGACACAGCCCTCTCAAAGCGAAGTCTCCAAGAACAGGGAAGAATAGCTAGATTGCCTGAGATACCAAAGTACTTGGAAAAAAAAAAAAAATACCGGTGAGAATCTGGCACATCTGATGGAGCACTGGGGAAAAAGTTAAAGACATACTTTTTTAAATCTATGCAATTTTTAAAACAGGCAATCATTAACTGCAGACAAAATGAATGGCTGCGTAAGGGAAGTAAGTGTATTCATAGCACAATACTTGGCCCTTCAAAGAATAGAAGTTACATAGTCATCATAATACCAACACCGATTATTGATTTACCTGTAAGTTCTTGTATAACTACGTGGGGGAGATAAAGGGAGGCGAGGTGAGTATATAAGGAAGCTAAATTTCACTCAGTCTACCAGGAAGATAAAAGATAAAATCCAAAGTAATAAACCAAGATAAAGCATTACAAGCACATTTAGAAATTAGATACATGCCAAGGAAACAACTAGAAGAGTCTGAAGAGATAACCTCTGGGAATCAGAATCAAGGACTGCTTGGGGGGGCCAGGCGTGGTAGTTCAAGCCTGTAATCCCAGCATTTTGGGAGACCAGTCTGGCCCACATGGTGAAACTCTGTCTCTACTAAACAAAAATCAGCTGGGTATGGTGGTGCACGCCTGTAATCCCAGCTACTTGGGAGGCTGAGGCAGAAGAATCACTTGAACCAGGCAGGCAGAGGTTGCACTGAGCCGAGATCATGCCACTGCACTCCCGCCTGGCAACAGAGCGAGACTTCATCTCTAAATAAATAAATAAAGATTGGTGGGGAAGGGATCAGGTGGTTGTTATTTTTCATTATACTAGCCAGTAGTGTGGGTGATGTGTGTGTGCATTTTTGACTTCTTAAATTACGTAATTACCTTTGTAAAAGCAAAAATTAATTATAAAAACAAAACTGGGCTGGGCGTGGTGGCTCACGCCTGTAATCCCAGCACTTTGGGAGGTCGAGGTGGGTGGATCAGTAGGTCATGAGTTGGAGACTAGCCTGGCCAACGTGGTGAAACCCCATCTCTACTAAAAATACAAAAAATTAGCCAGGCGTGGTGGTGGGCGCCCAGCTACTCAGGAGGCTGAGGCAAGAGAATCGCTTGAACCTGGAAAGTGGAGCTTGCAGTGAGCCGAGATCATTCCACTGCACTCCAGCCTGGGCGGCAGAGAGAGACTGTGTCTCAAAAAACAAAACAAAAACAAACAAACAAAAAACTAATGAACAGCACAGGCTTGGTAGGGCAGAAATCAACCCGCCAGTGAGACCTTTTTGAGTACCTCCCACGGGCTCTGCAACGTGACAAGAAGCGCTCCACAGTGCTGTGGATATTCTTTTAGTTTCTTTTTCCATGTTATTTTTAAAGAAGCATTAATTACAAAAATTAGTTTTTATCAAGGACTAATAAGAAATTCACCGGAATGATGACGGAAGGGGTGTTATCAACATGAAACCACCTTCAGTGAGAATTAGAGGCCCACAATCTTAGCTCTGCAAGAGTAAAGCAAATTTCACTCACTCATTTAGCAAACATCTATTAAGAACCACTTTCTGGCTCCCTCACACACCAGCTGTGGGATTCTGGGCAAGTTTTGAACTGCCTACTGTCTATAAAATAGGTGTAATGTCGGGTGTGGTGGCTCATGCTTGTAATCCCAGCACTTTGGGAGGCTGAGGCAGGTGGATCACTTGAGGTCAGGAGTTCAAGACCAGTCTGGGCAACATGGTGAAATCCCATCTCTACTAAAAATACAAAAATTAGCTGGGCATGGTGGTGCACGCCTATAATCCTAGCTACTCGGAGGCAGGAGAATTGTTTGAACTTGGGAGGTGGAGGTTGCAGTGAGCCCAGATCCTGCCACTGTACTCCAGGCTGGGCGATACAGCCAGACTCAGTCTCAAAAAAAAAAAAAAAAAAAATCAGTGAGAATAATCATGTATACCTCATAAACAGTGTGTGGCACAGAAAAAATGCTCAAGCAAGTTAACTGTTACCTACTATGAAGGGCCCAATCTTGCCACTGGGTACAACAGGAACAAGGGGCACCCCTGCCTGCAGAACCTCTAGTGGGAGGGGAAGGTGGCGATAAATAGGCCATGACAATGCAAAATGGTAAAGGGGCAACAGGGTGTGGGGTTAGGAGGTATGCTCCCAATGTCATCCTTGCCTTCACGACCCATGTACCACCCCCGTGTGAAAAATCTGCCTTTCCCAAGGAAATCCCATAAAACGCTAGTCCCAGAACACACTTCTTTTAAAAAACAGTTTCATGGTAAAATCCATCTGGGAAACACCACACGTTTCTTTTTTTTTAACTGTACTTTAAGTTCTGGGATACATGGGCAGAACGTGCAGGTTTGTTATACAGGTATACATGTGCCATGGTGGTTTGCTGCACCCATCAACTCATCATCTACATTAGGTATTTCTCCTAATGCTATCCCTCCCCCAGCCTCCAACCCCCTGACAGGCCCTGGTGTGTGACGTTCCCCTCCCTGTGTCCATGTGTTCTCATTGTCCAACTCCCACTTATGAATGAGAACATGTGGTGTTTGGTTTTCTGTTCCTGTGTTAGTTTGCTGAGAAAGATGGTTTCCAGCTTCATCCATGTCCCTGCAAAGGAAATGAACTCATCCATTTTTATGGCTGCATAGTATTCCATGGGGAAACACTACACTTTATACCTACATTGGGATAGTCACTACTCATATGAGCATATGTAGGACCCTAAGCAGTCCTACAGTAAAGAAAATGGTGCAACTTTGTTTAATCCAGCATTTCCCAAACTAATGTAACATGCACCTCCTTTTTTACTCAAGAGGCCCAAGTATCACAAAATTGGTGCTCCACAATCACGTCCTGGGGGTCACTGCCATTGATTTTAAGGCTGTCAAGATGGAGAAACTTTTATTCCGTTCTTCCTACTTCATAGCTTTTCAAATTCCTTTTTGATTTACCCCCGATTATTTGGACAATTTTTAAAGCCTCAAATGTTTACAGTGAAAGTATTATTCAGGCCGGGCGTGGTGGCTCATGCCTGTAATCCCAGCACTTTGGGAGGCCGAGGCGGGCGGATCACAAGGTCGAGACCATCCTGGCTAACATGGTGAAACCCCATTTCTACTAAAAATACAAAAAATTTGCCGGGCATGGTGGCGGGCACCTGTAGTCCCAGCTACCGAGAGGTTGAGGCAGGAGAATGGTGTGAACCCCGGAGGCGGAGGTTGCAGTGAGCAGAGATCGCGCCACCACACTCCAGCCTGGGTGACAGAGCGAGATTCCGTCTCAAAAAAAAAAAAAGAAAGTACTATTCAATGGGAAACTCCCCTAACTAAACTACTCTTGTGAAAAGGAATCTAATATATATTTGTGAGATCTGTATATTCTTTTGACAGTAATCACATAGTTGAGTTCAAATAATTCAGAATGAAGAAAAGGCTTCAATAACATTTTTAGAACAAAAGTAAAATCAGTGATGGATTCTTTTATTTTTTTCTTTAGAAGAATACTATGTGAATCCTGGATAATTTGTGAAATGAGATGTGTTATGGTTTTTAAAGTACGTAGAACAAACCAACACCATAAAAAAGTAGCATGTGCGTTCTGCAACAGTTTCCCTGTTTTGAAATATACGTGATGGGGATTATTTTACATTCACTTGCTTCTCTTGCCTTTTGAGAAAACTCACAAATACATTCTTTCTGTGCCAAAGTTTTCTGAGAAAGAGAGTCTGGAAGTCCAGTGTTGTTTATCTCACTTCAAACAAAACTGCTTTAATGTGGGGAAACTACAAAGGGCTAGAGGGAGAGCATCGGAGGGTGAAGAGTCGCTCATCCACTTTTATTTATTTATTTGTTTGTTTGTTTGTTTGTTTATTTATTTATTTATTTATTTCGAGACAGAGTCTCTCTCTGTCGCCTAGGCCAGAATGCAGTGGTGCAATCTTGGCTCACTGCAACCTTCTGTCTCCTGGGTTCAAGAGATTCTCCTGCCTTAGCCTCCCGAGTAGTTGGAACTACAGGCATGCGCCACCACACCCGGCTAATTTTCTTGTATTTTTTTAGTAGAGACGGGGTTTCACCATGTTGCCCAGGCTAGTCTCGAACTCCTGACCTTGTGATCTGCCTGCCTTGGCCTCCCAAAGTGCTGGGATTACAGGCATGAGCCACCGCACCCAACCACTCATCTACTTTCAGAAAACTGGGTAAGAGACTGTCTTCCTTGCTGAGAGCGGTGGCCCACGCCTGTAATCCCAACACTTTGGGAGGCTGAGGCGGGTGGATCACCTGAGGTCGGAAGTTCAAGACCATCCTAACCAACATGGTGAAACCCCGTCTCTACGGAAAACACAAAAATAGCCTGGCATGGTGGCGCACGCCTGTAATCCCAGCTGCTTGAGAGGCTGAACCCTCAAGGGTTGAACCCAGGAGGTGGAGGTTCCAGTGAGCCGAGATAGTGCCATTGTACTCCAGCCTGGGCAACAAGAACAAAACTCCATCCCAAAAAAGAAAAAAAAAAAAAAGAGAGAGAGAGAGAGAGAGAGAGACTGTCGTTCTCTAAATCATGGATGAAAATATCTATGAATAGGCAGCAACATGGACTTCCCTTCCTCTCTCTAGCCTTGCTCCTCTTCCCACCTCTGTCACCCCAAATCCTTTCCCCACACTGCAAGAAGAATGAGCTTCTAAAGTGCCTCCAGGTGATGGTGTCACTCCTGAGCAAAGCCTTTGCGCTACTCTCCTTCTTCTACAAACTAGGGACTTCATGACGTCGGTTGTGGGCGCTTTCTGCTCTGACCCCAGTGAACATCCCTAACTCCATCTCTTAGCAGCTGCTCCCTCCTACCAGTCTATGCTCCCACAAAACTGTGAGCTCCTGAGACCTCCCCCTGCAGGCTCTCTGCGGGCTGTTCTCTGGCTGCAGTGAGGCTGCCCCTTTCCTTGTCTGGAGTCCCCAGCACACTGTGAGTCCCGTGGGCTCCCTGGCCTCACGCCCTATTGCATGCCCAACCATCCTGCTCCATGTCATTCCAGCTCCTCTGTACGGTGATCTTTGACAAACTCGGCCTGCTCATGCCACTTCCCCCATGAAGGCCTTCCAGTGGCTTCCTGGGGCACTGTCTCTTCTTTCCATCCTGCCTCCCCCGATCTCTCCAGGAGCTCCAGCCACACTGGCTCCCCACTACTTTCTGCTGCCCTTCGCCTTCACACTCCCTGCCCCAGGAGCATCCTGCCCAGGCCAGGTCCCCTTTTTCTGAACCTCCTAGCAGCCTGTTTTATTTCCTTCTTGTCTGAGTCTGAGTCTGTCTCTCTCTCTCTCCCACTAAACTGTAGGTCCATGAAGGCGGAGACCGTTTCAACTTTGCTCACTAGCTAACATCCTTGAATAATCCCCCACACCTAGACCACAGCCAGGCACACAATAAGCCTCTGTGAACATGTGCTGAACATATGAACGAATGAATGAATGACCGAAGTGTCTTAATCTATCCAGAGAAATAAAAACTAAAGAATTTCAGCTTTAGCTGTCCCTTCTCTGAAATAGCAACGTAATTTAATAAAAGTGTAATGCAGTTAGCAGATTAATCAAATGCAGTTAGCAAATTAATAAAAATGGTGTACAATGGTGAGAAGAACATGCCTAAAATGAAAACTTTATGACTTTTAATTCACGGTATTAACTGTCAGTAGGAGCCCTCAAACCTCAGGGGGACACGGTGAGGAAAGTGGGGAAGAGATGACATGGCTAGAGAAGGGATACAAATGCAGACTGAATGGAGCACCCACACATCTAAGCACAAAATGGGACGCAGGACTTGGCTAAATGTCTAAATGGATAAAACCACCAGCCTGAAACAACAAGCACTCAAAAAAATATGACTTAAAAATATAAAAATATCTTGCAAAAATCTAAAGTGTATCGGCATGGAAATTAAGAAAGTTTTGGTTTGTTTGTTTGTTTTTGATATGGAGTCTTGCCCTGTCACCCAGGCTGGAGTACAATGGCACGATCTGGGCTCACTGCAACCTCCACCTCCCACATTCAAGCGATTCTCCTGCCTCAGCCTCCCGAGTAGCTGGGATTACAGGCACCCGCCACCACGCCCAGCTAATTTTTGTATTTTTAGGAGAGATGGGGTTTCACCATGTTGGCCAGGCTGGTCTCAAACTCCTGACCTTGTGATCCGCCCACTTCAGTCTCCCTAAGTGCTGGGATTACAGGCGTGAGCCACCACGCCCGGCCTAAATTAAGAAAGTAGAGCGAATTACAAATCCAAACTATTATGATTTTAAGGGCAGTTTCTTAAAATTAAAGACAAAGAAAAAGAGAAAAAATGCTACCTTTGAATTTCCATGTTTAAAGAATTAATAAGGTGATTGATTGAAAATTAGCCAGTGTATTTGTTTTGTAATTTGGTTCCTGAGTGTTTACGATGTGAGATCACTTCTGAGATCTCTTCTCCTATTGTTTCTTCCTCTTCCTTTAGTGCCTAATCTTGGTTTGACTGGTGGTTGTGAACACTGCTTTCCCCACCTATTATACCAATAGCTTCGATCTCTCCATGAGAAGACTCAAAAGAAATACGAAAACTGTTAATGCCCCTACTGTGTAGACCTCTGCTTAGCGGATATCACTTATTATTTTTCTTATGGTCCTCTAGGAATTAGCATCCTTGTTTCAGCAATGGATAGATTAGAGCCAAGAGAAGGAAAGATGTAAGATTTGCCGAGCACGCTCTAAGTATCAGAGACAGTATTTTACATGTTCTCTCATTTAATAATAATAGCAACCTGGTAAGTTAGGTCTCATTATTGCGATTTTAAGAATAAAGCAGCCCAGTGCAGTGGCTCACGACTGTAATCCCAGCACTTTGGGAGGCTGAGGCGGGCGAATCACCTGAGGTCAGGAGTTTGAGACCAGCCTGACCAACATGCTGAAACCCCGTCTCTACTAAAAGTACAAAAATTAGCCAGGCATGGTGGCGGGCGCCTGTAATCCCAGCTACTCGGGAGGTTGAGGCAGGAGAATCGCTTGAACCCGGGAGACAGAGGTTGCAGTGAGCCAAGATCGCGGCTCTGCACTACAGCCTAAACTCCGTCTCAAAAAAAAAAAGAATACGGCATTAACAAGTTAACAGCCTGTCCAAAGACTGCATAGTCATTAGAGAAAGAGCCCCAGGAACATCTGTATCCCTGCCTGGTGATTATTCCCCAAACTAGGTGTTGAATTGACTAATAGAAATATGGAGCTATTGGAAAACACTCCACCTGCCAATTTTAAGATGCTATGTATCAGTTTAAGGACAAATAATAAATGGGCAACCTAAAAATGATTTCTCTATTGGCTTCTACTTTTTGAAAGGAAATAAGCCTCCACATACTTGTCAAACATCTCTACTTACTCTTTTTTTTTTTTTTTTTTTTTTGAGAAAGAGTTTTGCTCTTGTTGACCAGACTGGAATACAATGGCATGATCTCGGCTCACTGCAACCTCCGACTGCCAGGTTCAAGTGATTTACCTCCCTCAGCCTCCCGACTAGCTGGGATTACAGGTGTATGCCACCACGCCCGGCTAATTTTTTGTATTTTTAGTAGAGACAGGGTTTCACCATGTTGGCCAGGCTAGTCTTGAACTCCTGACCTCAGGTGATCTGCCCAACTCAGCTTCCCAAAGTGCTAGGATTACAGGCGTGAGCCACTGCACCTAGCCTCTACTTACTCTTAAATGTAAGTTTGCTACCATGGAGCCTTGTTGTAATCACTTAGGATAGCACAGAATCAAGCAAAAAGCCAACTGGTTCTAATAACACATGCTAACTGCAGTAATATTAGTCT
The DNA here is from genome assembly GCF_037993035.2 of Macaca fascicularis. NCBI lineage: Eukaryota > Metazoa > Chordata > Mammalia > Primates > Cercopithecidae > Macaca > Macaca fascicularis. Next base: position 188,739,367 of record NC_088379.1, on the reverse strand, counting down.
GTACAAAATTGTATTGAGACACAGAGGAGGCACCGCTCCACTCTGCTTGGAAGAACCCTGACGAACACAACAGAGAAGATGACAAGGAAGGAGTCTTCAGGAAGGAGGAAGGGGAGATGTGTTCCAAGCAGAGAAAACAGCCTCTGGAACACAAAACAGAGTGAACGTTTATTTAGGACGGAGCAATAAGGCAATCATTACTTTATTTAATCTTCCCAGCAAGCCAATGATGTAGTGCTACTATTATTTGCTTTTTACAGATAGGGAAACAGAAGCACAAAGAAATTAAATAAGGTATATAGCTAGTGGAAAAGTGAAGTTCTGTGTGGAACCAAAAGGCCAACACAACAAGTCATATTTTGAGATGTGGATTGCATGAGAAGCAAAAGACAGCCCCACCCCACAAACTAGACAGCTAATAAAGCAGAGAATGCCACGGCCAACAATTAAATACTACACTCAGCCCTCTGCGAGCTCCTATCCAACCAACCAATGATCAAAACTATGCAGAAAAAAAAAATCACAACTAACAAAAATAATACAAATTTTTAAAATACAGTATAATGACTACTTACAGAGCATTTACATTGTATGAGGTATTATAAGCACAGCTAGAAGTAATTTAAAGTATACAGGAGGATGTGCATGAGTTCACTGAAAATACAGTTGTTTCTTGCTGTCCTACGGAGCTGGTTCCAGGACCCTTCCAGGATACCAAATCCATGCATGATCAAATCTCTGATATAAAATGGTGTGGTGTTTGCATAGAACTTGCCCACATCCTACATATATTTTAAATCATCTTTAGATTATTTACCACACATAATACAATGTAAATACTATGTAAATAGTTGTAGGCAGGGCACGGTGGCTCATGCCTGTAATCCCAGTACTTTGGGAGGCCGAGGCGGGTGGATCACAAGGTCAGGAGTTTGAGACCAGCCTTACCAACATGGTGAATCCCCGTCTCTACTAAAAATACAAAAATTAGATGGGCGTGATGGCACACACCTGTAGTCCCAGCTAGTCAGGAGGGTGAAGGAGAAGAATTGCTTGAACCTGGGAGGCAGAGGTTGCAGTGAGTTAAGATCGCACCACTGCAGTCTAGCCTGGGTGACAGAGCAAGATTTCATCACAAAACAAACAAACAAACAAAAACCTATGTAAATAGTTGTTATATTATTTAGGGAATAATGACAAGGAAAAAAGTCTGTACGTCTTCAGCACAAATGCCTTTTTTTCCAAATATTTTTGATCTACAGTTGGCTGAGTCCAAGGATGCAGGACCCATAGATATGGAGGACATTTTACACTAGGGATTTGAGCATCCTCGGATTTTAGTATCCATGGGGGCATAGCCCAACCCCCCTCATGGACACTGAGGCATGACTGTACTTATTATTAAGTTCTTGCTATGTGCTTGGCTCTTGTCACAGGCATAAGCTCATTTAATCCTCCTGACAACAGTCACTTTGCAAGTGAGGAAACTAAGAAAAGGCATGTAATTTGCCTGAAGTCGCACAGCAAATAAACGCTTGAAATGAAGTCAGTCTTCCTAGAAAGCCCATCATTTTAACCATTATGCTATCCTGCTATTTTATTAAACCCTGAGAGGTCATCTGAATTAAAAAGTGTGACGTTGAATTCAGCCAACGCGTTGTATTTATGCGTTTTAGAGCAAGACCTGTTAGACCTAGGAAACATTATTGCTTTCTTTCCAAAATCATTTACCCTGAGTGCCTATTGACATAGAAAGTATTTTAAATTGTTCCCTTTAGAAACTGTAGTCCTAAGGGAGCTATGTACTACATTCACAATGGTTTTATTCAGATTTAGAACATTAAGCATTTCATGACTAAAGTTTTCTAAAGAGCTTAAAGAAATATATTCTAAAGGAGGATACGATGGCTACAGCTCTTTGCAAGGAGAGAGGAAATGATGCGTCCCAGCAAAACAAACGGAAGGTAAAGAACACATGGACTAGGACAAGAGAGCATTCCCAGCGTCTTAGACCCTGAATCGCAAGGGTCCTTCAGTCTTCTTTCGTGGCGTGCTCAGCGATGGGAAACGACTTCGCTGTACCCATGGTAAACGGATTTCCTCAGCCCTTTGCAACATCGTAATCCCTCAACAAAAGGAACTTTCTTTGTTTTCACACAACTTTTTCCTTTTCTCCATAGAATTGCTATGGGTTCCGTTTTTAAATGCAGGCCTACAGGCATTCATAGTAACTGGTACCCAGCAAAACCGTCTTGAGCACAACTATCTTTTGCTCAAAATATAGATGTAACCTAGAAATGATCTAGAAAATCTAAAGACAAAATGACTTATGGCTATAAAGCTCATTAAGCCATTCTAATCAATAAATAATCAATTAAGTCACTTTGTTTTTGCTCTCTCACCAAGGAATGGGTATGCTGTCACGACCCTCTCCCCCGTGTACCCTCATGTTAAAATCAGATTTTTCTTGTGTCTCCTCCACTTCCACCCCCAAATTCTGCAACTGAAATTCTCCTACGTTCCCTTTTTGAAGAAATTTTTAAAATACCAAAGAGCTCAGAGTTGTATAAAATACACACCTGCCTTGCCACCACCTAAAACTGACAATTGATGAAATTTTGTCATAATCTTTTCTACAGAAAAGAATGAAACCTTGAAGGTAAGGTGATACACTCACAGACTCCATACCCAGAGGCACTCTTGTGAACCTCACCATCAATCCCCCCAGCACATTTAAACACTTTTATATATGTAAATGAATGCACAACAATATTTGGTATTTTTAGATGCATAATAAAAGACTTTAAAAAATGGTATTATATTGTGTATCATTCTGTAAACTGTGTCTTTTTTGTTGATGTGCCCTAGACATGGTAGACACTAGATAAAATTTGTCGAATGAATAAAAGATAAGCTTATAATAGGCAAGGCCCATATTTCCCAAATAAATACATTCTCCAAACATTCTTTTAGTTGTCATATTGAGGTGCTCAAATGCAAACAGAGAATATATACTTAAATAACTTTCTCACCATTTTATTTCATTTTATTTTGCTTTATTTTATTTTATTTTGAGACGGAGTCTTTGTCACCTAGGCTGGGGTGCAGTGGCGCGATCTCGGCTCACTGCAACCTCCGCCTCTTGGGTTCCAACAATTCTCCTGGCTCAGCCTCCCAAGTAGCTGGGATTACAGGCACATGCCACCACGCTTGGCTAACTTTCATAGTTTTAGTAAAGATGGTGTTTCAGCACGTTGGCCAGGCAGGTTCGAACTCTTGACCTCATGATCCACCCATCTTGGCCTCCCAAAGTGCTGGGATTACAGGCATGAGCCACCATGCCCGGCTCTCACCCGTATATTTTAAATGCATGCTCAGTAAACATCTGATGAGTAATGACAGGGTCTTAATGTAGTGTATTATGCACTTGAGTTTGGAAGACTCACATGTCAGCACCACGTGAACTATTGCAGTTAAGCAGTGGTGCTCAAAGTAAGACATGTTTCCCAGGACATGGAGGAGGAGGGCAGCCCTGGCTTTAATTAAGCCCAGCAGGGCCAAGACACTCGCTGAGCAAAAGGGATGAAAGGATAGTAACTACTATTTTACCCTGACTTATATTGTCAGCTACTCTGTAAAGTGTCCCCAACTTCCTAGAAAGAATGCGTTCTCTTCCATCTATACTCAGAACATTGATGCAACCAGAATGTATTCTCTTTCATTTGTACGCCTGTCTTCTGCACTGAGTCATGGGTTTTGCCAGAGCAGGACTGACTTTGAGACATCTTTGAATCCACAGCGCCTCGCACGGTGCTGAGTGGTGGCCACAGCAGAGTGGCATCCCCTGGGGAGATTTCTTTTTTTGTTTTTTGGATTTTTTTTGTTTTTGTTTTTGTTTTTTTGAGACAAAGTCTCGCACTGTCGCCCAGGCTGGAGTGCAGTGGCACGATCTCAGCTCATTGCAACCTCCGCCTCCCGGATTCAAGTGATCCTTCTGCCTCAGCCTCCCGAGTAGCTGGGACTACAGGTGCACGCCACCATGCCCGGTTAATTTTTGTATTTTTAGTAGAGACGGGGTTTCACTGTATTGGCCAGGCTGGTCTCGATCTCCTGACCTCATGATTTGCCCGCCTCGGCCTGAGATTTCTTTTTTTTTTTTTTTAAATATCTTTTTTTTTAATTTATTTATTATTATTATTATACTTTAAGTTCTAGGGTACATGTGCATAACGTGCAGGTTTGTTACATATGTATACTTGTGCCATGTTGCTGTGCTGCACCCATCAACTCGTCATTTACATCAGGTATAACTCCCAATGCAATCCCTCCCCCCTCCCCCCTCCCCCCTCCCCATGATAGGCCCCGGTGTGTGATGTTCCCCTTCCCGAGTCCAAGTGATCTCATTGTTCAGTTCCCACCTATGAGTGAGAACATGCGGTGTTTGGTTTTCTGTTCTTGTGATAGTTTGCTAAGAATGATGGTTTCCAGCTGCATCCATGTCCCTACAAAGGACACAAACTCATCCTTTTTTATGACTGCATAGTATTCCATGGTGTATATGTGCCACATTTTCTTAATCCAATCTGTCACTGATGGACATTTGGGTTGATTCCAAGTCTTTGCTATTGTGAATAGTGCCGCAATAAACATACGTGTGCATGTGTCTTTATAGCAGCATGATTTATAATCCTTTGGGTATATACCCAGTAATGGGATGGCTGGGTCATATGGTACAATTAGTTCTAGATACTTGAGGAATCGTCATACTGTTTTCCATAATGGTTGAACTAGTTTACAATCCCACCAACAGTGTAAAAGTGTTCATATTTCTCCACATCCTCTCCAGCACCTGTTGTTTCCTGACTTTTTAATGATCGCCATTCTAACTGGTGTGAGATGACAAACAACCCCATCAAAAAGTGGGCAAAGGATATGAACACACATTTCTCAAAAGAAGACATTCATACAGCCAACAGACACATGAAAAAATGCTCATCATCACTGGCCATCAGAGAAATGCAAATCAAAACCACAATGAGATTTCTTTTTTTAATCATAAAACTCAAGAACGATTATGCACTTCTATTTCTCCTCGTATGTTTGAAATTCTTGATCACTTTATTTCTCTATATTTTATTTTAAAAACATTTTAAAATGGAAAGTTCCAAATACATTCAAAAGTTAGCAGAACAGTATCCTAAAACCTCCATGTACCTATCACTCAGCTTCAAGAATTAACTCATTTTGTTTCCCTGTGGAAAATGAAACTGGAAATCATAGATGATACATAATAGGTATGATTTATTCTAGAAAAACTATGCAAACTCATAGTCCTTGCCTCTACATGAAAAAGGTGTTTTCAGTTAAAATAAAATATTTTAGATTTTTAACAAATAATTTCCTGCTAAGTTCCCTGCTAATAATTCCCTGTTAAGTTTATTCACTGGACAACCAGCTGCCAGAAGAGAGTATTCCCGGATTGCCAAGTTGCAAACACAGGGTCACGGTCCCATAATAGCCTATCCCCAAAATTAATGATAGTTAAATGACTAAATATATTTAATTATGAAAGGTCAGTGTTCTCTTCCAGCCTAAACTTTTATCTGAATTAATAAATCTTGTAAAATTTGTAATCTCAAGGTTTCTTTTCTATCCCCATTCTGAACGCTGACTGCATCCCAGATTCAGTCTTCTAGAAAAGTTGAAACTCACCACTGCCAGAGTTGGAATTCAAAGCCCCAGCAATTAGATGAACTGATAAGAAATTATTATGTCGCAATACAAAAACAAAGGCCATTTACTTCACAAAATGAAAACATCCGACAAGACAGTAATAAAGACTTCTTATCTCAGGGCTGTAAGAATTGGTTTCAAACCATTAAAAAAGACTTTTTTTAAAGCACATTACATAGAAAATCTTTATAAACATGGCCTGTCTCCATTCTCCTAGGACCCTATACCAGCTTTGCAGTTCCTGTCTGCCATTTGTTTTCTCAGGCTGAAACAGTCGTTAGCCCATAGTTTACAAACAAGAGCTCTTCTCTCTCTTTTTGTAGTGCCTAAAAAGTTTAAGGCCGGGCGCGGTGGCTCACGCCTGTAATCCCAGCACTTTGGGAGGCCGAGGCGGGCGGATCACAAGGTAATAAGATCGAGACTATCCTGGCTAACACGGTGAAACCCTGTCTCTACTAAAAATACAAAAAAACTAGCCGGGCGTGGTGGCGGCACCTGTAGTCCCAGCTACGCGGGAGGCTGAGGCAGGAGAATGGCGGGAACCCAGGGGGTGGAGCTTGCAGTGAGCCAAGATCGCGCCCCTGCACTCCAGCCTCGGCGAAAGAGCGAGACTCCGTCTCAAAAAAAAAAAAAAAATCAGTTTACAAATGTAAATTATGCAATATGGAATGACTTTTTTTTTTTTTAAGAAAAGAAGAGCTGGAGGACTACAGGATTTTGTATACAGATTATGAAAATGAAATGCGGATGAGCTTAGGACAATCAGAAGCCTCTTAGTGATCCCTCAGTACCAGATGAAACCCAGATCCAACAACCAGCAGTCTGGTCCCATGCGGTGAGGCATGAGTGTTCATCCAACTTTTGTTTTTGTTGTTTTAACCTCGGTTTTGTCTAAAAAAAAAAAACAAAAAAAACACCCTAGAAGCCTGGCGCATATACACACACACACACACACACACACACACACACACACACACACACATATATATAAATACAAATGTGTAAGATAATTTATAAATGTCTAAACTCAGAGGAAACAAGCTGGTTGGTCAATCAACAGTAAATTGGATTGTACCTTTGTTGAAATGTCTGCTCTCAGTGTCAGTTTATTTAACTGTTGGCTGCTGATCTCAGAGCCGTTAACATTAAAATTACATTGATTGAGTCAAAACCAAAGATGCCTTTGCTGTTTACACATCGGGCATGAAGGCTAATTACTTACTAATCCTTGAGAGTTTTAAATGCTTCTGAGGTACTAAATACCCCTGAGGACCATCCATATTTTTTAATGGGTTGAGGACAGGCCCTTCAACACATGTGCCCTCTAATAGCTGAAGAGGAGTTGTAGGGTGCCAGGCATGACGAAGTGATAAATGTCAACAAGAGTGTCAGTGTTGTCTGTCGTCCTGGAGAATCTCAGATTCTCTCTAACCAAAGTGTACACTAAAATATTCACAACATATTGATTTATATTTCATCTCTGCGTTTCTTCCAGTGGAGCTTTCTAATGCACAACACATAAACTTAATAATACCAACATTAGCTCCATCTACCAATTGCTAATGACTAACTTTGTGCCAGGCACTGTGCTAAGTACTTTAAGCACATAATATGGTATCCACGTTGTTTATCACCATACGGCCCGTATACTTATTAGGTATATACCCCCATATCGTGCATGAATATTGGGGTGCTCAAGAAAAGAATTTTCTTGAGATGGAGTCTTGTTCTGTTGCCCAGGCTGGAGTGCAGTGGCACAATCTCAGCTCACTGCAGCCTCTGCCTCCCAGGTTCAAGTGATTCTCCTGCCTCAGCCTCCCGAGTAGCTGGGATTACAGGCACCCACCACTGCGCCTGGCTAATTTTTGTATTTTTAGTAAAGACAGAGTTTTGCCATGTTTCCCAGGCTGGTCTCAAACTCCTGACCTCAGGCGATCCGCCTGCCTTGGCCCCCCAAAGTGCTAGGATTATAGGTGTGAGCCACGATGCCTGGCCACAAAATATTTTTTGAATGAATGAAAGAACTGAAGAGTAGGAGAACCAAAAGGATGAGTAAGAATGAATATTATGAACAAATACATATGACTCAAAGACTCCATCAGCACATGGAATCCATAATTCAGTCCACTCATCTTACGAGTAACTGATTTGGTTCTTGCAAAGATAAACTAAAGATGACCTAATGTGTTTTTACTAACTTCATCATCCTTATCTCTGGTGCACACAAAAGAAGCTAGATCTGAGCTTGTTTCATTAAAAGTGGTTGGTTGGCCACACCACAGATCCAAAGCATACGTTACAGCAAGCTTTGTCTCTCCTGAATGTTTCATTTTCGTGTCAGCCTGAATGAAAAGTGGTTTATTTGACATGGCATTCATCAACAAATATTTATTGGACAATTATTTTATGAAGGAATTGTAAAATAAAACTTTAAAATAGTAAAATAAAGAGGTTGCAAATTTAGAAGAAACAGTAGATTTAGAAAAAACGATCACACATAAAATATTTAGTACGATTAGGACCACGAAGTTTTTAAAGAAAAAGGAAGTCAGGCTTTCAAATCTTGCTGATTAGGGGGTCAATTTTGTACAACCAAATTAGAAAATAAAACTTGACCTCTGTCAAACATCATGTGATCAATCAACCTGGGTTATCTTTGAGTTTCAAATTAGAACATGCTGTGTTCCCTTTGATGACAACATCTTTGTGAAGCTGGTTTTTTGGTGGTTGCCAAGATAAAAAGCAGTATTGTGCAAAAATCAGCGTGGAGCAGGAAGAGGAGTGGCCATGCCCCAGGTCATTCCCAGGTTTGAGAAGTTCTGCAGTTTGCAGCATGTACATATATCCCCGGAGTAACGGGACTTATTTAAGAATAAAATACCACTTTTCATATTGCTATGAAGTTGCTAGGACATAAATACCTGCTTAGTCGTTTGGGTCTCACTAATGAGTAACCAGAACAACTAGGTGCTTCTTTTGCCCTAGCAGTTTTGTGGAAAAATTCGTGAGGTACGAAAGATACCATGAACCAATGTCAGGGAACCCGGGTGTCTTGATTTCAGAAATAATAAAAATGCTGGATGGGTGCAGGGGCTCACGCCTGTAATCCCAGCACTTTGGGAGGTCGAGGCAGGCAAATCACCTGAGGTCAGGAGTTTGAGGCTGGCCTGTCCAGCATGGCGAAACCCCGTCTCTACTAAAAATACAAAACTTAGCTGGGTGTGGTGGTGGGCGCCTGTAATCCCAACGACTCAGGAGGCTGAGGCAGGAGAATCGCTTGAACCCGCGAGGTGGAGGCTGCAGTGAGCCGAGATCGCGCCATTGCACTCTAGCCTGGGTGACAGAGCGAGACTCCATTAAAAAAAAAAATGCTATCTTTAAATAAGAAAACACCATAATTATGATCACTCCTGATGTATCTATCACACTGGTCAGAATTTTTAGGAACTTTATATAACTTCACCATTATGTCATCTTGCAGATGAGGAAACTGAGCCGCAGAGAAGTTAAGAAGCACATCCCAGCTCACAGAGTCGGGAGAATGCTAGAGCCTGAAATCAAGCCTGGGACTGTCCAACCCAAAGGTGTCACTCTTCATTTTACCACAGTCCCTCTCCCTCCAGCAACCTCTGGAGCACATTATAAACGACACTCAATAAATAGTGATTCTGAAACAAACAAACAAACAAACAAATCTGTTACCATCTGTAGTAGCTGAGTGGTGGCCCCTGAAAGGGTACATCTAAGTCCTAAACCCCAGAACCTGTGAATTGGGCTTGACTTAAGAAAGGGTCTTTGCAGATATGATTAAGTGAAGGAGCTCGAGATGAGAAGATCATCCTGGATTTCTCAGGTGGGCCCTAAATCCAACAACAGGTGTTTTCATAGAGAAGAAGACAGGAGGACACGGAGAAGACGAAAAAGCTTTGTGAGGACAGAGGCAGACACTGGAGAGATGCAGCCGCAGACGAAGGAGGACTTGGAGGCACTAGAGGCTGGAAGGGACAGGGAAGGAATCTCCCCTAGATCCAACACGTTGATTTCAGCCTTCAGGCTCCAGAACTGTGAGAGAATACACTTCTGGGATTGTAAGCCAGACACTGCGTGCTGCTCTGCTATGGCAGCCCCAGGAAATAATATGCCATCCTTGGTTCCAAGTCACCAAATGATTAAGATTGTTACAAATCACTTAAACATCCAAATTATCTGGTTAGTTACCAATAGCTTTTACAAGTCCAAAATCTGAAAACAGTCTTCTATTCCCTACGAACCAAGGAGCTGACTCTTTTGATAGATCTTATTAACGGCCTGCATTTTTAAAATCATTCATTTAATAAAATATTTTTTTATTTTACTTTATAAAGTTTTTGAGTTCATTAGCAGGCTATTAAAAGATGAGCATTCTTAATCAGAGCTGATGAAATGAAGCAACTGACACTACAAGTACAAGGCTGGAAAAAATTCAAAAATGCATCTCAAAACAATCATCCTGAAATTAGGCAGAACGTTGTCTCCAAGGTAATGGTGAGCTTTGAAAATCAAAGTTGTCACACAGGAGCACTGGCATTTGAAAGAGTAAACTTTGGGAATAAAACAGATTTTTTTTTTTTTTGGAAACAGAGTCTTGCTCTGTTGCCCAGGTTGGAGTGCAATGGCACCATCTTGGCTCACTGCAACCTCCACCTCCTGGGTTCGAGTAATTCTCCTGCCTCAGCCTCCTGAGTAGCTGGGATTACAGGCGTGCACCACCATGCCCAGCTAATTTTTGTATTTTTAGTAGAGACGGGGTTTCATCATGTTGGCCAGGCTGGTCTCGAACTCCTGACTTGAGGTAATCTGCCCCCTTTGGCCTCCCAAAGTGCTGGGATTACAAGTGTGAGCCACCACACTCAGCCATCAATAAAGTTTTTTAAAGTGACAAATGAGCTTGCTTCTTGCATGTTAATTTACTAACACAAACTGGATGATGGCAACGCTACTCACAAGGAATAATGTGTATCTAAAATGCTTTCATGTTTTGTTTTAATAACAGTTATGTAGAGGAACCAGTCTCACAAAAGGTATGTTAATGAGAATGGAAGAAGATTTTAAAGTAATTTCAGCAAGTTCAGAATTATTTTGTTTTGTTTCTTGAGACAGGGTCTCATTCTGCTGCCCAGGATGGAGTGCAGTGGCGCAATCATAGCTCACTGCAGCCTCCACCATCTAGGCTCAAGCGATCCTCCCACCTCAGCCTCCCAAGTAGCTGGGACCTCAGGCACACACCCCCACATCCAGCTAATTTTCTGATTTTTTTGTAGAGAAGGAGTTTTGCCATGTTGCCCAGGATGGTCTTGAACTCCTGGGCTCAAGCCATCTGCCTACCTTGGCCTCCAAAAGCACTGGGATTTATAAGCATGAGCACCCAGCCAGCTCAGGATTTTTTAACTTTTACTCAAAATAAAGTCAGAGATACTATATTTTCAAAATTCATCTTTAATCAATTCCAATTTTTTTTTCGGTCAAGTTAGTTAATTGTACATCATCTACTGATGAAATCAATGGTTTCCATACTTCTGGATCATAGAAGCTAACCTTAAAATGCCACACATTGTGAACAAGGTCCTGAGCGTGACTGTTCTGCAGCTCACACCACACCTGAATGACGTCAATGAGACGAGTTCACCGATCATGAGTTTGGATGTTGGTGAAATATCAAACTGCTATTAGTGTTTCAATGCCTACTCCCAATGTCTAAATATATGTCCTTGTGGACCTGTCTGCCAACCCCACTCTGAGTAGCTCTAAGACAAACGCTGACCTCCCTAAGCAAGTGCCAAGGCCTCATCCAATAAAGAGAGGGTCCTGCGGCTTCCTGAGCGTCGGAAATAAAGGAAGGAGACACGTCTTCTTTCCACTGGAAATTCTCTCCTTCGGGATAGATGAAGAATTGATTACAGCCTTTCAGGAAAGCTGTGTCTAAACAGGAAATTGCCATGAACCAAGAGAATTCTGGATAATAAATTTTTTAAATGACAGGTTATCTCAGCTGAAGTATCACGTACATTAAAGAGCCTCAATGTGTTTTGAATTTTGCTTGCATGTTACTAAGCTTTCTCTTAGGTAGGCCGTGACTCACAGGAAAGGAAAGGTACAATGAATGTACCTCACCAAAGGGTGCTTTATCTGTACATCAAAGACATGCACACACTGCCCTGAGTGCATACAACTATATGCACGTGTGAATTCAAGATACCGTCATTATTATTTCCCTCCTTATTTACGACGCCCATTTCAAAGTTTACTAAAATGAGTAAGATAATGTCTCTATAATGAAAACTCATAATGTGCAAAAGTATCCATGCTCTGGCCACCAAATTAGATCTCCAAATATTTTAAGAACTGTTTATTCCTACAAATCCCTTGTTTCATTAATCAGAATGAAAGTGAGGCGACATATCATTTGCAAGACATAGACGTGGTTACAACAGATAGGACTGATGAAGTTTTGAAATAAGACAAACTGTCACTCAGCACACAGTTGTTCATGGAATACCTCTAAGAACACAGGCAGGCTAGTAGTTCTAAATATTCAACAGTTCCACGCACCAATACCTCTCCTTTAAGTAAACTTCTTTGTGATTAAATTCTCAGGGTCTTTAAAAGTTCTTAGTTTCTTAAAATCTAGGTTTTTCATTTCTTCAGACACTGTTCTGCCTACAGACTACTCATGTATAACCACAATTCAGTGCTTTGGTCAATATTTTCCAATTTTGAGCAACTTTGGTATACCAAAAAAAAAAAAAAAAGACACTATTAGGCCTTACAATAAAGTAAAAGATACTGTCGTCAATAAACTCAAGATCCACTGTGAAAAAAAAAAGAAGAAAATATGCAAAAACCTTACAGGAGAAATAAAAATTGATATCCATCAATCACAGCCCTACAAACAAAGACAAGCCGTGCTGAAGCAATTACCCTGAGTAGATTCAGGTGGGCCAGGCTGGGCTACGCGAGGCTACAGCTTCCTCAGCACAGATGAGAGCGAAGGTTTCACACGGACGGCAAAGAAACTCCAGATGGAAGGAACAGCGTTTGCCAAGGCTTGGAGGAAGACTGCAGAAGTACTCACATTTAAATTCTATTAGTAGTTAGTTACTCTTAGGAAGTTGGATTAGGGGTGGTGAAGATTTCGTGTTGAAATTTATTTATATGTCCCTTGTTTGAAGTTCCTGCAGGAAAGCATTTCTTTTGCCATTTAAAGAAGTAACCCTTTTTCTCCCAGGAATGTTGTGAAATACAAAATCTAAATCTGAAATGCATACGGTTCATTTCAACAGAAAAATTAAGGATGCTTCAGGGTATATAAAGTACTGTGTATCAGGTTTTTCACCTTAAAAATTAAGAACTAAACATTTCACTTTGTTATCACTCTTACATCCCCCCTCTTGAAATGCAAACACCATCACTAGAAAGCTCTGCATGAGAAGAGGGAGCAGAGGAAACTAGCAGTTTCTGAGTACTCTTTAGTCCCAGGCACAATGTCAGTTACTTTAATGCACTACCGTCCCATTAATATTAATTCTCATAACAACCCTATAAATTAGGAGTAAGTACTTGTTTCTACAGGTGAAGAAAGACTCAGAGTTTAGAAGCATTTTTCCAAGATCATACAGCTACGTGGGGGCTACATTTCATACAGCACTAGGACTCAAAGTTCAGTTCAATTTCCCCGCACTCCCAAACTGCTGGGCCCCTGGGCCTTGCCTCTGGTCTTCAGCCCTGGCCTGCTGTCCCTCTCGCTTCAGTTTCCCTCCGACTCTTTCTGGAATAAGCAGATAGACTTATTCACCCTCACAATTCTCCAGGGCGTTAGCCCCAAAATGCTGCCTTCCAGGCCTAAGGGAAAGACAAACCTAAACGCGAACTTCCAGTTGTTGCTGTTTCTTTTCCACCTTCCCCCTTTTCTGGTCAACAGGGTGATACCCGCTGAGGAGCTTTCAGGGATGTATGAGGCAGTTTTGCTTGAGAGGGTACCTCTGGTATTTACCAGATGAGGTTCCAGGGCACGCGTGGGGTGGAGCCCAGAATGCACGCTCCTGAGCGGCCTTCCCACTGCCCTGCGGGACCTCCATGCTGGGGAGCATCTGTGTGTAATTATCTGCACTTAGAACATCACTCCATTCTACATAAAAACACCAAACTCTTTCCCCAGCTTTAATAAAAGCTGAGTTTTCCAGGATTACAACTGGAGATGGAACAAACTAAACTTTGTTTTGTTTGAAATATTGCCCTGAGTTGATTCTTGTTTCAGAAAATTGTGTCGCCAGTGGCAATGGTGATGACTGTGTCTGAGGCACCCACGCAACCCCAGGTGTCAGACTGCTTGTGCGCTCACAGCGATTCCCCTAAGAGGCAAAGAAGCCGGCAGCTTCCTGCATTTTCTAGTGAAGACCTATCCAAGCATGTACATATGAAAATATACCTAATTTTACTATATGTTACATTCTTCTTATTTCTCATTTATTTTACAATTAAGAAGCATATTGATTTTTTGAAATTATGTGTGTAGATAAATTATATTTCAGGATAAGAAAAGAAGCATTACCAAAGTATTTGTTGTTGCTGTTTTAAAAGGAGGCTCGTTGAGGCTAACAAGGCCAAGAACTGCTGCTCTAAATCAAGCAATTGTTGAGTGAAAGATTTTGGATATTTGTTTTAATTAACTCTGTCACTAATTGCTGTACAACTGAATAAGTCAGTAAAGGAGACAAGAATTAAAGACAGGCTATATAGAAATAAAGATAAAATAAACTTAGGCTATCTAAAATTTCTGAAGGCCTTTATATACTTAGACCCAAGTGCTTGAGTAATTCTCCATTTCCCGATTTAAGACAAAGGGCTTGGGCCAAGGCATTCAGGAGAGACAGATATTTTTCAATTAAACACAACATTTACATCTTTATTTTATTTTTATTTATTTTTTAGTTTTTCGAGAGGGAGTCTTGCTCTATTGCCCAGGCAGTAGTGCAGGGGTGCGATCTCAGCTCATTGCAATCTCTGCCTCCTGGGTTCAAGCGATTCTCCTGCCTCAGCCTCCCAGGTAGCTGGGACTACAGGCGCCACCACCACGCCCAGCTAATTTTTGTATTTTTAGTAGAGACGGAGTTTCGCCATGTTGGCCAGGCTGGTCTCAAACTCCTGACCTCAGGTGATCCACCCGTCTCAGCCTCCCAAAGTGCTAGGATTACAAGCATAACCCACTGCGCCTGGCCAATATTTACATTTTTAAATAGATAGAATCAAGTTTGAATTTCTTAATTCTGCCAGCACATCTTAATTCTTAAACACCCCACCTTCTGCTTACTTTCCTATTTTTATTTTCTATGTCCATTTTTCCACTATTTAATTTTTTTAATCACATGATAGCTATGTATCTCCCTAACACATCTTAAATACTTTTGCAGGGAGGCAGGATGAAGCTGAGTATAAATAATAAAATGCTCTTTCAAACAGGAGATACTACAATTCTAATTATCACATAAATGTAATTATTAGCAATACCCAAGTTAGGCACAATGTACCATGTCTTAATACTTCTGGGTTTTGGCCAGGTGCAGTGGCTCACACCTATAATCCTAGAACTTTGGGAGGATGAGGCGGGCGGATCACCTGAGGTCAGGAGTTTGAAGCCAGCCCAGCCAACATGGTGAAACCCTGTCTCTACTAAAAATACAAAAGTTAGCTGGGTGTGGTGGCGGGCACCTGTAATCCTAGCTACTCAGGAGGCTAAGGCTGGAGAATCCCTTGAACCCAGGAGGTGGAGGCTGCAGTGAGCTGAGATCATGCCATTGCACTCCAGCCTGGGCAACAAGAGTGAAACTCTGCCTCAAAACAACAACAATAACAACAACAATTGGGATTTTTGTATAGCTTTTTATGCAAATGCTTTAATTTCAATAAGAATTAGACAGGCTTAGGAAAAGCCATTCCCAATTATGTCTTTGGCTAAATTTATAGTATTAAAGTAAATCGCTATCACTTAAAATACATTGGGGAAAGGCATAGTATTTGTGTCTGTCCACAAACTCCAATAAATGTTGTACGTGAGCCAGATAATCTGCTTCAGAAATTATCCAGGAGCTTAAGGAGAAATTTCGCTATTGACGCACATTAAAAATGTAAACATTGGCTAATACAAATATTAACTAATAAACTATTCAGAAAGCAATGTCATATTTATATATTTTTCTTTGTCATTTAGCATGTGAATCTGCCTCTCAACAACTCCATATGTATTCTAAGGAAAAATGGAAAAATACAGGCAAGCTCTGGAGAATAAGTGCCTTATAAATACTAGGTATTTTTGAAGTAGTATTCTGCAAAAGGCTATAAATATTGTTCAAATGAGGAGCTGTCATGTAGGACATTTCTTTAGTTCTAAAGCTGCAGAAACACCCACATCTTCCACAGTTCTGACAGGGAGTTGGGAAACAATGTTGTTGTAGGAAGCCGGGTTCCCCATTTCCTAGCCAAATTTAAGCTGCTTCAACAAGAGCAGCCATGCTACTTTTCACTAGGCTCAAAACAGTAACTAATTATTCAAGACTGACATGAGCCCTTAAGTGAATCACAGCAAATCTAGGCGCTCAAGATCTTCACAGGGATTAAAAGCCCTCAGTAACAACATTGGTATGTTCAGGCTGATGTTGAGGTTAACACAGAAAGGAAAAAAATGCCTACCAAACATTTCTGCTGTATAATTAATATATTGTATCAATACATTAATATATATACTGATACATTAATGTATATACTGATACATGCATATACTGTATGTATATACTGATATAATTAATATATTATATCAATATATCGCATCGATACCTCAAACTCAATATATCTGAAATGGAACTCATCAATGTCCCCAACCCCATACCTGCTCCTCCTCATGCATTTCCATCCAAGCAAATGGCACCTCTCCCTTACTCAGCAACTGGGTATCGCCTTGACTCCTCCTTCCTGCTCATCTGCTACATCCTCACAGTCACTGACACCTGTCAGTCAGCTGAGTCTCCAAAGCACGTCTCAGCTCTGCCCACGACTCAGCTTCTCCACCATCATCACCTGCTCCACGCTGTCTCCTTCCCAGGTCTGGATCCCTGAAACGGCCCTTCCCTGGTCTCCACGCCTCCCTTCTTGCCCGCTCCAATCCTTCTCTGCCTTCCACAATGCAAGTTGTTATTCTATTGCTCGCTAGATTAAACACTCTCTACAGTTTCTCGTTTATTGCCTCTTAAGAGCATGCAAATTCCTCACCCCCATGAGTAGGGTAACCATACATTCCCATTTGCCTGGGATGGTTGCAGCTTATGCCTGCTCTTCTTGTGCAATTATTAATAGTGCCCTCTTTCACTGGCCCAAGCGTTGCAGTTAATAAGGTCATCCAACCTACAAGGCACCTCCTGACTCGCCTTACCCTACGGACTCACATTCAGCTTGCACCACACTACCTTTACGGTACAGCGAACTCCTTTCAGTCCCTTTCTTTCACAATAGTCTGTATAATCTAAGTGAACAGGAGACTTGTGTCTTTCACTGTTCCTAGACACTTCGCAACTAATATATTGATTGCATATAGACACTAGATAACTCTGAATAAATCAATAGAAGAGAGTACCAGGAATATGGTAGCTCCATAATTTTTTTTTTGGTGGGGGGAGGCAGGGGGAAGGAATCTTACTCTGTCGCCCAGGCTGGAGTACAGTGGCACGATCTTGGCTCACTGCAACCTCCACCTCCTGGGTTCAAGCTATTCTCCTGCCTCAGCCACCCAAGTAGCTGAGACTACAGGCGTGTGCCACCATACCCAGCTAATTTTTGTATTTTTAGTAAAGACGGGGTTTCACCATGTTGGCCATCCTGGTCTTGAACTCCTGACCTCAGGTGATCTGCCTGCCTCGGCCTCCCAAAGTGCTGGGATTACAGGTGTGAGCCACCATGCCCAACCAGTAGCTCCATAATTAATATATTATAGTAGATGATAAATAAAGATCTTTTGAGAAATTAAAAGGAAAAATTACTCAACAAGCTAGGATTTGGGTTTAACACAATCATCTCAACAAGAACAAACACGACAGTTTCTAGATGAATATTTTTAAGAATTATTTTGATACTAACAAAGACACTTTCGTTGTCCCCCAATAGAAATTTCTATTTTAACCAGTATGGCTTATGTTCAGCCTCTCTGATTTGAAGATATCTGCGGAAACCACATATGATCCTGGGACTATCATACAAGAAAAAAAGAAAATTTGTAGATCTAGATCAGTATTTGAACTGATATTGAAGTTATTCATAAATAGACTTAAAACATCCAAAAAATATGACCTCTTCCTCCAAAACAGAGGGAAATAAATATAGCTTCATATTATTCTTTAAGCTTTAGAACAGAATATTGAAGACTAACTTCCTTCTTGAAAACAAAAGTTATGGCTGGAGCAGTGGCTCACACCTGTAATCCCAACACTTTGGGAGGCTAAGGCAGGAGGATGGCTTGAACAAAAGAGTTGGAGATGAGCCTGGGCAACATAATGAGACTCTGTCTCTATGAAAAATACAAAAAAAAAAAAAAAAAAAAAAAGCATGGTGGCACACACCTGTAGTCCCCACTACTTGGGAGGCTGAGGCGGGAGTATCACTTGAGCCCAGGAGTGAGCCATGATCATGCCACTGCACTCCAGACTGGGTGGCAGAGTAAGATCCTGTCTCAAACAATAAAAAATAATAACTAAAAATAAAAATCTTAGCTGGGCTTGGTGGCACATGTCTGCAGCTCCAGCTCCTCTGGAGGCTGAGCTGGGGGGATCACTTGAGCCCAAGAGTTTGAGACTGTAGGAAGCCATGACTGTACCAGTGCACTCCAGCCTGGATAACAGAGTAAGACCGTCTTAAAAAAAAAAAAAAAAAAGCCGGGCACGGTGGCTCACGCCTGTAATCCCAGCACTTTGGGAGGCCGAGGCGGGCGGATCACGAGGTCAGGAGATCAAGACCATCCTGGCTAACACGGTGAAACCCCGTCTCTACTAAAAATACAAAAAAAAATTAGCCGGGTGCGGTGGCGGCGCCTGTGGTCCCAGCTACTCGGGAGGCTGAGGCAGGAGAATGGCGGGAACCCGGGAGGCGGAGCTTACAGTAAGCCGAGATGGTGCCACTGCACTCCAGCCTGGGCGACAGAGTGAGACTCCATCTCAAAGAAACAAAACAAAACAAAAAAAGTTGTATAGCTAGGATAATTGGTTGTAATATTTTCTTGCTGTACAAAATTATTCACAGAGCAGTGAACATAAGACCAACAAAACAGTAGTTGTAGCTCAGAAATACATTTGACTGGAAGCTTGTCGGTGTTGTGGCCTTTCAACATTCAATGCTGCTAAATGGTCCTTTTTTTTTTTTTTTTTGGTTGTATGTGGGAATGGCAGTGAGAAGTGAGAGTTATGAATCCCCGGCAAGGGCCTCTTTGTTCATCTGGTTTTAATGTTTGCAGAAGGCTCAGAAGAACCGGTGTGATCCATGGCCAGAGATTCCATCACTTTCTCAGTCTCACCTAAGGTATTTGAAATATACCCAATAATCAATTGATTATTGTTATAAATTATGTCCCCAAACTACACTCAGGTATGGCGATGACCCAACATAGTACACATAACGTCATAGAAAGAGAAAATGCATACTACTTCCAAACCACCAGACCTAGACCATTCTTTTCCTTGGATTCCTAATGCATTTACCTAAATCTTCACTGGATTATTCAAAGGAAGGCCAATATCACCACACAATCAAAAACAGCATAAAATATCTGATTTAATGATAGCTGTGTACTTGATATTCGGGGCACAGCTCTGAACACTTTTGGTCTCATCCTGTATACGCTGCAGCAAAGAAACCAGCTGTGAGTAATGGAGAGGCCCCAAGACTTCAGCAAATCTCCATGTTTTTTTTATCATGACTAGATCCCATGTAATTTCCCCAATAACTAGAAATTTTAAGTTACTGCCTTATATCTTTAAATATTGTGTGTATAAAAATTAAGATGGCAAGTGAAACATACTCATCTGAGGAATTCTCCAGATGCTTCCAGGAGTTACGTTTTCGGGGCTTGGGTTATATCACAGATCTGAACCATTACCAAGTTTTGCATTTCATACTTTATCCAAAGCTTCTTTTCCTTTGAGTAAGAGCTATGACTTCCTCAGACATCGTCATTTTCTCTTAATTCTTATCACCAGCAGCTGTGGTTGGTTGGTGTTCTTCTCAGGACTATTTCCAAAAAGAAATCAAGTTTTTTTGTTGTTTTTTGTTTGTTTGTTTTTGTTTTTGTTTTTTCCTGAGATGGAGTCTCGCTCTGTCACCAGGCTGGAGAGTGCAGTGGTGTGATCTCGGCTCACTGCAACCTCCGCCTCCCAAGATACCAGGTTTTTAATCCCCTCTCCTGTCTCAGAACTTTGAGAACAGGCCCATGGAGCCACACTGGGTTGGCAAGAGTGCCAGGCTCGGCCAGCTCACTGGGTTAACGATTCAGGTCCACGCTCACAGGACACGGGATTAAAATCTGTGCCTCAGCAAAACCACAAGCTTGTCCTAGACCTCCATCCTGATCGCCCATTAATAATTGAAATATCTGATAAATCCTTGAACCCCAAAGCTCTCCTCTGTTATTCTCTTCACCGTATTCTCCAGCTGAAAGATAAATTTCTCAAGAATCTTGAAGGGGGCAGAATCCAAGCTCCTGCAGACACTGATGTAGGCTTCCGTGTTCGTGTGGGTTTTTTTGTTATTTCATTTTGCTTTAAACCCAACAGTTTATCTTCTGCATAGAAAGGAGGCCACTGGGGCTGTAAGCATTCCGTGGGCAGCTCTGGGAAGGTGCAGAGATGAACAGGAGGGTACACCAGATACAAAATGTCCCCCATGAGGGCTCCTTATCCTCACCGATGTGAAAGACACAAATGCACTTAAAACAGATGACCTAAACTGAACACCAGTCTGTTGGGGAAAAACGCTGCCACAAAGCCAATAAACAAACACTGCAAAACGGAACCACTGAAATAATACGCCAGGGATCCTTAGCACCCCTGTTCTCTTCCGGAAAGATTCTGCAGTTGTATGTTCTCTGTTGAGTAGCCTGACCATCATGCTGGTCCTATCACAGCCTCTGCAAGACCATCCGACCACAGCAAGGAGGGGCGCAGAGCCAGGTTTGTTTCCGGGCCACTTGGTGGGATGCCTGTGTGCCCTGCTGATGCCTGTGTGCCCTGCTCACTTACCTGCAAGTGGAAAAACAGGGTAAGTCTGTTCTCCTAAGCAAGAAGAGAGAGCAGACTGATAGTGGCTCCTTACAGATGTACAGCCCTGGGTAAGACCCGGAAAGGGCAAAACAAGGCAATTATTAGAATGTCACACCAGCACTCACACACCCTCCTACCTCGTATCAAAAACATCAGTTGGCAACCTCCTAACCATTAAGTCCTAATGGGTCCTTCTAGCTCAGTAACATGTGCACTGAAAAAGGACCATGTCTATCTTGCAAAGCCCATCTATTTCAAACACACTATTTCAAACAGCTCCTATAGGTCAGGAGAGATCGTAATTACCAGCAGTTAAGTCTCTCCTACCTCAAAAAAAAAAAAAAAAAAAAAAAGACCCAGAAAGTTCTCAGAAATAAATGACCCCTTTTTAGAGGTCCAGAGCTGCTTCTTGCTAAACTGACAACAAGCTTATTAATAACAATAACTGTTAACTGTTCCTGAGCACATAACATTAAACTAAAGATTGCTATCCTCAAGGTTTTACACTGATGAAGGCATCTGATCCTCAAACAATCCCATGAAGCAGGTGCTGCTGTTGTCCCATTTCACACATAAGACACAGAGGCCAGGCATGGGGGCCAGGCTACACAGCTGCCTCTGTGCAGAGCCTGTGCCCAAACTCGGCCAGCCTTCTCCCACATCCGGGCCTCAAGCCACTATCTGGCATTGGCTCCGCTTCGAGAAAACCAACTCAAAAGTCTACATGTGTGCAAAGAATCAATAACTGACTAGAAAAGCAATCAGAGTCAATGAGGAAATAATACTCATCATGATGTGTTGTTTTGATCCTCCCAAACGCTGCCATTTTTGCACCAATAGCACTTTTTTCCTTCTGTTAAGAGTAGCAGTTGACACTTTACTCTTTGCCCAGTTTCCATCTCCTAACTTTTTTACAGATCTGGTTAAAAAACACTATTTATGGCCAGGCCTGGTGGCTCACACCTGTAATCCCAGCACTTTGGGAGGCCAAGGCGGGCAAATCACCTGAGGTCAGGAGTTCGAGACCAGCCTGGCCAATGTGGCAAAACCCCATCTCTACTAAAAATACAAAAATTAGCCAGGAGTGGTGGCGCATGCCTGTAGTCCCAGCTACTTGGGAGGCTGAGCCAGGAGGATTGCTTGAACCCGGGAGGCGGAGGTTTCAGTGAGCCGATATTGTACCACTGCACTCCTGCCTGGGTGACAGAGCAAGACTCTGTCTCAAAAGGAAAACAAACAAACAAATAAAAAAAAAAACACTTTTTGCTTCACTCTAATTATACATTGGAGGGTGAAGTACTAAAGGTTCGTCCTAAGAAAAGTTAGCAGATCCAGATTTGAATCCTTGCGCTGCCATTAATTAGCTAGTAATGTTCAACCACAAATTCCTTATCAGTAAATTGATATAATAATAATACCAACCTCAGAGAATTGGTTGTTGTATTAAATGAAAGAATATCATTGACTACTATTAGGGCCTCAATAAGTGGAAAACATTATCAGGAATTCTAAAATATTCTTTAGGGAAAACAACATGTTTCTTATTTATTTCTTCTTGGATATTTACTTATTTATCATTTTGAGTGTTTATCTTGAATGTTTTATATTTTTTATTTTTATTATTCCCTTATTTTCTTAATTTTTAAAATCTGTACTTTTTAATTTATCTTCAATGTTTTATTTCTTTATCTTGAATATTTATTTGTGTATTTTTCGTCTTGAATTTTAACACATCTGTTCTCATATAGGTGGTGGAAATACAGATTTCTTTTATAAAAAGAAAAAGACTCACATGTCATTAAGGATGCAGAATTACTTGGTTCTGCCATGTAATAAAATTTCATTTTGATTTAAAATCTACCATTTTGGAGTTTGGAGATGATGGGATAGGGCCAGGTTAAAGGTTACCTTTCCTTTAGCTAGGAGAAATAACTGGCATCAATAAAATTTCAGGGCACCATATCAACGATTCAAGAAGAAAAAAAAAAAAACCCTGTTTTCAAATACTAAAAGGAGCAATCTCTTAGTAGAACCAATGATATGCTAATTATAAATAATTTATCCATTCATTAGATAGCCTAAGGACATGAAAGTAATAAGACTGCATTCCATTAAACATTCTATAAAATTTAAATCTTTCACTTTTTTAGACAGGTCTTCCTCCCAATTATCCCAAATTAGTGCAATTCTAGTCCTAGTTATATATATTACATTGTCCTGTGGAACATTATATACACAGCAAGTCACATCTGACAAAAGCTTAATTAGGTGATCAATTTTTCTTGACTAGAGCTTAAGAAGAGCTCAAGTATCCTTCAGAAATAATTCTTCATGATAATAGACTTCACTTGGAATTATTCTTCAAGCAACTTTGCAAGTGTGTTTGGGGCCGGGGAAGGTGGCTCATGCCTGTAATCCCAGCACTTTAGGAGGCCAGGTGGGAGGATCGCTTGAGCCCAGGAGTTCAAGACCAGCCTAGGCAACAGAGCAAGACCCCAACTCTACCAAAAAATAAGTGAGTTTGAAATGACAGTTTGTGATCAAGATTCAAATTTTCACCCATTGTACTTCTTTCAATTTGGATTCCTTTTTTGAGTATTGAGACTACCATCATTAGAGAAGCATTCAGAAGATTAAGAAGTATCATACACCAAACCTGTGCTTCCACCTTCTCATATACCAACCTGTGCTTTCACTAGGAACAAACCCCCAAAGGAGACATCCCATCAGCACTGACTTCATTCGAAGGTTACAGCATGGGGAGAAAAAGAAACTTCAACTTCCTCATTACTCTAGATCCTTCTACTTGGCAAAGTGATAAACCTAGAAAAATCCAAATGTTTGATATTCCTACTTTTGCACTCAGATTATAGAGCACTACATATAAAAATCACTGCGTCATACAAATTAAGGCCACCACAAATTCATGGTATCCAGTCTCAGCAGGCCTGCCTAAGACTCTCTAAGGGAGGTCTACGCATGTACCTTCTGATGCCAGCACAGCTATCTTAACTCTGGTATCTTGCCCATGACCTCCTCTAACTCTTGCAGCCAACTTCCTGCTTCAAGGTGGAGACAGGCACCACCAGGCATGGAATTCCTCAACATTCTGGCCCTGACACCCTTGAGAGCCTATCTCTATCCACTGCCTGCCTATCAGTTTCTTCCTCTAGGCCCTACAATCCATTTTCCACCCTGAGACAGGGCAATCTCTCTCTCTCATGCAAATCCCAACATGTCACTCCCCTACTTCAAGTCTGTCTGGGACTCATTAAGCTCAGAATAACCTGACAGCTCCTCAGCTTGAAATATAAGGTCCTCCTGGGTCCCGGCCTCTCCTCTCTCTCGCCTTGTCTCTATCATCTGCTGGCCTCTAGAAGGAGAGCACTGCCTGGGAGACTCCTCCTGTCTCCAGCCTCTCTTGTCCTTTCCTGCTGGGCTGCCTGCCCCTCCAAGGGCAGACAGGGGCTCCTGTGCCTCCTCAGAAGTCCTTTCCCATCTCCTAGTCTCTGTGGGATCCAGCGCCCCTTCCTCAGGCCCCCATCATCACCCTCATCCCACTGTCACGCAGTGGTTTCCTGTGTATCTCCAGCCAACTGTGTGGGCCTTCAAGGCAAGCATGGATCCTGCCTCTCTAATAAAACAAGCACACATGTCAAGGCCCTGACACGAACAGGCAACGCTGGTTTGCTGAAGGTGTGAGGAAGCAGTGAGGATCTGAAGGAAGGAGCTGAGAGGCTCCCTGTCCTGGACAGGCAATTCCAAATCAGTGGCTACCAAACCTAACTGTACATCAGAATCACCTCAAGAGCTTTTAAAACATAAAGTTCTGGGCCCCATCCCAAGCTACAAATACTTGGGGAATGAGGCCAAGATGTGTATCTGCTTAACAAGCTCCCCAGATGATTCTGCAGAAGGAACCAACTCAATGCTCCTCCACAGATGGTGTCTAGGAACCACAGTCTACAGAGTGTTCCTACCTTCCGGAGGGTACATCTAGAATACAAGACAGAGTCAACTCAATGCTGCCCCTGCTGAATGCAGCCTGACAACTCCATGCCACACCCCTCACAGCCCCGGGTAAGGACTCATCCGACACCTCACTTTGTGCAGCTCACCCCCAAGGATATTCTAAGCTCTTCACTACATTTTAAGCAACTTGGGAAGGGCCCATATGGTTACATCCCACAGCACTACCTCATCACACACACTGCAAACAGGGATAAAACTTGAAGAATTACAAGTTGACTTTGCCTGTATTTAAATATTTCCCTCACTTGGAAAAAAAAAAAAATAAGAAAACAGTATTCAAATAAAAGCACAGTAAACTAGAAGCAGTTTTGTTGATCAGCTCTGCCTTTGTCTTCCACGTTGGTTACTGATCAGGTGACAGCGGCCTTCTAAGAAAGACTCCAGCCAATCCTGTTTCTCTGTGCAGCAGACCACACAGAGATTCCTCCAGTTTTCTTCTAACTTCTCAGAGAAGACACATCATGCACAGCACGGAGCTATGAGTATACTTCGTAACATACATGACTAAGAACACACATCCATTAGGATGGCTACTATCAAGGAAAAAAAAAAACAGAAAATAACAAGTGTTGTCAGGGATGTGGAGAAATTAGAACCTTTGTACACTGTTGGTGGGTATGCAAAATGGTGCAACCACTGTGAAAAATGGTTTGGTGGTTCCTCAAACTAAGTTAAACAGAATTACCACGTGAGCCAGCAATGCTGCTTCTGGGTATGTACATAAAGGAACTGAAGGCAGGGACTTGCCAGTTCTTTGCACACCTGTGTGCACAGCAGCATTCTTCACAAGAGCAAAATAGTGGGAACTCAAATGTCCATCAACAGATGAATGAATAAACAAAACATGGTACATGTGGGCAATGGAATACAATTCTGCTTTAACAAGAAGATTCTAACACATGCTACAACATGGATGAACCTTGGTGATATGCTAAGTGAAATAAACCAGTCACAAAAGGACAGATATTTTATGATTCTACTTAGATGAGGTGGGGTAATCAATTTCACAGAGACAGACAGTAGAATGGTAGTTGCAGGGGATCAGGGTAGGGAGGACTGGGAGTTAGTGTGTAATAGGTACACAGTTTCAGTTCTGTAAGATGAAAACAGTTCCCAGGATACACCCTGATGTTGGCCTCACAATAATGTGAACGTACTTAATACCACTGAACTGTACCCTTAAGAAGTTAAGATGGTAACTTTTGTGCCGGGTGTGGTGGCTCACACCTGTAATCCCAGCACTTTGGGAGGCCGAGGTGGGTGGATCACAAGGTCAGGAGTTCAAGATCAGCCTGGCCAACATGGTGAAACCCCGCCTCTACTAAAAATACAAAAATTAGCCAGTCGTGGTGGCAGGCACCTGTCATCCCAGCTACTCGGAAGCTGAGGCAGAGAATTGCTTGAACCCGAGAGGTGGAGGCTGCAGTGAGCCGAGATCATGCCACTGCACTCTAGCCTGGGCGACAGAGAGAGACTTTGTCTCAAAAAAAAAAAAAAAAGATGGTATGTGTTTTTTTACCACAATTTGAAAAAGTAAGTTTAAAAAAATGCATGACTAAAAATGAATCTAAACAGTTAAAATAATATTTGCACCTTAGGAACAAACCGTTCATCTTCTCAAAGCACCAGGGAATAGCGAATTTGTGGAAAGTCATCTAGCTCAGATCAATGCAATTTCTGTACATTTAATGTGCTGTATATCATTAACCCTTTGCTTTAAAGAGGTAGTTTACTAGTCAGATCTCTCCCAGCATATCATTAGAAGGAGGAAGACAATAAGAAGTAGACATGCAGATAATTAAGAAATTCTTATCTTAGGAAACTGAATACAAGTGAATTTGACCTTTTTCATATTATGAGTTTATCTTTTGGTATCTTGATTCTAAATTTAAAAATACAGAGAAACTATAAATCATATTTTTAGTTAAAAGCTTACAACTTTGTGTTACATTTCTTCAGTATAGTATACACAGAATTTAAGTGTTAGCTAGTTAGCTAGCCATGAAACAGGGGTAAGTGTTAATAAAAGATATAATTTTTAACTATTATATACTGTTTAAAAGTAATTTTGGTCTTTTAAAAATATGTACCGTAAGTCATAAAGCTTTGTGACTGCTCTTAAATGTTCTAAAGATCTGGGGTTTCCTTTATCTGTATTATTTTAAATCTTATACATTCCAAGGATTATGTAGGTGCTAGATTTTGAAAGTCCTCCTACTAACAGAACTGAACGAAGCTTATGTTTTCATATTACCCACATTCACTGTGTTGCCATGGGTTACCGAACCCATCCTCCTGGACCACTGAAATGCTGGAGGAAATTGTTAACAGATTTTCTCAGAGTGACCCTCCTACAGGGAGTCACAAGGACGCCTTTTTTTGTTTTCCCCAAAATTGAAGATTTTTTAATATACATCTAATGTATTCTAAACCAGTTCACTGATTCTTATCAAAGATACAGTTGGTTCACCCAAATTTTAACCATCTATCCTTTTTAATCATATTCAACATTTCTAGTTTATTAATTTGTTTCTTGATTACCTTGAACTGAATTGTATCTTACACCATGCAAACCCACGGAACTTCTTCTTTGCCCCCAGTTCCGTCACTTTAAATTATTGTGCCAGGTACTGTCAAATTGTTCCATTATTTGGATCCTAGCCTACTGCTATCCTCAGAATAATGTTCAGTCAAACTCTTACAACAACAGATGGCAGAAATTAGACTGTGCTAAACCAAATGCTTCTTCAGCAATTTTTCATAACTAAGAAAGTCAAGAAAAATACAAGAGAAAATGAGTGAGCAAAAGAAAATGATTTGCAAATGAATGAAATTATGTTTATGTTTGAGACTTCTTTTCATTTGAAGTTTCAAATTTTGTTGTGAGGTACCTTTGCACTAAATGAGTTACGACCTAGGAGTTGTTCGATCCCAACTATCTCATCTTCTCCAAGACTCAGGGATGTTCACTGCATGATTGACAGCTCATGATAACACTAAGCCAATTAAGATGACTAAGGAGCTCACGAGCGCATTACAATGGCATTTGAAACCCACTATAAGGTGCTAAAAAGAGGAAGAGGAAGAAATAGCAGCAGGGAAACACTCAGCAAATGCCCCAGCCCGCCCCTTGCCAGATCTTAGGAGGCTTTATTGTTCTTTGGGTAAGGCAAGATAATTCTCAGAAGAAACTCGGCTGGCTGAGAAGAGATTATTTTTAAATAATATACACAAATATTTAGGGTTAGACTTGTTAGAATATGCAAGGAGCCCTAAAATCTGCTCTCTCATTATGCACAGGCTTCTACAGTGGGGTCCACTTAGAGGAAGTGCAAAATGAACCACTGGGGGAATGAAATAATATTAAATACTTTATTTAAAAATAAGTTGGCTGGGTGTGGTGACTCACACCGGTAATCCTAGCACTTTGGGAGACCAAGGCAGGCAGATCACTTGAGGTCAGGAGTTCAAGACCAGCCTGGCCAACATGGTGAAACTCCGTCTCTACTAAAAATACAAAAATTAGCCGGGTGTGGTGGCGGGCACCTTTAATCCCAGCTATTCAGGAGGCTGAGGCAGGAGAATTGCTTGAACCCAGGAGGTGGAGGTTGCAGTGAGCCAAGATGGCGCCACTGCACTCCAGCCTGCGTGACAGAGCAAGACCCTGTCTCAAACTAAAAATAAAAATAAATAAAAATAAGAAGTTATTTTACTAACATTGAACACGATTAAAAGTATACATATGAGAGTGTGTGTGTGTGTGTGTGTGTGTGTGTGTGAAATCTCAGTTTTCTCAGATTTTTTACATTTGTGTTGCTAAAATAGTAATCGGTGGCATCCTTGCAGGAATGCTGTGAGGACTAAATAAGGTAACACACAGGTACCAACGTACCAAGTACATGCTCAATAAACAATGGTTTCTGCCCAGGTCCAGTGGCTCATGTCTATAATCTGAGCACGTTGGGAGGCCAAGGCAGGAGGACTCCTTGACCCCAGGAGTTTGAAACCAGCCTGGGTAACATGGCAAGACCCAGTCTACAAAAAATTTAAAAATAGCCAGGTATGGTGGTACACAACTGTAGTCCCAGCTACCTGGGAGGCCGAGGTGGGAGGATTGCTTGATCCCAGGAGGTAGAGGTTGCAGTGAGCTACGATAGTACCACTGCACTCCAGCCTGGGTGACAAAGTGAGACCATCTTAAAAAACAGTCCCAACAACAACAATGATTTCCTTTGTTAGGGGAAAGGGAATTGAGGGTAAAGAGACTCCTTTTTCATACTGACATTTCAGGAGCACACCAGAACTCCGCTGTCTTTGAGGAAGCATGCTGTCAGACTGTGCTTATGTCCCAGGCCTGAGCCACTGCCGAGCTTCACACACACCTCCCGGGGGGCCTGACTCCACGACCGCAGAACCTTAAACCCCACCTCTAACAGGCCCACAGCACCAATCCCAGCCCGAGCACACTCCACCACGCTGCCTTGCAGAGGAAGCCTTGCACGCATATGGCTGCATCTCACAATGGAAACCTCCATTTCTGGCCCTTAGGCCAGGATGGTACACTACTATTTACTATGCCTCTGGCATCCCAAACAAACATTCTGTGTAACTCTCCGAGTGCTTAAATCACCCACATCAAGCAGGGTACACCATATGGAAAAACAAGATCTGCATGCTCCAGAAGCTATGCTTTGACTAAAGAAAGCCAATACTTGTGGAATGTTAAGTAGAAGAGGCTTTCCAAGTTCAATTAGTTGGGCATAACCAGAGAAAACAAGTTACTTAGTACCGTTTCCGTTCTTTAGTTATTTTTCCCTTGATTTGAAGGAAGGGAAAGGATGTGTTGCAAATGAATAAGTAACATGGAAACTCAGGGCTACATGCAGCAAAAGTGGACAGCTTTGAGCTCCCAGATCCTGGCTGGTGCAGAGGTTCACAGGAGGTGGGTGCAGAGGGAAAACCCACTCCGCTCCTCCAGCGCAGGCTGTCATCCCGGAGCCCCGGGCCTGGCTGCCAAACCATCTGCTTGTAGCAGATGAAAAATTCACACATGTGAAAAGTGGACCTCCAATTCTAGCACCCTCCTTTTATTTCCTATGCAACCCAGAGGCCGTGCTGACCTGAGATTCCACTGGGCCCATCACTACTTTTACAAACTCGCCAAAGGAGGAACATGCACTTGGTTGGCAGGAGAGAGCCTACTGGCTTTACTTTCAAAATTGGCCTTGAAAGATGCCCTTTCATTTCACAGCTTTCCTGTCTCAGCTGTGCTCTGTGAGACTGGTTTTTATCGCATATGCAAACACATCAACACGCAGCTGAACTCGCAGCTCAGAACGGGAGTTTTCTCCTTTACCTTCAACTGAAAAGTCTAAATAAGAATCTCAGAGTAAGCTATGTCTGATTATATGGGACACAATTTCCCTGATTTTCAGTAAAGCCAAGTTCTCTTAGAGTTACATTCCACGGGAACATTGACTGCCGACTGCGCGGTGATTCTCTGCCATTTTCCCTTAGTTGGAAGTTCAAGGACAAATGAGCCCACTTAAATAAATGAATAATTCTGTAGATTTCCTTAGCAGAGCACATACCAAAATCAGTAAGAAACGGAATATTTGATTTCTGATAAATGAGTACCAAATATTAGGCGAAGAATCCCATTTAAAGCTGCTTTTAACTCTGCGCGGCACTACACAAGTTGCCCGCTAGTTCTCTTCTTCTGCATCCTCAGGTGTAAAACACTTAGAAACCAGTCAATCCTGTATAGTTATGTTCCAAAAGAAATAATCATATAGTAGCAAAGATGTACTAGGTTCTTACGGTGCGTCAGGCACTATGTTAATTATTTTGATTGCATTTGCGCATTTAATCCACATAACAACTATAAATTAGATACTATTTTATCCTCATCTTAAAGATAAGAAAACAGAGGATAGACTGATAACATAGATTGTTAGGATTCCACAGCCAGCAAGTGGGTGCCAGCACCAGTGTATGAATGTCTGATTTCAAAGCCCTAAATCACAGTGCTGCCTTACTGAATAAAGGCATTTGATGAACACAGACAGAAGCCACTCTCACAAATAAGGAAAAATCCACTTGACACTATTGCCATCTTCACTGTTCTGCTCTTTGGGACTTGTTCACTCTCTGGCTAAACAGTCTTTTTAAAAGCACTGTTAAAAAGTTATCCACATCTGCCCATTGTCTGCATTATAAACCGCCAGTTTGCAAATGTGGGGAAAATATGTCCAAATACTTCTTTCAGTTATTTGAAAACTAATGGAAATGATAATCTCAATGAGTTCACTAGGTTAACAGAATGCCCCGTTCTAATCACAAGCTCTAGCACGTAATCTAAATGGAAGTTTTCTCTTAGACGTTTGGTGAGTTCAGAAGACGTTGTTTTATAATTTCACCAAAGATCCATGCCGGAATTCTTAAAAATCCTATGACCGAAGCTCATATCTCTACAACCCGGTGGTTATAGCTAAACTACCCCAGTTTCCTTTAGTTTGCTCCTCTGGGCCCCTGTGAGTGGGTCAAGATTACTGATCCACCACAATCACCCCGGTGGCTTCTTCGCATCAACCCCTGGGGCACCAAGCATGCATATGGTTAGAGAAAGACGCGAAATACAGAGTCCACTGAAGCCACTGGGAATGCCAGCAAGACCATGTGTCGCCGTATCTATTTAAACTGCTGTGTACCTGCTACCCATCTGGCACTCGCTAGACACTGGGAGCACAAAACCAAGTCAGACCCAAGCCACGGCCTGAAAGCGTTTCCAGTCTAGATGGAGGGTGAGGCAAGAAAATGGCAGATGTATCGGTTATTCAGAGGTGTGTGCAAGAAGTGCTGCCGGAGCACGGAGAAGGAGCCAGCTCAGTCACACCCCATCAGGTTTCCTCAAGGAACTAAGTTCTAAACACTAGGAGGAAGCAAATAGGAAGTAGAGGGAAGAGGGTGTTATTGGAAAGGGGAAAACAAAAGGGCTCTGGAAAGGTCACCATAGGAAGATGACATGGTTGCAAAGTAAAACTCAACTGTACTTTTTTGTGTAGCTTATGTGCAAGCCACTCTTTATATCAATATTTTGAAGTGACAACGATTGAGATCCCGTTGTGATTCTATATAGGTGTCTGATGCAATTCTCAGTTTTATACTGCAGAAACCAATGCTGGCTCTTTTAATATTAGGTTGGTGGAAAAGTCATTGCAGTTTTGGCCATTACTTTTAATGGCAAAATCAGTCATAGGGATATCATGCTTCCATTGTACCAAGCTTAGTTCCAAGTGCTTTACACGTATTAATTCACCCAAAGCCCAATGAGTAGGTACCATTATTATTCCCATGTTGCAGGTAAGGAAGCTGAGGTCCTGAGAAAATCAGTAGTTTCTCCAAGTTTACCTGGCTAGTGATGGTAACATTGAACTATGAAGCCAAGCCACGTGGTCCACATCTCTGCTCTAAATCACCAGCTACACAGCCTCTCAGGAAAGAGAACACAGTAAAATACACTGAGTAACTTAAGGATCCCAGGGAGGGCTGGAGACCCAGGCTTGAAGCATGCAGCCAGAGCCGCTTCAATAAGGACACCTCTGCAGCCACCACCAAGCACGAACCTGCAGCTGGCACCGCTAGCAAGGTCACATGGGGCACCGCCTGCCGGCTGCCACCTCTGGCCTCCGAATGCCATCATGCTACACCACCACATCCAGGGACTCTGTCTCACAGTCCCCATCATCTTACCTTACTAGCACCAGATTAGAAGTCATAAGAAGGGAATATCCAATGGGTGAAACCCAGGTCTCTGGCCCCTGCCCTCCACGTAAGGAAGGCCAGGAAAGTAACTACACAGCAATTTCAGCATCTTCACAGAGAATGCGGGCGCTGCCTTCCACCAAGGCTCAGGTGGCGGACTAGTGTCGTGCGGCTGCTGGAACTAGCACCGCACAGTGGGCGGATTAAAGCAACAGAAATATGTGCCCTCCCAGCTCTGATGCTAGAAGCGGAAACCCCAGGTGTCAGTAGGATTGTTTCCTTCCCGGACCCTGAGGGTGAAGCAATCCCATGCCTCTCTCCCAGCCTCTGGTGGTGGCTGGCGGTCCCGGGCCTTCCCTCATTTGTAGACACATCACTCCCACCTCTGCCGCTCTCGTCACATGGTATTCTCCCTGTGTCTGTGTCTCTTTTCTTCTTCTTATAAGAACACCGGTCATATGGATTTAGGGCTCACCTATTCCAGTACTGCTGTATCTTAACTCGGTTACAGCCACAGTGACCTGATTTCCAAATAAGGGCGCATTCACAGGTACCAGGGGTTAGGACTTGAACATATCTTTTGGGCAGACACATTTGACGTGTAACAATGGGGAGTGACACAGACACTGAAAAGAGGTTCAGATACTGGGCAGCCAAAAAGAAAAAAAAAAGGACAAATACCCCATGCACCTCAGTCACTATGGCGGCCTTCAATTTCTCTAATAACGAGACAATTTCAAAGCAAAAGTTGGATATGCCAAAAAGCAATAAATGGCATATTAGCTCTCTTAGGGGAACCGACCAGACAGGAATCTGTAGGGGTGAGAAGGCAGTGTTAATTGCAGAGGATGGCTCCTCCCTCTGAAACTACGGCCATCAGACAGATAAGGCCAGGCAATAGTCCTGCTACCCCTACTGCCCACAGGCATCTGCCAAATCTCTCTCTTTTATCTTCAAAAAGAGAAAACTTGGCCTGGAGGGGCCATCACGGATTAAAGTAGAAAGATAAATGGAGACTTTGACTGTGTGTATGAGTTACCTAAGCCATAATTTTTCAGCGGGATAGGTAT
This sequence comes from Macaca fascicularis, assembly GCF_037993035.2. Classification (NCBI taxonomy): domain Eukaryota; kingdom Metazoa; phylum Chordata; class Mammalia; order Primates; family Cercopithecidae; genus Macaca; species Macaca fascicularis. The sequence continues at coordinate 188,705,442 of NC_088379.1, read as the reverse complement.
ATGACAGATGTTTGAAATATACATTATTTACATAGCTGGCCTAGTCTTTTGTGCTGCTACTTGCAGAGTTCTCTTTTCAGATCTGACTATAGATATCAAAAACATATCCCTTCTATCAACAATGCAGTGGCTTCTGAATAAATGAGAACACTAATAAAACAAATCCAAGAATTCAAGGGCACTTTACTTTTAGGAATAGGAAAGCAGACAATCTCCAAGCAATCCTAGCCTCGAGTTTCCAGGCTTCAGAAACTCAAGGAGAACTCTGAGTTAACAGAATCCAACTGAACCTCTTTCTGCTGGAAATAAAAATCGGTCATCTGCTCCCCTCCAAGAAGGGGAACAGAAAGCACAGACAGCCAAGCTATTCTCATGTTCACAACGAACACTGCCGCACACATGACCTCCAACCTATATGCCTTTATTGTTCACCTGTATACCTGAAAGCCCTCTGTGGTTGGAATATCAAACCACTAGCCCAAAATGGAACTCATTCTCCACTCACTGTCTGCAGGTTCCTGGTCGTTTACTGTATTCTTCCAACAACAACAAAATCTGTTGCACCTTTTTTATTTTTATTTTTATTTTTGAGACAGGGTCTCCTTCTGTCACCCAGGCTGGAGTGTAGTGGCACAATCTCGGCTCACTGTGGCCTCAACCTCCCCAGGCTCAGGTGATCCTCCCGCTCAGCCTCTCGAGTAGCTGGGACTACAGGCACATGCCATCAAGTGTGGCTAATTTTTGTATCTTTTGTAGACGGGGTTTCGCCATGTTCACCTTTATTTTTCTTTCACCTCTTAAACCCAACCACGTACAAAGAACAGCCAGTTCCTTTGTTCTCCCAGATTCTCCCTTTCCTCTTCGTAACCCTTTCCACCTTCTGCCATCCCTCCTCCCTTGGCCTACTCAGGTTTTCCACTATATGGTGTGAGTACCACTCGGGCACATGGGTTCATTTCGGGTAGTATCTAGTTGAATATTTTTTACTGAAATAATTAAACGTCCATTTTAATAGGGATTAGGAAAAAATATAATTATCAAGGGAAACCCATAATTTCACAGGAAATGCAAAATTTTCTCTTTAATTCACTTAAATACAAAAGTAGATCAAGTTAAAGAGAAGTATTAAATAGGTAGCAATGTAGGTGGTATGCAGACATATTTTTAACATCTTGAGGGTGGTGTGCTAATAATGCCTAGCAGTGCTGGGACACACAGTTTTTTTGTTTGTTTGTTTTGCTTCCCCCACCCCACTGACAAAGTCTTGCTCTGTCACCCAGGCTGGAGTACAGTGATGCGATCTCGGCTTACTGCAACCTCCACCTCCAGGGTTCAAGGGATTATCCTGCCTCAGCCTCCCGAGTAGCTGGGATTACAGGCACACACCACCACCACACCCAGCTAATTTTTGTATTCTTAGTACAGACGGGGTTTCACTGTGTTAGCCAGGCTGGTCTCGAACTCATGACCCTATGATCCGCCTGCCTTGGCCTCCCAAAGTGCTGGGATTATAGGCGCGCGTGAACCACTGCGCCTGGCCCAGGACACACTGTTCTGTGGTCGTTGGCTTACTGCTTGATCACCACATCAACCCCCAAACACCTCCCCTCTGGTCTCCCCGGCTGTAAACATTCAAAACATGCATCTACCCAGGAAGCCACTCTCTGACACCTCTTTAAAAAGGTTCCTTTCGTCATTTCTCTCCCCAAATCACAAATGTGTTACCTACCCCACAAACTCTGAATCCACCCAAATTTCAAGATCCCACACATTATTTCTAATAACATCCCAGAGTTACAGTAAGACAAATTTCACACATCCATTTTCATTTCCAGCTTCATGCCTTAGTTTGTATTGCTTCCTCAACCTCCCCCAAATCCTTCTCCTTCTCCATCTCTTCAAATCAACCCACTTCTTCAAGACCCAAGTAAGTCCTCCCTCCAGGCAGCCTTTTCTAAGCAACATCCTTCTGTTCTCGGAACTCCAGTTCCACTTGTAGCAACCACATCAACCAACTCAACTTGACTCTTGATTGTATCCTATTATTTAGTACTTTCTAATCATCCACTCATAGCTTGCTGGTCCTGGTTCTACCAATCACAATGGAAGATCTTTTCAAAAGTAGGATCTTAGAATACATACTTGTAACTTCCGCAGTTACAAGAAGGTGACTCATATTAGGACTTCAAGACTTCATTCAACTTTCTAAGAAGTCATATTTTAGTCACTCATCCCATACACATTTTCTGTGTGCCTGATACATGCCAAGCTCTGTGGTTGCTGGCAAAATAGAGATGTGAATAAGGCAGGTACTATCAGTGAGGATTTCACCACCCAGACTGGAGACGCACATGGATTGTAAACTCGTGGTGCGGCACAATGTGACCGTGTTGCTGTAACACAAGTACAAAACAACCATCATGGGAGCAATTCACTCTGGAAAGGATCTGAGAGACGATGCAAGAGAAGGGGGCATAGGAGCTGGTTCTGGAAGGCTAAAGAGGATTCTATCAGAACTGCAAGGATGGAGGACGCCTTCTGGGCAAAGTCACATAAACTACAACAGGTACACAAGGTGACAGGCACTGCCGCAGGTAAAGAGCTCCCAGAGCCCAGAGCGCAGGGTGAGGTGAACAGGGGGGAAAGAGAAGAAGAGGTGGAAAAAGTGGGGGAGGTTATACTGTGATGTGCCCTGGTCTACGATTTCATCCACAGGCGTGATGGATGGGAACACTGGGAAGGGAAGCAACACGAGCAATTTTGCTTTAGGAGAGATTTTAAAATAACAAAACCAAAACAAAACCATCAAAGCCCTCGGGGGACATCAGGAGGATGGAAGGAACTGGAAGAGAGGTATGTTTGGAAGATGGTATAATAGAACAGAAAAAGAGTTCAGCAAGAGAGATGGAAGAGGAAGAGACAGGTTTTAGAAATATTTAAGTGGGAGGAACAAATAGAATTTTCTGATTGACTGGTTGCGCATTATGATGTTAAAAAAGACCAGCCCTTTCCTACTTCAGGAAAAGTTTCCTCCCTACTTAAAAAATCACCCATGTCCTTTCTTTCTTGTGTTACTGTGGATAAGGTCAATTTGGAGTAGACTGTATCTATACTCTCACCAACTAGAAGAACCTCTACTTTATACCTTATAGATTAGGCATCACACACTATAACTGATTTACAAAAGCATGTCCTAAATTCAAAAGTTAGCACAGTACCCACTGGCAAGGGTCCAAGCAGATTGTGCTTTTAGTTATAACCTGCATTCAGCCTAAGCAATCGTGTACCAAAGAGTATACCATTGTCTGAATTGTCCTAAGTCTCCGGGGGGTAGGGAATTTAAGGCCAGAATTGCTCTGGAGGTGCAGAAGTGCTAAGGTTTTTATACAATATACTCATATTCCTTTCTTTCAAATAAAAACATTGGAAAGAATGTAAAAGATATTGAAATACCAAGAGAGGTGACCTTTTGTAAGCCCACTCACGTTCTCCTGGGAAATAAAGAATAAAGTCATTCACCACCAAGTGTAATATTCCTCACTTCCACTCGCCTGATGAAAGGAGTCAACATAGGTAGTTTCAAATTAAAACACAGTTGGAGCGGCTAGGCTGAAAATGGATCTCCGCAAAGAAGGAATGGGACGTGACGGGATGCTGTTTATTAAAACTTGCATATGATTACAACTTACCAGGTCTTAATTTACTTCCTCCTCCCTCATTACTCTGGTCACCAGGGCGAGTCCTAAAATGCATACATTTCATGTAACATTTCAGGATGATGGGAAATAGGATTGTACGGCAAAATGAGCACTATTCCCACATGCGGGAGGCACCTGACTCCAAAAAGTGGAAGAGGGCCGAGCTTTTGTGTAACGATTCATGTGTAAGTGCTCAGAAGTCTTGCACTTGCTCATTACAGAGCCACTGCGGAGCCGAATTCTGTAATGGCAGCACGGAAGTGGAGGACTCCTACAGATGGAGGGAGGGGATGGAGGGAGGTCATATTACTCGCCAGGGACACAGCTGGTTTGTGGCAGGCCCAGATTAGAACCTCCAGTGTCCATCCTCCACTCCCAGAAAACCCTCATGTCTCTTAAAATAACAGAGCATAAGGAACTGGAACACACAGTCAAATGTGCCCCAGAATTAGTTTCTATAAACCAAAAACTAATAAACTAATGAAGGTGATGAGCTGGCCATTCTTCCCCAGCAGACAGAACTGCTTTCCAATTTCTTGCAATGTCAGTTTAGGGCTTTTGTTTTGTCTTTCTTTTCAAAGCCTTTAAAATCACAGTATTCAAAACGCACACTTTACTCCTTAAAGATGTTATCAAAACGATAAGCATCAGACTAAAATGGGTCAGGACTTCACTTTCTCATTCATAAACAAAGCTTTTAAGGATCGTGTGCTGTAGAACCTGTATAGTGAAAAAATTACTTTCCATGCTTGATCAATAAGAATGTCCCCCAAAGCTTTGACGGTATTATATATGGAATATAAAGAGGTGCCCATCCCCAGGGCTGGGGGAAGGGGTAGTGAAGGAAACGAAAAGTTAGCAGCATCATTCTTGTGAAGAGATTACAGTTCACATAATTCTAACAGAGAAAGCTCTAACAACTTCATCAACCACAGGTTTGGGGCCTTGAAAATCATTGCACAGAGACAACTGAAAATGTTTTCATACATAAAGTACTAAGTGTTCGTTATACAGATTTGCTCCTCTGTGAGGAGTTTCACTTTTATCTCTAGTTCATGAATATCGTAACTTCTAGTTTTAGAAAATGCACAAGAATCATCCCACATCCATTTGGTCCAACCCCTTTTCTTCTTAAGATAATGCCATGCACTTTTTATTATTCATCTTGATTTGAACAAAAGACAAGATCTTCCCCTTTCTGCCCAGAAACCACCACTGGGAAATTAATATTCAAGATGAACAATGAAGTCATCTCATGGCCTGTGAACTTACTGGTTGCTAGGAAGCTCATGAATTCTTAGGATTTCTTCAGATTTGGTAGCATGAGTTGGGAGCTTAAACAGTCCCATAAGGCATAGTCTTCGAGACTTAAAGTTTCAGAATTCCCTAACTGTCCTTTTGCAAGACCTCTCTAGTTTATAGGTGCCCGCTCTAACCTCTTGAGCTTAAGTGTAGTTTTTCCTGAAGGTATTGGAAAGGCCAAGGCTAAATGTCAAGCCTATTGCTATATATCACATTTCACACTGGTAATTACTTATTCGTGGAGCAAAGGCTGTTTGAAATAGTGCTGTCTCATTAGAAAGCTATTACAGAAGCCTATAATTTTGCTTGAAGCACCTACTGCGTGATATGGGACGCTAGACCAAAAGGAAAATTATTAATATCTATTTCTTGAAATTCCCAAGGCTCTCTCATGTCCTGAAGCTTAAAACTAAGTGATTGTTTCCCACAATTTTCAGGAATATTTGTTGAGGGAGGGGGTCTAAAAATAGTCTCTTAACTGAAGTTATTTTAAGTCATTTAGTACATTTCTGAAAGGCTTATCTTGTCCTTAGAACCCAAGTAATTTCCCCACAACAAAAACCTTTTTACTAAAAATCAAGTATGAGGATACCAGTAGTAATTAAACCAAATGGCTGGACAAACAGAAAGTAGAAATATGAAAGGCCTCATGTGTTTCTAAGAGGTTTCATTTTCTACTCAATATTTTATGTGACAAAGGTTCCGTTTGTATCCAAAGTCACTAACTTGATAAAAGTGGATCTCCTTTACATTTCCTAAAAGGACGAGAATGTCTTATAAATCATTTCCAAGTGTTTCAATATATCATCTATTTCTATCAACACCCACATTTTGAAAGGAGCCATATTTGTAAAGGAAATACATGAAGATACACATCCTTCCCAACCCAACCCCCAAAAGAGTTGCACATGAGAAAGACTCCACCTACTCTCCCAGTGTTCATTGTAGGTGTTTGTCTTCATGTTTACTATTTCCTCCCATAGCAGCAACACCTGCTTCTTATTCCACGTATCAACTAATATTTAAAATAAAGAATAAACGACAAGCCTCCCTCCCTGGGCAAGAACCATATTATATCCAACCGTACAACCCCATGAGAATCCAGCAAGGCACTGTGCTCTTCGGGGGCACTCTAGAAAAGTGCTGAATGAATGATGGAACTTTTCTTCCATCTTTTGGTCTTCAGATTTCTCAGCAGTAACCTAACATTGAATCTGAACAGAAAACTGCCAACCTGAAACAGGTTATCCTTCATTATCACCATAGGACCATCTTACCATTTGCGGATCAAGAAATGAAATAAGGGAATCAAATACAATTAAAAGCTTCTTCCTCAAGCCCTCAAAAATGCCTCACAGCACCTGCAATAGCAGACAAGTTCTTTTGCAAAGAATGAAAATGTGATAACGAGGTAATGCCAAGATAGATTAAAAAAAAAGAAAAAAAAAACTGGCTCCCTGGAAATGTGCCTGAATCATGAAACACAGTGTTGCAGGTTTGTTGAAGAAATGATGGCCACCAGCCCTCCTATAGCTTCACACTTGGTGTCAGGACAGGTTCTTTAGGAGGCATAAGGGGAACTGTGAAGTGTGGAATGAAGACATTCAAACCCTAAGTACATGAAACCCAGGATTATCTGAACACTCAGGGGCAGACATGGGTTTATGTACATACGTGTTTTGAGGTTAGGTTTGGATTTAGGTGTGTTTCAAAATTTACTGCCACAAGTCTGAGGAATATAGCAACCACAGCAGCGACTGAAATGACTGAAGCAGAAACTGTAGTTGTCACTTTCTTTACGAATTTGGCTTTTCACGAAAGGGAAAATCAAGGAGCTTTATTGCCAAAATAGTACAACATCCTTATGTCGCCTGATTTTGCAATAAAAAAGATGGTTCTTTTATTTAGGCTTTACGTTCGTGGAAATGCGGTCACAAGGCATTTTTGAAGCATGAGATGCTGACCCCAGTTAAAAAGGACTTGCTGTTTTAGGAGAAAGAGAGTAAAGCTAGACTCTAAGTACCAACCACAAGCTTAAAATGATCTTCCCAGTTAAGACAGGGCTCAGAGTGATTTGGTACAGTATGCGGTTTGAAAGAAAATCTCGGTTCTTCCATTACAGTGTGCTCAGAAGAAAATCAAAATTTTTCTCTGAATGAAAAATAAATAAAAACCGATGCCTTACACATCATTACATACAAGTGGTTAACGAGAAGTAAGGAGAAGGCAACGGAAGCTTTCCAGGCTTTTCCTCCTTCAGCATTTCCCTCAAGAATTTCATCCCTGGGTTCCCAAATCAAACCAAAGCCATTCCGTTGTATTTCCAAAAAAAGAACTGGCTCCTTCAGGAAGGCTTTTCACAGCACTGCATTTTAAGCGGAAATCTTTTCTGAAGCCTCCCTTTTCCATTTACCGTTTTGTTTGTCCTTCCTGTCTGACACGCAAATACATGATACAGCCTCCATTCTTTCCATACAGCCTAATTCAAAGCAATGTATGTTAAATCCACACAGAATCATGTGAGCATTCAATCCGCATCCACACCATTACCCCCACAGAACGCATTCAGTGAGCTCCAACACAGTTCTCTGCGTGCAAATCAGACGAGCCTGGGATGTCTGCAGGACTCTCCCCTGACTCAGCCCATCCAGAGCTGCGCATGGAACCTGTTCCTTTTGGAGAACAGGGGGCTGCTGGAAATACCCACTCAGATAACCGGCCACCACGCAGGAGCCAGCAAGCCTGGCACTGCAGGCAACCCTGGGCGCAGGATCCTCCACAAAGCTCGAGGAGGCTGCAGCGCGGGGGCTTGCAGTCATTTATCTCCCTGCAGCCAAAACGCCCGGCTCGTCCCCCCTCCCTCGTTTTACCTAACTAATAGCTCTCCAACCCCATATTGAGAGGGCCTGCTGTGGATCTTGCGGAGGTACAAAATGGTGGATGGGAGCTAATTTTTTCCTGCTTTCCCCATAACTTATCGCATCCATCACTGCCCGTCCTCTCCTCCAAGCACCCGGGCCGCGGGATACCGAGCACATCCCGCGGCCCCGGCGCGGGGGCAGAAACGCGGTCACCAACCAACCTGATGTCATGTAGCCCCGCGAAGCCTGGGGCGCGAAGGCCGCGGGGAAGCGCTTGTGCAGGCGGTAGTCCTTCTCGCTGCGGGACCTCATGCGGTCCGAGGCCCGGTCCGAGAAATCCGAGCTAGGCCAGGCTCGCCGCAAGGTTGTGCTCCGGGTCTTCTTCATGGTGGGGAGGGCGACCTGCCGCCCCGATCCTCGGGGCCTCAGCGCCGGGGCGCACCGCGCTCCTTCATCCGTCTACGGCGGGCACGACCCGGGCGGACTCTGCGCACATTTTCCCAGCCCCTCCTCGTCGGCGTCTACACCGCCAGCGGCGGGTCCGGCCCTCCCCACGCCCCCCCACACCCCCACGGCGAAGGCTCCGATTTTACACACGTCCCACAATGCATTACACTTCATTTGCAATCCGCCCGGCTTATAGCTTCCAGATTCCTGGGGGGAAAGGCACGTTAGGAGGCTCCCCGGCCTGGAGGAGGCGGGGAGGGGGCGGGCGGGGTGGGGGCGCCGAGACTTGCAGCGTGAAGGCAATGGGAGCGCAGACAATGGCCCGATTCAGCGCAGGAGTGCTTGGCCAACTGGGAGCCACGGCACAAAAGACCCAAACAAATGAGGCAGCCGAGGCCTCCGGGGCTGACCCGGGATCGGGCGTGCGGGAGTCCGGAGGGGCGGCGGCAGACCCTCCGCGCCGGGCGGCTCAGCGCGAGGCGTGGGGATGACAGTGTCCGAGTCGTGTCCCCGCGGGCCTATCAGCCGCACGGCCCGCAGTCCCTGGCGCTGGCTGGCTCTGCCTCCGCTGCAGTCCCCGGGAGGCAGTCTTCATCACAGAGGCTCGAGCCGGGGGCGCGTGTGCACAGGATCCGAGCAGGCTCTGCAGACAGCAGCTGCGGCGGGCGGGCTCCTGCGGAATCCAGGAAGAGCCCGCGTCGTCCCCGCGACTGCAGCGCCTCGTCAATCTTCCCCTTGCCGAGGTTCCGGGCGCTGTGCGTGCGTGCGCGCGGGTGGGTGGCTGGGTGGGGGCGCCGACACGCATGTGCCCCCTACACATGCATGCTCCTACTTACTGGCCGAGGCGGCGACGGAGCCATGGCTGCCAAGGACGCCGAGCCTGCGATCGACCCCCGCGCGGTGGCAGAGCTGCTCCGGCGCGAGCGCGCGGAACGGCTATTGAAGGGCAGGAAGCAGGACAGCCGCCCAGTCTCATGCTAATCACCAGGCTGCCTTAAGTTAGAGCGTGGTTCCCATCAGGCTTCTCATTTTCATGTAAAACACCCGGCGGCGGCGCAGGGACCTTGGCTGCTGCCCCAGGCTGGAGCCAGCGCTTGGATATTTACATATTTTTAGGATGGTCCCTCCCCCTCGGAGAGAAACAGCGAGCCAGCCTTCGTGGGAACGGGGAGATCTGCGGTGCCCTGCCTGGCCCACCTGCGCCAACCCCAACGGAAGCTAAAGCCAGAGGGAGGGGGCGCCACGGCGAGCTCCCCCACAACCGCACTCGCCGGGGCGCCAGGTCCACGCAGCCTGGAAGACGCAATGCAAGTGGCCTGCAGCGTTTCCTTTCTCCCTCTGGAGTCCCGGTGTAAGTCACCGCCAGCCGGCTACACTGCATTCAGGTCCACAGCTCTTTAGATGGCACGGCTCTGCACAGCTGTTTCTGGTCCAACAACCAATCGCTAAAGGACAACAACGCGCGCGGCGCGCGAGGGGAGGAGCGGCCAATGCGCCGCCCGGGCCGGGGCGATGGGCCCGGGACGCGGGCCCGGGACCCGGAGGTCACGCCGAGTTAAAGGCGCCCAGCCACGTTGCTGCTAACCCCGACCATGCTCTGCCACTGCCGTTCATTCAAAAACGGTTATCTCCTCGATTTGGGTTTCCAAAAATGCTTTGGTACAGTAAACAACGACAAAAATAAGCCTGATTTCCTTTTTCAGTGCTGCATTTTATTTGACTTGTTGATGCATTTTTTCATCTGTGACAATGCAACGTTCAAAATCATATTTATGCTGTTGTTTCATATTCACAGGTGCCAAGACGCAGAGACAGGGATGTTAAATCTTTATGGGGATATGCTTTTAACAGGCTGATATCGCAAAAACAAGCCAGTGGATTCTAGCTGCTTAGGATTCAGGAACTTCTAACACAATCCGTGCTATTCCAAGGCTTGAATTCTTTGAGGTGGGTAGCAAGGATCTTGAAGAACCAGGTAGAGCAGGATGGCGTTAAGCCACAGGCATTATAAAATCTAGAATTAGAGCTCCCCTCATTCAGATCTCAAGACCACCTTCTATAACCTGTGGCCACTGTACTACCTCTTGGGATACCCAGGATAAATAAAGAAGTAATCAGTAAGTAGCCTACGGAATTTATATTTACAAAATCAAAATGTATTACTAGGCGGGGCGCAGTGGCTCACGCCTGTAATCCCAGCACTTTGGGAGGCCGAGGCGGGTGGATCACGAGGTCAGGAGATCGAGACCATCCTGGCTAACACGGTGAAACCCCGTCTCTACTAAATATACAAAAAATTAGCCGGGCGTAGTGGCGGGCGCCTGTAGTCCCAGCTACTCGGGAGGCTGAGGCAGGAGAATGGCGGGAACCCGGGAGGCGGAGCTTGCAGTGAGCCGAGATCGCGCCACTGCACTCCAGCCTGGGCGACAGAGCAAGACTCTGTCCCCCCCCCCCCAAAAAAAATAAATGGATTACTGTCAACCAATTCACTAATGTTCTGTGTTTTTTTGTTTTTAATTAGGAAAGGATAGTCCCCCAAAAGGCATTTTTAGTTCAATGTCTTCCTGTAAGAGAACTGCTAAGAACAGAAAGATTACAGATTTAGAAATTATAGAAAGCTAGCTGGATAAAGCAGGGATCCCCAATTCCCAGGCCATGGACTGCTTGGATATTTACCTACCCCACGGATATTTATGGACCCCATGCAGCTTCTAGTCCCTGGTCCCTTAGGAACCAGGCAGCACAGCAGGAGGTGGGCAGTGAAGCTTCATCTGTATTTACAACAGTTCTCCATTGCTTGCTGGCATTACCTCCTGAGCTCAGCCTCCTGTCAGATCAGCAGCCACATTAGATTCTCATAGGAGCGCGAACCCTATTGTGAACCACGCTTGGAGGGATCTGGGTTGCATGCTCCTTATGAGAATCTAATGCCTGATGATCTGTCACTGTCTCCCATCACCTCCAGATGGGACTGCCTAGTTGCAGAAAAACAAGCTCAGGGCTCCCACTGATTCCACATGATGGTGAATTGTATACTTATTTCATTATCTATTACAATCTAATAATAAAAGAAATAAAGTGCATAGTAAATGTAATACATTCGAATCATCCCAAAACCTTCTACCCTCCAACCCTACCCCCACCCCGGTCCAAGGAACAACTGTCTTCCACGAAACTGGTGCCCAATGTGAAAAAGGTTGGGGACCGCTGGTGTAAAGGATCATAAAGGTAATAATAAATTGTAGTAATGAATGTAGGATAACTGACATTGAGATATCTCAATTCAACAATTACTCAGTACCTCCCAAGAGCCAAAAGCGGTTATATGAATGATTATAATAGCTATGACTTAAGGCTAATGGTGACTGCTGTGGCAACTGTGATAGTCATTCATTCAGCAAACAATGACTGACTGTCTAGAATATGTGAGCCCTGCGATGGGTGCTAGGCAAACAGAGCACCACACATGACCCTGCAGCAAACCATCTAGTAGGGAAGAGAAACAGTAGGCAAATAAACGCAGAAATTGTGCTAAGTTCTATGAAGAACAATAACCTCTCTAAGAAATGACAGTTGAGCTGAGACCTACAGTATGAGGAGCCACTCAAGCAGAGTGGGGGAGACGGGGTTACAGAAAGGGGGAGCAGTCTGTGTAAAGGCCCTGGGGTAGAAGGGATCTTGACTTCTGTTGGAGGAAGTGGAAAAAGGCCACTGTGGCTGAAATTGGAGCATAGTAAGAGGGAGGTTTGTGATGAGGTCATGGAAGGATGCAGAGCCAGATCATGCCGGGACTTGCAGCCCATGGTAAAGGTTTTATATTCTATTCCAAGTGCAGTGTGAACCGCTGAAGGGTTTGGATAAAAGAAACAATGATATTTTTAGAATTTCTATACAGAAGAATAGGGAATCTGTTTGAAGGGAGAGATTGGCTAAGAATTTTCTGGAAGTAAGTTTGAATTGCACTTGATTAAACTGAGAAAATATTAATTGTTCATATAAAAGAAGGGAGGTGAGTTGATGGACATTTGGGGAGAAGAGCTACAGCTCCACTCAGCCACCTCCAAATGCAGACCTTGCAGAGGGGTGACATGATACAGTGTTTGTGGCCAACTAGCCTGATGTAGAAGAATTAGGGGGTACATAGGCTGAGTTAGCTGAATCGGATCAGATGGCAAAGTAGGTATAGGTGGTGAAGTAATTTATCCATCCAAATTGGGGACAATGCTGAATAACGCTATGAAGGGAAGGCTTAAATCTAGCAAACAGCATATTGTGAAACCAGTCCAATCTGAAGAAAATGGAGGTCCCTGTTACTATAGCCACTATTAAAATCAGACTCAGTCTGTCCATCTGTGTTATGGAAAGAGTCACTCTGGTCAGTTTCAGATCTCTAAACCGACCTCAGACAATCATGGATCTGGGTCATGAGTTGTCCATCAAGCAAGCTCAGTTTTGTAACCCAGTATTCAATATTAGGAAAGTTAGAATTAAATGATAAAGCAAATTGATTTTATAGCATTAGTATTCTTTAATCAGGCTTTTAAAATGTGTATATTTGGTATTTTCATATCAGACAGATTAGAGACACTAATTAGACAGATTTGCTTTGTGACTCTAATTCAAATGTATAATTGATTTTAGACTTGTAATCTTAAATTGAAAGGTATACAAATTTTGACTTGAAATCCTTTTCATTTAAAACTTTAGTTTATTAGCTTTGCTATAGTTGAATGAAATGAGAGTTAGAAGAATGTAAACTCCACGAGGATGAGCGACATTTTCTGTCTTATTCATTGTTGCTCATTGTTCTGTTTTGTTCAGAACTATATCCCCAATGGCTAGCAATGGTTGGCACATATTTGATGACTACTGAAGACCCAGTAGAGTACTGGGGAAAATTTGGGTTGAAGCCTTCCTAGTCAGATATATTAAGCACTTTTTAAAAATCAAGTATACCAAGTGTATGACATCAGAGACACAAGCCACAAAAGAAAAAAAACAGAAAAATTGACTTAATGAAATTTTTAAAATGTGTGCATCCGAAGACAGTCAACAGAGAAAAGACAATCCACAGAATGGGAGAAAATATTTACAAATCATATATCTGATAAGGGACTGATATCCAGAGTATGTAGAGAACTCCTAAATCTCAACAACAAAAAAACAAACAACTAGATTCAAAAATGGACAAAGGACTTGAATAGAGATTTCTGTGAAGAACATATCCAAATGAGCAGTAAGCATATGAAAAGATAATCAGTATCAGTAATCATTAGAGAAACGCAAATCAAAACTACAATGAGATACCAACTCACACCCATTAGCATGGCTACTATCAAAAAAAAAAAAAAAAAACCCCAAAACCCAGAAAATAACAAACGTTGGCAATTATGTGGAGAAACTGGAACCCTTGTGCACTGTTGGTAGGCAAGCAAAACGGTACAGCCACTGTGGAAAACAGTATGGCAACTCCTCAAAAACTTAAAAATAGAATTACCATATGATCCAGCAATTCCACTTCTAGATACACCTGCAAATTGAAAGCAGGGACTCGAAGAGATATCTGGACCCTCCCTATATTCATAGCAACATTATTCACAATAGTTAAAACATGGGTGCAACCCAAGTACCCAAAGAGGGATGAGTGGATAAGCAAAATGCAATATATACATATAATGGAATCTATTCAGCATTCTAAAGAAAGGAAATCCTGTCCAATGCTACAACAGGATGAACCTTGAAAACAGAATGCTAAGTGAAAGAAGTCAGTCACAGAAAGAAAAATAATGCATAATTCCACTTATATAAAGTACTTAGAATAGTCAAAATCATAATGACACAAAGGAGAATGGTGGTTGCCAGGGGCTGGAGGAAAGGTGAAAAGAGGGGTCGTTGTTTGAGTTGTTGTTTAATTGGTAGAGAGTTTCCATTTTACAAAAGGAAAAGAATTATGGAGATAGATGGTAGTAATGGATGCATAACGTTATGTATATATTTAACTTAACTGGACTATACACTTAAAAATGATTAAGATGGTAAATTTCATGTTATGTGTATTTTAACTCAACAAAAATAGTAATACATTTTAAAAATTAAATAAACCAAATTTATAGATGCAATTTAAATGTTTAAGGGAATGTATTTAAAGATGTTTCTAAGTAGGGCTAATTGTTAAGAAAAGGGGATTTAGTGTTCCATTCGAGTTGATCAAATGTTTTTCAGAGGCCCCAAGAGTTACGGTTTTTATTTTTTACTTAAAAATGCAAAATTTACAAATAGAATAAATTGAATCTGAAACCTTAAGGAAATTTTGATTTTTCAATTTGCATCTCTAGTAAAGGAAAACTTGAAGTTTGAATTTTTAAACTTGTATCTCCAGTATATGGAACATTCATTAAAAACCTAAGCATCTGAACACAATCTTTCCTGTGGGTTGGAATCAACTTCTTCCAAACTCCTGTTAATGTTGATATTCTGACCTCCTCCCATGGATCACAAATGTTCTTAATGGCATCTAGAATGGTGAATCCTTTCCAGAAAGTTTCCAATTTATTGTACCGAGATCCATCAGAGGAATCATGATCTATGGCAGCTACAGCCACATGAAAAGTATTTATTTCTTAAATAATAAGACTTGAAAATCAAAATTACTCCTTAATCCATGGGCTACTGCAAAATGAACATTGTGTTATCAGGCATGAAAACAGCATTAATCTCCCTTAACATCTCCATCAGAGCTCTTCAGTGACCATTGTCACTGAAGTATATTGTCAATAAGCAGTAATACTTTAAAAGAAATCTTTTTTTCTGAGCAGCAGGTCTCAACAGTGGGCTTAAAATATTCAGTAAACCATGTTGTAACCAGACGTGCTGTCATCCAGGCTTTGTTGTTCCATTTATAGAGCACAAGCAGAGCAGATTTAGCATTGTTCTTAAAGGTCTTCAGTTTTTTGGTATAGTAAATGAGCATCGGCTTCAACTTAAAGTCACCAGCTCCATGACCCCTAGTAAGAGAGTTAGCCTGTCCTTTGAAGGTCGTATCATTGAAGGCAGACATTGACATCTCCTCTCGAAGTCTAAGATGGCCAATCTCTCCAAAAGAAGACTGTCTGTCTACATTGAAAATACATCGTTTAGTGTGGTCACCTTCGCCAATGATCTGTGCTAGATCTTCTAGATAACTTACTGCAACTTCTCCATCAGCACTTCACCTTGCACTTCTATGTTATGGAGACAGCTCTTTTCCTTAAACCTCATGAGCCAACCTCTGCTAGCTTCAAACTTTCCTTCTGCAGTTTCCTCATTTCTCTCAGCCTTCAGAAAATTGAAGCTAGTTAGGGTCTTGCCCTGGATTAGACTTTGGCTAACCTAGGGAATGTTGTAGCTGGCGTGGTCTTCTGTCCAGACCACTCAAATTTTCTTCCTACCAGCAATAAGTCTGTTTTGCTTTCTTATCATTCATGTGTTCATTGGAGTAGCATTTCTAATTTCCTACAACTTTTCGTGGCATTCATAACTTGGCTGACTTTGGCGCAAGAGACCTAGCTTTTGGCCTGTCTCAGCTTTGGACATGCCTTCCTCATGAAGCCTAATCATTTCTAGCTTTTGGTTTAAAGTAAGAGACATGCAACTCTTCTTTCACTTGAACATGTAGAGGCCATTGCAGGGTTATTAACTGGCCTAGTTTCAATACTGTTGTGTCTCAGGAAATAGGGGAGCCAGAGCAGAGGGAGAGAGAGGGGGGAATGGCCAGTCATTGGAACAGTCAGATCGCACACAACGTTTATGGATCAAGTTTGCCATCTTATATGGGCACATTTTGTGGAGCCCCAAAAGAATTACAATAATACCATCAAAGATCAA
This sequence comes from Macaca fascicularis, assembly GCF_037993035.2. Taxonomy (NCBI): domain Eukaryota; kingdom Metazoa; phylum Chordata; class Mammalia; order Primates; family Cercopithecidae; genus Macaca; species Macaca fascicularis. The sequence continues at coordinate 188,689,271 of NC_088379.1, read as the reverse complement.
TGATTACAAATGACCATAATACATATAACACAAATGAACAAGTTTGAAATATTAAGAGAACTGCCACAATGTGACACAGAGACGTAATGTGAGTAAATGCTGTTGCAAAAATGGTGCCCGTAGACTTACTCACCACCAGATTGACATAAAACTTCAGTTTGTAAAAAATGCAACATCTGCAAAGTGGAATGAAGCAAAGAGCAATGAAACAAGGTGTGCCCATAAACACATTTTTCTTCTTGCTAATGTAGTTAACGATCTCACCACTGCCAAATCCACTCAGGACGTTGGTCCTTATTTGGTTTCATGCTTGCCACTGTTGCCCACTCTCTCCCCTTAAAACTCTTCCCTCCCTGTCATTTTCATTGTCACTGTCTACAGGCTCTCCTTATCCATGGCACCTCTGCCCATTCAGTACTGGGTGTTCTCTGGATTCCACCCAATCACCCTTCTTGGCATTCAGAATTTCATCAGCTGAGTTCCTTCCAAAACATTCACTGCTTTATTTCAGCACTTGCAAGTGAATGATTTCCAGATACCTCTCACCAACCCAGGCCTCTCTCCTGGATCTCCAAATTCTTACTTCCTACTGTTAACTGAATCTCCTTTCTGAATGCTCCATGGACAATCAAACTCAAGCTGTTCATTACACAAAATGTATCATCCTTATGCCCAGTCTCCCAACCTCGGGGTCTTAGCATACATTTCCAGTCATGGCAAATGGGAGTCCCACTGTCCAGTCTCCCAGGGCAAGAACCTGGGAGTCATGCCCAACCACCTCCTCTCACTGGTCTCCCCAGTTCAGCCCACACACATCGCTACACACCGTCCACTGCTATACTGTGTTTCCACGGCCTTCCCATCTCCTGAAGGCCCGAGCCAAGGCACCGGGGAAGGAGAGGGACGGCAGAAACAGAGAATCAGTGTCATCTGCAAAAGATACAGAAAATGTGACATTAAAAAATCCAATGAAATGAGACTATGCTACAAATTTAAATATTAAAAATCAAAATAAGATATATGACAAAATATATGAAATCCTATGCCTAATATATTTGTTAAAATGCTTACTTCAAAATAAGCTTTTCAATTAAAAAATGGAACATGATAATCAGCAATTTGTTTCAATATTAAATAGTTTAAGGCAAAAATCAGACTGCATAATAATAAGATTATATGTTTCACTTTTTATGTTAACTAGCATGGAGAAGCCCCAATGTGAATGCAGTTGGAAATCATGAAAAATATTTAAGGATCTTTTCTGATAAGGTTGGACACTGACACTGAGCCAGCTGACTTCTGTTCAATAAACCGTATTACTTGAAACGAACCTCAGGATCTGTTTTCATTCTGCATATGCTGTGTATTTAGTAATACATCTAAATGTATTACTGCCATCTTCTTTGGGAAAACACCTATGAGGCTCTTTTATCAAGCTTTCAAACCTAAGCCTCTCCTCAAAACGGCTAAAATATTTTCAGCAAAATCAAAAAGAGTTCAGAATAAAGTTGCTCATTTAACTAAAAGAAACTAGCTCACCATGACCTCAGTGCCCAGCTCCTTAGCCCCGATTTGCAGTTCCCTTTTTAAAGCTATCTCATACTGAAACACTGTCTTTGCAAATTAGCATGCACAACAGCTACCTCTGCTCATCTAAAGAACCTAAGGTTATACCCACAAGACTTCAAGTAAGCAAAGCTAGCACCAAAATACGATCATCTACAAAGCCGGAAGCACCCAGGCATGCCCTCACGGAGAACAGGCTTCCTCTAGAAAGATCTAATGTTTCTCTGAAACCCAGATAAACAAATAACGGGCTTTCTCACATGAAAACCAAGAAGCTTCGGAATCAAACAAGAGTTGACTTGAGTCACCAAACCTCTACCTGTTGAGGAAACGAGTAGGAATTTAGTTGCCTGATTGACATGACTGACGACGTTAACAGTTCATGAAGTGAGTCTTTAGATTTTCCCTGTACATCTCAGGCTTGCCCCAGGGAAACCGCAGTGGGTAACACATGCTTCCACTGCCAAGCTTCGATAGGCAGGGCAAGTCCTCTCCTGGACCACCCAAGACTCACCACAGTGTCTTCGTGAACTTTATGCAGCTCATATTTGACTAACCCCCAAATCACAATATTGGTTGGCTCCTTGGATTATAGTGACTAGTACTAACATCGCTGTATTCAAAAAAGGTCAGCAAAAGTGTAACTCTGGACATTTATACAGTAAAATGCATAGTTTATCTTTATGTTGAACACCGCCTTTAAGTATTTTGTCACAATTAATCAGTGTATTTTTTGTGAAGTAGAAAAACTTTTCAAGGTTACTCCCCAACTCGTTACAAAATCGTGAAGATCAGATGAGCTGTAAATCCACTTCATAAGCACAGGTAAACTGCAGTAGGAAGAAATATACTAAACGGAAAAGATGGGGCTGGGTGATGGCTCATGCCGGCACTTTAGGAGGCCAAGGTGGGAGGATCACTTGAGCCCAGAAGTTTGAGAACAGCCTGAGCAACATAACAAGATCCCGTCTCTATGAAAAATAAAAAAATCATCTGGGTATGGTGGGGTGCACCTGTAGTCTCAGCTACTTGGGAGTCTGCACAGGAGGACTGCTTGAGCCTGGAAGATGGAGGCTGCAGTGAGCTATGATTGCACCACTACGCTCCAATCTCAGCAACAGAGTGACACCTTATTTCTATAAAAAGATAAACAAGGAAAAGACGACACGGAGCCACACAGAATGCCCTGTGCCTGATGATACTCCCACACATCCTCCTGTAACTCGCTGCCTCCAGACACATTCACCCAGCGCTGGCCCTGGCATCAGTTTTTAAGACTTCATTTATTTTGTACTTTCTACCTAAAAGATCACTATAAACACCCAAGTTCTCGCATTTTCTCCTGCTGCCCCAGTGAATCATCAAGGGCCCTTGTTGCAATGTGCACCACACATGAAAGTATGCCCGGTCGTCAGCAAGGTCATTTCTCACTGCAGGCCTTAGGAGCTGCCCTGTTGCTGTAAGCTGGCTAGTACCTCCTTTGCCTCCTGGAAACTCTCATGTATCCCGCTTGCAGGATTCAAACCCAGGTCAGTTCTCTGAAAGACTTTCTATCTTCTCCTTGTCTTTGCCCTCGAATATCCCTGCAGATTTAGAGGCCCTTGTCCTGTTTATATAACAACAGGTGCCCTTCCTATTACCCTGCTGACCTCATTGTATTAATAATACAACATAATACCCTACAAAAATGTCTGTCTGCTTCCCTGGCTGTGCACAACTGAAGAGCATGGCTGCCTTGTCCATCCAACAAATGTTTATTGAGCACTTGCTAATGTGCTAATAATGATTCCAGGTACTGGACACAAAAATTCCAAAATAAAACAATAACATAGCGACAAAAACAAAATATTCTGTCATTAAGGAATCTGTCTCCTGAGGGCAGGAGACAACAGTAAACACATCAGTTAGTGAATTGTGTTGCATATAAAATAGTGATGAATGGAAGAAAATAATGCAGGAGAGGAAGATTGAGACTGAGCGTTAGCAATGTAAAATGGGGTGGCTAGGGCAGATTTCACTTTACAATCATTTTATGCCTAGTGCCTTTCAAAAAATAGGCCCTCAACAAAGTGTGCCACAATGTGCTCATTTTAGGCCCTCTTCAGTGCTATGGTTCCCAGCAGAGGGGCATCAAATGGCTGTGGACTCCGGATCATAAAGAAACAAATATTGTATCTACTTCATGTCCCTCATATCCATTTGTAGATAAGAATTCTATCTGAGGAAAAATAACGCCTTAAGTTCGCATAGGACTTGACAAAATAATGAGCCTTATGCATAACGCAGGCAAGGCAGGGGTTGCTATCATAAGAAAGGACGAAAAACTAAGGCTCAGAGATAGTCCGCGATTTGCCCACACAGCTTGAGGAACCAGCATTCCATTCTTGACATCCTAGTCCACGACTGTACTCTCCTGCCTCACTCCACTGCCTCCGTAATGCCTGGTGTGAGCAGTTACTGGATGTAGGGTTTTCTTATTGTTGTTTGTGTCATCCAAACGAAGTCCATATAAATCTTTGCATTGCTAGAATACCCCCACATTTTTAGGATGTCTTACTACATGGTTTTTATGAATATACGTGCATGTAAAATAGAGTACAAATGTATTCAGATGACTCAAATGACTTTGCCACAGTTCATTTATACAGATGGTGCAAGAGACTGAGAGAGTTAAATCCACAAACCTCCTTCACACTAATCAATCTTGAAAGTTTTCTTTTCTCAATTCTGTCGGCAGGTCACCACAGAGCTGCTTCCCAAGCCAATGAAAAACCACACTATAACACAGATGGAGTTTAAAGGATGGATCCTTTTTCCAACATGTGGCTTCCTGTAATTTAAGGGAATGTTATACAGGAATAATTAAAATCATATATCAAAAAGGGAAGCAAAGCTCAAATAGTTTCCTGCTTTATCAAATTTCAATAATTGCAAAAAAAAATAAACAAATAAAAAGGCTCCGTATATTTAAATCCCAGACTCTATTAAGAATAACTTTTTAACTCCAGCAAATTACAGGACTTTTATGTGATATCATTTAATAATTGCTAATAACATTTCTAATGCTAACATAGAATAACAATACAGAGATGCTATTATTTAATAATTTCTTTAAGTTCATCTGAAAGATTTTTTAAATTTTTGCTTCAATATTTAGCAGTTTAAGTAGCTAGGCTTACGGGTAATAATCTTAAATCTTTCTATTATTTTTCATATGATATGTTTCAAGCATAGAGGATTAGCTATAATATAACTGTAGTTCACAGTAACTTCCATTAGAGTTACCATGTTAGTTATTATTCAATTAGGATATTTTTAATGTTTTTAATTTTTTAATTTTTTATTTTTTAGAGACAGAGTCTCACTCTGTTGACCAGGCTGGAGTGCAGCGGCATGATCATGGCTCACTGCAGCATTGACCTCTGGGCTCAAGCGATCCTCTTGCTTCAGCCTCCTGAGTAGCTGGGAATACAGGTGCACACCAGCAGGCCTGGCTAATTTTTGTATTTTTAGTAGTGATGGGGTTTCACCATGTTGCCCAAGCTGGTCTCAAATTCCTGGGCTCAAGGGATCTGCCTGACTCGGCCTCCCAGAGCCAACTACGATGTTTTTTAAAGTAAGAAGGATGCTACTAATTACACTAGAACAAAATGCTTACACTTGTACCCTCCTGGAAAAACAGGGACACAGGGTCACCCTACTTTTTAGGGAAAGAAGGCTAGTTTTTCTTTTTAAGTTACAGTTTTGCTTTATAAGAGGAACAAATAAATTTAAGTGGGGAGACAAGAAAAATCACCTGCAGGATCAGACACTTTTATATGTAAAATAATAGTCTTCTTAGGTATCTCCATCTGCTCTTCTCTCACCTTGACTAGAAGGGCGAAGACTCAAGATCTGCTGCAAGTGTTTCCAGTAACAAATACACGAAGTCCAGCATCACTTGCATCACCCAGACTTTTCCTCCCACAGGTTTCTGAAGAGACCACCGGCTTTGCCCAGTCCACCAAGCTAAGATGCTGGCTGCGAAGGGAAGGGACAAGTGCCAGCACTGCACGTGGAGCATGTTGCAGAACACAGACGAGGCTGTTAGGTTGGCTCACAGGCCACACTAGTCCCAGCCTACTGCAGGTTTCCATGTGATCACTTCTGTGCCGCCGGGGAACTGCCACTTACCTGTGGCTGTGACGTCTCAGTAGAAACAAGGGGATGATATCCTAGAAATGGGATAAGGCCTGACCAGAATTAGAAACCATGAGAAAGAACCAGAAGGCAATAAAGTAAAGACAGTGAGGGAGAGGGAAAAAAAAGAGAAAGCTGGACCCAGAGATATGGTGGGACACATTTTGTTCCAAAATCTCAGAGACTGGTTTCCAAAGAGTATCTGATCTGGCTTTCCGGCCCTAGCTACTCTGTGCTGACACACCACGACGTCCCTGGAGACAAGCTTCCTACAGACTTTTCCAGAGCCACGATACATTTTTAAACCCAAACTACTTAAGTTTTAGGTGTCAGGGAATCCATTCATGTTTGGCTTGACAAAGCAATGTCTTCACGAAGTCACAACCTGTATGCCAATGAGCAGATAACAGTTGCTCGTGTGGTATCTTAAACTCAGATTCTGGAACAAGTGAAAAAAAAACTGCCTTGGAGGAGAGGTTAAGTATATCCTAAGTATGTATCGATTACAAGAAGAGTGTCCAGTTTGCTTTTCCATGTCACTACAGGCTGTTGTCCCACACCGCCACAACCTCCGCAACTAAGATATGCAGTTCAGCAGAAAGTGCTTTGATGCCCTTGTCAGCGTGCTCGCAAGAAGAGTGTGAATTGGCCGGGCGCGGTGGCTCACGCCTGTAATCCCAGCACTTTGGGAGGCCGAGGCGGGCGGATCACGAGGTCAGGAGATCGAGACCATCCTGGCTAACACGGTGAAACCCCGTCTCTACTAAAAATACAAAAAATGAGCCGGGCGTGGTGGCGGCGCCTGTAGTCCCAGCTACTCGGGAGGCTGAGGCAGGAGAATGGCGGGAACCCGGGAGGCGGAGCTTGCAGTGAGCCGAGATCCCACCATTGCAGTCCGGCCTGGGCGACAGAGCGAGACTCTGGAAAAAGAAAAAGAGGAAAAAGAAGAGGAAGAAGAAGGAGAAGGAGGAGGAGAAGGAGGAGGAGAAGGAGAAGGAGGAGAAGGAGGGGAAGAAGAAGAAGAGG